>NC_137894.1:60510716-61110716 GCF_963455335.1 Martes martes
AAAAAGACAAAGGTAGCATACTCTTTACTCATTTAAAGTATACAAGGCAGTGGCTTTTAGTATATTCACAAAGTTGTGAGATAAAACTCAGTAAATTTTAGAATGTTCCATTACTCCAAAAAGAAAATTTGTATCCCTTAGCCACCCCCCCCCCCGACCTATCATCCCCCCAGTCTTAGGCAACCTGTAATTGACTTTCTGTCTCTGTAGAGTTGCTTGCTCTGGACACTTCATATTTCACTTAATATTTTCTTTATTTTTTTATTTTTTTATTTTTTAAAGATTTTATTTATTTATTTGTCAGAGAGAGAGAGAGAGAGAGAGAGCGAGCACAGGCAGACAGAGTGGCAGAGGGAGAAGCAGGCTCCCTGCGGAGCAAGGAGCCCGATGTGGGACTCGATCCCAGGACGCTGGGACCATGACCTGAGCCGAAGGCAGCCGCTTAACCAACTGAGCCACCCAGGCGTCCCACTTAATATTTTCTTTAAAAAGTACATACTATTTCCTAGATTTATTCATGTTGTAATATGTATTAGTTCTTCAGTGGATGTATATGTTTATTTTATCCATTCACCTGCCAGTGAACATTAGGGTTATTTCCAGTTTTTGACTATTACAGATAATGCTGCTGTGAGCATTTGCGTATAAGTCATTGGGTGGACATATGTTGTCATTTCTCTTGAGTATTTGCTTAGGAGTGAAATTGTTGAGGCATGTGGTAGCTCTGTGTTTGACCTTTGAGAAACTATAAGACTGGGCACCTGGTGGGTGGCTCAGTAGGTTAAGCATCTGCCTTGGGCTCAGATCATGATCCCAGGGTCGTGGGATCGAGTCCCGCATTGGGCTCCCTTTCCGCTGGGGAGCCTCCTTCTCCCTTTACCCCTCCTCCCTGCTTGTCATCTCTCTTTCTCAAATAAATAAAATCTTTTAAAAGGAAAGAAAGAAACTACCAGACTGTTTTCCAAAGAGGTTTTTTTGCATTTCCACCAGCTAAGTGTAAATGTTCCAGTTTTTCTACATCTTTACCAAGACTTGTCTTTCTGGGAATAAAGTGGTATTTCTTTGTGATTTTGATTTGCATCTTCCTAGTGATTAGTGGCTTTGAGCATCTTTTCATGTGCTTATTGACCATTAGGGTATCTTTGCTGAAATGTCTGTTCAGGTTCTTTGCCCATTTTGTATTTTGTATTTTCAAAGATTTTTATTTATTTATTTGAGAGAGAGTGAATGAGAGAGAGCATGAGAGGGAGAAGCAGACTCCCCATGGAGCTGGAAGCCCGATGCTGGACTTGATCCTGGGACTCTGGGATCATGACCTGAGCCGAAGGCAGTCACTTAACTGACTGAGCCTCCCAGGCACCGTCTTTGCCCATTTTTTTAATCATGTTCTTTGTTGTTGAATTTTGAGTTCTTCAAATATTTTGAATATTAATCCCTCATCGGATAGGTGATTTGCAAATATTTTCTTCCATTCTGTAGGTTTCGTTTCACTCTTGCTAGTATCTTTTCATTGCATAAAAGTTTTTAATTTTGATGAAGTACAATTTAGCTTAATGTTTTGTCTTTTGTTGCTTATGCTTTTGGTGTCGTATGCAAGAGATCATTGCCAAATCCAGTGTTGTGAAGCATTTCCCTTATGTTTTCTTCTAAGAGTTTTATAGTTTTAGCTCTTATATTTAGGTCTTTGTTTTTTGGTTTTGGTTGGCTGGTTGTTTGGTTTGATTTGGCTTGGTTTGGTTTTTAGACAGAGAGGATGGGGAGGGGCAGAGGGAGAGGGGGAGAGAGAATCTTATTTGGAGCCCTATCCAGGGCTCCATCTCACAACCCTAAGATCACTGAGCCAAAATCAAGAGTCAGACGCTTTACAGACTGAGCCACCCAGATGCTCCACATTTAGGTCTTTGATTCATATACAGTATAGAGTAAGGGGCTAAGTTCTGTTTTGTTTTGTTTTGTTTTTTCACATGGTATGTTCAGTTTTCTCAGCACTGCTTTTGAAAAGACTTATTTCCCGCATATATACCCAACAAGGGGCTTGAACTCATGGACCCTGAGATCTTACTTAAGGAAACAAAAATCTTACTTAAGGAAACAAAACAAAACAAAGTTCCCAAATCAAAGCTCCTAAAGAAGATATATTCAAAGAGATTTAGTATCTATACCTCTCTGTTTCATCCCCAGCCTCCCTTCTGTAACAGGCAACCTTTTAAAAAAATTTCTTATATCCTATCCTATCCTATCCTATCCTTTTTTTTTTTTTTTAAATGAAAGGACGCAGATTCACCTTCCATCTTAGATTAATGGTAGCTCATCATGCATACTTTCCTCTACATTGCTTTTTTCACTTAACCACAGATCCTAGAGGTCATTCCTTAGTTTTTATATCACATAGTGGTTGGTAGATTTTTTAAGTTTTATTTTATTTAAGTAATCTCTACACCCATTGTAGGGTTTGAACTTGTGACTGGAGATCAAGAGTCGCATTCTCCTACTGAGCCAGCCAGGCACCTCTAAACTACCTGTTTTTGAAATACAATTTTATTGGAAAGCAGCAATGCCCATTTGTTTCATAATTGTAGCTGCTTTTTATCTATAGCAGCAAAGTTGAATAGTTGAAATAATGACCACCTGAAGCCCAAACCTAAAATATTTACTGACCGCCCCTCTAAAAAACATTTTCTGACTCAGGATGTAGTGTAATGGCTCATTCCCTTTTTTTCTTTTCTTTAAAGATTTTATTTATTTTGGGCACCTGGGTGGCTCAGTCAGTTAAGCATCTGCTTTTGGCTCAGATCATGATCCCAGGGTTCTGGGATTGAGCCCCATGTTGGGCTCCTTGCTCACGGGGAGTCTGCTTCTCCCTCTCCTCTCCACTCTTGCTCTCTCTTGCTATCTCTCTCTCTCGCTCGCTCGCTAAAATAAAGATCTTTTAAAAGATTTTATTCATTTATTTATTAGAGAGTGTACGCGGGAAGGAGAGGAAAAGAGAATTTGAAGCAGACTCAGTGCTTAGTGCAGAGCCCGACGTGGTGCTCTGTCCCACAACTGTGAGGTCATGACCTGAGCCAAAACCAAGTGTCAGACATTGAACGTACTGCACCACCCAGGTGACCCTGGTCCCTCCATAGCTGCATAGTAGTCTGTTTAGGTGGATGTACTCGAGGTGATTCAGCCACTCCCCCGTGCAGATATTTGTGTTGTTTTCCGTCTTCTGCTAATTCAGATAGTACTTTAAATTGCGAATAGTTTTTCTCCAAGACTCTCTGAAGACATCACAAAAATTTTCCCCATCTTTCTTGCCCATCTTCAAACATCCTGAGTGTAATAAAGGTAACTCATTAGAGTTGGCAACCCTTTCTGCCCACTTAGCAATAAACTTCCAGCCCCTTTTTGTCTATTAAAGCTTGACAGTTGGTGCCTGAATTTTTGTTGTTGTTTTAAAGATTTTATTTATTTCTTTGAGAGAGAATGAGTGAGAGAGAGCATGAGAGAGGAGAAGGTCAGAGGGAGAAGCAGACTCCCCAGGTTGCTGGGAGCCCGATGCAGGACTTGATCCTGGAAGTCCGGGATCATGACATGAGCCGAAGGCAGTCGCTCAACCAACTGAGCCACCCAGGCGCCCCGCCTGAATGTTTTTAACTCCGGTTTAGCTCAGTTCTTTCTGTAACCCCAGTGATCACTGTGCAGTCCAGAGAGGATAGGGCTGTCTATTGAGTCTCTTCCCATGTCCCGGTTCTTTTTCAAGCATAGTAGATGTTTCAGTTTCTTACTGAGAGAATGTGGATAAACATTTCCCCTTTCTTTTTAGCTGAGCTCCTCGCTAAAAAACAGCCATTGAAAACCAGTGAGGTGTACTCTGATGATGAGGAAGAGGAAGAGGATGACAAGTCCAGTGAAAAGTCAGACCACTCATCCCGAACATCATCATCTGATGAAGAAGAGGAGTAAGCTTGTGTATATTTCGGTCTAGTCAGGATAGGTGGGTTTTTTGGGGAGAAACTTAGTGTAGTTTCCAAAGTCGTCTTGTTTGGATGGTGAACTTCAATTTGGTTCAGAACCCTGAATCGTAGAGCTGAGTTCCCCAACATATCAGTCCAAACATGTGCTCCTGTCTTTGGCTCCTAGCCTGCACCTCTGGACATTTTGTCTGGGCCTGGCAGGTAGGCACTGACTTCATGTCACCCTCAGACTGGCCTGGAGTTTCCATTACTTTTCTTACTCTGGTAGGTTATCTGGAATGCCAGCCTCACTGAAGACAGTTCATAGGAGCAGGGTTCTGTTACCACTCTTTCCTGTGACTTCATTTATTTCTCTTATGGTTAATCACATACTTTGGTTAAGTGTTAAGAAGTTGGTAGTATTTCTGTATCTTGATCTGATTTGTTGTTGTTGTTTGTTTGTGGGGTTTTTTGTTTTGTTCTGTTTTTCCAGAAAGAACACTTGCCGGAGGCTGGGGGTGGGGAGGGACTGAGGGAGGGAGAGAGAAAATCTTAAGCAGGCTCCATGCCCAGTGTGGAGCCCAACATGGGGCTGGATATCGCCACCCTGAGATCATGACCTGAGCCAAAATCAAGAGTCGGGGACATTTAACCGACTGAGCCACCCAGGCACCCCTTGATCTGTTTTTATGAGGAACACTTTTCCCATTGCCCTTTATTCCTCACAGGAAAGAAGAGATCCCTCCCAAATCACAACCAGTCTCCTTACCCGAGGAATTGAATCGGGTTCGATTATCACGGCATAAGCTAGAGCGTTGGTGTCACATGCCCTTCTTTGCTAAAACGGTCACAGGATGTTTTGTACGGATTGGCATTGGAAACCACAACAGCAAACCAGTTTACCGGGTTGGTGTTTCTTTCCATGGACAATTGTCCATGTTTTAAATATAATGATTCTTGACTGGGAGTAGGAGCTGCTGAACAAGTCTGTCACTTTTTTGCTACCATTTGATGGGAAAATAGACTCTAATTGAGATGCCTGTAGAATAATGACAGTCCGAGGTAACCAGAGATCGTGCATGACTTGCTGCCAGAAAGAGTCTTTGGAGCCCAGTGGCGGGGGGTTTAGATTTAGAATAACTCTCTTTATTTTTCCTTTCATATAAAAATGAGGAGAGAGACATTTAGGGAGTATTCATTGGGAGTTACATAATCTGGAAGCTTTGTTCATTTGAAAAATAAATAAATGAAAAATTTCCATGTTACATACTGAGTGACTTCTGAAGCAGAATTATATTGAGATTTAAAAACAAACACAAAAACACAGAAAACCACCCTCCAACCTAATAGAGGTGGTTTTGTGAGTTCTGGCACTGCCTCTATGATCTGAATGGCTGGAACATAGCTGTTTGATTATTTTTTTTCCTTTTCTTTTTGTTTGTTTTAGCCTGGGTTATACCATTTTAATATGTGTTTACCTCCTTCTGTGAGGACCAGCAGCCATGCTGCGTCCCAGAAAGCTTGACAAACAGAAACTGACTTCTATGGTCTTCTTACTTGCTTGATAAAAGCGACCTCTGAGATCCCAAGCGCATCCCCTTAGTAAGGTAGAATGAAGTCAGAGGGGACACTCCTGACAGCCCCACCAGGCTAACTGCCGCCTCTCCTGGCGCTTGCTCACTCTGTGTTCGGGGCTCCTGGTGCTTGGCCATCTGAGTTCTGAACCTGAGGAAGGGGCCCAGAGCACCTGGCAGCTGTGGGGTCCTCTCAGTGCAGGGTCACTCGTCCACAGCTTAGGTGGGAGTGCGGTGGAGAGCTCTGAAAGGGTCTCTTTTTAACTGGCTTCGCTGTCCTTTCACTTAGGTGGCTGAGATCACAGGCGTTGTGGAAACCGCCAAAGTTTACCAGCTCGGTGGCACCAGGACAAACAAAGGGCTACAGCTACGGTAGGGGAGGCGCTGCTAGGACGGCTTCTACTCCTGCTACCCACAGGCACTGCCTGGTGGGGCTGCAGTACTCGCCCCATGGGGCATTTCCTGTTAGAGGGAACTTGGAGGGAAGCTTATTCTCCCTTTACCTGTAGGGAAAGGTAGGGGAGATCCGGGACAAGAAGTTGGAGGACACAGAGAAGGAAAAAGGCAGCTTGGGAGCTCCCTGCCACCCAGAGCCCTGCAGGCATGTCCTTGGTGACCATGGTCAAGATGCATGCCTCTGGTCCTGGCTCTGTCCCTTACTAACCTGACCTTTGACAGGTCAAGCCACCTTTCAGGACTTGGTTTCCTCTTCAGTAACATGATCCTTACAGCTTGCCTGCTACGTGCCACTGTTCTGGGCATCAGGATAGAGGCAAAAACAAAGTAGATACACTTAAATCCCTGCCCTCTTGGAGCCTGAAAATTCTAGAGATCCAGTGTAAGAAGTAGAAGCAGTTTGCCAGGATCACTGCAGGTAGCAGCTGATGGATTCGGCTGTACCGTGGCCTCATTTGGTCTCTGTGGTCTCCATTCCCTTCTCCTGTCCCCATTATCTTTCCTGGTCTGTTTTTAAAAGAGCCAGTTGGGGTAAGCAGTGACCATGACATGCAGAGAGTGACTATCCCTAGGAGAATGGCACTGACTCACTTAACTTTGCCACCATAGGAGTCAGTCAGAAGGCAGTGTGCTTTCTCTCAAGGGAATGGAGTTTCCTTGTCATTCCGGTATCTACATAATATTTCATACTCTTGATGCCGGGTAACTGTGACCGATTTTATGGTAAATGGACTTTTGAAGCACTGGCCAGGTCCATTTTTTCCCAAATGCTAGCTGTGATTCTTTATCCTGGCTGCCCATTAGAACAGCCTGGGAGGTATTGTTTGTTTTATTTCATCGTTCTGATTCAGTTGAACTACAGTGGTGCTTTCACATTAGAATTTCTACAGATCTTTCTGGGTGATTCTAAATGTCAGCCAGGGTTGAGAACCACAGAGATGGGTGGTTCACAGTCTGGTTGGGTTGCCTTGCTGCTACTGCAGGTAACATACCCATTCTTGGAGATGCTGTCTCTTTTTTATGTAGGCATGGCAACGACCAACGAGTGTTCCGCCTAGAATTTGTCTCAAACCAAGAATTCACTGAAAGCGAATTCATGAAATGGAAAGAAGCGGTAAGTGGATAGATGGCACCTAGCACTTCGTGAAAACTCTGAGAATGTTTCCAGAATCTCTTATTAATGACCTTTTGTCATGTTTTGGTCTAGATGTTCTCGGCTGGCATGCAGTTGCCCACTCTAGATGAAATCAATAAGAAGGAATTGTCTATTAAAGAAGCTCTTAATTATAAATTCAATGATCAGGACATTGAAGAGGTAAGAAACCTTGTGCCCCAGAGACTGGAGATTTTCAGTAAGAACCGGTGTTCAAGAAGATCGTGACTTTCTTTCCTTCCCCAGTATCTGGACTTTTTTATCTGTGCTACTATTGCAGAAGGATGAGAGAATATTGCTATTACTACCTTATTCATAGTTTATCCAGATTTTCTCTGTACATTCTTATTTGAAGTCCTATAGTAAAGAAGTGTACTTCAAGTTCAGGGATCTGTATTCTGCTAGGCTTCTGTATTCTGCTAGTCCTTCAAGAGTTTCCTTTCTCCAAAACATTTTGGTAAAGTTCTTTGATCTCTGTTCTCTTGGACAGTGGCTAGCCTTACAGTACCAGGTCCTTGGGCTGCTGCTGCTTATTGGTGCATTTTCCTTCAGACTGTGCCAGAAGAATCTCCGTGACCCTGGAAGCAGCATAGTATCCCTTGGAATGAACTCACTCTGTCTCTCTGGGGCTTGACACTGCTATAGGAAGAGCAGCCCCCTTTTAACTAGCTGCTAGCCTCCAAAATGGCTCGCTCACCCTGTCTGCAGAAGTAGTGTAGGAATACCTCACTGCTGGTATCTCCTCTCTGGTACAGATTGTGAAAGAGAAGGAAAGGTTCAGGAAAGCTCCACCCAACTATGCTATGAAGAAGACTCAGCTGCTAAAGGAAAAGGTGAGGACTTGCACTTGAATCTCCTTCCTTGTCCTGTAAGATGTGGAAATCAGACTTGTTCATCCCCTGCTCAGTTAGTGGTGGCAGGATTGGGCTCCAGAGGAAGCAACACGGTGCCTTCCTGGCACCTAGGCACCATCCCTTGGCCATTTCCTTTCTGTAAATTGAAACTGATCGTATCCGTTCCATTCCCTTTACTTTCCTAGTCCCTTTTGTTTTGCGTGTAATAAGACAGAAGCCAGGGTCCTCTCAGCACTGGGTCTGAACAAATGATGCTGCCAAGCCCAGCTGAGGTGGGTGGCTTTCCATTTTTCACATCAGGATGGGGGGTGAGCCTTGGTAGGGTGAGTGAGCCCCATGGGGCCTGAGTTCCAAGGTCAGTGTTACACATCCCTGCTACCAGGGGCCCCGGGCCAGATAGGATATGGCAGGGTGTTAACTACTATAATAAGAATTATACCTTGCATTTGTGAAGTTTGTTTTCAGTGTCCTTTCATATTTCCTGTCGTTTGTTCATCACATGAGCTGTCTTGCCTGTGCTGGAAGTAAGGGGAGACGTGATACAAGGCCCATCATAGCCAAAAACTAACACGTCTCTCTGTGTGCAGGCCATGGCTGAGGACCTGGGGGATCAGGACAAGGCCAAACAGATCCAAGACCAGCTGAATGAGCTGGAGGAGCGGGCAGAGGCCCTGGACCGCCAGCGGACCAAGAACATATCCGCCATCAGGTGTGTTACAGAGCCTCGGGCTCCCATTCTGAACCCACAGACCTTGCCACAATTAATCAGGCCAGCCTGTGGCCTTGCACGGGCAGCGCTGGCTCCATGTGGCTCCAGGGTCAGGGCTGAGGGCTTCCCTCCCTCCTTCCACAGCCCACTGACTCACCCTCTTACTCCCCCACAGTTACATCAACCAGCGGAACCGGGAGTGGAACATTGTGGAGTCTGAGAAGGCCCTCGTGGTGAGTAAGACAACTTTATTTAGATCACTGAAAACAATTTTAATTAATAAAATGATAGGAAATCTTCTGTACATCTTGTTCCCATTAATTTTTTTAATTACTGACGTTAACACGTAGACTTCACGTACATGGGCTCTGGGTGCACACACAGACCCATAAGATTGATGGATTGATAATGACAAGCAGTAGTCTCCTGCCCATCTTACCCTCCCCATCCCTTAGCCTCTACTCCACAGGTGTTCATCTTTATCGACTTTTGCTTTCGTTCTTTCTGTTGTTGCCCCCATATCTGCTCTGGTCTTAAAGGGAAGGTGATGGTAGACCACTTTTGACTTTCTTTAGCCCTTGAAAAGACTGTTATTTATACGTAAGTTTAGGATAAACGAAAAGCGGGGGAGGAAAAAAAGACACAGTTCTGTAATGCACGCTCTCTGTTTTAGGCTGAAAGTCACAACATGAAAAACCAACAGATGGATCCCTTTACCAGGCGGCAGTGCAAACCTACCATCGTTTCTAATGTGAGTGCCGAAAGAGGACATTTTTAGTCAGGACCTAGATTCTAGGATATAAAATGAATTCCATTAGGAGATTAATAAGGAAGTTAAAAATAATGTTGTCTTAGTGGGATTTGCATGGCTCGAACTCTTGGGTCTGGCTACCTCTTTTTTTTTTCTTTTAAATTTTTTAAAATCTTGCTGTAGGACATACAGAGAGTGAAAACCTGGCACGGATTTGTAGACACTTCCAGACTCCCCCCTCTGCGCCACCCCCCCCCCCCCCGCTGGTGTCAGGGTGGGTTTACCAATGCTGCAGACATGAGGAATGTGGAGGCTGGGCCACCTAGGGCCAGGCCAGCTTGGGGCTGGGCTTCAGAGCTTTAATTGCTGCTCTTTGCTGCCTTGAGGAAAACCCCACTGAGCTGCTGATGGGTCCACTGTGGTGCTTGTCATGTTAGTGGTGGTTGATGGGAAAGAATCTGGCATAGCACTGTGTGTGAGTGTTAAATACTCTTTGAAATAATTTAATTTCTCTCCCAGTCCAGAGACCCAGCTGTTCAAGCTGCCATCTTGGCCCAGCTGAATGCAAAATACGGTTCTGGAGTATTACCAGATGCTCCGAAGGAAATGAGCAAGGCAAGTACGGTGCTGCCCGGAGGCCCGCAGAGCAAGGCTTCCGGCCTGGATGCTCGGCCTGGCGTAGGCCTGACTGATCCCACCCAGAGGAACATCGCCTCCCACTTGCAGTCCGTTCTCAGTCCTGATTCTTGACAAATACGATAAACAGCTACTGAATTTTAGTCGGACAACCTAAATGCTAAACCCAACGCCACTACTTAAGTAAGGCCTGGATTACAGCGTTAGGCGACTGACACGTAGCCCTCTGAACCACGTTTTCTCACGTGTAAAACGAGGGTAGTACTCTATCCTGCTGTCTCGGAGGATAATTGGGAGAAGCTGATGACACATAAGGATCAGATGGTTGTAGAGGTGAAAGCTCTTTGAAAACTAAAATGCTAAACGGAGAAACTGCCCATTTAGAAGCAGTTTTTCACATAAGTTAGGTCTTTTCCTGTGGAGCCCAAACTGTCCCAGGAATTTCTGAAATCTTGGATCAGAAGGTGGCTTATTGTCTTAAGCCTCTCCCCACATCCCCCACACCACTGACATGAGCCTTCCCTTTCCTGTCGTAGGCTTCAGAAAAGAAACCTTCTGTGGCCTCTCCTGTTCTTCTGAGAGAAGGAATCGGAAAAGGGCCTTTGCAGAGAGAGCTAATGAACTTGAGCCAAAGCTTTTTTTACCATTAGTGGCTGCTGCTTCTTGAAGTCTGCTTGCATTTATACTTTTATAATGAGTTTTTCTCTTCACGTTGCAGGGTCAGGGAAAGGATAAAGATTTGAATTCTAAGTCAGCCAGCGACCTCTCAGAAGATTTGTTCAAAGTACATGATTTCGATGTGAAGATTGATTTACAGGTTCCCAGCTCGGGTAGGTGAGGGTGGGGGAGCAGAGCTGGCTGAGGACCAGATGGCATCAGGGCTGGACTTGGCCAGCAGGGAGGCCCGATGTTCGGGAAGCAGGGCGGGTGTCCACTCGTCCATATCTGTAGAGGCCACAGTAAGCGCGGCTGCAGGTGTGTTTGAGAGGGAGCAGGGGCAGGCAGGTAGGCTGCCGGAAGGAGTGCCTCGAAAGACTAAAAAGGACCTGGTGGGCTCCTCAGATGCCAATTGGCTCTTCTCTCCCACAGAGTCAAAGGCTTTGGCCATCACCTCCAAGGCTCCACCAGCCAAAGATGGGGCTCCACGGAGATCGCTAAACTTGGAAGACTACAAAAAACGACGAGGGCTTATTTGAGCGCACCCAGCCTGCTGCTTCTGACCCTGCATGCCCCATCACAGTGTCCTCTTTTCCTCTTTTCCTTTGATTTGCCCTCTTTGGGCTGGAGCAGCAGTAGAACTGGGAAGAGACTCTAGAACTGCCAGTCATCTGTACTATAAACCATTTGCTGTATAGACCTCCCTTGTCTGCACCATTTCCCATCCACCTCCCGGGCCTCTCACCCAGTGTGGGCCTGGGCTCTCTCGGGCTTTATCCATGTCTTTAGATTTGTGTTTGCCCTTTTTAGTTTTGTTTTGTTTTTGTTTTTGTTTTTATTTTTGTTTCTGTTTTCAAACCAGCACAGTTCATTGGCCACTCTGCACACATTCAGTATTAGCGTGGAGCTGGGATTCCTGCTGGAGCCCCTGGAGGCGACAGCAGCAGCACCAGGCAGTCTCCTCCTCGGGCTGCCTCGGACCCAACCATTGACCATTTGGCCCCGGACCCTTGTGGAGGGAGTGGGGACTGGGCACCTGCAGTCCTCCTTCCTCTCTCCTCATCTTTCTCTTCTTCCCATCTCTGCAGAAGAGAGGTTTTCAAATCCAATTTAGTTTCCAAAAAGTGTACATTTGTGGGGGGGGGGAGCTGTTTGAGAGAGAGTGTGAGCGTGTGTGTGTGTGTGTGTGTGTGTGTGTCTGTAAGTGTGGATTTTTTTATCATTTTTTTAAAAATGCAGTACTCTTTGTATCGGTCTGTCATGGGTCTATAGCTGTTTCAGATATTTTTCAGCTGTACTTGAGCATCTGAAACTGCAAGAAAGAAACTCATTAAATGTGATTCTTCTTACTAAACAGGCCTGACTGCTGTAGCTATGTAACATCCCCTCCCCCACAGCCCTTTCCCCACTCCGCTCCCACCTCAGAGAAAGCCTCCCCCCCCGCCCCACTCCTCACACTCCCCACCCCCGTGTGGTCCCTGCCCTGTAGGCTCTGTCCCGGCAGGCAGGTGGGAAGCCCCCTAGCCAGGTACCAGACAGGGCAGTGCACGTATCTTGCTCCCCCCATGGGGACGGCCCACAGCTTCTTGGATGCACATAGACTGTGTCTTTTCCCCACCCCCACGTACTCGTCTCTTCCTAGTGATTCTGTTTTGCTGTTTCAGGAGGAATGATATTTCGTTTTGTTTCTTTGAAGAGAAAGTATTCCACGTGACTGTGGCAAGAACGAACACCAAAAGGTCTTGGTTGCAGATGTTACAAGCATGTGCAGTTTTGTGTGTGTGTGTGTGTACCTATATATATGGTAAGCATATATATTGTTGTGCAGCTAGGGGGAAGCCAGCAAAGAAGTGTGTATGTCTTTATGAAATGTTTGAAGAGATAAGCTGACGGCTTGATAATCATTCTCAGGTGTAAAGCTCCAAGTGTAAATAAAAGTGGCATTTAACAAATCTTTTCAGAACAAAGTACAGCTGACTATATATACCAAGAACTAAGCTAAAGAAACAGCTGAGAGCGGCCGAGTCCCACGAGAGGGAGAGGAACTTAGAGGCTCTGCTCTGTACTTCTTCACCCTACTTTTCTGTCAGGAAGTGGGATGACGGGAAATCACGGACTTCGGTTGTATGTAAATGGAAAAATGAACTTGGTGACTCTTCTGGGTTTAGTGGAGCCTCGGTGTTGCTTTAACTTAGTTTACACTTTTTTATTTGAAAACGAAGCAGCAATGGATGGTTTTAAAAAAAAAAAAAAAGTATTGTGACTGTAAACCTGGTGAACTGTGACTGTAACCCAGCTCTGTGGTGGCTGTGCTGCAGTTCAGTTGGGCAGAGGTGGGCAGTGGACTCATTAAAATCATCTATACTTGAACAGTCCATTGGCCGCAAGCCTTTACAGACTGTTGTGTAAATGTGGAATCACAGACCGCGAACCGTTGCCCGGACTCCGGCGAAGTTCCGGAGGCTGCTGGGACCTCTCCTATCATGACGAACCTGGACTGTTTTTCTCTTTCTGGTTTTCAGAGACATGAAATTATAGAACCCATCTAATTTGCTGGAGTCATTCTGATCCACCATGTAGATCTGTATTTAGTATCATTTGGATTTGGAGAAGTGTCGATTACATTATGGCTGTGTAATAAAATTTTTATTAAAACTGCATCACACCTGTAGCCGCTTTACCCCCACACCCCACATGCAGCTGCGGAAACTTGGGCTCCTGAGATGCCAGCACATGGCCAGGAGAAAGGCCGCCCAGGGGACCCCCTGAGGAGTCTCCTTGGTGGCTGGAGTCAGGACAGAGGACTCCTCTCCAATCTCCACTAAGGCAGGGCCTCTGAACCGAGACCTTGACCAGACATAAGCTGTTGGCTTGGTCTCCCGCCCCCACCCCCAGCGGGGTTTCTTGGCAGTTCTCGCTATTTCTTAGGCTGGGGAGTTGCTGCCATGGCGCCCTGCTCCACGCCTCCCCCCACCTCCCGTGTGGTTTCAGTGTTGAAGGGTGCGGCACCTAAGGCTGTTTTATACATTTTTCACTTCCTTCCAAGAAGCAAAAAGGCCAATGTCCATAAGCCTAGCTCATGATGTATAGGTCTGTTTGTCTGTCTTGGTTCTGACAGGTGCAGGGAAACTCTACTGCCTACAGCTTCCCTTCAAAATGCTTTTGTTTTGTTTGTTTCTGTGGAGTCCTGACCTGTCACTCAAACTGTACAGATACTTGTAAATAAACTTTTCACCCTGTTTTAACAAGGGAATCAGATTTAGTCTGAAGATTGCATCCCAAGTGGCAACTCTCAGAGTCATGTTTTGGAAGTCCAAGAGAGCCTCTCTTGTGCTTGGTTTCCCTTCTTCCCCTTCTCTTAGCTTGACACCTCCCTAACCTGAAAGTGGCTCTTTTTAGCTCTTCGGCAGCCTCGTTCCCCCAGAAGCTTCTCTGGAAGCTGTCTAGGGCCAGGGAGACCTCCAGTTGGCTTGGAACTTGGAACCAACCAGCTTTAACAGAACCTCGTAGGACCCTCATACTGCCCCACCCCCAAGGAGAGGCTGCTGCTTCCAGCTTTCAGTGACCTGGGCACAGTTCCTTTGCTCTCCTGCTCCCTGCTTATCATGAGTGCCAAGGGGGAACCCAGGGACTGGAGGCCGTGGAGGAAATACTATCCTTTTCTCAGTCTCCCAAGATAGGGAGCTCTGTAAGGGCTTCACGCCCCCACAGAAGGATGTGTTTTGAACCTTTCTGACCATGGTTTAAGAAGCAACATCCTGGATCATCTACTTCCCTTTTGAGATGGGAAGGTGGGGGAGGTGGCAATTCCAATGGTAGGAGCCCAGTCCAAGCCCACCTCTGGTGTTGGGAGAGGTGGATCCCTGGGGCTCACCCTGCAACTGTGCCAGTGAGGTTTTCTCCCAACTCTGTAACACTCCCACTGCCTGACTGCTGGGAACAGTGGGATCCCTAGGCCCTAAAGAATGGGGATTCTTACCAGAGGACAGCCTTATCTGTGCATCTCCCAAGATCTAGTGCCCTAGGGCAGCATACCCCAGGACAGAAAGAAGACTGACTGCCACAGGCAGAGGGGAGAGAAGGCCTTGGTGTGGGGGGCTTTTCTTGGGTAATCCCAGGTTCCAGTGTCCAGCAATTCTTGGGACCAGGAGACCATCAACCCCTGGCACAGAGTTTTTCTGTGGCGTTACTGACCACTGGGGACCTCTGAGTTCCCTTTAGGAGTGAAGTGTTGGGCTGGAGGGAGCAGCCTGGCTTCTCTGTAAAACCCAGACCAGGCCAGGCCTTCCCAGGTCAGACCCAGTCATGGCTGAGCGGAACCTGGAGGTGGGCTTTCATGGCCCTGCACAGGGGGCTTAGCTACTGCAGCTTAGGTACATTTAGGGATTCCAGAAGGTGCTCTGGGCCCAGGGGAGACCCAAGAGTCACAAGGCACTGCAAGCTCAGTACAGGGTTCACATCCCAGTTCAGCCACTCACTTCCTAGGACTGAGCTAGTTAACTCCTTTGAGCCACAAATTTCCCATCTTTAACATAAGATCTGTTAGGATCCTGTTAAAGATTAAGTGTACCTTCCCCCAGAAGCAGTTCAATAAATGCTATGGTTAGAGCAGAGGCTGCCTGGAAGGAGAGACTTCTGGGGCAGAATGGCAGGGGTCGGGGTCCACATGGAGTGGGCAGGGGGTTGAGGGAGGGGGTGTAAGCGGTAGGAGACCAGCCAGAGTCGGGCAGCGGGGATACCAGAAGCTGGAGCGCTTGGCTTGGAAACTCCAGGCAGCTCCCACCTCTGGGGCCAAGAAGCTCTGCTTCCAGGTTGAGATTCTGATGGGTGGGCACTGAGGAGGGCCTGGGGAAAGTCCAGAGGAACAGAGCTGCTTTTCGGCCTGCCCTCTCCAGACTGGCCAATCTGAAAGTGACTGGGAAGACCACCCCACCTCACCACACCCCATCAGAAAGATGGCGAGGTTCCACCTACCCACCCCCACCAAAAGCCATTAAAACATAGAACAGTACCAGACCGGAAAATCCGTGTAAAGATGACAAACAAAATGTTCTGATCCTTCCCACACTAACTACCTCAAAACCCTCTTTAAAATATCAAATTATTATGAGACACCTGGGTGGCTCAGTTAGTTAAGCCACCAACTATTGATCTTGGAGTCATGAGTTCTAGCCCCATGGAACCTTTTTTTTTTTTTTAAATTTTTTTCTTTTTAGCTGTCAGTGACCCTGCTTTGCAAAATGCGCGGAGGCGGCATCTTGCTCGGCTCACATTCGCCTCTGACCAGGAATGCACGCGTCTGTCTCCAACCATTTTCCCTTGAGAACTCCTCCTCATCCTTCCGCGCTCAGCCCAAAGGTCGCCTCCTCCGGAAGCCTTCCTTGACCTCCCCTCCCACTCGGGTTTGGGAGCATCTTCTGCTGGCTCTCCCTAGCGCGGCACTCAACTACGCTGTACTGTTAGTATTTATGAGTCTCCACCCTCAGCCTGGAAGTGACTTGTGTCTGCCGCGTATTCCCAGCTCCCAGCGCCACCCGGCACTTAGAGAACGCCCAGTAAATGTGGGGGAGGGAAGGGGAAGGAAGCGGGGCAAGGCGGTTGTCCAGCAGAGCCGCTGCGTTCTGGGGCATTCGATCCCACCTGTCCCTCCCATTCTGCCCCCAGACCGCAGCGCTCGCGAGTCTGGGACCCAGGCCGCCCAGCCTTTGAGTGCGCCCCAAGACGGCGAGCAACGCGCCTGAGGCAGATGATAGCGGCTCGCTCACCCGGGGCCGGTGCGCCAAGGGGCTCCGACGAACCAACAGCGTCGGCCTCCGCTCTCCCACTCCGGGCCCCGCCGCCTGCAGGTGCGCGCGCTACTCCAGGCGTGGCCCCCAGCGGGATGCGGGCGACTTCCCGGGTTTGGGAACGCGGTCCCAGCTTTCAACCCCCGCGGCCGGCGCGGAGGAGGAGCGGCACCAGCTCCCCGCGCGCAGCTTCCCCGGTGGCTCCTCGTTTCTCCTGGCCACCGGATGTTCTGCGGACTCGGTGGCCCGGCACCCGGCGTGGAAGTCTGGCCGGCAGAGGTATCACCAGTGGAATGAGGGGAGGCACCCACGCTATCCGTACAAGATTCCGGGAAGTGCCCCAGTGGGGACGTGGGGTATGGGGCGTACTCAGATCAGTCCCTTCGACCGGCAGCCGCATCCTTGACCTCAGATGCTCTCGGGTCCCCTCTGCCTCCACTTGGCCACCGGGAGAAACATGTGGGTTCTGAGTTCTGGAGAGAGGGAGGAGGGAGAACCACAGGAACACAGACTCCTGGGAGGGATGGGAAACCTTGCTTCTGAACTGTGTCAGGAGAGAAAATGTTCTTACTGCGCATACACAGGCGTGGTGGCACATTTTGTTTGTTTTAAACCAGTGATTCAGATGGTGAAGGGTCAGCAAACGCTGCTGGATCCCTAGCCCTGCTAAACAGTCCTAGCCGGCAAACCCAGCATATTCCCACCAGGTCTGTTGATAATGGGGTGAGAGATTGCATGGGAAGGAAGAGACACCCAGAAGCAAGGAAAAGGCTCTAGGGTTGTCAAGTGAAAACAGCCTTTCACTCCTCTATCCTGGAGGAAGGAGACCTCCAATTCTTACCTCCCTCCCCCCAAGTTGCCATTGGGCCCTGGCTCTGGCCAGCCCTCCAGCGCCCTGTCTAGTATGCTCTGGGCAGAAAAGGGCATCAGACTGAGGGGGCTGGGGAATGGGTGGGACGCATGGAGCAGCTGAAAGGCCAAGGTCTCACCGACAGTCCCTCGGAAACAGAGCCATTTAGCACCCTGGGGCCTGTTTTCTGGTTGGGTCCTTTCTGGCTTCCTTCCTCCAGAAGACGATGTAAAGCGACACACCACCACCCCAAGTAAGGAAGGGAGGTTGTTATAGGAGCTACTCATTCCTGTGTCCCTTTCACCTAGCCCAATGCCTGCTTTGAGGAAGCTGCCCAGTGGAAGTTTGCTCTGTGACTGAATGAATGAATCACAGGTATTGTCACAAAACGTTGGAAACTCCGGGTCAGTAAGTCCCTTGGAAGACACCAAGTCCCACAGAGCATGTTTCTCAGAGTTGTTGACCAGAATGAGACCTTGTACCACTTAGTCCAGCGGAAGATTTGCCACCACCCTGTTCCTCCCCCTCCGCACCCAAAAACACACAGAGACACACAGACACACGTACCAGAGAGGCTCTGCTCTCCCTGGGAAGCTTTCAAGTTCCCTCAAAGTGAAGGCTGTGCTCTATCCTTTTTCCCTCCGTGCCTGTGGGTCTTGCGAAGAAGAGACTGGCGCTCTGCCAGGCCAGGAGTGGTGAGCAATGACTTTACCCTGGTGCCCTGCTGTCCTGGGAGTGGAGGGAGCAGGGGCAGAGCTAAACGAGGCAGGCTGGGGAATGAAACCAGGCCCCCAGAAAACCCTCACCTCACACACCCCATTTTCCAGGCCTCACCCTTTTGCCAGCTCATGTGCCCAGTGTTGTTACCCCGTAGGAGGTATGTAGCTCCCAGGCCTGATAAATCCTAAAGGCCATGGGGAGGGGCGAAGACTCAGATACTCCAGGGAGCAGGCCTGGGGGGTGGGGGGCGGTGGTACAGGAGGATCCGTGAACTGAGATGCAGAACAAGAAGAAAGATTATTTCTTTCCTCAGATACACATAGCTGGCCTTGTGGATAAAGCGGTCGGACACCGATGGCCTCTCTCGGATCAGCCACCTCATGACCATCAAAACCTTGAAACATTGCTCTCTGCCCCCGCCCCCGTTTCCCATTTTTACAGCTCAGAAGAGGCCATTCCTCCATCTACATAGTAGTCTGATTTTCTCCACAGCCTTCTACGTTCTTTGTTCTTCGCAGTCATTTACTCACAGCCTCAAAGACTGTGGAAACTGAGGCACAAACAACAGGATTCCAGGTTGTGAAAGGTCATTCCTGGCTCAACTAAGAGGACAGGAGAGTCCCTTCACCTTGTCCCCCAATGGATGTCCCTTCTGCCTTCTGCCTGTGGGAGGTAGAGGCAGACTCTTCCTTCATTGGATAAGGAACTAAAGACTGAACTACAAGATGCTAATAAAAGAAAGTATGCATGGCACAGGAATAGAACTTAGGGGACCTAGCCAAGACACTCTCTGGCTTTTCCACCAACTAGCTCTGTGGCCCTGTGCAAAGATTTTAACCTTCTGGTATTGAGCCATCTAACTCCTTTGTTACTTATCCTGTGTTTCGAGAAGAATAGGATGCATCTAAAGGCCTTTCCCACTCTAAAATCTGTGACATGCACTCTCATTTCAATACTTCCCAGGTTTTCCCTCACCTTTCCACTGTGGGATACCTGCTCAGTATGGCAAAGAGCTCTTCTTTGGTTGCTGGGCTTAGGACAAATGCCTGGTACAAGAAAAAAAGGAGTTGCCCCTGAGTTTTCTCTTGGCAGCCAGGACAGAGATCCATCTCCTGCCTCGTTTGTGCCTCCAGTACTGTCCACACATTGACTGGCAAACAACTTTGACAGGTGCACAAAACATGGTCCCTCCTTGCTGGCTCTCTCCACCCTGGGTTTGCCCCCAGCCCTCCCCTGCCCTGACCCAGCAGGGGGTCCTACTGAAGACCAGGGTAGCCTCCAAAGAAGGAGGGGATGAATGCAGGAGACATGGTTGCTTCTGGGCCCTCAAGCTCTAGATTACACCCCTCCCACACATCCAGGCTCCCAGAGACCTCCGCGTCCCAGAGGAGGTCGCCATGTGATTTCCCAGGCCCTTCCCAGAGGACCTGAATACTCAAACCCCTGTATTTCCTTCTTTCTTTCACTCCTGCATTCCCTCCTTCCCCTCCACTCATCCTTCCACACTTTGACTTTCTTCATCAATTCCCCCGAGATCATCTCCTTTCTTCTCTGCTGGAGCTTCCCATTCTCTCTCTGAACTCTTCTTTTCTCTCCTCCTGGGCCATCCTTGAATCTGGCTGAGAGGAGATAAGTGAAGGAAAGTGTCTCCTTTTGGTGTCCATCAGTATCAGAAGCAGTCCTTCTGGGACACCCTGCCATAGGGCGCCCAACGGGCACTGGCCACCTGAGGAGGGATCTGCACCAGTGGCATTTGGGGGAAGACAAGAAATATCGTGAAATACAAACTTTGACTCAAAGCAGTCTTGCAGTTAGCTGACCACTAACTTGTCAAGTGTCTGAAGACCCGAGCATCACGATGCCACCATGAGCACATCGCAGTGTGTGAAACCTTTGACCAGCAGCAGGGTTCTCTTCTCCCATCACAGCCATAGCTCCGGGTCAGGGGAGGTTCTCCTAAATCTACAAAGGGAAGAGACTGCTTAAGATCACATCTAGAGTGTGACCAACCTGAGACTGGCTCTTTCTACCACCCACACTAAAACTATTCCAGGGTTTTCTAGATTTTACATCTTTTCATTTGATTGTATTCTCACAGCAATCCCGTGAGGTGGACAACAGCCCTGAGGAAGAGAAGCAGTAGTTCAAGGAGGTGAGACGACTTGCTTTTATGGTCACACAGCGGACTCCAAGCTTCCGAACTCCACAGGGGAAGGAGGAAGAAGGGCTCGGCGCCCCCGCCCGCCAGTAGCCAAAGGATGCTGCCCAGGACTCCGCCGGGACACCCGGAGAGACTCAGGCCCCGCCCCCTGACCTTGTTCTCTGTCCGCTAGGGAGTGGGGAGCTTGGGGGAAAGAGGCCTCAGGTCGTTCCCGGGACAGAGTTCTCACTTAAGCTCACGCCGTGGGGTGAGGCTTCTTCGGGAAGCTGGTGGCCTTGCATTCAGCGCAGAAGGGGCCCCGGGAGCGTAGGAAAGCCCGGAAACCTGGAAGCCTTGGCCCAGGGATGGATGGAACGCGGAAAGGAGCCAGAGGGACGGGGCGGGAGAGCGAGAGCGGGACCATCTCCAAGACCGTGGGGCCCGGAGGCGGGGCGACCCCTCCCGTGTCCTCGAGGGCGGGCACAGGGGGCCCGCGCGGGCCAGGCCCCTGCTTTGTGTCCGCGAGGTCTGAGTTTCCCGGCCACCTGGAGGAGCGACAAGGAGCTTCCCGGCCGGGCAAGAGCCCTTGGAGGCCCGCGCTTTCTCTGAAAGTGAAAGGAGTGGGCGGGGGGCGCGGCCGAGGCGGGGCCCAGGCGGGCAGGCCGCGCAGGCTCCGCCTCGGGGCAGTCTCGCGCCGGGGGCGCCGAGCGTCTCCAGTCCTCGCCGCGGCGCGGGCTGGTGGGCTCCGCTGTGGCTCGCGTGCGGGGAAATGACCCTACCCGGGGGCCCGACGAGCATGGCGCGGCCGGGAGGCGCGGGGCCCTGCAGCCCGGGGCTGGAGCGGGCCCCGCGCCGGAGTGTCGGGGAGCTGCGCCTGCTCTTCGAGGCGCGCTGCGCGGCGGTCGCTGCCGCCGCCGCCGCAGGGGAGCCCCGGGCCCGCGGGGCCAAGAGGCGTGGGGGACAGGTCCCTAACGGGCTTCCGCGGGCTCCCCCTGCCCCGGTGATCCCGCAGCTGACTGTGACAGCTGAGGAGCCGGACGTGCCCCCGGCCAGCCCCGGGCCGCCGGAGCCGGCGGGTGGCTGGCTCCCGGCCGGGGGCTCCTCGCACCTGCAGCAGCCGCGCCGCCTCTCCACCTCGTCGCTCTCCTCCACTGGCTCCTCGTCGCTGCCCGAGGACTCAGAGGACGATCTGCTGAGCGACAGCGAGAGCCGAAGCCGCGGCAACGTGCAGCTGGAAGCCAGCGAGGACGTGGGTCAGGTATGGGCCGCGGGGGCGGGGCCAGCGCGGGGCGCGGGGGCTGCGCACCGCAGACCCAGCTCCGAGCTGGCGGAGGGCTGACCCCGGCGCTCAGCTCCCTTCGCGGAGGTCTGACCCTCACTGCTTAGCGGGGTCACTGGGGTCGCAGGGAGGCGCCGGGCCGACCTCCTGCCTTGGCAGTTTTCTCCGGGCTTCCATCGGCGGGTCGCGGCCCGGGCCCTAGGGCGTCTAAGAAGGAGAGGCAGGAGGAGTCTGCGACCGGCCGTGGGCACCAGGTGGGGCGGGGGTGCAGACCGTGACTTGCGAGCCGGGAAGTGGGGCCGAAGAGATCGGAGGGGCTTGGGCTTGCCCGGCGAACTCTCGGAGAGAGAGGGGCGAACGAGTCTCCCCCTTTCCCCGCCCCCTCTCCCGCGCGGCGGCCCCACCCCCGCCGTTGCCACGGTTTCCCTCTCCTGAGTGGGAGTGGAGCGGCGCTCCAGGCTCTGCTCGGGAGCTGCCGCCGTCTGCTCCCCGCGCCCGCACGAGGCGTGGACTCAGAGAAGGGAGGGGCTCGGGGTTGGGGTCCCCAGCAGGGAGTGGAACGCAGCCCTTCCCCGCTTTACTGCTCCTAATTAAAGATGGGAGACGGTAAACTGAGGCTGAAAGCAGGGGGATCCTCCTGCTAATCGCCGCCTCTGGTAACCTGGCTGTTCGGGGCCAGGTTTGACCCCCGGATAACCCGGGTCAGGGTGCAGCGAAGTCATTCCCAGTGCCTGCCCCTTAGGGGTGTGCAGCGCCTGGGATAGCCATCTCATCCCCTCTTTTTAACCAAGGCCAAATATTTTAAATAACTACCCGCGGTCAGCGTGAAGGAGTTGCTCTAGATCCACGTTATGCAAGTGTCCCTGGAGCGGAGGGAGAGGCGAAGGGCGCCCCGCAGGCTCTGGTGGCTCCCGGCCCGCCCAGAAGGGCGGTGAGAGCTGCGGACGCACGCGGGGGTGGCCTGGGCGCGGTGCGGAGAGCCCTGAGACGCGGCCTCCGCCTGCTGAACCCGGGCTTCACAGCTCTGTCGGACTGGACGAGGCGGAGGAGCCCCTGTAACGACTTGCAGTGATCTGACTCAGTTACCCGCTGAAACTTACATTACCCAGAGGGCAGCGTGATTTTTAAGGGACACAAGGGAAAAAGGTCTCCTAGAGCAGGAAAACACACACACACACACACACACACACACACACACACTCGCCACCCGCAGGTGTAGGGTGCGGGGAGTCCCTCTCTCCTCCCCCGGAGCTAAGGATACCCCTGATCCGTGATCGTTCCTAGTACAACCCCGGCTCCTACAGGGATGCGGGTGCCACCGAGGGCTTTCCAGGGCGGTGGAATGTTGGGCAGTGAGAGGACTCCTTTCCCACCTCCTCCGAAATGCGGAGCAGTAGTTCTGGGTGCACCACTGCCCTGGTCCGATCTCTGACAAGCCAAGAAGCGGGTGCAGAAGAAAGTACGCCTAGATCGCAGCACCCCCCCCCCCACCGCCCCGCGCCCGCTTCCCTCTTCTGCCCCCAGTCGGAGTAGCTCCCGCGACCCAAGCCTGCCTGCAACGTAGGCAGCCCAGCTGGGGTCAAGACTTCGGGGACCAGTCTGCAGGTGTGCCCCGGGCGTCTTCGGCTGGTCTCTCCCTCCCCAAGTTCCGCGGTCTTCCGGCGTGGCCATGAGCTGGAGCAGATGGCCACCGAGGGCCCTTCCAGCTCCAAGGCTGCGGCTCCCAGGCCTTCCCAACCCCCAGCCCGCCGGGGCCTCCCCGAAGGCAAACAGCCACGGCGGTGGCAGATAAGCCAGTAGCTGTTGACAGAGGCTGCCTGCGTCCGCGTGGAAGGGCCTGGCGCGGACTTTGCCTCGCGGCTGTCCGGGAGAGGCACAGAGCGCCGCCCAGGTTGCCTTTAGGGCTTCCCCGATCAGAAACCGGAGGCCGTGGGAGGGCGGTGAAGGATGTGCCTGGGAGAAGGGTCATGCAGCAGCCCTGGGGAGCTGCTGGCTGGCCAGCCCCTTACACTCAAACTCGGGCCTGGACACCTAACGGGATAGCTCGGAGTGAGAGGCCACCGGGAAGGCTCTGCCTTGCCTCTGCCTGGCACACAGTCACACGTGGCACATGGTGTCTTGAGTTATGTCTTGGGTTCACTCAAGACGTAGAGGCTCTGTCTCCTAGGAGCACCGCACATTCTCTCCAGAGCCTGGGGCGGGGTGCCCCCCCTCCCCAAAGAGTAGTTAGGACTGGGCAACCTGCATCCCTCCTGGGGCCCCTCTTCTCCTAGAGGAGAAAGTTGTGGGCAGGGGAAACCCAGATACTTCAGGAGAGGAGTTGGGGGCCTATCCCCAACAGCAGCTGGCAGGACTGTATTCTTAGGCCTTGTCTGCCTCTTAAAAAACAATGTTGGGGTGTTGCTGTAGCAGAAGACAGGGTGTTTGGCTCCCCTTCCCTTGGTTCTCTTCTTTCAGGGCTCCAGGATAGGTAAGGAGACCTCGATGCCATCCTGTCCTGGACCCAGAACTCCCACACTTCACTTTTCACTAATTATAGAGCTGAATTTAGGTTAACAGACTTCCTTTTTAAAAAGCAAATGCCCCTGGGAGGGTGAAGTCGTGGGTCACTTATACCTTAGTGCAAATCATTTTATAAATTTAAACTGATTGCTCTCACTACCCCACCACCACAGGGAGTGCTGATTTGATAGGGCAATGGGAACATGAGGAGGGTGTTGGGCTGGGAGAGGGCTTCAGCCAGAGATGGAGTGGTTAGAGGTAGGGAGTGGGAGTCAGGAGGTATAAGGACCAGGGTCCATTCTGGCAGAAGATACACTAAGTATCTGGTGTGATTTAAGGAGTCCTCAGGGCTTCCAAACGGAGCTTGGCTAAAGGAGCCTCGGAGGGTAGTGTCCAGCGGTGCCCTTCCCAGAGAGAGATGCTCCCTTGTGCAGCCCTAGGGGGGGAGAACAGAAGGGGCCCCTGTGACTTCCTCAAAGACTCACATAGTCAGCTCCCCTGGGTTTTTGGCTCCAAGATGCCCAGGTAGCCTTTGGCTGTGAGTTGGTTTCCCAGACTAGGCTCAGCAGGAGGTCGGGGCTTTGGCCCTTTCCAGCTAAATTTCACTCTGTAACATAACAAATCTGCTTTCTGATATCCATACAATAAAAGCCTTACCTGCTCAAAAATATCTTCCCTGCTGTTGTTCGTATGCCAAAATCCCCACCCACTGAAGAATGACTCTTCAAGAGCCTTTTTGGATACATGCATTTTTATCTGCATTCTGTTCCCTGGAGGAGGTAGCTCCCTAAGATGGATGGTGGTGAGTTCGTTGATGCTTGCATAAACTCTTTCCAGGTTTGGCGATATCCATTCGCTGGCAGGGGAGCTAAATCCTGTCCTCCCAACCTCAAGGGGTAGCTGGGTGGGGGGCTCAGATGAAAGTCCTTTGTAATTTGCAGGGCTGGAACCAGCCATAGTTGCAGGAAGTAAATCCTCTTCTACTGACCCCACTTCCCATCTTCTGGCTCCACTCAATGCTCCTTCAAGATCCCAGAAGAAAGGACGGTGCAGTTCTCCCATTGCACCTCACCCAGGGCTGTCTCACTCTTCCACTGGGGTAACTACGGAACAACCGAATGTCCCTCTAAGGACATTTGGGCCCCACTGACCCCAGAATTCTGCCAGTGGGCCCCTAAAGCTGCCCGAAACCCTACCATTAAACCCATTCCTTTGGATGAACACAGAGGAATCCATCCAACAGAGAGGGGTCCCCAGGGAGATCTCAGTGTGTCCCAAGAGAGCAGACACACCACCTTGTGGCTGCAAATTGCTTCACCTTATACAGAGCTATTTTTTTTTATTTTATTAAAAAATAATTTATTAAATTTATTTTTTGTTTTATTATTAAATAATTTATTAAGTTTATTAAATAATGATGTAGGACTTGATCCCAGGACCTTGGGATCATGACCTGAGCCAAACAAAGGCAGAGGCATAACAACTGAGCTACCCAGGTGCCCCTATTTTGTTTTATTTTAAGAAGAGCACGAACTGGGAGGGGCAGAGGGAGAAGGAGAGAGAGAGAGAGAGTCCCAAGCAGGCTTCACGCTCAGCACAGAGCCTGAAGAGGAAGAGGGGCTGGATCTCCTGACCCTGAGATCATGACCTGATCTGAAATTAGGAGTGAGATGCTTATCCAACTCAGCCACCCCCAGGCACCCCCTACAAAGCTCTTTCTCACCCAGAGTCCCATTTGACCCTCAAAGGGAGTTTGGGCGGTAGCATGGATTCCGGAAACTGCCAGGGTAATTGGAACATGGGGAGGAGGTTGGGCTGGGAGAGAACTTCAGCCAGAGGCTGGGCTGCTTGAAGGCGGGGAGTGAGGGGATGTGAACTCCTCCAGGCCTTGACTTCCTTCTGTAAGATGGCAATAATGTTACCACAGCAGGCACTTGATGTTCATGTGCTCGATTTGAAAATCACAAGTGGGGGAAGAGGGTATAAGGCGGTGCCGCTGAATACACATGGCACATACATCTTCCTGGAATTTTACTTGAGGATTTGGAGGTGGGAGAGTTTTATAATAAAACTTGGATTTATTATGCAGCAGAATGCAAACCTTGTATGTATTTAAAGAGGAAAAAAGGGAGTTTGAAAGAGATGTCATGCTTCCAGTGGGCTGCTTCTGGCTACACCCCCAGATCCCTGGAGGTTGGACATGTGATCACACCCTAGTGTGCCATGTAGGAACTTCAGTAGGAAAACAGGAGCAATGCTTTCTGATGGAAGATGAGAAGCGCCTGGCAGGCAGTAGGCGGTCAGTAAATGGTGGCTCGTGTTATGGCAGCCGTTCTTATCCTCCCAGAGGAAACAGGCTCACACAGATGAAATTCTCACTTGGGTTCACTCAGCTAAAAAGTGATAGAGCCACCAGATTCCAGTGCTCTGTCACTAACCCCCACCGCCTCCCCACGGGAAGGGGCTTTCTGGTCAACAGCCTTCCCTTGCTTAGGCCACTGTACCTGTTCTCCCTCTCTCATTCAGCTTCCTCTGATCAGGGAGGCTGTATTTCTAAGTTGAGTTCCAGCCCTGTAACTCTTGCAATGCATACATAACTTCTTTTAGACAAGCACCCCTGGGAGGAGGCAGCAGACACAGAGCGTGGATGAGTGAACCTGTGTACTTCAGAGGTTGGGCACAGGACTGATGAGTCTTGGGTGAGAAAAGGAAAGGTCCAGAGTCTGAGAGCCTCTCAGGATTGGGTGGAGGCCAGAAGCAATGTTTGTGAGGCAAGCGGTACACCAAACTCCATTTCCTCCACAGTTTCATGTGAGATGACAGGCTCTCAGGTTTCTGGGTCTGGATTAAGAAGACCAAGGGTAGCCTGGCCCTAGCCAACTGGTGAGGAGGGAGATGGCCTCCAGGAACAGCAAGAGGGTCGTGGGAAGTCCCCAGTCATTCTTTTCCCAGGCCCTGCCAGGCTAGCCTCTCTGCCCTGGGCCTTTGCAAAGATTCGTTTCCATGTTTGTCTCTCTAACTGAGAGTAACCACTGGTCCAAAATGAATGAAACAATATCCAGATTTGTCCAGCTTCTGCTTCAAATGGGGTCCGTGAGGGAGGCACAGGGGTGGGAGCCTGTCACACTAAAGCCTCATTTACTACTCATAACAACCCAGTGAGAGTGATTATTTCCCCATTTTACAGATGAAGAAACCGACCCTCAGAGGCTTCTCAGGCCCCAGAATCTCCTGAGGCATTGTTAGAAATGCAAATTTTTTTTATTTCACCCAGACCCACTCAGAATTTCCCTGAGGCAGACCTGAGTGTCTGCATTTTTTGAACATGGGTGACCATCAGGTGATTCTCATGCTCAGGAAAGTTCTAAATCCTTGACAGAACACTCTAGTAACCTACCCACACAGCTGGAGAGCAGACCTGGAGTGAAAACCTGAGCCTTCTGACATTAAGTCTAGGGCTCTTTTCCTCAGGAAATGGAGAAGCTGGATGTCTGCCATCACCCTGTGCCCGTCTCAGTATCCTTTGCACAGGCTCACAATACACTTTCCTTGAGTGAGCGAGTGATTGAATGAATGAATCATGGGGCCCTAGCTGCTTGCGGTGGGCTGGGGCAGGAGGAGACCCTACACCAAGGGAGGGAAAGCTTGTGCATTGCTGAGATGCCAACGTGCACGCCGGGACCCTGTCGCTTTCAGAAAAGCCACTGGCAGAAGATCCGGACCATGGTGAATCTGCCCGTCATGAGCCCTTTCAAGAGACGCTACGCCTGGGTGCAGCTGGCTGGGCACACGGGTGAGCACAGGGCAGGCACCGGCGGGGCGGGCGGGTGCCCGGGAAAGGAAGGGACCGGGCAGCGCTAACTGGTGCCAGTCCGCAGGGAGTTTCAAGGCGGCTGGCACCAGCGGGCTGATCCTGAAGCGCAGCTCGGAGCCGGAGCGCTACTGCCTCGCGCGGCTCATGGCGGACGCGCTGCGCGGCTGTGTGCCCGCCTTCCACGGCGTGGTGGAGCGCGATGGCGAGAGCTACTTGCAGTTGCAGGACCTGCTCGACGGCTTCGATGGGCCCTGCGTCCTGGACTGCAAGATGGGCGTCAGGTACACGTGCCCTACCTGTCCGGGCGGGGGCACAGGGCGGGGAGAAGCGCTCTCCCGGGTGCCCGGAGCCGCGCGGGACGGGGTCCAGGGCTGCGTTCCCTTACGCCCCACCGCTGCCTGCCCCTCCTCAGGACTTACCTGGAAGAGGAGCTGACCAAAGCCCGCGAGCGGCCCAAGCTGCGGAAGGACATGTACAAGAAGATGCTGGCGGTAGACCCCGCGGCTCCAACCGAGGAGGAGCACGCGCAGCGCGCGGTCACCAAGCCACGCTACATGCAGTGGCGAGAAGGCATCAGCTCCAGCACCACGCTTGGCTTCCGCATCGAAGGCATCAAGGTGGGCCAGGCCCGCTTTGCTCTGCAGCGCCCTGCCCCCCACCCTGCCCTAACCCCACCGCACGGTGTCTGCCCTCCCTGAGGACCCCCGCCACGAGGCCTCCTCTGGCGGCCTTCCCGCCTTCCCCGGCAGCCCACGTCCTGGGAGGTACAGCCACTCTAGCCCGATCCTCTCCCCTCGAGCAGAGGAGAGGCACGGGGACACTGACACTTCCTGTCCCACTTCCTTCAGAAAGCCGACGGCTCCTGCAGCACCGACTTTAAGACCACACGAAGCCGGGAGCAGGTGATTCGCGTCTTCGAGGAGTTTGTGCAAGGGGACGCGGAAGTGCTGGTGAGCGCCGGATTCTAGAATCCTGAGTTGTTGGGGAACCTGAAACCGAGGGGTGCCTCCTAGGTCATCCGGTCTGGTGCCCTCACGTGTGACCCCCATCGTAGCATTTATCGCACCCAGGGGCTTATGTCTTCCTCACCATGGTATCCTCCAAGCCAAGCATGCATCTTGGCCCCTGATGCTAGCAGAGGCTCGATTAGTATTTGGTTAATCTGCCCTCCTACCCTATCCTGCCCCCTCCAGAGGAGGTATCTGAACCGCCTGCAGCAGATTCGCGACACCCTGGAGGTCTCTGAGTTCTTTAGGAGACACGAGGTAAGAGGGGGTAGGTCCAGGTGCGGGGGCTGTGGTCTGTGAGGGCTACAGCGGGAACGGGATGGGGGTCTTCTCCAGGAAAGAGCTGCGGCCTGACCATGTGGGGCTCGGCAGGTGATCGGCAGCTCGCTACTCTTCGTGCACGATCACTGCCATCGAGCGGGTGTGTGGCTTATCGACTTCGGCAAGACCACGCCCCTCCCCGACGGCCAGACCCTGGACCACCGGCGGCCCTGGGAGGAGGGCAACCGTGAGGACGGCTATTTGCTGGGGCTGGACAATCTCATTAGCATCCTGGCCAGTCTGGCAGAGAGATGAGGCTGAGCCCCCGTTCTAACAGACCTGTGGCTGGGTCCCCGCCATGCATGCCAGCGAGAGACTGAAACCCCGCGGTGCGGGGCGGTTCACACTGTTCTGCAGGGCCAGGTGCCAACCACTATGGGACGCACTGCACGCGCTGGGGGCTGTCCCCCATACAAGACCCAGAGTTCCCGGAACCGATGGCACTAATTAACAGGGGGTGGGGGGTGGGGTGGGGGAGGGGTGGCTGGGACAATGGGCTCCTTCCTGGGCCCAGCTTTTCTGAGGGGGCTGTATATCTCTCTAGAGAGGCCAGATAATGAATTTTATTTCGCAGGCACTAGATCTATTGGTCTAACCTCCCACACTACAATGGACAGCCTTTCCCAATAAAACTAAAAAACACCAGCTTTGGTGACTCAGGCCTCCTCCCCTCCTTCCTCTGGTCTCTTTCTCACTTCTCTGGCATCCCTCATGTCCACTCAGATCACTGGAGGGTTTGAGAAGAGCTCTTTACTGGAGGCATCTGTAGGACTCGGGGCTGCCCAGATGAAGAATGCCCATGGGGGAAAGGTAATCCAGAGAAGGCAGGAGGCAGTTTCAACCTCTGGTCCCAAAGATCAAAGGCTGGGAGTGGGCAAGCTCTTCTCCAGGAAGCCTGAGCTGGTTTCCAGGATGGAGGGTCCAGTGGTGCCAGGCTGGCCCGAGACAGGCCCAGACACATAGCACAGACTGCAGGGGACAGAGGCTACTGGAATAACAAGCTCCCTAGAAGACGGAGGAGGAGTGCAGGGAGGAATCACTGTTACTGACAGCGCCTGAGTACTCATCTTCAGGGCCCCTTGGGGCCCAAGAGCCATAGGGGGGATTCCTCAGGATTCCTTTGGAATCCCCTCTGAGATTGGAAGTCCTTGGATTTGGGGGTTTTGAGGCTAGAGGGCAGGCAGGGGTCAAGGAGCCTCCCTCCCTAGCATTTTAAGCTCTCCAGATTCAGTTTCTAGGCGTGTGGGGCTCTTAGGCCCTCCAAAGACCTGCTCTCCAGCCCAGAAGTCCCTTCCTGCTCCAGGATGGGCCCCAGCTCCATTGGCAGGGGTGAATTCGGCACATCAGGGTCCTGTAATGGCGGGGCAGGAGAGCAGGGGACCACAGCATTGTTCCATGACTGCCCTCCTGACCCTCAAGATCAACATGGTCAAGGTGGGTCAGGGGCCACACCTGAATACAGTATCTGAGATGCTTTGAGATGCCAGCAAAACTGGGGTGGAGTTCAGGCTGGTGCTGCCAACACCGGGTCATGATATGGTACCTGGGGAGAGGCAGGAGTTCGTCCCACCCATGGCTGCGAAGGACCTTCCTCCTGGACAACACTCCACATTCACACAGGCCCTGGAGAGCCCCGGGGAGGGCCCATCCATCCACCTCCAGCAACGAAGTACAGCACGTCTGGGTTGGTGCACCCAGGCTAGGGCATGTAGCCTAATGAGACTTCCCAGAGCAGCACCCCCAAAAGATCTGCATCATGAGTGGGGGAAACTGAATGAAGCCCATCAGGCACAGCCCCCCATTTCCCTCACATGAGGTGGCCCAAGGGTAGAGAGGGGGTTGGGTGGGTTATCACCAGGAGTCTGTCTTGGATGTGAAGATGCCCTCCAAGAAGGCCTCTAGGGCATCCACCTGCCCGACAGCTCTCTGTAATAAGCAGCTCTTCATCACCGCCCGAACTCAGAAGCTCTTGCCCTGATCTGTTTCCATTAAAGTTATATGGAAGAGCAGTTCCTTGGGGAGAGGGTTGAGCCGCTCCCCCACACCCTGTGAGTCAGGATCACTCCCAAAGTGTGGATGAAGTGATTTTCTTCCAGGTGGTGGCAGACCCGGGCTCTGTCTTGGGCCAGATGGAGCAGGTCCCGCATGGCCAGAGGTAATGGCTGGCCCTGGGTAGGGCTGAGTGCAGTAGTCCATGTGTGTTTTAGGACACAAGGACAGGGTCTTTATTATTATTTTTTAAATTTTTATTTCTAGAGAGAGAGAAAGAGAGCATGAGCAGGAATTGGGGGAGGAAGGTGCAGAGGGAGAAGTAGACTCCCTGCTAAGCAGGAAGCCCAACACAAGGTTCCATCCTAGGACCCTGGGATCACGACCCAAGTTGAAGGCAGACGCTTAACCCACTGAGCTACCCAGGCACTCCCCCACCCCGCCCCACTCCAGACAGGGTGTTTAGATGGGCTCAGTGGGCTGGGAGAAGCGTCTTACCAAGTGTGGCTGGCTGTTCCTCAGGACACTCCTCACATCCTCTCCAGACATCAACTGGAGCAGAATTAGGCGAGGGGCAGTCCAAAGGTGGAGCCCCACACAGCGCACAGTGTTCTGACAGCTGAACTTGCTGGGCGAGGGTGCACATACCCCAGCTGCCAGCAGGGAGGGAATCAGGCTGTAGGTTCCACAAAACTGGAGACAGACTCTGTATCACTAGACCTGCTACCTCTCGCCCCAGGGTAAAGAGCAGCTGTCCTGAGAGGGAGTTCTGCTCCCACCCTCCTCCCCGGCCACTAGCCCCAGGCGCACCTGATGGTGAGCCCTCCGTGAGGAAATCAGCTCATCCTGACCAGAGCAGAGTTCTGGCAGGGTCTGGGGAGGAAGACGGCTCCTGAGCTCCCCCAGACACTTCAGGAGAGTGGGCTGACCCTAGCTCCACCAACTGTTCCAGAAGTTCCACCCCTCTCACCTTGACAGCCACCTGCAGGGGGCTGGGGTCCCCAGGAAGGCCAATTACCAGTCCCTCATAGACTTTTCCAAAGGTACCATGGCCCAGGGCTCTGTAGGAAAACAGGTTGGAAGGGTGTGGGTGGCTGGGCCTGGGGAAGGGTCCTAGAGGGGCTAGTGCCTACTTTCCCTTCTTGCCATCCCCTACATGCCCAGGTGGCCCTATCTGAGGACTCAAGCCTTTCAGCATCTCCCCAAGTACAAGCCCTACTGAGGCGATGTTGGCTGGCACAGAACCAGGGCAGAAGAGAGAGAAGGTATGGGCTCAGGGTGGAGGTGGGGGTCTGTGATGGGGTTTTCCTTATGTCCTTGCAGACACCCTGGGTAGAGGCAACCCTTGCTCCAAAGGAATCATAGGGTCCCCGCCATCCCAGAATTGGGGATGACAGCTGACTTTGGACGGGTTACTCTGCCTTTTGGAATTTCTCTGACCTCTATATCCTCCACACAGAGGTTTGGGGCCTGATGCTCTCTACGAACCATAATTTAGCACAGCAGGGCACGGGATGGGAGTGGGAAGGATTCAGAGGGCATAGGTTCTCAGAGGAGGGAGAGAACTTACCCAAGCAGGCTGACATTGGCTGGGGAAACTTCTGTAGGCCCTGGGGGCAGGCCAGGGCTGGGCCTAGCCACACCCCGACTAGCAGTAGCAGGGGTTGAGGGCTGTCCTGATGATGGAGGTTCAAGGATTGCTCAGCTCAAGCTCAGGGCCTGGCACCCTCGTCCCCCACAGGCCCTGACACTTCTTAAGGTTCACTGAGGAAGAAGGGCAAAGTCTCTACCTACCCATCTGGCCCACCCGCTTTGCCACCCCTCCACCCAGGACATCTCTCCAGACACCCATTAAGGCAAACGTCTTCCCTGGGCCTGCACAGCTGCTTCTATACTTAGAATCCCAGAGGAACCCATGCTGGAAGCAGGGGTCTTGAAATCAGCCACGTCTGTCCCCGGGACCCCACACACAGCTCAGTGAAGAGGTGGACAGCCTTGAATCAGCCATGCCTCCTGGATGTTCCTTACCCAGAATCAGGACCCCACACACCATAAGGAGGCTCAGTGTAGAGGTCACAATGACAGTCACCAATAGAACCAGAGGGCTTGGTAGAGTGGGCAGGTCTAGGGAGAAAGACACCTCCAGTGGGAAGCTCTTCTCTGTCTTCTTCCCCAAATTTTACCCATACCACAAGATTCAGCCCAAGTGTTAACTTTTTCATGATGTTTTTTCCCCACTGATCCTAGATAAAAGCAACCTTTCCCTCCTGAGAAACCCTAAAACATTTTAAGTCTCCCATGGTAATTGTCACGTTAATAGATATCTATATCTAAATCTAGATACATATCTGAGTGCCTGGGTGGCTCGGTGGGTTAAGTGTCTGCCTTCAGGTCAGATCATGATCCCAGGGTCCTGGGACAGAACCCTGCATTGGGCTCCCTGCTCAGCAGGGAGTCTTCTCCCTCTCCCTCTGCCTCTCCCCGCTGCTCTTTTTTTTTTCTTTAAGATTTTATTTATTTATTTGACCGACAGAGATCACAAGTAGGCAGAGGCAGGCAGAGAGAAAGAAAGGGGGAAGCAGGCTCCCCGCTGAGCAGAGAGCCTGATTCGGGGCTCGATCCCAGGACCCTGAGATCATGACTGGAGCTGAAGGCAGAGGCTTAACCCACTGAGCCACCCAGGCGTCCCTCTCCCCCCTTGCTCTCTCTCATGTGTGTTCTCTAATAAATAAACAGAATCTTAAAAAAATAAATCTAGATACATATCTAGATAGAAAAATAGGTAGGTAGATAGACAGATAGGTATCACCCCTCCATACTAGACCACTAGTCTACATGCTCCTTGAAGGCAAACCATACGCTGATGAAGCTCCAATCTCCTGCCCAGCCCCGGGAATGGTGCCTGGCACACACCAGTCATCTCTCCCAGTTCCCTTCTGCTCCTTCCAGCCCATGGCCCCAGGAGTCCAGACCGTGGACAAAGGCAGGACTTACCCACGCAAGTGAAGGTATCTGCAGCTAGCTTCGTGCCCCCTGGGCACATGCATTTGGCTAACCAGAGCCCTGCCTGCCATTGGCAGTCTTTCAAAAGGCAATGACCAGACCTGAGGTGCAATTGGATCTCCACTTCTCCATGGCTCTCCATGACTGAGTAAAAGAATGGATATTGCAGGGTGAGGGTGGCAGACAGACACACTTTTCCAGCCACGTGGTGAATTCTAGTCCTGGACTTTATTTTAAGATTTTACTTATTTGACAGAGACACAGCGAGAGAGGGAACACAAGCACTGGGAGTGGGAGAGGGAGAAGCAGGCTTCCCGAGGAGCAGGGAGCCCCATGAGGGGCTCGACTCCAGGACCCTGGGATCATGACCTGAGCTGAAGGCAGACGCTTAACAACTGAGCCACCCAGGCGCCCCTGGGTCCTGGACTTTAGAACAATGAGCAGTACCTGGCATTTAAGAGGTTGGGGGAGGGTCCAAGCCTGCATACTTCCTCTTCTGGGACCCTTGAGCTCACAGGTTGAGCCTGAGTAGGAGAGTACCCCAGAATGCCCCAACTGGCATCACAACTGACAGCCTAGTTCTCGAGTACTCCTGTGTGCAAGAAACAGATAGTTCACAGCATAGAGTTGGTGGCTCAAATGGGAGTGGGTTCAGGGATTGAGGAATAAGGCTAGGCCAGGCTGAGAGATGGGGGACAGGAGGGTTAGTGGCCAATACCTGCCAGAGGCTATAGGTAGGGTTCACTGCAGGGGTGTATGAGGGATACCCCATCTTCCCCATCAACCCAGAGGATATCACTCTCTGAGGTATCACCCCCTGGAAATTGAAAAGTGATAGAGGGTTTGGCTACAAAATGGGGAGAGGAGGCGGCACACAAATGGGAAGTGAGCTTATGAATGGGGGGAAGCTGTTGTCTCCAGGTGCAACTAGTGTGGCCCTTTCTACACTAGCATTACAACACAGGTGTTCCCCACTCCGAAGTGGGAGCCAGGAGCCAGACAGGTGGGTGGGAGTCATCAGCAGGAGCCTGAAGGCCTGGTTCAGGCTGGCTGGGACAACCTCCTTGTCTGCCTGAAATCCTCTGACTTCATGTCCTCAGCTACAGAATGGGACAGGCCCAATCCACATGTTCCATTTTTGTGAGAATGGAGAAGATAGGTATAAAGTACTTCTGAACAGGATGGCTCAGACAGACCCAAAGGCTTTGGCTCTTTACACCAGTGATTTCCAAACTCTGGAGTGTTTTAAAATCACCCAGAGGACTGATTAAAACACAGAAGGCTAGGAGTCTTCCTTAGAGTTTCTGATTCAGTAGGTTGGAGAGGGGCTGAGAACTTGGATGTCTAACCATTTCTTAGGTGGTACTAATGTTACTGGTTCAGAAACCACACTTTGAGAACTACTAACTTAAATCACCCCTGCCTGGGGCACCTGCGTGGCTCAGTCAGTTGGGTATTGGTCTCTTGATTTTGGCTCAGGTCATGATCTCAGGGTGCTGAAATGGAGATCCAGGTGGAGCCCCCAGGCAGGACCCACCACATGCTCTGTGCTGGGAGTGGAGCCTGCCTAAGATTCTCTATCTGCCCTCAGCACTCCCTCCTCTCTCTCTCTCTCAAAAAAAAAAAAAAAAAAAAAAAAAAAAAAAAAAGAATAAATTATCCCAGCCTTTCTGCCTCTCTGCTCAGTTTGCTAACTCAGCCAGCTCTAAGTTCCTGGGACTGCTGTAGAGCAAGGAGACCTGTTGTGATTTAAAAAAAAAAAAAAGGCCCAGATTTAAATGAAAATCTAGGGAATCCTGTCTGCTTGTGTGATTTGCAGCTTACCTGATCTCTTTTCTTTTTTAAAAGATTTTTTTAATTTAATTTTTTCAGTGTTCCAAGATTCGTTGTTGCTGCACCACACCCAGTGCACCATGCAATAAGTGCCCTCCTTAATATCCACCACCAGGCTCATCCATTCCTTCACCCCTCTCTTTTTTAAAAGATTTATGAGAGAGAGAGAGAGAGCATGTGCACGCGCTCACCCGTGGGGGAGGGGCAGAAGGAGAGAGAATCTTAAGCAGACTCCACACTGAGCATGGAGCCCAATGTGGGGCTCAGTCCCATGATCCTTAAGATCAGGACCTGAGCTGAAACCAAGAGTCAGACACTTAACCCACAGAGCCACCCAGGATCATCTACTTAATCTCTTTTCCAAGAGCTCTTAACTCTACTTGTCCTGGGGCCCTGAGCGGGGCTCAACCCCTTGCCCACCTATTCTTCAGAGGGCATGTTCTAAGGTTCCAATGACACTTCATCCTGGGAGCCCCCGAGCCCCTATCCTTGAGAGCGCTCCTACCCGGTTAGCCGCCAACGACTGCACCCGCAGTACAGGCCCCGCCGCCGCCCCCGGAGCCCCGGAGTACGACCCCGCGCAGCGTACCCCAGGCCTCCGCGCAGCCCTGGCCGCATTCCGCCCCCTCCTGCAAGGAGCGGCCGGCCTGCGGAAAAGGGGCCCCGCGACGTCCAGCCACCCCCTCCGTCTGCGGGGCGACAGCGTGATGGCCGGCACTGGGGACTGGGAGCACGCCCACCTCCCCCCACCCCGCCCCCCGCGCCCTCACCTGCGGCGCCGCCTCTCTTGCTGCTCCCGGGCACGGCCGAGCGGTTCTCCAGTTTCTCGGGTGCGGCCTGAAGCCAGCCTCGGTCCCGGCGCCGCAGGTGGGCCCGCCCGCCTCCTCCGGCCGCCTCCAGCCCGGGGCTCTAGCTAGCCCGCGCGCGGCTATGGGGCCTGCGGCGCGCCAGCCGTCGAGTGAGGACCGTCGAGTAAGGGAACGGACTCCAGGCAGCGCGCAGAGACCGGGAGCCCAAGGCCCGGACGAAGAGCTTGTGTGGGCGCGCCGGCAGCAAGAAGCTTGGGACCCCAATGCGGATTGCTGGGGGCGGGAGCTGACCACGCCGAGGCCAGCACGTACCGGAAAGACCCAGGTGGCGTCCCCGCCACCCCCGCCACCCCCGCCGCCTCGCGTCCAGCGCCGTGACCCCGAGACCCCTGCGGCCCCCTCCGTCGCCGCATGTTCCTCAGCGACCCAAGACTCTCCGAGGCAGACGAGCTGGCTCTCCCGGCTCCTCTGCGGGCAGCGGGCGCCAGATTTGGCGGGGCCCGGGACGCTCCCCTCACAGCGCGGCGATCTGGACCTCGAGGAGCGACCTCGGTCTGCCCGGCCCTAGCCCCGGTGAGCTTGAACCGCCTCATCCCACTGGCTCCGCTCGCTCCAGGACAGGCGTCCTCTCCCTGCTGCCCAGCTAGGATGTAAAGCGGCCCCCAGCGACCAAGGGAGAAGACGGCAGAGACAAAGACGCCGTGCGCTCGCAACAGGTGGTTCTCCGCGCCTTCGGCCCCCGCAGCTCAGTAAGCTGAGATCCTACGGAAGCGGGCGCGGAGTCCGTGGCCCTCGCTCTTCCGTCCTCGCGCTGCTCGCCTGGGGCACAGGTTGGTGACGAAAGCGGCTCCAGAATTTATCTGAGGGGCTTAAGAGGCTGTGGTCGATTTTGAAAAGATGGGGAGACTAGGTCCGCACGCCAGATTAGATTTTACACTTATTTTAGGAGGCTTAATGGAGTTGGGGGGAGGTGCTCAAGCCACCGCTTGGCGCCGCCGCTGGTTAGGGGCTCTCCAGTGGCAAGCAACAGGCTCCTAGGTACTGCGCTAATTCAGTGGCGACAATTACCACCGACCCTGGTTCCACTGGAAGAAGGGACAAAGTCGCTAGGGTCACACAGGGCTGTGGAATATACCCTACAACAATGTGGTCACCTGAGGCCTTCTGTCCCTGACTTTAGAACCTCAGGCACCGGGGTCACCACCCACCTCCCCCTGCTCCACACTTAGAGGTACTTGCTGGTGGCTGGCGCCCACCACATCTGCATGCCTTTCTGAGGCTCGGTGGTCTCCACTGTCACCATCACTCTGCTGCTGGTGTGTGCCTTGTTGCACTGTGTTTGTGTGGGTCCTTGCCCGCCACAGGCCCACGGGATGAAAACAGCCAAGGCCTGTCAGTGCCTTGGAGTGGGGAGGGAAGAGTCATAGAACATCTGACCTGGCCTGGTAAGGTGAACAGAGAAGGGAGGGAGAGCCTGGAGCTCACCTGGGGGAATTAGGGGAGAAGCTGGCTCTAAGCCACTAGGTGGGGCGGTGACGTTCCCATCTTGAAGCTGGCAGTGACAGGGGCAAGGATGGCAAAAAAGCTGCCTGGGACCCCGAGTTGGAGCAGAGAATGGTTCCTGAAATGTGACAGCAAGACAGCGGGGTTGGGAGAGGGGGCCTGTGGTTAAATGGGGACAAGAGATAAAGATCGATAAAGAGATAACCTTTGTGGTCGGTCACGTTCCTAAACTCACCCAGCCAGGGCACACCAGCACCTGGAAGCCAGCCCTGACCAAATCCAGTTGCTGAAGCGCCTCTGGGTACCCACTGATACCTCTGTAAGTTTCTCCCCTGGGGAGTCCTTCCCAGTGAATGACCTGGGGGCTGCACCGGGTTTGGTCTTGCAGGCTCCCCAACCTTTCATTGACCTAGCTAGGTGGTCTCACCCCCAGGTGCTCCTGAGACCCTAGGGCCTGTCCCTCCTTCCCACGCTGCGTGATGGGGAACCTTGAATTCAGGTCCGCACCGTGCTTCTGGGCCCACTCACCAGCAGCACTGACCCAGAAGCACTGGCCCTGAGGGCTCCAGGCCTCTGGTGGAGCCACTAGGACCCAGTCTTCTCAACTGCTGTTGCCAAGCCTCCGAAGATGCCTCTAGCCAGATGTTTCCTTGACTGACAGGAGGTACTTAGCTGCTGCTTCAAGCCACAGCAGCCGTGACCCCGAGCAGTCCATGGTTTGTTCAGCCTGCCACAGCTAGGGCTGTGGACTCAGACCGTGTCACTTCTGCCTGACCGCCCCTTATAGAGGAGTCCAACAGCTTGCTAGACACTGTCATCCTAAAGCCCGCCTGGCCACTCCCACCTCAGACCCCAGGATGCTGAAGGAGGGAAGGGCGGGGCATGTGGGCAGCAAGGTCCCTAAGTTTCCTGGAAGAGCCTTGTGAGGACCCCTCCCAGGGCTGTCTGGATCCCAAGGTAGGGGAGAAAGTGCCCCCTACCCCTTTGAGGCAGGAGGTGAAAAAAGGGGCAACCACACCCCAGACATCCTGCTCAGGCTTCTAGGTCTTTCTAGCTCTCACATCAGGAGCAGTGGGGTGAGTGGTTCATTGGTGGTGGGGTGTGGGCGTGTGCAATAACACATAGGAAGCGCTCTTTTTTTTTTTTTTTAAGATTTTATTTATTTGAGAGAAGGAGAGAGAACACAAGCAGGGAGGAGGGGCAGAGGGAGAGGGGGGAGCAGACTCCCTGATGAGCAAGGAGCCAGATGCTGGGGTGCTGGGGTCCATCCCAGGGCTCTGGGATCATGACCTGAGCCGAAGGCAGACGCTTCAGCTTAACTGGCTGAGCCACCCAGGTGCCCCAGCAAGTGCTCTTTTAAACTGCCCCAAGTAAGGCATCATTACTTACCATTGTTTGTGTCTTTTCGGTACCTTTGTGACTGAAAGGCTGAACCTCCAGAAACCCTCAAACCCTCAGAAACATGAGTCTTTAGGTTCACCTCATACAACTCCACTGTCTGTCTTTTTTTTTTTTTTAAAGATTTTATTTATTTATTAGACAGAGATCACAAGTAGGCAGAGAGGCAGGCAGAGAGAGGAGGAAGCAGGCTCCCCGCTGAGCAGAGAGCCCGATGTGGGGCTCGATCCCAGGACGCTGGGATCATGACCTGAGCCGAAGACAGCGGCTTTAACCCACTGAGCCACCCAGGCGCCCCTGAAGTACTAATTTTAAAGGCTGAGGCCTATATATAAAGCACTGGGAAAAAAAGTAGTGATAGTGGTTAGCTACTTTGTTGTCTAAGACTATAGTGCTAAGTAAAGATACTACAGTGATTCTGAAAGCACTGTAGGACCCATGCTCTATTGAACTCCATGGGTATCCCACTGTGAGGTCCCAGAATTTACTTGGTAAATTCTGCTAAGCCAGTGGTTCTCCAAGTGTGTTAGGGCTTAGATAGCCCCATCAGTACCACCTGGAAATCTGTTAGAGATGCAAATTCTTGGGTTTCACCCTAGATCCATTGAATCAGAAACACCAGTGAAGGGCTGGGCAGTGTGTTTTAACACACTCTTCCCTCGATTTTTGTCACATGGGTTTGGGGACTAATCTGTTTGCAGATGCAGTAGTTGCTTATAAAACCTGATGTATTATTCTGTGTCCAGCAGCTCCGTTCATGGGAAGTGGTTCTCTCTACCTACTGACAGGGCACACTGCACTCACTCTGATGACCTGTAAACACAGGGGATCCTACACAGATAATGACACTGTAAGAAAGCTTAAGTGTTAGCATTTAGACAAAGAACCAAAAAACTGTACCAAAAGAGATGAACCAATGAACCAGAGTTCATTGTGATCCACTCCTTCCTCGCTCTTCCTTCCCTGGCACCACTGAAGTCCACAATGGAGGGAGAGTTGTAGGACAGCGCTACAGACTGTGTCCACTCTCCCCTCCCCCAACCAAGTTCATATGTTAAACTCTAATACCCAGTGTGAGGGTATCTGGAGGCAAGGCCTCTAGAAAGTGATTGGGTCATAAGGGTGCCACCCTCATGGGTGGAACTGGGTTAGTGTCTTTATTAAAGAAGTCGCAGAGGACTCCCATGTCCCTTCCACCACGTAAGCGCTGTCCACGAACCAAGAAGTGGGCCCTCACTGGAGACCAACTGTGCCGGCTCCTTGATTTTGGACTTCCCAGCCTCCAGAAATGTTAGAAATGAACTTCTGTTGTTTATAAGGCATTCAGTCTATGGTATTCTGTTATAGCAGCCCCAACAGATTAAGACAGACAACTATTGCACAGTCTGGTTTTTGCTTTCTTCATATCTCAGGATAGTAGTTAATGGACCATATGGAGATAAGATGCTGACCTCACTAAGGATACTTATACTCCAAATGGACTGCCGAGAGTCCTTTAAGAAGTACCCCTTCCTGGGGCACCTGGATAGCTTAGTCATTGGGCGTCTGCCTTCGGCTCAGGTCATATTCCCAGGGTCCTGGGATCAAGCCCCACATCGGGCTCCCTGCTCAGCAGGGTGCCTGCTTCTCCCTCTCCCACTCCCCCCTGCCTGTGTTCCCTCTTGCTGTGTCTCTCTGTTAAATTAAAAAAAAAAAAAAGGTAGTACCCCTTCCTAAGAGCATTGCTCTGGCCTGGCTTGCCTCCAGAACTGGGACCCACATTTTAGTTGTCCCAGATGTGGACTTAGTTTTTACTTTCCCATCTCTCACAGAATTCCTCCTTCTCCCCTGGGACAGTCCATCCCTCCATACCAATCCTGAAATACCATGTCTGAAATTAGTCCAAATCAGATTCCTAGGAGATGCAAAAATTTTTTATTTCAGTACGCATTTACAGCATTTATATATCCTGGTCTGGGGCAGGGGAAGGAGAGATGTCCATAGTTTTCCTTGTCCCCAAAAGAGGGTTAAGTCACCCTTCACTCCCAGTACAGACCCTCAGAAGCCCCAGATCCTGAGCTTCACACATCAGTATATAATGGTAGGGCTCACCCTGTTCCAAAAAAGCTCCAATGGCCTGCTCCCAGGAAGGCAAGCCTTCTGCTCTTTTGTCTCTTGTGCACCCATAAGGACACAAAATCCTTTTGTCTGGCCAGGCACGTGTTGGTGAACCCCAGGAGAATGTATCCAAGTCTCCATCTGTAGCAACTGTACTAGGCCTCGGATACCCCATTTTGGAGCGTCCCTGAGGTCAGTCGCTGGAGGTACTGCTGACGCAGAGGGGGCAACTGGGGATAGAGCTCAAAGCCTTCTGGGAGGGCAGAATTAGGGAGCTTATAGTGGAGAAGGTGCTGCCGGAGACCCTGCAAAAAGGGACGAAATTTTATAAAGTAGCTACTGAGTTCCTGTTGAGATCTCTGTCCCCCAAGACCTACTATCTCCCCCCATCCAGGATGTGCCCCATCCTACCTCATCAGCCAGCAGCCAGGTTTTCTGCAGCAGGCTTCTGCGGGAAGCCTTGACCTCCTCCTAGAGGCAGAACAGGGAGGGAGATGGCACTGGGCCCAGGGCTGGCACCCACCACTGCCCTCATCTAACCCTCATCTCCTCCCCAGCTGACCCGGAGGCAGCTCAGTCGCAGTCTCTCTTCCACCCTCTGGTGATGGGGATGTAACTTACTGAGCTCTTGGGGTCCTGGGAGAAGATGAAGCTGTTGACATGGGCCACGGCCACAGCATAGAGCACAGGGCACCAACGTGGACAGAGGACACCGGTAACCAGAGCCCGGAAGTAGAGCTGAAGGAGGGCCAGGTTGTCTTCGGGAGGCTCTGTATAGCACTCCAAGGACACAGGCAGCTGTGACAGGGGGAAAGAGGCATGCTGAGGGTGGGAATGTGTATGGAGGGACAACAGGGTAGAGGCCTGATGGTCACCTGAGCCAAATCGTGAGGCAGAGATAAGGTCCTGGACAGACATCCATTACTATCTAGCATAAGAACTGAGGTTAAAGACTAAAGAGCTGGGAAGCAGGGGAAACTGGGAAATGGGAAGCAGTAGTAAATTCTACTGCCTACCACTACTTGTTTAATCTGCTTAAAATTAAACTTTCAAAATGTCACATTCAACTGCTCAATTATATTATGAAACCTTTCTAAAGTTCCTTTTCTTTGGACCAGTAACTCTCTAAAAAAATCATTCTCAATTCCATGCAGAAATGATTATGAGAGGGGCACCTGGGTGGCTCACTCAGTACAGCATGCAATGCTTGATCTTGGGGTTGTGAGTTCGAGCCCTACATTGGGTGAAGAGATTATTTTAAAGAATAAAACCTCAAAAAAAAAAAAAAAGGGAGGGATGTCTGGATGGCTCAGTTGGTTAAGTGTCTGCCTTCAGCTCAGGTCATGATCCTAGGGTCCTGGGATCGAGTCCCACATGGGGCTCCTTGCTCCTTGCTCAGTGGGGAGTCTGCTTCTCCCTCTCTGGCTCCCCCTGCTTGTACTCTGACAAATAAATAAATAAAATCTTAAAAAAAAAAAAAAAGACATGATTATGAGAGAAAGAGATAAAGTTTATATCCCCCGGTGTTTATCATAGTGTTACTTCAAATAGCAAAAAATTAGAAACCACTGTCATGCCCACTAAGGGGTTCTGATAAAAGGAAGCACCTACACAATGGATTATAATGTAATAAAAAATGTTGATTTTTAAGAATATATAATGATTGGGAAATGCTTAATATATAATGTTCAATGAAAAGAACATTATGCAGGGATCCCAATTTTATAAAAATATATATGCACATATAAAGACTAAAGTAAAGAAATAAAAATCAAAAGTTACTACTGGGCAGTGGGATTATGGATGACCATAATGTTCTTTGAAAAAATTTTTTTTAAGATTTTATTTATTTATTTGACAGGGAGAGAACACAGCAAGAGGGAACACAAGCAGGGGGAGTGGGAGAAGGAGAAGCAGGCTTCCCGCTGAGCAGGGAGCTGGATCCAGGGCTCAGTCCCAGGACCCTGGGATCATGACCTGAGGCAAAGGCAGACGCTTAACAACTAAGCCACCCAGGTGCCCAATTCTTCTTCTTCTTTTTTTATTTTTTTAAAATTATTATTATTATTTTTAAATTTATTTATTTGACAGACAGAGATCACAAGTAGGCAGAGAGGCAGGCAGAGAGAGAGGAGGAAGCAGGCTCCCCGCTGAGCAGAGAGCCCGATGCGGGGCTCAATCCCAGGACCTTCAGATCATGACCTGAGCCAAAGGCAGAGGCTTTAACCCACTGAGCCACCCAGGTGCCCCATTCTTCTTCTTTTTTTAAAGATTTTACTTATTTGAGAGAGAGACAGAGTGCGCGCACTTGTGTGCGCAAGTAGCGGGGAGCCCAATGTGGGTCTTTTTTTTTTTTTAAGATTTTATTATTTATTTGACAGATCACAAGTAGGCAGAGAGGCAGGCAGAGAGAGGAAGGGAAGCAGGCTCCCTGCTGAGCAGAGAGCCTGATGCCAGGCTCGATTCCAGGACCCTGGGATCATGACCTGAGCTGAAGGCAGAGGCTTTAACCCACTGAGCCACCCAGGTGCCCCTATTTTTTTTTAATTCTTAAAACTATTTTAAGTTTTCAGGGCGCCTGTGTGGCTCAGTGGGTTGAGCCTCTGCCTTCGGCTCAGGTGGTGATCCCAGGGTCCTGGGATCGAGCCCCGCATTGGGCTCTCTGCTCAGCAGGGAGCCTGCTTCCTCCTCTCTCTCTCTGCCTGCTTCTCTGCCTACTTGTAATCTCTCTCAAATAAATAAAAATCTTTAAAAAATATATTTTAAGTTTTCTCTTTAGTTCTTTATATAAAAGACTTATTTTATATACATGTTAAATGTATTTATTAAAATATTTATATTTTAAGTTTACCAGAATAAGTTATAAAGAAAAAAACCCCAAACTTTAAGAAAGTTAACTCTCTACAGCTTATATAAGTTTAACCATTTAGCCTGATTTTTGAGGCTCTCTAAGACTTTATTAGGCTTGTTCCCAACAAGTTCCTAAACTGAAATCTGGCTCCTTCTCCTTCCCACCCTGTTATATTCTTTCCTTCTTTTTTTTTTTGGCTTTTTTGCTTTTGCTGATGGTGTTCCACTAGGGACATACTGTCCTTATCCCCAACATAAAATTCTACCCATCCTTCAGTTCCCAAGTCATCCCCTGCTTCTTCCCCAAAGCTTTCTCCTTATGGGAAGCCCACTTTGATCTTTTCCTTTCCTGAATCCTGACCTAACATCTAAAATGTGAATAACTTAGAACTCTGTTAGGTTTTACTATGTCTCTCATCTAGATTGTAGCACTGAGTAATGAGTTGTGGCTTGCTAATAATAACCAATACATCCTATATGCCAGATACCGTTAAAGCCTTTCCATGATTCTGTTAATCTCGTCAAAATCCCCCAGAAGGTAAGGAACCTGAGGACCACCAAAGCTCCCCACTGCTCAGGACTCCCTCCCAGGCCCAGCACAGGAAGGCCACAACAGGTTCTGCTGGCCTGAGAAAGTACCTGGGTCAGAGGCAGGCCCAGAGCTCGCAAGGCTCCCACATGCTCCCCAAAGAGGGCAAGGCGCAGAGCGACGCTGAACCGGCGCTGCAGGGGAAGGAGAACCAGGGCTCCAAAGAGGTGGTCCCCGTAAGAGACAGCCTCAAAGTGCTCCAGGAAGCTGGCATAGAGGTCAGGGAAAGATGCCAGGCCGGGAAGTGGGCAATCCAGCTTGAGGTCCAGCAGAACTTGAGGCTGGCAGAGCCGGGCCAGGAGCGCGGCCACCAGATGTTGTACTGGGGTCTCCCGGAATAGTTCACTGTCCACGAGGAACACACACATGAGCCGTGCCAGGCGGGCGGCGGGAGGCACAGCCCAGAGGGCCTGAGGGCGCCAGCTCTCCAGGACCAGCACCCACTGCAGAGCCCGCAGAGCCGTGCCTATAGTGTCAGCAGGAGGGAGTCCCGGGGCAGTGTCTGCAGCCTGGTGGTAGAGGTGGATCAGTGGCAGGAAAGGCCAGTCGGTGGGCAGCAGCGGCTCCTTCGGCACAGGGAGCAGCAGGCTGGGGACTCGCTGCAGCTCCCCTCGGTATGAGGCCTGCGAGGCTAGCAGGCTGGCTCGGGCCAGTGAGCAGTGGGTCAGGTAGCAGCTACGGATGCTGGGGAGGTCCTGGCAGGCCTGAGCCAGCAGAGCGCCTCGCCCACACCCCGAGTCCTTGCTGCTCCCTAAGGACAGCCGGTCAGAGAAGTCGGCTGCCTCCGGACCCCCTGATGCTCTTTCCCTGCAACAGAACCCAAAAGTCCAAAGTGACTGCTCGAACCACAGTGCTCTGGACACCATGCCAGCTCTCCAGGGCTTCCCAGAGGTTCCAGGTCAATCCTGCTCTTCCCTGTTCCCTAATCACTTTCTATGTAGTGCATGTAGTAGTTAAGAGGGTGGGCATCAGAGTCCGCTGCCTAGGGACAGGCTAATGGGGCTTCTCTGTGCCTCAGTTTCCTCACAGTAAAATGGGGATAACAGTACCTATCTCACAGTACAGGGAAAACACAAGAGAAGTACTTAAGAAGCGGCCAGGTACAGAGTAAGCACTCGATCCCCGTTAGCTGTTACGTGTGTATAGCTAGTTTATACACCACTTCTTAGCTGACCAGTCATACGGGAATCTCACTGTAATTCTCTAGCGTGGGTATCTTCATCCCACTTTACTGATGAGAAACAGAAGCTCTGACACAGAGAGCACAATCCACAGAAGAAAGGGGATTAAACCCAGAGCCCCTGGCTCCATATTCAGGGCTGCTTCATCAACACCCGCAGCAGCCTCTCAAAGGGCCGAGTTGATGTCACCAAGCCTGGACTCACGGGAGGAACTCCAGACGGAATACACAGCTCAGCAGGAGCTCATGGGCAAGGTGCTCACTTCCAGGCAGCAGTCGGCTCAGCAGGGCTAAGACCATACTGTGATGGAGCGTGGCGTTGATGGCCAGATCTGGCTGGACTGTTGCCTACGAACAGAGAAGCGGGGTGTGAGAGGGACAGAAGAGAGAGATGTGAGGACACGTGCACAGAGGATAGCTGCCCAGATCCTAGGCATGTCTGGAGTAGAGGAGGGTGTGCATGGACTGCCAGAAGCAGCACAGGCTCCAAAGAAGGTGGCGAGGGGTGGTGGTTAATGGGAGGTTGGGGGGAAGGACAGCGGTACGGGGGATTGGGCTGTACCTACCACTTTCTGCGCCAGGATGAGTGCCAGGTACTGCAGGTGGTACTCGTGGCGCAAAGCCCACGCAGAGAAGGGCGTGAGGTGTGGGGGGGCCATGGGAGCCAAACACTGGAGGAAGTAGTTCTGGAGTCCCGGGGTGGCCAATATGACAGCCAGCTAAGGAAAGCAAACTTGTTCAGTTCTGAAGGGGACTTTGATCTTTCCTGGGGTTCCTCAGGTGGCTGCCCCCTCCCCAGACAAACTCACAGAAATGGGGGCTGTCAGGAGAGACCTCCCTTCCCCCAGTGGTACCGTTTGTTCTGACTCTTCCTGTATAGCCCCTCCACGCCTCTCACCCCACCACCTGACCCCGAACCAGGTGCCTAGGTCTCACCTGGTCACACAGCCCCTTGTGGATCCGGGCCAAGGTGTTGAAAAGACAGAGAAGGGCAGTGAGGAACGGGAACGGTGAGGCTGAGCCAGCCAAACTGAGAGAGAGGCGGCCTCCTGTGCTGCCCAGTGACACGAGGCTGGGGAGAGCTTCAGGGGCCCGAACACAGAACTGCGGGTTGCAGAGAGGGGAGCAGTTCCTGGAAGTAGAATGAAGTAACTGACGGGGGCTCTGGCCTGATGTGTGCCAGGCCAGAAAAGAGCTGCTTGGTCTGCCACCAAGGCCAGCAGGAACCTGGCTATGTGGACCGGTACCCACACTCCTCAGAGCCCTCAAGTGCTGCCCGCTAGGGAGTCAGGTTTCCTTTGGCTGAGAGGTTCTATTTGGGATGGATGAGGGAGCTAGACCCAGGAGTCCCAAAGGGAGAGAAGCTGCCTCCTCCCCACTGCTCCCACTTCTCAACCACCCCCCCCACAGTACATACCCAAAAGTACATACTCCTTCCCCCTGCCCCCACTTCCCAACCTCCACCCCCACACACAGTACATACCCAAGAGAATCCCACAGGCTGCCCAGAGTGGGTGTGCGCAGCAAGGGTAACAGCAGGCTCTCTGACAGGCGCTCCATATCCTGTAGCCAATCCCCTGGGCATAGGCTTGGCTGGAGGACCAAGGAGCTCACTGAGCTAAGAGCCCAAGACACCCATTCTCCTAGACCCTGGGCCCCCAGGCCCAGCCTATTACTCTAAGAGCCCAAGAGTCAAGTGTTTGGAGGCTTCTGCCTTCTGACCCTCTGGAGAGAAAAGACCCTGAGTTTGTCCCAACACCCACTATCTTCCTCCAGGGAGACAGAGTTGCTGCTTAGGGGTCTCTGATCCCCACCAACACAGCTCCTTTGCAGCTCCAATGGACTTGGAGGAGGAAAAAGGAAGAAAGGTGGAAGGAAAAACATGGAGAGCAGGAAAAAGTGGAATGGGGAAGTAGAGGCGGAGAGGTGGAAACAGAGAGGGAGATGGAGGGTGGTGTGTAAAGACAGAGGCAGGCATGCAGGGCACAGAGGAAGGTGGGCAGGCCACACTCACCTGCTGGCTCCAGGCCTGGTAGTGTGCATCCAGGAAGAGCAGGCAGGCAGTGGGCACTGGGCCCAGAGCCTGCCACATCTCAGGTCTGGGCAGCAACTTCAAGGTCTGTCTTAGACAGGGCTCCACAAGAGGCTGGAGCCCGGACACCTGTGTCCAAGTGATCGAGGAAGGGGTGGCCGACACACTGGCCCCAGCACTGTCACTACAGGAATGCCAAAAGGGGTCACAGTGAAGGTCTGGATGCCTCGAGGCCCCCATAAACTCTACCCACCCTCTCCCTCTGGAGGAGTGCTTCTCTCCATTCTGGAGCTCAGAGCTATCTATAACCCACCTGCTGGGTTCAGGGGTGGTGCTGCTGGTGGCCAGGGTCAGCTGGGCAAGGAGAGTGAGCAAGGACGCAATCCGCTGCATGGACAAGGGCCGAGGGGGCTGTGTGCTGAGCTCCTCTGGCACGGCCTGCAGGGCCCGCATCAGCACTGGGTACAGCTCCCTGGGAGAGAACAGTTACTATCCGTCAGTGCATGAAGACCCTGCACGGGGAGACAGGAGACACAAGACAGGGCGCTCCCCCAGGGATCTGCAGGCTGGTTAAGGCGGTTCCGGAGGGAGAGGCCCCAGAGCTAGGTACTCATGGAAGGCTTCAGAGGGAAGGAAGGCTGGGGGCCGAAGGGAAGGAGGTAGACCTTCCAGGCTTCTTCCCAACAGGGGATTTAAATCGGATTTCACCAAGCTACTGAGGCTGTCGTACACAGAATGTGGTTACCTCAGCTTTGTTCTACTGTCCCCTGGCTAGTCCTGGCCCCCAGGCTTCCTTCGTTCCTCCCAGAATCCCCTCCTCCTCATTCTCAGCGTCCCTCTGAGCTGGACTCATTGAGCAGGGCTGGGCCATCAGATTAGGCCCGAGTGCACAACTGGAGGGGTCTATAAGGGAGCCTCCTCCCATCTCTCCTCACCTGTAAAGGTCAGCACCTTGGCCATAGGAGGCAGCCACAGCCCACAGACGGAAGGCCTCAATGCTCAGAGCCTCAGCTTCCTCTGGGGGCAAGGCCATTTCCTGGGGAGCCTCTGCTAGAAAGCGGCTCAGGCGGCTCGGGAGATCAAAGCTGCTCAGCTGAGGGCGAGAGGGCAGAGTCTGGCATCCCATTCAGCTGCGGGCCCAAGCAGCCCCAGGTTCTCTTGCTATGGCGATGGGCTCAATTCAGCCCTGTTCCAGGCCCCTCTTCGGGGTCTTCGCTCTGGGCCAGGATGAAACTACCTCAGCCATCCCACCCTCCCCTCCTTCTTTCTAGCAAGCACTTGCTAGACACCTTTTCTAGGGCAACTTGGCTATGGGTGATGGCTGCCCATCTCTACGTGGCTCTCCTGGTCAGGGAAGAGGGAGCCCTTTAGGTAACGAAAGTATAGTGGGCCTAGAGAATACAGTAGACTCCAAGTGACTAGGTTTCCGGCTGGTGGTCCCTGTTGCATTTCAGAGCAACTGGATCAGAGGTGAAGAAGATGGCATGAGCTAGTTACCCAGAGCCCAGAGGCCATGCTTAGCCCCAGCCCAGCCCTGTCATCAGCCCCTCATCTCTGGACCTTCGTCCTGCTCACCAGTCGGGCAGCGATGTTCCTACCAGCCGAGGCCAGGACACGAAGCAGTTTCATGGCAGCGGCACAGGGCACTCTGTGTAGGCTGGCGGCAGGCCCCGCTCCCACGGGGGACCAGCTGGTGGGCAGGAACTCCCGAACCACGGTCTCTATTAGCCGAGGGCACTCTAGGACCTGTGGAGAACAGGAAGAAAAGGGAGACAGGGAGGCTGAGGGTCAGGCCCAGGCCCAGCTAGGCTCTTTGCCCATTCCCCATCTCCTCTCCTTTCTCACCCTTGTGGCTGACTCCAGGGAATGCCGGGCCAGACGGATCAGCACAGCTAGGGTGTCAAGGACCACAGAAGGTGCTGGGCAGGTGACCTCTAGCAAGTAGCGCAGCCGAGGCAGCAGGTTGGTAGCCAGAAGCCCCTGGTGATCAGAGATAAACCCAGTGCCACACACAGCTGGGCCCCAAGCCCCGATGACTGTTCTTGCCCAAGATGTGCTTGCCCTGTGGGGGCGCTGATGTGGAGCAGTCTGTTGAGTGTCCAACTCTTGACTTCAGGTCATGAACTCAGGGTTGTGGGATCGAGCCCCATGTTGGGCTCTCCTCTGGTCATGGAGCCTGCTTGGATTCTCTCTTTCTGCACCACCCCCCCATCCCCAAAAGACGTGCTCGCCCTCAAGGTTGGGGGACAGGTGTAGCTGCCCAGCATCTTTACCTTGATGACATCGTGTCGAGCCAGGTCAGATGGAGGCCGCTTTCCTTGCTCAGGGCTCTTCCTTTTTACTTTCTCTGCTGGAGGCTCTTCATCTTCATCCTCATCGTCCTCGTCTTCCTGGCTGGGCATCAGAGGGAACACCAAAGCTCCACGGTACCAGGAGAAGGTGCTGTCAAGGAGCTCCTGCCGTAGGGAAGAAAAGGGGGTGGGAAGACCCAAAAGGGCCCAGGAGTAGTCAGCAGAAGACTTGCACTAAGAACAGAAAGACAAGGCTGTTGGGTATAGGGGCTCTGAGGAGAAGACAATGCCGCTGCCATCCCCTTCTCTGCTCTGCTGGGCAAAGCCTTTGCAGTGAGGGTGTGTGCAGGAGCAGGGGGTAGGGACCGTCATGCCTCCAAGCTCCGTGTCTATCCCCGTGTACCTCATCTCCAGAAGCCACCAGCAGAGCCCGAAGAGCCCGGATGGCAGCTGCAATGACCCCATCCACTCTGTCATCCAGGGAGAAGCGCAGCAGGAAGAGGAAACCAGCATCCAAAAGGAGGCGCAGGACACTGCCCACTAGCCGGTCTCCGAACTCACCAGCTTGGGCCTGGGGGGCAGGGGAAAACCTGGCTGAAGATGCTGAAGTTATAGAGTCTTTGTCCTAAGCCCTACACTTGCCCACCGATGACCCTGGGTTTGTCCCATTCCCAGTCTGCCCCAGGGAGAGCTGCTATATGGGCTCCTGGGGTCGAATGAAAAGGAGGTGGGGAAGTCTGAGGTCGGGGTGGGGGGCAAGGCATGGGGGCAGGCAGGACCGGGCAGGCAATCCACTCACCCTGCTGACGACCTGGGCCAACACGTGCAGCGCTAATGCTCTCTGCTGGGACACCTGGCTGCGCGTCAGGTGGAAGAGCTCCTGCAAGGAGTACCCTGCTCTCTGGGGCAGGGACAAGATGTCAGAAGAAGCCAACCCACGGGGCAGCAACCCCCAACCAATAAACAGAAACCCCTATATTCCCAGGCATTGCGTTAGTTGTCAAGGGGAAGACAAAGTTAAGTGAGTGGTTATCTCTTGCCTCTTCTCTCCATGGAGAGAAACTGGTAAAGAAGGTAAGATTTGCACACAAGTAATCACAGCATAAAGCAGACAGGGAGAAATGCAACAATCTGTGTTTAATTTGCAACAAAAGAATAGGAGAGAGAGAAAGCGGGGATGTGGGGGTGCCTGGGTGGCTCAGTGGGTTAAAGCTTCTGCCTTCAGCTCAGGTCATGATCCCGGAGTCCTGGGATCCAGCCCTGCATCGGACTCTCTGCTCAGCAGGGTGCCAGCTTCCTCCTCTCTCTGCCTGCCTCTCTGCCTACTTGTGATCTCTGTCTGTCAAATGAATGAATAAAATCTTTTAAAAAAAGGGGGGGGGGGAGAATGTGGAAAAGTGGTGCGGTCTCAGTGGGTAGAGGGAGCTTCCATTGCCTGCAGCCCTGAGCCTGGAGGTCCCTGAGTACACCCTGTTTGCGGGGGAGAGAGCACCACAGCAGTGAGGCGGGAGTGAGAAGGCAGAGCTAGAGGGTCAGCAGGGAGACACTGTCAAAGGGCTGCCTCACCAGGCTAACGAGCCAAGACTATTCCATGGGCAGAAGGGAGCCAGGAAACTTTCCAAGGCAAGGTATGGCCTGGGCTGGCCCAGAGGGAATCAGTATGGCAGCCCCGTGAGGGCTGGATGGGAAGACATGTCGACCGAACAGATAAGAGGGAGCAAGCCCCTTCTGTAGAAAGCACCAGGGGAGGTGACAGACATAAAACTGGCAAGTTCAGGCAAGACTGGAATGTGAAGGGAAGAGGAGAAACATTTTGAGCTTAAGAACCTACGGACAGCAAGGCCATGAAATGCAACAGGCTACAGAGAAGGCCCAAGGCAACTGACCAGAGGTCCTCTTCCATACGGCTGATAAAGGCACTTGCTGAGAGCTGCCCAGTCCTCCCTGGGCCCATGCCTCACCTCTGCCTCTTCTCCATGGTGGTGCAGCCCCAGATGGGTGGGCAGGTCCACATCGGGGGCCAGGAGCTCTCCCTGAAGATTAAATCGGGCTTGCATCCTCTAATGGGAAGAGAAAGAAGACTGTAGGCTGGGAACACAGCAACTTCCCTACACCCACTCCTCACCTTTCATCCCAGGCCTCCAGTCTGACTCTACCCCTGAGTGGAAACGGGACTCCCTTGGCACCAGGGGACAGGCAGGGTGATGGGAGAGGAGGAGGAGTGCAAAGGAGACATACTCCTCAAGCTCCAGGGATTTGGAAAAGGGCCTGAGTTTGGGTGCAAGAGCATGGGGGAGAGAACAAGTGATGTGGTCCCAGTGGGTAGAGGTTCCATGGCCACTCCCAGCCTGCTCCCCGCCTCGTAGGCCGGCCGGCCCTCCTCACCTCCTGCGTCTGCTTCTTTCGGAGTGGAGGCAGATCCTGGGTCCAGTGCAGCTTCTCCAGCTCCACGGTGTCCATGTGCACCCATTCTTTGTGGGGGGTCACAGGCAGGGCCAGAGCTAGGAAGATGGGAGTGGAGCAATATTCCCTAAGGAGCTCAGCTCACTGATCCCCTGGGGTCCCAGCCATTACCCCGCAGCTGCCACACCTACCTCTGCCCAAGGGTCTGTCAGCCACTGCCTTTAACTAGAGTTAAGTGGCACAGCCCAGGGGCTGGAACTCCTGGGAATTGGGCAAATATCTCAGATATGGCAGAACACACCCAGGCCTGGGCTCTACCCTTTGCTGACCCCAAGTACTTCCTGGGAGGGGCAAGAGAAAGAGGAGGAGGTAAAGAAAAGGAGAGAGAGGGAGCAGAGGAGGGAGGACCATAAGGACCATATATATCAAGGAAAACACAGTTCTCCACTGCCTAGTACTGACCTTATTTTTTTTTTTTTAATTCATTTATTTGACAGAGATCACAGGTAGGCAGAGAGGCAGGCAGAGAGAGAGGAGGAAGCAGACTCCCTGCCGAGCAGAGAGCCTGATGTGGGGCTCGATCCCAGGACCCTGGGATCATGACATGAGCTGAAGGCAGAGGCTTTAACCCACTGAGCCACCCAGGTGCCCCTAGTACTGACCTTCTAAAGAAGCAGGGGAGTGGGGCACTGAGGGGCAGCGACCCTGCTTCTGTGGGGCAAGATACAGAAACACTCATCCGGGAAGCCCTCCTTTTTCTCCCCCAACCCTCACCTGACCTGCTCAGCTGGCCTGGAGCTCACTGAGCGGCAGGAGCTTCCTGGCTTTCATAATCTAATTTCTTCTTTTGTTAATCACTAATAAAATAATCCAGGTCCTGGGAAATGAGTGCTCCCACTGGCCTCTCTGCTTTAGGTCTGGCACGTTCGTAAGACCTGCGTCAGCCTCTTCTCCCATTGCCCCGGCCCTGCCATCTCCCCCCTCAGCACGGACAGCAGAGGCAGAAAACCGTGGGGTGGACAAAGCCGGAGCTGGGGTGGCTCCCATAAAGGTGGGTGGAGATGATCTGCTGGGGGAGGGTTCAGCTGTCACATCCTGCTGCCACTTACTGGGGGAGGGAGAGAAGGAGCAGTAACAGGACAAGAAAACAGGAAGCACAGGCAGGAAGAACATACACATCAGCAAATAAAGACTGATTTCCAGACAATAATGAATATTAATGTTAGATGTCCAAGGACAGAGAAGATTCTCTTTTCCCATCTGCCAGGCCTAGAAGAAGGGATACTCTCCTCTACTTTTATTCCCCCAAAGATGTCCCCTTTTGTCCAAACCTGGGGCTCCTGGATCCAGATCATCTTCCTGCCTGGGCTCACTTGCAAAAGTTGGCACAATGGGTTCCTCTCCAGTGACCTCAACAGAGTGTCCTCCTGACCTCTGCTCCTCTGTGGTCTTCTCTCCTGCTTGCTCATGGGTGAGGCTGGGAGACCTCAGGAAGGCGACCAAGCTGGGATCTAGAGGAAAGGATGGGAGAGTGAGTGGTGACAGATCCTTCCCAGGCTCCTGTAGACCTGAAACCTGCTGAACACTGCCTGTCTGCCAATGCCAAGGCCAAGACAAGCCCCTTCCCACATCTGACCTGAGCCCCCTGGGTTCTCCTGGGACCTCAATGACCCACACCTGTCACTAGGACCTACCCACCCACCCTTCTGTCCATTCTTCTCAGTCGTCTGGCCCACCCAGGTTCCTGCCCGCCCCCGTGCTTGGCCCCAGGTCAGAGGCCCAAGGGAAGTGGCTGTGGAATAAATGAATGAATGCTGACTATGGCCCAAGAGAAGGCATTTCAGGGAACCATTTCTCTCGCTTTGAACTAACTTATTTACACACAAATATTTACTGGAACCTAATCTATGTATGTTCTATGAAGGCACTAAGTATACAGTTTGGGACAAGCCCCACTCGGTGATACTGTGAGGGTGAACAGAAACCAGGAAGGTAGGGCGTCCTACGAACACGTCACAGCTGTGCCACAGAGGGCACAGCTATTACACAGCATACGTATCCTAGAGTAGTACAGCATACACAATATAGTCGTTCAGAGCAGGGCCTGTCAGACCCGAGACACCCGGGTTTACATCTCATCTGTGCTCCTTACCAGTCATGTGACCAGGGGAGAATTTCTTCAAGTTTTGAGGCTCAGGTCTTTTTCCTAAGTAAATGAAACTAGTATACTACCTACCTTCCAGGACCTATTTGAGGACAGAATGAAATAATGCATTCAGACACCCAGCAAAAGGTCTGGCCCTCTCAGCAGGCCTTCATCAGTGAGTGGTGGTCCCTTCCAAGACCCGGCCCGGCAGGAAGCCCGGCGTGCCATACCGAGCTGAGCCAGCAACTGCTGCTGCTCCCGCAGGATCTCCTCAGGGGCCATGGCGTGCAGTTTTGCTATATTCTCTTCATGGATGGTCTGGGCTTCCTGCTCAGCATTCTTGCTCCCGAGCCCCTTCCCGGTGACCAGATGGGGTCCCTGGAAGCCACGGCTACCCCAGGGAAGCTGGGAGCCCTGCTCCCGAGGTGTGAGTGCCTCACAGGAAGCAGCACCTGGAACAAGTGTATCATCAGTTTCACTGCCTTGCCCCAGCTGGGCCTTCTGGCCTTCTCCCCTAACCCCATTAGTCCTGGAGACAGATGAAGACCCCAGAGATTTCCCAGGCACAGAGCAGAGACATCCCTTTACCCACCCTCCCACCCCCCAGTAAGACAAACACAGGCTGGATTGAGTGGAGACCTCTCCACTCATTTTTCCCCTTTCTGAGGGATATTTCCCTAAGAAACATCCTACTTTCTGACTCTTTTCTTGGGTGTCCAGGTAGCCGTCTGCCTCCAGAAGCCTGCCCTCAGCTCTTTTGCCAATTAAATCATTAAAGGAATTCCACCCTACATCTTTATTTTACAGTCTCTGACAAACACCTCTGTCTCCTTCCTTTTGTCTAGGGTCGAATAATGGCCTGCATTTCCCCTGCACTTAAGATCCGGATGTAGACCCAAGCCACTGGTACTCAGTACTGTAAGTGGGGATAACATACAGCTTTCTCTTTAGATGGCTCAAATGCCATCTAAATACGCCTTCATATTTGACACAGGGTAGACTTATACCCTAAGGTGACTCTATGATTGTGTATTATAAAAAGGCCAAGCCCAAGTCTCTTTAAACCCAGCTTACCATCTGGTGGATCCAGGGTAGACACTTCTCTAACTGGTGGGACGCTAGTTTCAGACGCTCTCTTTGCTGCAATTTCTTGGGCAAAGATGCTTCTCTTACCAGATGTTGCAGACTTCCCCTATGGGGCAAGAAGAAAACTCAGAGGAGACTGATGGCTCACTACCCCCTTTTCTTCTCAACCTCTTTACACTAAGGCCACTAGAACAAAGAGATAAAACGACTTGCTTAGTCTCCAAGGATCACAACCCTAGTCCTCAGAAAAAGCAGGGCTCTACAGGAGGACAGGTCTTGAAGTCTGTCAAATTTGGGTTGGATTTCCGGTTCCTCTACCTATTAGATATGTGGTGTTGGACAAGTTACTTATCTTTTCAGGGTCTCAGTGTCCTCATCTGAAAAATGGGGATGATGTTACCTACCTTACAGGGTTGTTATGAGGATTAAGTAATGTGTATAAAGCACTTAGCATGGTGCTGCCTTAACAAGAGAAACTGCTTATCATTATTCAGATTATCTGCCTGAAGAAGAGGCACTATGAGGCTCACCTAATGTCTCCTAAATACCACCTAAGCACCTTGCCTACCTGTCTCTCCTGTGAGCGATGAAACACAGGAGGGAAAGCAACACCACTGGGCACAGGCAGGTTCACTGCCACTGAACTTGTATCTCGTTCCTGCAGCAACAAAGCACAATGTAGTGAAGATACTGAGATTTCCCCAGGCTGGACACTAACCCACTAGCCCCAATTCTGTATGACTCGGAATCTCTCTAGGGAGTTATGAATGCACCTTGCTTCTTTGGGTACAGTGATTCTAAAGCAGCTCCAAACTGACTGCAAGGGGATAAAATCCCACCTTTCTGAATCACCCTCTACTCATACGGCTCACCACACCCACCCAATATCCTCACTGCCCCAAGATGCCTCATCCTACTCAACCAGGGTGAGACGCACAATAATCTTAGTCAAGACGGCAGTGACGTGCTGATCATGCCTATTCAGCCTCTCTTCAGGGTCCTCATGTTCAGGCAGGGGGCAGCCGGGGCTGGGTCTAGCTCTCTTCGGGGGAGCAGGGACCAAAGCTGGGGGCGAATCTGGAAGGTCTGAGAAAGAAAAAACCCCGGATGTGAGGATAGTCATTCCTTCCCAGGAAGAGACAAAGGGCAGGAGGAAACCAAAGAAAGAAAGGCAGCTGCTGTGGGGTCCTGGCTCAAGCTGTGTCACCCTGGGCAAGATATTTAACCTCTGTGAACCTCAGTTTCTTCATATGTAAAATGGGGCTGTAGCAACAGAGGTTATGCAGTGTCTGAAATGATGGGGAAAAATCCAGCCACATCAGGAAGAGGGAGAGGACCCTGAGGCCACACCCTCTCTCCTTCTCAGCCTCACATCCACAGCCACTCACTGTCCAGTGTCACCACATCCCGACAGTCCTGCAGCAGAGGCTGGTCCAGGTTAGTGTTGCCACCTCCCCTACTTCCTTTCTTCACCAGTTGTACTGCTGGAGCTGCACCAGTTGCAAGAAACTGACTCTGGAAGCGCAGCAGGTCCACCTCTGACTCCCCTGGCTTTGGTCTCGACAGCATCTCCACACTCCAGCTGCTGCTCTCCTGCAGTTCTTTCCAGCACTGCTTTGGTGTGGGGACTGCCTTTCATTCAACCCTACAAACAATAAAGTTGATGGGCTCTCTGCAACTGAACCCTGACTCTCTTTATTGTGCATCAGAAAAGACACTTTTTGGGTTCACATCAACTCATTCCTTCTCATTCATACCTTATTGCCACTCCCTCCCTGTTTAGCCCTCCTTGATATCATCAGCCTAATAATATTTACAGCCAACTGAAGATTGTTTACAATCTGTGGATGATAAAAAGTCTCAGAAACAACTGTAGGGAATCTAAGAAAAATAACATCAGGAGCCAGGCAGATAGGGAATAATGATTCTGTATCAAACTAGAGAGACTACGCCTGGCCTAAAGGTGTTCAAATTATTAAACCAACCAACCAACCAACCCTTGAGCTATAAAATATAAAAGATCAACATATAAAAATCATCTGTATTCCTATTCACCAGCAAAATGAACAATCAAAAAACGAAATTAAAAAAACAATGTCATTTACAATCGCATCAAAAAGAGCAAAACACTTAGGAATAAATTTCACCAAAGAAGTACAAGACTTGTACACTGTCGGGCCCGACACCTGTCCCTAGGGGTCTGCGATCGCCGACATTTCTGGACCACCCGCATCAACAGAGAGATCACCGAGTCTCAAGTTTATGCAGCCTGAGGATGGAGGGCCGTGGCCGGGATCTCTACACCAAAGAGGCCGCGGCCACTCCAATGTAGAGCAAAGACACTCGGGGAGGCTCCCACAAAGGAACCGGATACCGTGTAGCCAGCCCTCAGCCGGGGAACTCTGAAGTCCGTCCCTCCAGCGTCGCTCCTTACTTACTCTAAGACTGCCTGGGCGCCGCCATCTTGCCCCGCAAGGGCCGCACATCCGCCGCCGCCAGATTCGAGCTTCCGCCCCGCACCCCAGCCACGCCTCTCGCTGGTCTGGCTCCACCCCCTCTGGGGTTTGCCGCTTGGCGCTTGGACACACACACACCCCCTTTAAAAAAAAAAAAGTTTATCTAGTTAAGTGAGCTCGACATCTATTCTATGTGGGACCCTAGCTCCACCCCGTGATGGAGAGCCGCATGCTCTTACGAATGAGCCAGCCAGGCGCCCCTGCACTCGGAACCCTTGAGCGCCAAGATACTGGGCTATCTCTGCCATATTCCACCACGCAGGCTCTCTGCTGACACCGAGAACACTCATCCGTTGGATGTACGGCAGGCACAAGCCCTTTTGCACATACGACACCCGTGGCAGAGGCAAAATGTACTTCAGACATCCCTCTGCACTCACCAGCCCGGATAATCCCATCCTAAACCCAGCTCCTAAGCTCGTGGGCAGCACCCAGAAACCGGCACACACCAAGGTGACCTCCCCACTGAGTTTATGGGTGAGCAAGAAGGTAAACATGTAAAAGGAAAGGCGAGGCTTAATGAAGAAACTCTTGTAGGAATGGCGGTGGTGAATTGCCCACGGGGTGATCCCCTTCGTGAGCAACCCACCTTTGTTCATTCAAGTGTCTCTTCTTGGAAATTCTCCCTTTCTTCTCTCCCACCTCCTACCCCCATAATCTTTACCTTCCTTTAAGGCCTAGCTGGAGTGAACCTTAAAATCTCTGCCAACCAGGCCTATTCACTGAACTTTCCTTGGAATCTTCCACTATACCACTTGCTGGCTTGTTCGGAATGCATTGCCAGTTGTCAACTCTTGCTGGGTCACCTTTCATAAGTATATGTGCTGTTCTCTTGAATAGACTGTGGGCTCCTTGGGGGCACCAGGCCTTCTTTTTTGCATCCATAGGACTCAGCACCCAGCATATTGCCTTGAATTTAGGATCCTAGTAAATCATTGCTTGACTGAAGACCATCTTAGTGCAGCCAGTGTTAGTCCATTGGTTCTCAAACTTTAGCAGGCATGAGAATCACCTTGGGGGCTTATTAAAAACAGACTACTGGGCCTCACCCTCAAGAGTTTCTGATTCAGTAGATATTGGACAGGATCCAAGAATTTGCATTTTTTAAAAAAAGAATTTATTTATTTATTTGACAGAGAGAGATCACAAGTAGGCAGAGAGGCAGGCAGAAAGAGAGAGATAAGGAAACAGCCTCCCTGCTGAGCACAGAGCCTGATGTGGGGGCTGGATCCCAGGACCCTGGGATTATGACCTGAGCCAAAGGCAGAGGCTTAACCCACTGAGCCACCCAGGTGCCCAAGAATTTGCATTCCTAAGTTTCCAGGTATTCTGTAGCCTCCTTCTTTAGTTCTCATGGTCTCTGCAGCAGTAAATTTCAGCTACTAGGTTTTAGCCATTCTTGGGGTCCAAAATAGTACTGGACCTGGTCAGAAGTTATGGGGAGTAAGGGAAGGGAGCTGGAGCTAGAAATGCTGGAAGAATGATAGTAGAAAATCATTGTTCGCAACCACTAATGAAATAATTGCTCCATGCAATGATCATCAACGACTGATAAAACTATTAGGTAAAAGGTTGATGAGGATTTTATATATAATGGATCAGGCTGCCAATTTATGAATATCACTAAATGTGAGACTAGTGGACATAATGTGCTCCTGATCTGATGAAACTGGAAGTTATAAAACACTTCCCAAGTAAACCTTCCTGCCAGAAATTGAACTTGAATCTAGTGAAGGATCTAGCTCTAACTATTAGTCTACAGGAAATATGTGTGGTAGAGGAACATGTTAAATGATAACACAAGGATACAATTACCCAAACCCAAATTGTGGAAAATTCTACAAATGACCCAGTGTCTTCTATAAATTTCATGTCCCAGAGAGAAGGGGACCTTCTACAGATTTACAAACACATGAGACCCTATCAATTAAATATATGGCCCTTGTTTGGATCTTGATTCAAATAAGCCCAATGTAAGAAGATGTTTTTTTGAGACTGTTGGGGAAAACTAAACACAAATTGGGTTTTATATTAAGGGTTAAAAAAATTATTGGTTATGGATGTGGTTTTTTTGAAAAGTAAACTTTACTTTTTAATAGTTTTAAGGGATGCCTGGGTAGCTCAGTCAGTTATTCATCTCCCTTTGGCTCAGGTCATGATCCCAGGGTCCTGGGATCGAGTCCTACATCAGGCTCCTTGCTCAGTGAGGAACCTGCTTCTCCCTCTGCCTGCTGCTCCCCCTGTTCATGTTCTCATTTTCTACCTCTCTGTCTGACAAAAAAGAAAGAAAGAAAGAAAAATAAGAGGAATAGTTTAAGATTTTATTTATTTATTTTTAGGATTTAATTAATTTATTTGAGAGAGAGAGCATAAGCCAGGGGGAGGAGCTGAAGGAGGGAGAGGGAGAAGCAGACTCCCCTCTGAGCAGAGATCCTGATGAAGGGCTAGATCCTGGACCCCAAGATCATGACCTGAGCTGAAGGGAGACACTTAAGTGACTGACCACTCAGGTGACCCTTTATTTACTTATTTTTCAATATAATCTCTGTCCTCCAATCGGGGGCTCAAATTCATGACCTCAAGATCAAGAATCACCTGCTCCACTGACTGAGCCAGCCAGGAGCCCCTAAAATAGTTTTAGATTTACAGGAAAATTACAGTTTCCATTTACTCCAAACATAGTTTCCCCATTTCTTAAAAAGATTATTTATTTATTTTGATAAAGGGTGGGGGGAGAGGAGGGGTAGAGGGAAAAGGAGAGAGAAAATTCCAAGCAGGCCCCATGCCCAGAGCAGAGGCTGACACAGGGCTCAATCCCACCATTGGAGATCATGACCTGAGCCGAAATTAGGAGTTAGATGCTCAGCTGACTGAGCCACCTAAGCACCCCCAAAGATTTTATTTTTAAGTAATCTCTCTCTACACCCAGCGTGGGGCTCAAAGCCATAGCCCTAAAAGCAAGAGTCACCAGCTCCACTGACTGAGCCAGCCAGGTGTCCCCCATTTTTTTTTTTAAAGATTTTATTTATTTATTTGAGAGAGAGAGAGCACAAGCTGGGGGGAGGGCAGGGGAGAGACAGAGGGAGAAGCAGACTCCTGCTGAGCAGGGAGGCAGATGCCACTCAATCCTAGAACCCTGGGATTATGACCTGAGCCAAAGGCAAACGCTTAACTGACTGAACCACCCAGGTGCACCATTTCTGGGGGGGGGGGATAAAGTTTATTGAATGATAGAGTACAAAGCTCCCAAAGAGGGAGGGGACCTGAGAGGGTTGGCCTTGCCTCCCATCTTTTTAAAAAGTTTATTTATTTGAGTAACGTCTACATCCAAAATGGGGCTTGAACCCACAACCCTGAGATCAAGAGTCACATACTCTTCTGGCTGAACTAGCCAGGCACCCCCACCTTATTTTTATTATTTATTTATTTATTTTTATTGACATACAGTGTATTATTTGCTTCAGGGGTGCAGGTCTGTGAATCATCGGGCTTACACAATTCATAGCACTCACCATAGCACATACCCTCCCCAATGTCCATCACCCAGCTACCCTATCCCTCCCCTCCCACCCCTCAGCAATCCTCAGTTTATTTTGTGAGATTTAGAGTTTCTTATGGTTTGTCTCCCTCCCCAGTCCCATCTTGGTTTTTTTCCTTCCCTACCTCCCAACCCCCCTGCCCTGCCTCTCAAATTCCTCACATCAGGGAGATCATGTGATAATTGTCTTTCTCTGATTGACTTATTTCACTTAGCATAATACCGTCTAGTTCCATCGTTGCAAATGGCAGGATTTTGGAGGTTTTTTGATGGCTGCATAGTATTCCTACACACACACACACACACACACACACACACACACACACATATATCTATATACATATATCTCATATCTTCTTTATCCATTCATCTCTTGTCAATTTTTAAAGTGAGCTCTACGCCTGATTTGGGGCTTGAACTCAGGACCCCAAGATCAAGAATCACATGCTCAACCTACTGAGTCAGCCAGGTGCCCCATTTCCCCTGTTTTTAACATCTAACATTAACAGGTTACATTTGTTAGAATTAATGAACCAGCGTGCCTGGATGGGAGCCTGCTTGAGATTCTCTTTCTCTTCTTCTGCCCCTCCCACCTCTTGTGTGTATGTGTATGCACGTGCCCCTAAGATTTGCTTTTAAAAACTCTAGGAAGTGGTGTCTGGGTGGCTCAGTCAGTTAAGCATCTGCCTTTGGCTCAGGTCATGATCCCAGGGTCCTGGAACTGAGTTCCACAACAGGCTCCCTGCTCAGCAGAGTCTGCTTCTCCCTCTCACTCTCCCGTCTGTGCTCTCGCTCTCTTTATCTCTCTCTCTCTCTCTCTTACACACACACACACACATTAATAAATAAAATAAAATAAAAAGTCTAGGAAAACACCAAGAAATGGGACAATAGAAGATAATTAGCTAAGATAATCATTGAACCAGAATGATTCATTATACTTTCCTCTCTATTTCTGTTTATGTTTAAATATTTCATAATAGAAAGTTTTTTAGGGGCTGCTGAGTCGATTAAGCATCCAAGTCTTGATCTCAGTTCAGGTCGTGATCTCAGGGTCTCAAGTTCAAGCTCCACGTTGGGATCCACACCCAGCGTGGAGCCTACTTTAAAAAAAAAAAAGTAAAAAAAAAAAAAAAAAAGAACCAGAAAAGTATCACTTGCCAGGCTGTAAAAAGGGTCAAAAAAGGAAACACAGACAGCTAGATATAAGACCTTCAAACAAATATACTCACACTCACACATATATTTCCTTTGCCAGGTGACAAGGGCCCTCAGGGCCATCCCTAGGCGAAATTTTGAAGAGGACAATTTTTTTCTTTCATGTGTTCAGACCCATGTGCTGTTTCAGAAACCCCAAACTTATTGTTCTCTTCCAGCCTCCTCGGTTTGCTTCTGGGAAAAAAGTCTGAGCATTTGAAAGTCCCTTAGTGCCTGTACATCGAAGTTCTGTCTTTCCTAGGGATTTACCTTTCCACTCCATCTTCACTTGGGCAAGGCGTTGCACCGATTCGGACTCAGGAATTTTAGGCAAGCAGTGTTCGGCAGGCACGGGGGCCATCCCCAGCGCCCCTGCCATCACACCGGCAGGCAGTTTGCCTCCAAGCCCTGAAGGAGTGGCCTCCTTGCTTTCTCTAAGGGGATGCGGAGCACAGTCTGCAGCCTGCCCATTCCGGACGCGGCATGTCTCAACTCACCTCTTGAACCAGTAAGTAGTCCAGAAAGAATGGATCCTTGCTCACAGGGCAGCAAGACTACGTTGACCTCATGGCTCACCTTGGTTCCCTCTTGGTCCATTCCTCCTCTTCCCTGAATGGAAAGCTGAAGCAGCTTCTTCCTGAGACTGATGGAAATTGCCATCAAGGGATTCTGCTACTATGGGCAGATGGTTTTTTGTTAGTTTGTGTGTTCGTTTGTTTGTTTTAGAGAGAGGGGGTGGGGAGAGGCAGAGGGAGAGGGAGAGAGAATCTCAAACAAGCTCCATGTCCAGCTCGAGGCCACCATGGGGCTTGGGGATGGATCTCAGGACCCTGAGATCATGACCTGAGCTGGAAGTCAAGAGTTAGACACTTAATTGACTGTGCCACCCGGGTACCCCGGGCAGATGGTTTATCTTTCCAGGTTTGTCTATGTCTCCTCTCTATCCTTGGCCTCCCTGGGCAGGCCTGGATCATATAAGGCAGAGTGGGCAGATACTTACTTCACCCAAGAAGGGAGATGCCAGGGCCCCAGCTCAGCTCCATCCACAATTAGGGGCTGCTGCTGGCCCTTCCTCTCCCCTGTGGTCCCTTCTTACTCCCTTGGGGTAGATCATAGCTGGCTCTGGTTCTGTTCTGAGGACAGGAACTCCTGGGACAGCTGCTCCTGCATTTTGTCAAATACATTTCCTGTTGATTTGATTAGTTCCCTTCGAAGCAATGCATTTATGAAAGGAAGGAAGATTTTGCAGGCATGTATTTGCACAGGCAGCCAACCTCCTTCAGTGACACACACACAGACACACACACACACACACACACTTTCTCCCCATCCACCCACAAAGTGTCAGTCACATTTAGAGTTTGCACAAATGCACACCCTCCCTCGTACATCACAATGCACACCCTCTCACCCACCTACACACTTCTTCCATAGAATCACACCTGCTCACATACCCTTAAAGCACGTTCCTATACCATGCTGAGAAAGAGAGAGAGAGAGGTTAGGAATGTGTTGCTACAGCTCAGGAAGGCAAGCACTCTGTGTGGGAACTAGAAAGTCAGAAGACCAGGACCCCACAGTCTCCCCTTCCTCCTGCAAATAGAAATACTAAGAATAGAGAAGGACTCGAAAGCAGAGGTAAAGAAAGCAGACTCAGAGCTCCTGGCCCCACCTGGTAAGCGTGCCGCCCCAGGGTAACAGTGATGTGCCTGAGGCCTGCAGCTGAGATAAGAATTTGTCTAGGCTGTGAGCGCAGAAAGCAGTGGCATCCACGTGCCCAAAAAGCCCATTTGGACTGGTAGCTAAGGGTCATCCTCAGGCTGGGATTCCCGTTGGAGCTCAGGAAAGGAAGGAAGAAATGCGAGAAGGGAAGTGGAAGGTTGGGTTTGGGCTTTGCGTTCAACGTCCTCTGGGAGAGAGTCTTTCCAAAGTCAACCAGAGTCAATAGGAGAAGGCTTTCTTGCACTGGAAACTTGAAGTCCCCTGGAGAGAGGAGAGATGTGGAGAGGGCCCCAAGGGGGTGATGAGTGTCCAAGTGCAGAGCTGCGGCAGCCACTTTGCCACAGTAGCAAATAGGGCCCCAGTGCACCTGGCTTCAGCCCCAGACTGCCGTCTGCCTGCTCTGACCCGACTCAGCCCAAACTCTGTGGATTCTGGAACAGAACAAGTCTTTTCCTTTAAGAAAGGGTCCTGGAGCCCACCCAGAGCGCCCAAGGAAACTGGCAGAGCGCCAAGCTACACTGAGACTTCAGGCCCCTGCCATCCAAGTCTGACAGCCCTTCTGGAGTCTCTCCTGGTGTTGCCACCTGAGGGCGCCTGGAGCTGGGTCTGAGGCTGCCACCGGCGCTGCTGTTGTTATCATTAGGATAATTAATAAGCATGCACTGAGGGGGCCAAGTGGAGGAAGAGGAAGGCCCCTGCTGCTCATGAGAATCCCTGGAAAGATCCAGTGAGGCTGTGGGGGAACAGGGGGCTGAGTAGCTCGTTCCTCCTCCCTTCCCAGGACTTCTGGAAAGGGCGCTGGGGAGTAGGTTTCAGGGGACAGGTAGAGAGGCAAGGGCTAGGGGAGGGGAAACACTTGGTAGGCTGCATTTGGAACCCGCCCTGCATCTGCCTGACAGGATGTCTTTGGGCACAGCCACCCCCGTGATTACTGGTTGTGGGGCAGGCCAAACTCTGAGGCAATTATTCATTAATTTAACAGGCATCTGTCTGTTTATTTATGGAATGCCTACTATGTGCAAGGTGGTCTGCTAATAATAGCTGAGGTTTTATTGGACACAGTGAGGACACAGCCAACTTTCACACCATGTCCTAGGGGATGGGGGTGGGGAGCAGAAGCAGAGGAAGCAACTAGGAAGAATGACAACCCCCAAAGATATGGACGGACCATGGGGCTTTGGCCTGTGTGGTGTAGCAGTGGGGATGTCAGATATAAAACGTGAGGATTACCAAAAAGATCTTGGAAAACTCGAGACCCGAGGCCCAAGATCCTGGAAGAAAAGGGGTGGGAAATGGAGCACGGATAAGGGAATTTTGGGTGAAAGACTCAAGAAAGAGGCAGGAAGGAGTGTTAGTAAGTCCAGTGGGGGGAGCCTTGAGTCACGATTTCGGGGGCTCTGACGGTTGGGAATTTAGAGGGCTGAGATGCTTCATGTCCTGAGATGGGGGACGGGATTCTGGCATCAGAGCCTGGACAAAAGTTGGGGTGCGAGAGGTTTTAGCGAGATTTGACAGCAAGATCTGGAGTGCTGGGTTTGAAAGGATGCTGGAGAGTGTTTAGGGAAAGGAGGGGCGTGGCTGAGTGCGCCACCCGCGCACCCGGCGGATGCTTGGGTCGGCCCTGGGGAAGCTGGTCCGGGGTCCCGCCGCGGTTGGGGAGGCTGGCGGGCGGGGGCCGGCCGGGCAGGCGGCGGCAGGGTAGGCGCTGGGAGCCAGCAGCCCGAGGCTCCGCGGGGGGGCGGTACGAGCTCAGGCTTGCGGGCGGGCGGGCTGGGGAGGAGGCGGCGGCTCGCAGAAGAACATGAATCAGCGGCGGCGGCGACGGCTGTGGAAGAACCGCGGTGGCCCAGCGGCGGCCCCAGGGACCCCGCGCTGCTGACGGCGGCCGGGGAGACTCGCAGCGGGCGCGGGTCTCGGAGGCTCGGGCCCCAGCGCCGCCCCCGGGCCGGCCCCCGCCCCTCCCGCGGCCCTCCTCTCTCGTCCCTCCTCCTCCGTCCCTCCTCCCTCCTCCCTTGTCGCTCGCGGGCCGGGCCCGGCATGGTGCGGCGTCGCCGCCGATGGCGCTGAGGCGGAGCATGGGGCGGCCGGGTCTCCCGCCGCTGCCGCTGCCGCCGCCGCCGCCGCCGCTACTGCTGGCGGGTCTGGCCGCTCTGCTGCTCGCGGAGCCCGCGGCCGCAGGTAGGGGTTGGTCGGGAGGCGGCGGAACGCTGGGGGCTGCGGAGGGGCGCGGCCGGGTGGGCGCCCAGGGACCGCAGCGGAGCGAGCCCGGGGCCTGGGCGGGCGGGAGACTTGGGTGGGGGGACCCAAGCTGGAAGGCCGAGGCTTGGGGGCTGGGGGAGGGGGCGCAGCGCAGCGTCCGCTGCTGGTTCTCTGGCCGGGGCCCCACCCCCAACTTTCTCGCGTCCGGGGCTCTTCTGGCGGGGTGGAAGGGAAAGGAGTGGGGCTGTGGGCCGAATGGTCGGGGGTGGGGGCGGTGTTAGGAACTGGATGTTCCCGCCTCGACGTATCTAGTTGTTTCCTCCCCCCTCCCAGTCCTGGGGACCCCATTCTGCCCGCCTTACACAGGAAAGTCCCACTCCGAAACCGCAGGGGCTGGACTCAGCGCCCAAGAGGCACACCTACACCATTTGGGCACAGGGGCTGTGAAGGTGCCCAGTCGCAGAAAACATCTGGACACATGCTAGTTCCTGTACTCAGTTAGAGCTTCCTGAACCCGGGAATGCTGGCGAGGATGGGCCGGAGCAAGGTGGCCGGTCCCTGTGGGGGTTATCCTTGTGTTCCTCTGTGGCCACTGAGGCATTTGCCGGTGGTAGGAGCGAGTGCTCCTTGCAGCACCCTGCCTCTCCAAGTTCACACGACACACCTATGGGACTGTTGGGTGTGTATGGGGTGTGAAGTTATCCCTCCTTGCCCCGTGACCGGCCCTGTGTCACAGGCTAAAGCAGCAGCAACAGAGCTGGCACCTGGTTTTGAGACCGAACTCCCTGCCATATGAGATTCTCAGGGAAGGGAAGGCAGAGAGTGACAAGTATTTACAAGACAGGAAAGGTGTGTATCTCAGGATCAGAGAGCCCAGGAATTTGCCTAGAGTCTCACAGCAACGGGCAGGATGAAGCAGGACTAGATTCAGCTATGTGGATAGGTCACCTGCCCCTCTTCTTAAAAACACGCCAGGAGATCAGGAGAGGGGTGTGTGTGTGCATGTGTGTCTGTCTGTCAGCACGCAGAGGGTAGTGTTCCACAAGGTGGCTCCTGTTGGTGTGACAGTAGCTCAGGGGTCTTGGGCTCCCTACTCAGGGCCCCTCCGCTCCGTCCTCCCTCCCACCTCCCTAGCACCCACCCCTGCACACATTCAGGTATTAATAGAGCGGGTGGCTGCCAGGAAGGCTGCCATGTGTTTGATCTGACGTGGTTCTGCAGCCATATGTTCTCCACTTCAGGGGAGCACCCCCTCCTTCTCTTCCTCAGCCTCCTTTCATTTGCCGGGGTGAGGTACAGGGGGATGCCAGCAGCAGTGTGAAGTCTGGCCAGACACCCTGGGCCGGCAGAGAGCTGGCCGCCTGTTGATCTCCATGGGTGCAGCTGTCATTCCCAGGGCAGTACCTGCCCCAGGTGTATGAGAGGGCCCCACCTTTTTAGCCTGGCTTGCCTGCCTTTTGGTGGTTGCGCTTGAACTTCACATCGCCCAGTCAGGAGGTGTGGGGAAAAGGTCACTTCCTTAGAGCTGGGGGGAACCTGGCAGTGGCAGAATTGGTGCCTGGAGATCTTGTCAATTTCCTTCCCCCAGCCAAGGCCCAGGCCACCTTCCCGCCCACACTGTCCAACCTCTGTTTTCCTGACCATTAGCTGAGGATGAGTCCTCTGACCCAGAAACTAGGTTCTGGAAACTGATGGGGTACATTTCCAGAGACAGTCTCCCTTTCAAGTGGGCTGACACCTTCTCCTTCCCACCTCTCAGGCCTGAAGCTCATGGGAGCCCCAGTGAAGCTGACAGTGTCTCAGGGGCAGCCGGTGAAGCTCAACTGCAGTGTGGAGGGAATGGAGGAGCCGGAGATACAGTGGGTGAAGGATGGGGCTGTGGTCCAGAGTGTGGATCAGGTGTACATCCCAGTCAGTGAGCAGCACTGGATTGGCTTCCTCAGGTGCAGGACGGTGGGGGAGGGTGTGGCATGCCAGCCTGGGGTCAAGTTGTGCTTTTTCCTTGGGCTTGGGAGCTGGGGGCAATGCTGATGCCCAGCGGTGTGGGTTTTTTTTTTTTTTTTTTTTGGCAACCTAAGGAAACTTCCAGAAGTGGGGGCAGGCTCAGCCCACTGAGTCTGCCCAGCATAGCTGCGCCCCACCTTTGACCCTAGGAGGTGAGCCTGGTATCCTGTTTCCACAGCCTAAAGTCAGTGGAGCGCTCTGATGCAGGCCGGTACTGGTGCCAGGTGGAGGATGGGGGTGAAATGGAGACCTCCCAGCCAGTGTGGCTCACGGTAGAAGGTGAGGAAGCAGAGACATGGGTGGGCATGTCAGCCTGATGCATGTGCTGTCTGCTAGTGACCACACCTGTGCAGAAGAAAGCTCAGTGCCATTGCCCTCTGGGGCCTGATTGCACCAGGCTCCAGGCCTACCCCAGACATCAGAAGACCCTATTCACTGGAGTCTAGGTATTTCACAGCTAAGGGGGCAGTAAGGACCTCCAATCTATGGGGTGCAGTAAGTTTCAATTGTCTGAGCTGCAAGCCTAAGCACCCATCTGGGGCTGGACCCTGTTCTGCCAAGTGGCCAGGCCAGGAGGGGGAGGAGGGATGGGGGAGGGGAGGAAGGATCCACAGCTGTGGGAGCTCAGAGCTGTTCAGCCCAGGAAAACAAAGTGACTAAGAAAGTAACAAAGGGCCCTGAACGGGATCTGGGGCCTGCCAGCAGAACTCTGCTAAGGCTTCCGCCCACTCCCCCTCCCTTTCTGACCCTCCCCCAGCTCCCCACCCCTTGCCTCCTCCCCTGCTCTGAGAAGGCTGTTGGAGCAGGTCTGGGAAGAGCCCAAGGGGACAGCATAAAGGGTGTTCCTAAAGAAGAGAAGCTCCCCCGTCAAGCTAGCCACCTGTTTGGCGGTTGACCCAATCCTAAGGGGGCCTGTAGGACCTTCTGCATAGAGGACTGTAAATGGTAGCAAACTTGTGGTTTGGGTACAAGGTTCATTCCCCAACCCCCTTTCTCCTTAGGTGTGCCATTTTTCACCGTGGAGCCAAAAGATCTGGCAGTGCCACCCAATGCCCCTTTCCAACTATCTTGTGAGGCTGTGGGTCCCCCCGAACCTGTTACCATTGTGTGGTGGAGAGGAGGCACGAAGGTTGGGGGACCCGCCCCCTCTCCTTCTGTTTTAAATGTAACAGGTGAGCATCCGCAGGAGGGGGCTTTGAGTAGGGGTGGTGAGACTGGGCAGTGTGCAAATCTGCATAAATCACCAGGTCTGCTGTTGTGAGTGTTCGGAGCCCACCTGGGGGCCTGGGGACGTGAGCTGCACCATTACTAAGCTGGTTAGTCAGGTGTGCAGGGCTGGCCAGGTGAGCTGATCAGTGGCGATCCTACCGGGTGTGCTCGAGGCCACTGGAGCCTCTTTCCGTCCTGCACAGCGGCTCCGGCCGTGCACAGCTGGCCCTGGGAGAGGAGTTGTGTGAAACCAGGGGCACCCATTTCCCCCACCCCTCCCAAGGGAAGGAGCCAGGAACCAGCCCACGCAGAGCTAGCAGGAGTGTCTGGCCGACTTGCCTAGAAGACAACAGTCTAGGGCTGCAGAGTGGGGAATGGCAGGGAGAAGCAAAGAGAGGGAGGTGCAGCGCAAAGAAACAGGAGCCTCCTCTCCGAATGGCCCTTTCCAGAAATTTCTAGACATTTTCTCAAACAACTATATTTATCCATACCTCCACGCAGCTAGACCCAAAGCAGCAACACCTGCACACCCACCTGGGTCCCAAGACCCTCAGGCATATAACAAGGCTTGTGAGGCTCACTTCTCTGTGAAATGAAGCTAATGTTCATGGTCGAGGCTTGAACTGACTCAAGAAGTTGGGAGTCTGAGCTGGGTCTCACATGCTGGATGGTGGGAAGGATAGGTTTGGATGTGTCAAGTCCCCAGTATGAATCTTGAGAAGAGGTGGGCTGGGGGTTCTGTTCAGGAGGTGCTGGGTTGGAGCCCATGAGAGGGAAGGTTTGGTTCAGTTCTCTCCAGATGTGCGTGGTTGGGACCCTCCCCGGCAGCCCTTGAGATAATAAGCACTCTCTGAACTCCTACTCCACACACCACACTGTGCTAGGCACCACAGGGGATCGTGGGAATACAAAAGAAATAGAAGCCGTCAGTCCAGCCCCCAAGGAATTAGTGTAATTGGGGAGACAAGACACAAGCATAAGGAGCTGAGAACTATTGCAGGGTGAAGAATGCAAATCAACAATGACAGGGCTGCTGTATAGAGCAAACTGAGAAGGGCTCTGGAATGTGCAATAGAGGCGTGAACAGAGAGGGGAGGCAGCTTTGTGCCATATGTGGGAGGTGGGATTGAGGCAGGGGGAGTAGTATAAGCTTTCTTGGGTGTTCCTTGTGTGCCATACACTTTAGGTGAGTTCCCTCATTTGGTCTGCACAATTCACCCAGTGCTGGAGATGAGAAGACAGGGCCCCAGCACTGGGTATAGCCAGGCTCGTTAGACTCCAGAGTCCCTGTTTGTACCCAGTGTCTAGCCTCTTCCTCTGGCTGGAGGGACTTCTAGGATATTCAGATCCAGAGCCTGCATAAACCCCATTCCCTGGTCCCAGGCTGAATGGGAATTGCTACTTGGGGGCGGGGGCGCTGACTGAGGTTTTGTGGCATCAGGGGTGACCCAGAGCACGGTGTTCTCCTGCGAAGCTCACAACCTTAAAGGCCTGGCCTCTTCTCGCCCAGCCACTGTTCGCCTTCAAGGTAGGAGGACTGGCGGGAGGGAGGGTGAGTGAGGCAGGGGCGTGTGCAGCAGATGAAGTTACAAAATCATTTGGTGTTCCCTGTTCCGCCTTCCCGAGACCCTGCTGGGATCTGAGGGATGAAGGGTTAATTGGCAGAGCTCCATCCCTAGTGAGAGCACCTGAGACCCTGCCATGGCTGAGATGAGAATAGAAACCTGACGTCACAGCAGATTTCCCATCACGAAGCAGAGTCCTTGGGAGGGAGGCAGAGAGGGAGGGGGAGAGGGAGCCAGCAGGAGATGGTCAGGGCTCATGCCCAGCCTTGCTTCTGCCAGTCACAGTGGAGGGAATGGGGCTGGAGAAAACCGCCTAGCAGGATAGCGGAGATCCAAAGGGCTGGTGTGCATAAAGGGAGAGAAGATGGGAGGGAGGGAGCCGGTGTGTGGGGGAATGGGTTGTGGCTGTAGGGGCTGCCTCTCATTTGTCTCTCCCAAGGCGAAGGTACTCTGCCCCCCCGCCCCTGCGCCCCCACCACACCTACTATCTTATCTTACTCCTTGGTCAGATAGGGGCTCTGATTCAGAGAAAGGCAACTTCTCCCCACAGCCAGCTGACATACTCTCTGGTATGAGCAGCTCTCCCCCACTGGCTTCTCGGCTTGTTTATGATTGTGGTTCTGGGAGTGCTGAGTAGCCAGTGTCAGGTGTCGGGGGAACCCCAGACCTCAGGGAGGGACTTGAGGCTTGACGCCCCTGCTTTCTACTTCTCCTGTCCTTCCTGGGCACTGAAGTCCAGGGTGCTGACTGTCACTCCTGTCCACAGCACTGCCTGCAGCCCCCTTCAACATCACAGTGACGAAGCTCTCCAGCAGCAATGCTAGCGTGGCCTGGATACCAGGTGCCGATGGCCGGGCCCTGCTCCAGTCCTGTACGGTCCAGGTAGGGAGTGGGGGGACAGGCTCTCCTGGCCATGTTCCTTCTGTGGCTGCCTTGGTGGCGCTTCGCTCGCAGTGGTATCCCATTGACCTACACTTGTCCGCAGGCCTGGGTCCCTAGCTCTCTCCAGGTGTTGCCCCTTTACCAGGAACAGCCCAGCCTGCCCCTTCCCACAGGGTGCTCTGGCCACCAAGTGACTGGGCAAATTGGCTCAAACCCATACATTCTTCAGGCTGGAAAGCAGATCACTAGAGCAGATTTGAGATGCCTGGAGGGGTGTTTCTTCTGTGGGCAAAACCCCAAACCTTTGATTTAGCTGATACCCTCGTGCCCCATCCCCTGACTCATGCCAAAGAGAACAAGGCGATTGGAGGGGGTTTGAAGCCCCAGAGAGTAGAAAGCCTGGGTGAGGTGATATAAAAAACAAGAGGCAATGCAGCCTTGTTTATTTTCATCTGTTTACTCAGAGGTATTTAAGAAGTGCCTTTGAAACTGTTGTAGCCAGTACCCCCAGGCAGGAGAGGCCCCTGCTCTGGGCTGAACAATTTGGAGGACCCTACTCTGGCCCTCCTTTGGCTGCATTCCTTGCCCCTGGGCAAGGAGGCTGTAGAGACTAGGGGATATGCCTGTCTAGATCATGAGGCTACCCGCCCCCGCTTCCCCCAACTGCCACCCTACACCATTTTCTAGGTACTTAAGACCTCCTCCCGATGGCCCCCAGTCTGCTTCTAGGACCTGTCTAGGCCTCTTCCCTGGTCTGTCCTTAGGAGGGCATGGTTTGTGCACCTCAAGTCCAAAGGACAGCCCTTAGGGGAATCAGTATGTAGGCAGCACTGTCCACACCTGCACATTTGGTGTTCCCCTGGGTATAGATCCTTGGCCCACAGGCTGGCTTTTCTTATGCCACCACATTCTGGCTTGGGAATCCCAGGGATCAGGGGATTATAAATGCAAAACTGATATTCCAGGTTGTTTTGAAGCTTTATTTGTCCATATGCCATCATAGGAAATATTTTGTTTAATGTTAGCTGATTCTAACATTTAAATACTTAGCCACATGGTATGTGGCTCCCCATTTGTACTCTTGTGGTGACCCCCTAAAAAATGTGAGGTGAAGGCCTGGTTCATGATGCCCCTAGACTCCCAGTTACTCTGCCCTTGAGAAACTGACTCTTTTGCTCTGGCGTGTTGTTATAATAAATGGGAGCTCTTCTACCGAGTTATGTACCAAGCGAAAAAGGGTATGAGTTTTCTGGAGTAGTTGGCAAAGTCCTTGGCAGAAAAAGTGGTTGGTGTTTGCACTGAGTTTTAAAAGATGAGTTGGGCTTTGCTAGAAAGAGCAGTTCCAGGCCAGGGAGCAGCATTTGCGAAGGCATGGAGGCGGGGGTCCTTGTGTTTAATTAGAGTGGGGGCAGGCAGGAGGGGTGGGTTGCAAGTGTTTGCTGATAGGCTTAGAGGAGGCATTAACTCAAGATACACCCCCCTTCCTGGGCCCCCTTCTCCCATCCAGGCCTATCCCATCTTCTGTCTCCCTCCTCTTCATCCTTATTTTGCTGTTCTTCTGCAGGTGACACAAGCTCCAGGAGGCTGGGAGGTCCTGGCTGTGGTGGTCCCGGTGCCGCCTTTTACCTGCCTCCTCCGGGACTTGGCACCTGCCACCAACTACAGCCTCAGGGTACGCTGTGCCAACGCCTTGGGGCCTTCTCCATATGCTGACTGGGTGCCCTTTCGGACGAAGGGCCTAGGTAAGGGACTTACAGGGCGGAGTGGCTGGGCAGGGCCTGAGTGGGGAACAGGCAATGTTGGCTTCAGTCTGAAGGAAGTTGCTGGAGAGAGAGGTTACTTGAAAGGGAGGGTCCTGCCTCGGTCAGCAAACACCAAGTGTCTGCTGCATACCTACGAACTAGATGAATCCAGCCCCTTCCCCTGCAGCTTTAGTTCTAGGGGGTGGAGCAAACATGCAGATTAGGAAAGATCTGATGGTATGGTGAGGAAGAGTGCTCCTAGGGTGGTCTAGGCATACCCTGATAAAGAGAAGTTTGATAAGGAACAAGCCATACTGGGGCTAGGGGAAATCACTGTGGAAGACCGCACGGCAAGTGCGAAATTTCTGTGGCAGGAACTTGCTTGGAGTTCTCTTAGCAATTGCTGAGAGTTGGTGGGACTGTGAGGCGGAAAGGGTGAAGGATGCTGCTGAGGCAGTAACTAAGAGCAGCACTGTACCTAGTGGGGTGCTGTGGGGCCTGCCATCGCTCACCTCTCCTCCACAGGACCAAAGGTGAGACCAGTCACAACTGGGAGGCCGGTTCTAACCCATACCTGTAGCTGTCTGAGCTGTGTAGCTCTTGAGAGTTGGTTCCAAAGGCTAGCGAGGGATAGTGATGGTGGGGAGGGCAGGGCTCTTAGCGGTATTCTCTCTTTGGGTACAGCCCCAACCAGTGCTCCCCAGAACCTCCATGCCATCCGCACAGACTCAGGCCTCATCCTGGAGTGGGAAGAAGTGATCCCTGAGGGCTCTTTGGAAGGCCCCCTGGGGCCTTATAAATTGTCCTGGGTTCAAGACAACGGAACCCAGGTAAGGGGAGATAAACCTCAATTCTCCAAGGGTATCAGAGTGAGCTTTCAGGACTCAAGACCTTCAGAGCTTCCGAATGGCTGTCCTTGGTGGGCCCTGGGACTTCGGTGGGCTGGGCCTCCCAGCATCTCAGAGAGTCCACTTTTCCCCACCTTCCCCTGCAGGCTTCCCTCCTTAATTGGATTGTCTCCTGTTAGAATTGCATCCGGTGGTGACCACTTCATTTGTAAAGCAGGAAGCACATTCCTGAACAAACTGGGGGAGGGCACAGATAAGGCTCTTATCCCCAGCCTGGTTCCCTCCCAGCCCGCACCACTGCCTGCAGGGACTGAGCCCTGTTTGTGTTCAGGGGAGGCCTCTGCAGCCTGGAAGGGGAATGTGATGACTCAGCAGGTTGTGTTCCTGGGGTCCCTGAACCCACAGTGTCCCTTGCCTCCTGGGTTCCTACCTAGACCACTTTCTGCATTCAGGCCTCTTTGGAGGCCTTCTCCTCTGACTCAAATGTGGGATGGGGGCTTTTCCTGGCTCTAGGGTGAGCTGACAGTGGAGGGGACCAGGGCCAACTTGACAGGCTGGGACCCGCAGAAGGACCTGACTGTGCGAGTGTGCATCTCCAATGCAGTTGGCTGTGGGCCCTGGAGTCAGCCACTGGTGGTCACTTCGCATGACCATGCAGGTGAGGCCTGGAGGGGAAGGGCAGACGGGTCATGGCTTTCAGGGGCAGCCTAGATTGGTGGAAGGAGCTGGGCAGAAGCTTTGCTCCTAGTAGACCCAAAGACTCAGCTCTTGAGGCCAGGGTTGGTATTTGAACTATATGCCCTTCTCCTCCCTCTGCCCCAGCACTAGCATAGAAGTCCCTGGTGCATTTGTAGGTTCCAACAGCCAGGGCCTTTCACTGTCTTGGGGCTTCCTTTGGGGCTTCTTTCCACTTGGGACCTTTATGGACCCAAGAGAACCTCTCGTCCAGGCCAGATGGCCATCACTGGAAAGTTCTAAAGGGACTCCTTTTGTCAGCCTCACTCATGCCACTGGCCTTGTCTCCTCCCATAGGCCAACAGGGCCCTCCCCACAGCCGTACATCCTGGGTGCCTGTGGTCCTGGGTGTGCTGACAGCCTTGGTGACAGCTGCGGCCTTGGCCCTCATCCTGCTTCGAAAGAGGCGGAAGGAGACACGGTTCGGGTAAGGGGGTAAGGACGAGGAGGGCAAAGCAAGAGGTGACAGATGATCTTGGAGCTGACTCCAACTCTGGGGTTTCCCCTTAGGCAAGCCTTTGACAGTGTCATGGCCCGGGGGGAGCCAGCCGTTCACTTCCGGGCAGCCCGGTCCTTCAATCGAGAGCGGCCTGAGCGTATCGAGGCCACGTGTGAGTATGGGAATCTTAGGAAACGTGGGCTGCCTTCATGCCCCTAGCTATATTCTTTTTGCTGGATGATGGGTTTGGCCAGTGTGTCTGAGCATCCATGAGTTCTGAGCACACAACAGTGAAAAGACACGCAGACCTACCCTCATGGAGGTTACCGTCCTGGCTGTGGGAGAGCCAAACGAAGCTCATGTCTGCTCTGAGGGCCGAGACTGGGGTGAGGGTCAGGAGCCCAGGAGGCCCCTCTTCTCTCTCCCCACAGTGGACAGCTTGGGCATCAGCGATGAGCTCAAGGACAAGTTGGAGGACGTGCTCATCCCTGAGCAGCAGTTCACCCTGGGCCGGATGTTGGGCAAAGGTGTGTGGGGCTGCGTGGGGATTAGCTGAGTGGAGTTTGTCTACGATGGCTCCCCATGCTTTGAGGGTGTGGGCTTGGGGCAGCTCCTGTGAGCAGGATATGTTTGTAGACTCCTGAGTGTGGGCTGTTTGGGGGAATGGTGGCTGGGGATGCAGACAAGGGAGTCTTCCTGCAGTGGCCTCAGAGTCTAGTGATTTGTGTCCCTGAGGAGGGTCACCTTGGAGAAAAGGGGGTGGGGGTGGGGCCGGTAGGGCAACAGACCGTTGTTTGGATCTGTTCCTAGGAGAGTTCGGTTCAGTGCGGGAGGCCCAGCTGAAGCAGGAGGATGGCTCCTTTGTGAAAGTGGCTGTCAAGATGCTGAAAGGTGAGTGGAGAGTAGGAGACACAGAGTGAGGTGTGGCAAAGGTGATTGAGCCGGAAGTAGGCTCTGATGTGCCCCTAGACTTTCCAAGAAGAGTTAGTTAGCACTAACTAGGATGCCACCTGTGCCACGTGAATAATTCAAAAGCGTAAACCCACACACGTCTGTGCCCTCGTCTTTGCTTTCTGCCATCAGCAGTGACTGTCCTCTGGGCTCCTTCAGGGTGATTACAGCTATCCGAACCAAATTGAAGACCGTTAGCAAGTGGAGAGATGGTCGGAGAGCCCCACTGCATGCGGGCTTAGACCAGAATTGGGGGCACATCTCCCTTATTTCCTCCCTGCCATTCTTTTCTTCCAGCTGACATCATTGCTTCAAGTGACATTGAAGAGTTCCTCAGGGAAGCAGCTTGCATGAAGGAATTTGACCACCCACACGTGGCCAAGCTTGTTGGTGAGCTCCTTCCTGAGGGGCGACAAATACACAATAGGGCTAAAAGTGTACTCCCCCAAGGTGGGAGGGCAGCCTGTAGGAGAGAAGTTCGGACTTAGCTGGTGAGTAAACAGGGAGCAAAATCGCGAGGAGGGTCCTGGCTGAACTCTGATCCCCCTCCAGGTAAGGGGTTTATTGTGTGGGCCCTGTACCAGAGGTCTGCACTGAAAGACTGCTCATGTAAACAGAGGAGAAGGAGGGGACAAGTAGATGGTGCAGAGATCTGGGGGCAGCCACATCTTAGGTGGACACCAGTAGGTAGGCCAGTGTGGACTTACAGAGAGGGAGGTAACAGAGTCAGGGCTAGAAGTAGGATCTAGCAGGTGGGAGACTCATGCAGACCCCTGAGCCATCTCTTGACTGCTGTGTGCCCTGCTCCTGACTCTCTCTTGTCCCCAGGGGTGAGCCTCCGCAGCAGGGCCAAAGGCCGTCTCCCCATCCCTATGGTCATTTTGCCCTTCATGAAGCACGGGGACCTGCACGCCTTCCTGCTCGCCTCCCGGATTGGGGAGAATCCCTTTGTGAGTGCCTCGGGTGGACTGGCCGGGAGTTGGAAAGGGACAGAGACCCTGGGAGAGAGTTTGGCTTGGTGGGCAGGGCCGATCAAGCTGGTTAGGAAGAGAGGCAGGCTGGTTTTGACCCTTTCGATGTTAGAAGGCTTTCTTCTCCCTCACAAAGCGCTGCTGAGAATTTTAGGCCGGGCCAGGGCCATTCTGGGAGAAGAGACCTCTGGAGCTCCGCCCTGGGAGTGTCTTGACTCTGGGATGCTCTCTCAGGTCTCCCAAAACTTCTTTGCCTTGGGAAGCCCCACTAAGTCCCCTCCTTTCAGTAATCCCAAGTTTTTAGGCTTTCTGGCCAGGGAACCCCCTTCATCCTACCCTGCCTGGGTGGGTGAGCAGATCAGGCCTGAACTTGCCCTGTCTGCCCACCAGAACCTGCCCCTGCAGACCCTGGTCCGGTTCATGGTGGACATCGCCTGTGGCATGGAGTACCTGAGCTCCAGGAACTTCATCCACCGAGACCTGGCTGCTCGGAATTGCATGTATGTAAATTCCAGAGAGGTGAGGGGTGGGGGGTGGGGAGCTGGGATGGAGCAGCTTGTGACAGGAGGACTAGCTCATGGTCAGCTCTCACCTGGGACAGTGTGTGCTGTTTGTGGGGACAGCTGGGGAGCCAAGATGCCGTAGTTTTTGTAAGGCCGACTCCATCCTCCAACACCCCTCACAGGCTGGCAGAGGACATGACGGTGTGCGTTGCTGATTTCGGGCTCTCCCGGAAGATCTACAGCGGGGATTACTATCGCCAGGGCTGTGCCTCCAAATTGCCTGTCAAGTGGCTGGCCCTGGAGAGCCTGGCTGACAACCTGTATACTGTGCACAGTGACGTGGTGAGCTGGGTGGCACAGTGAAGTCTGGTGGGGATGCTGGCAGTGTGGCCGGCCCTGTAGAGTCCTCAAGAACCTAGCCTGGTCCCTTCTTTGGGCTTGGGCTGCCCCCTTAGAGCCCTGAGGTATGTTTGGCTTAGGGCCCTGCCCTGCCCAGGAAACCTAGTGACATCTCCCCTCCAAACTTGCTTCCGTCCCAGTGGGCCTTCGGGGTGACCATGTGGGAGATCATGACTCGCGGGCAGACGCCGTATGCTGGCATTGAGAATGCTGAGATTTACAACTACCTCATCGGCGGAAACCGCCTGAAACAGCCTCCGGACTGTATAGAGGATGTGTGAGTGCCCTGGGAAGGGTATTTGGGGAGAAAGGAATTTGGGGTTTCAGGTGCTGGCAGCCGCCACAGCTGCTGGTCCAGTAAGAGCCCAGAACCTCAACTGGACCTTTTGTTTAATGTCCTTGTCATTAGAGGGAGGACCAACCCCTACCCCAAGCTGCCTTTTGCTCTGCCACCTCTCTGTTTTCTTTCTCTCCCCCTTTCCCATCCTGTCATCTTTTTGTTCCACCTTTTCTTACACTGTATTTTCTCCAGTTTCCAGGAAGAACCAGGAACCCCAAGGGCAGAAGGTACAGGGTTGAGCAGTAGTGCACGATTCTGTCACCTTCTTCCCACCCCCGCTCCTTCTCAGTCCCCAGCTAGTCTAAGAAAACCTCCCAGGCTGAGCCCTCCCTCCCCCTCAGAGAAGACTGCACCAGGGCAAGAAAAAACTGCTGCTGTATTACATTCCTCCGCTAGACAAGGAGGGGGTGCGGGGGTGCGGGAGGCTGGCCTCCTCTAATGGGAGTGGAGAGACCCAAGATGCTGGGGAGAAGGGAACTGCCTTTTTTCCTTTCTGAAGACCTGGAGCCCTTGGGAGCGGGGTAGGGTCGGGATACCCACCCACCCCCCCAACCAGGGGAGGGTTGTAAACCCCTCTTGACTGGAAGACTAGCATTAGCTGGGTAGTTTACAGGCATTCTTTCAGGTAATCCCCTTCTCACCCTATAAGGAAAAGACTATCATTATCGCTATTTTGTAGATGAGAAACTAAGATTAAAGAGGTTAAGTAACGTGGCCAAGGTCACACAGCTATTAAGTAGCTGAGTTGGGATGTGAACCTAGATCCCTGTGATTTTAGAATAGGTGCCTCTTAACGATGACGCCAGACATACTTTGTCTGTTCTAGTGTTGGATTTCCCACCCTGTGCAAGCCAGAGTCTCCCTGCGGCCCTGGAGGACGTTTTCGCTAGTATCAGGGGGAGATAGTCCACAGTAATCCGGGGAAGGAATCTGCTCACTACTTCTTGCTGTGGGCCAAGAACAGGGACAGGCACAAGAAGGCCCAGCCTGAATGGTGGGGTCCTCTTTCTCTAGGGCAGTGTGTTTGAAGTTTGAAGGTTTAAAGGAGATCCTGGACTGTGGGTGAGAGGGAGATCTGAGGGTGTGAGCCAGACCCTACCCCTCCTCATTGAGCACAGCTCAGGGCGTGGCAGAGGCAGGAGCTCAGGTCTCCCTGTAGTTGCAGCCTGTTTGGGCATCTGGAGCAGCAGAGGTTCCACTGGGCATCGGGGACCAGGCCCCAGCTCAGCTTCCTCCTGGGCCGGAGTTAGTGTTGTCAATAGGGCAGGCGCTGGCCTCCTACCAGCCAGCCTGGTGGACAGGCGCCAATTGGCTCCTAGCACAGCCTTGACAATGTAGCCTAGCCAGGCCACATCCCCGTGGCCCCGGACCATTTCCATGGCCTCTTCGATGTCTGGCACCATTCCGCCCATCACTGGGGGCCTCTGTCAGGAGGGCCAGTGTGTGGGACAGTGTTTGGGGCTTCTGTTTGTGGGCACAAGAGAGTCAGGCATTTGCTCTGACTGCGTCTGTTCTCAATCCCCTTCCATTAGTTCTTTTTTTTTTTCCTTAAGCCTGAGGCGTTCCCCGGGAACAGGAATAAGACCTCAGGGAATCTGTAAGCCTCCTGAAAGTGTGTGTAAAAAGTGTTCCTTCCTCAGGGGCAAGGGCTAGAAGCTTTTCTACATACAAAGGTGTCCACGAACAATGAAGATTTAAGTCATCCTGAGTGGGTGGGGATTTAGGACAAAGGGCGGCTGTTCAAATCCTTGCCATTAAAATAACAGTGACTCCTGCGGGGTTCTGCAAAGCAAAAACACTCCTCATGCCCCCTCCCCACGTTGCCTAGGACAGAGCCAACTCCATCACTTTCCACCTGTGTGACCTTGGTCGAGGTTCTTAACCTCTCTGGCCCTCAGTTTCCACAGTGGTAAAATAGGGCTGATTTATTCCACAGGGTTGTGGTGAGAATTAAATAGTAAATGTAAAATACTTAGACGAGGGCCTGATACACAGTTAAGTATGGGCTCCGTATGGGCGTGTTTAGGTAAAGTTTTCCAAATCCTGGTTCTGTAGGCTTAAGGGGCCTCTGCCTCCCCTTGTGGTTTTTTACTGCCTCCCCTCCCGCTTCCCTCTGCCCAGGTATGAGCTCATGTACCAGTGCTGGAGCGCTGACCCCAAGCAGAGGCCGAGCTTCACATGCCTGCGAATGGAGCTGGAAAGCATCCTGGGCCACCTGTCCGTGCTGTCCACCAGCCAGGACCCCTTGTACATCAACCTGGAGAGAGCCGAGGAGCCGGCTGAGGGAGGCCCCCTGGAGCTGCCTGGCGGGGACCAGGCCAGCAGCGGGGCTGGGGATGGTAGTGGTGTGGGGGCAGTGGGGGGCACCCCCAGTAGTGACTATCGGTACATCCTCAGCCCTGGGGGGCTGGCCGAGCGGCCCAGGCAGGAGGAGCAGCAGCCGGAAAGCCCCGTGGGTGAGGCCCAGAGGCTGCTGCTGCTGCAGCAAGGGCTACTGCCCCACAGTAGCTGTTAGCCCACAGGCTGGGGGTGTCCGGGGCCATGCTGCTGGCCGATGAAGCCCCGGCTGACCCTAGCCCAGGCAGCACGGCGTGGAGGCTCCTGTGGTAGTCCTCCCGAGCTGCACTGGAAGCCTGGACTGACCAAATGGCCCAATCCCAGTTCTTCCTGCGGCCACTCTGGCCTGCCTGGCATCAGTTCAGGCCTTGGCTGGGTGGAGGTGGGCCAGGCCTGGTTGCCTAAACTCAGGCAGCTGGCAGGAGGGGGTGGTTATGTTTCCATGGTTACCATGGGTGTGGAGAGGAGTTGGGGGAGGGTAGATCCAGCCCTGTGGGCCCCTACTCTGGCCCAGCGGCACTTGCCGCTTCAGTGCATGCATTGAGGTGTCTCTGACTGCCCCCCACCCCGGGGGGCCCAGCCCTGCCTGTGCTTGGGGTTCAAGTGTGCTGATTGCTGCTGCGCACAGAGAGATGCCCTTGTGTTATTCCCCTGTAGGTGAGATTTGGTAAGGGTTTGATGCAGTCAGGTCCCAAGTGCTGCTGTAGGAGGCAGTGGGGCACTCAGGTCTGAGTCCACATCCGCTTCCTGATGACCCACTCTGTCTAGGCCAGGAGTCATGTGCAGCTGACCAGGTCACAGCAAGGCATGCTGGATTTCTGCAGGCTACCGTTTGCCCAGCCTGTAAAGGTAGTCCACCCAGCCCGGCAAGAGGAAGGGGTGCTGTAGGCCCTGCCCAGGAACGCTTGAGGCCAGAGAGGAGTCCCGGAGCCCCTCTTTACGCCCTCCCACAGTCTGTCTGAGCATGCTACCAAATCCCAAAATATCCTAAGACTAACAAAGGCAGCTGTGTCTGAGCTCAATCCTTCCACACAGCGTCCCTTAGTCCCAATTTTCCCTCCCACTGGAGACCCTCTTCTGTCCCAAGTCTCCAGATACAGAGAGAATATGGGCTTGATGGCTGGTGTGGGTGAGAGGGAGTTACTGGAGCCTAGATCCCAGTCCTGGCTAGGGGAGCCCCTGGATTGCATGGGGCAGGCCCCTGCTGTTAGGGATATTTCCAAGCCGTTAGAAGCTGTTTAAAAACAGAAATAAAATTGAGAACTAAAGACCCAAGGCTTTGTCTCTTAACTGTTTACTTTTTTCCAGATCGCAAAAATGAAGCATCTCTGCGTAGAGAAAAATCTGGAAAGACATATGCCAAAATGTTAACAGCTGTTCTCTTTACATGATGTGAGTTAAAGGGACTTGTTTTCCTTTGTGCCTTCCAAGTTTTCTGCACGGAGCACAAAATGCTTTTGTAATTACAGAAGACCCCAAATAATGGTAATTGCATTAAAGATAATACACGATCATTGTAGACAATAAGGAAAGTGTAGAAAATCATTTTTAAAAGTGCCAAATACCTGTATTTCTACGACCTAGAGATAGCTGCTCTTGACCTTTTGAAAACGTAAATGTTTTGAAAAAGTTCTTTATCTTGGAACAAGGACAAAGACGGCTTTGGCTGTCTCTTCCTCTTTCAGATTTTCCTTCTATCCTTGGGTGTGGAGACTTTGTTCTCACCTTTATACCATTGCTGGGAGCCAGGGGAAACCGGGAGGAAACGGCAAAGAGAAAATGTACGCCTCTAGTGTGCTAGAAATAAGACCATGGAGTTTGCTTCCAACTATTTCCACCTGAAATCTTTAATTTAGAAGCTTTATTTATTTATTTATTTATTAAGATTTTATTTATTTGACACAGAGCACAAGCAGGGGGAGTGGTAGGCAGAGAGAGAGGGAGAAGCAGACTCTCTGTTGTGCAGGGAGCCCGATGTGGAATGTGGGGCTGGATCCCAGCATCCCGGGATCATAACCGGAGCCGAAGGCAGACACCTAAACTATTTGACCATCCAGGCACCCCATTGCTTAGAAGCTCTGCGAGCAAGCTCATGGGAACATGTAGCAGGAGGTACGAGAACTGGGCCCTTCTCTGTGGAGGGGTGTGGGAAGACAGGGAGGGACACAGGTATTGCCCTGCTGGCTCAGGGCAATGGAATGGGGCGGGTGCTTCTGAAAGCAAATATCCTGAAAAACCTGGTGCTGGTACTCTAGATTCTGGTTCCCACATGGATCGTGAGACCTGAATTCACTTCCAGGGAAGTGGCTTTCAGAATGTTTCCTGCTGTGATTAGCTTTAACTGCAGGTAATGATTACTTGTGAAGTAACGTTTAGGAATTACTGATGGAGAAGAGCTTTACTCTCAAATACTCGTCTACCATTAATGGACTCCTATTATGTGCCAGGCACTGCACCAAGCACTTCACATATATTATCTCACTTAATACAGTGAGCATTCCTACAAGATGGCAACATAATGATCATCCCCGGATAGGACAGAAATGGGGGTTAGTAACTTGCCCAAGGTTATATAGCTATGAATGGTCAATTCAGGCTTGAAACCCGCAAAGTCAGAGAGCACAGCCTGGGCTCGCTCTCCCACCAGCATTCCAGAGGGCACCCTTAGGCCAGCTCTGTCAGGATCACGTTATCTTTTGGGTGAATGCAGGTCAGTAGAAGGCACCTTTTAAAACGTACAGGAGGCTCCTGGGTGGCTCAGTCGGTTAAGCATCCAACTCTTGATCTCAGCTCAGGTCATGATCTCACGGTTGTGAGTTCAAGCCTTGCATTGGACTCCATGCTGGGTGTGGAGCCTACTTAAAAAAACAAACAACAGGAGTTCTAGTATGAGTGTGTGTGTGTGTGTGTGTGTGTGTGTGTGTGTGTGTGTAAGTATTTAAGTGGGAGTTACCTACCAGTGATTAAATCTGTGTCAATAATTTTCTCAGCTCAGTCTCTTTTCCCCTAGCATCTTGGCTCCCCCATGGTCAAGGGGTTTGAGGTAGGTGATAATAGTAGAGTTTTTGAAAACCTTTTTTTGAAGTATAGGAAACATGTAAAAAAAAAAAATAGACCAACCCGAAGTACATAGTCCTTAAGAATTTTAGCAGTCAGGGGCGCCTGGGTGGCTTGGTGGGTTAAAGCCTCTGCCTTCAGCTCAGGTCATGGTGCCAGGGTCTTGGGATCGAGCCCCGCATCGGGCTCTCTGCTCGGCAGGGAGCCTGCTTCCTCCTCTCTCTCTCTGCCTGCCTCTCTGCCTACTTGTGATCTCTGTCTGTGAAATAAATAAATAAAATATAAAAAAAAAAAAAGAATTTTAGCAGTCAGATCCAAATAACCAGCAACCAGATCAAGAGACAATATTACTAGCACTCTAGAAACAACCCTTGGGGCCCCCTCCCAACCTCTGCCTCCTCCCACCTCCCCAAAGGTAACCTCTCTCCTGACTTACAACATCATGGTTGAAAGTAGCTCTTTTTTCAAAGTTCATATAGAGTCATATAAGGTGGATTATTTTGTGTTTGCTTTCTTGCGTCCCACAATATGTTTTTCAAAATCATTGAACTGTAGCAATTTTGAGAAGTGGGGGTCAAAAAAAAAATACAAGAGTAGAACAGTGGTTCTGTTCTGTTTTATATTTTTCTTTTTTATTGTGTGCCTAGCTCAGTGCCTCTCCTGCCCCAAATAAGATCCCCCAGACAAATCCCCCGAGAATCTTGTTAAAATGTAGTCTCCTATTCAGTAGGTCGAGGGTGGGGCCTGAGATTCTGCGTTCTAACAAGTTCTCAGGAGCTGCTGCTGCTGGTCCACACTTCCCGGTGAAAGCTGCATCAGTAATTGGAAAGGGTGCAGCATGTATTTGAAAAATCTTTCAATGCCTCCAATATATGGTCATTCTAGCAAAATCACACTGTTGGAGAACATGAGAGCATAGTTTAATTTCTACATCTTAAAAATGTAGTTACTTTTTCCTTATGTGTATCTGATTGATAGTTTTCTACTTAAAAAAATGAGTTTATTGGGGCACCTGGGTGGCTCAGTGGGTTAAGCCTCTGCCTTCGGCTCAGGTCATGATTCCAGGGTCTTGGGATCAATCCCCGCATCGGGCTCTCTGCTCAGCAGGGAGCCTGCTTCCCTCTCTCTACCTGCCTCTCTGCGTACCTGTAATCTCTCTCTGTCAAATAAATAAATAAATAAAATCTTTAAAAAAAAAATGAGTTTATTGGGATGCCTGCATGACTCAGTTGGGTGAGCATCCGACTCTTGATCTCAGCTCAGGTCTCGGTCTTAATCTCAGGGACATGAGTTCAAGCCCTGTACTGAGCTCCACACGGTATGGATCCTACTTTAAAAAAAATAAAATAACAGGGATGCCTGGGTGGCTCAGCAGGTTAAGCCTCTGCCTTCGGCTTGGGTCATGATCTTAGAGTCCTGGGTTTGAGCCCCGCATCTGGGCTCTCTGCTCAGCAGGGTGTCTGCTTTGCCCCTCTCTGCCTGCCTTTCTGCCTACTTGTGATCTCTGTCGGTCAAATAAATAAATAAAATCTTTAATAAATAAATTAATTTATCTTTTGAATAGATGTCAAATACCATGGTAAAAAATTTTAAAAGTACAGGAGGGTAGATGGGGCGGAGGGAAGGAAGGCAGACTATGAAAATGCCTTACCCCAGGCCCCTCAGTTTCTCTTTCCAGAGGCAACCACTGTTTACTGATTTGATTGAAATTTTCAGTAATCTGTATACTTATTTTTCTTTTGCACACATGGTAGGTTAATGTACAAGCTGTTCTAACCCTTTGCTCTTTTTATTAACAGTATGTGTGGGGTGCCTGTCTGGCTCAGTCAGTGCAGTGTGCAGCTCTTGACCTCAGGGTTGTGAGTTCGAGCTCCATTTGAGTACAGAGATTACTTAAAAATAAAAAAAATCTTAAAAAAAAAACAGTATGTATAAGTAAATAGCTAAAATAATTTAAGTGCTTTTTTTTTTTTAAAGATTTTATTTATTTGAGAGAGAGAGAATGAGCTGGGGAGGAGGGGCAAAGGGAGAGGGAGAAGCAGACTCCCTGCTGAGCAGGGAGCCCAATGTGGGATTTGATCCTAGGGTCCTAGGATCATGACCTGAGCCGAAGGCAGATGCTTAACCTACTGAGTCACCCAGATGCCCCTAAGTGCTTTCAGTATTTTATTTGTTTTTTAAAAAAGATTTTATTTATTTATTTGATAGAGACACTGCAAGAGAGGGAACACAAGCAGGGGGAATGGGAGAGGGAGAAGCAGGCTTTCTGCTGAGCAGGGAGCCAGATTTGGGGCTCAATCCCAGGATCCTGGAATCATGACCTGAGCTGAAGACAGACACTTAAGGACTGAACCACCCAGGTGCTCCTCTTTAAGTATTTTAACTATAGTTTTCACAACAACCTTGTGCACTAGGTACAATTATTGTTTCTATTTTATGGATGTAATTCAAATCTAGTACACCTTCCAGAGCCTCTATATTATGAAGATTTTTTTCCTAGCTGTCATCTGCATCTCCAGTCTTCTATGTGCTGTGGCATAATTTAACAAGTTCCTTATCAGTGGACATTTAGGTTGTTTCCAATACTTGGCTATTACTGCAATGAATTTTTTAGGCATATATCCATAGGAATGTATCCATAGAAAAATTTCTAAAAGAAAAGTTGCTGAAGGAATCTGCCTTTTTTAAAAAGATTTTATTTATTTATTTGACACACACACACACACAGAGAGAGATCAAGAGAGATCACAAGTAGGCAGAGAGGCAGGCAGAGAGTGAGAGGGGGAAGCAGGCTCCCCGCTGAGCAGAGAGCCTGACTCGGGGCTCCATCCCAGGACCCTGAGACCATGACCTGAACCGAAGGCAGAGGCCTTAACCCACTGAGCCACCCAGGCGCCCCAGGAATCTGCATTTTAAATTGATAATTGCCAAGTTGCCTTCCAGAGGTGAGTTTTGCCTATTTAGTAAGTGAGAATGATACTTCATTGTAATTTTAGTTTCCATTTCTCTTATTATAAGTGAGGCATCTTTCCATGTTTAAGAGCCATTTTGATCTTCTTTACTGTGAACCATTTGTCATATCCTTTTCTACGAAGTTGTTGGTCCCTTGTTACTAATTTGTCAGTGCTCATTTTATATAAAGAAAATTATTCCTATGTGATATGTGGCGTAGGTGATGTTTTTGTTGCGCTTGTTCAAATATGTCTGTGTGTGAGTGTTTATGTGTGTGGCTCCTAGGTTTTGTGTGATACTTAGAAAGGATTTCCCCACTCCAGGGGTGTTTTTAGAAATCTGCATTTTCTTCTAGTGCTTCTAAAGTTTATTTTTCAGTGTTTCATTTCGAGTCGTCTAAAAGAAGTGAGATACGGATCCAATTTTTTTTTCCAGGTGGCTACCCATTGTCTCACTGAGCCACTCAGGTGCCCCCGATCTATAGTTTCTGAACTCTTTAATAATCCATCTCTATGGGGGCACCTGGGTGGCTCAGTGGGTTAAAGCCTCTGCCTTTGACTCAGGTCTTGATCCCGGGTAGGGCTCTCTGCTCAGCGGGCAGCCTGCTTCCCTTCCTCTCTCTCTGCCTGCCTCTTTGCCTGCTTGTGATCTCTGTCTGTCAAATAAATAAATAAAATCTTAAAAAAAAATAATCCATTTCTATGTATTTCCAGGGTTTGTCCTATATATCATACATATGCTCACATGTGTATTGGGGTTTATTTCTAGGCTCTTTATTCCATTTACATGTGCTAGTACCATCACTGCTACACTACTGTAGATGTATGGTATAGTTTTCCTACACATCCCTCTTAACCCTTTTTTTTGCAATATTCCCTCAAAGTTGAAGAGGCACCATCATAGGGCATAACATGCCAGCAGGCTAATGAAGGAATGCAGGTCTCCCAAGGCTTTACAGAGTGATTTGCCCATGATGTCACCCAGCAAGAACAGGCACAATCAGGATCAGAACCCAGGAATTTACCTAGTTCCTCTATCTTTCCAGTGTCGCAGAGTTGGAGGGTAGAGGTGGTAGAGAGGCTGCCCTGACTTTTCAGTCACCATCCACAATGAACAGATTTCTAAGTCCTATTGATTCCACTCTTTTGAATGGGTTCTTCCTGCCATCAACATCCTCAGATCTCCCCTGTTCCCCAGACTACTGCAACAGTTCTGGAAGCTTCCTGACCTCTCCCAACCCAGGCCAGGTCATGCCCCCCTGGTTATAAAGCTCCTTCCCTCGGCACCTGGGGAATTTATCTGCAGGCCTCTCATTCCCCTTTTGTAATTAATTAGTTGTGATTATCCACCCTATCCCCCATGGAAGCTGGGTGAGCACAGGATCTTGTCTGCTTTATTTATTGCAGTATTCCCAGACCCTTAGCACAAAATCCTAACCCCAGTTTTACAAAAATGGAAAAGTAGAATGGGAAAAATTTATTTCACAAATCCTTTTGAGGATTAACTGAAACAAAGTACCTGTGGGCTGTAAAAGGGCTTGGCACGTACGTAGCCAAGGTTCAGTAAATGATGGGCACAATTTCTCACCTTTTCCCGCAAATTACTGTTTTTCCCAGTAAAAAGGGGTAACGCAAAAGGGAGAATTTGTTTGGGTCCTCCCTAAGACACTGAGGAGAAGGGGAGGGCCCAGGATTATTCAAAAGGAGAAAGGAGTTTTACATCTCGACCCCTGAGAACCCAAAAGGCCTCAAGTCAGACAGCCTGGGCTGAACTTTGCTGGCGGGTTCCCAGAATCCTGAGTGGAGGTCCTTCTATCCGAGTTCCGACAAGGGGGCCGGGGCCTAGCGCCGTGTAACGCGCTGCCTCCGCAGGTCCACGAGGGACCGCGCCACACTCGGGGCCACGCGCAAGGTCACGTGCGGGCTCGCTCCGCCCCGGCCACGGCGGAGAAAGGCTCGGGCCGGGCGGCGGAACACAGGCCCCTTTGTCCGCGGAGCGGAGGGGCCCCAGCTGCAGACTCGCCGCGCAGCGCGGCCCGGCCGGGAGAGTGCTTCCCGGGCCGGGGGCGCTGAGAGCCGCCGGAAGGGGGAGCCGTGTAGCTCCGGGTCGGCCAGGGTGGGGCCTCCGCCGCTCTGCACGGGGCGCCCGCGTCGGAGGCCCGCGCGGCTTTTGTTAAAGCTGACCGAAGTTTGTCCTCTCTGGAGGTAAAATTTCTTTCAACCAGGATTGACTTGGCCGCGAGGAACAGAAAAGAACCGTGAGCTCTAGTTTTTCCGCCCTGGGAGCTCAGGCTCTGGGAAACAAGGAAAGCACCCCGAGTTTGTCCAGAAAAGAGCTAAGGAGCAGTGTGGACAGTAGGCGCGCCCCCGGGAGGGCAGAGGAGGGAAGGGGTGGCTGGAGCCAGCTGGGCAGAGTGGAGGCCGGAAGGTGTCCTAGCCAGGTGACTGGAGCGGTGGCTAGGCCACATGGAAACGAGGTCTGCAGACACTTACTGGGCAAAAGGTAGCGGAAGACTCGGAGGAAACTGCTAAAGCCAAAGGAAACGAATATCTAGCTCAATAGACAAGTTTTCATTTTTTATTTTTTCAGTTTCATAGCAGCAATCTTTTATTACAATGAAATATTATGTACAACGTCCATATATAAAATGGATGAAAACACGCGGTCCACCAAACATTTAAATCTTCTTCGTTAGGAAATACTTTCTTCTTTGTGACCTTGAGGGACCTTAATCCGGCCACTGAGAAAAAAAACAAATGAGTGGGTGGGGAAGCCGGAATCATTTGCTGTTTGCTGAAACTTCCGTTGTAAAACGGAGCATGCATTTCTACCAGCACTATCTCGCAGTACTCTGAGTTGCAAACTTGGAAGGAGGAAAGTGTTAAACCTCATGGAGATTGAGTTTTGCAGTGCATCGGTAATGTCTTCTAGAAATACAACGAATATTACTGCAACTGGACAACCTTCTTCCAACCCTACTATTCTTTTAATCAGCTCGTGGACCCTTTTTTGATACTTAGAAACTATTTGACATTTAGAATCATTGTTCCTAACAGTCTCTGTTTAAGCATGTACTATATACCAGGTACTCTTGGACCTTTGTAAACTTTATTATTTTTAATCCTCAGCCATGGAATGTTTTAGCTTGGTTAGTGAACACAACTGTTTACTTTGTGGTTGTTTTATTTTGTTGGGAAGTAGGGAGGCACAGAAGGAGAGGGAGAGAGAATCTTAAGCACTTAACCCACCGAGCCACCTAGGAGCCTCGACTTTGTGGGGTTTTTCTTTTAAAAAAACTTCATACTGGGCGCCTGGGTGGCTCAGTGGGTTAAAGCCTCTGCCTTGAGCACAGGTCATGATCCTGAGTTCCTGGGATCCAGCCCCACATTGGGCTCTCTGCTCGGTGGGGAGCCTGCTTTCCCCTCTCTCTCTGCCTGGCTCTCTGCCTACTTGTGATCTCTCTGTCAAATGAATAAAATCTTTTTTTTTTTTTTTAAGATTTTATTTATTTGACAGAGATCACAAGTAGGCAGAGAGGCAGGCAGAAAGAGAGAGAAAAGGACGCAGGCTCCCTGCAGAGCAGAGAGCCCGATGCCGGGCTCGATCCCAGGACCCTGGAATCATGACCTGAGCCGAAGGCAGAGGCTTTAACCCACTGAGCCACCCAGGCGCCCCCAAATGAATAAAATCTTTAAAAAAAAAAAATTCATACTATTAACATATTTCATCTTGTTAACAATTAGGGTGGAGGGTATTATCCTCTTTTCAAAAAAAGATTTCATTTTATTTACTTTTTTATTTTTTTAAGATTTTATTTGTTTATTTGACAGAGAGAGACACAGCGAGAGAGGGAACACAAGCAGGGGGAGCAGGAGAGGGAGAAGCAGGCTTCTCACAGAGCAGGGAGTCTGATGTGGGGCTCCATCCCAGGACCCTGGGATTATGACCCAAGCAGAAGGCAGACGCTTAATGACCGAGCCACCCAGGAGCCCCATCATTTTATTTACTTTTTAGAGAGAGAGGGAACCAGACGGAGAGGGAGAGAGAGAATTCCAAGCAGGCCCCGTACCTACCACATAAGCCTTATAGGGGGCTTGATCCTCCAACCCAGAGATAATGACCTGAGCTGAAATCAAGAGTCAGACGCTTAACCGACTGAGCCACCCAGGCATCCCTCCCTCAGTATTTTTTAAATTAGAAAACACTTTGAATGTTCACAAAAGTTTTGAGACCATCTAAATCTCAATCTCTTTCTGTATTTGATTTTGATATTTTTGAAAAAATAAAACATTGTAGATGCAATTGAACCCCCATGTACTACACCCCGATTTTATTCCTGTTTCTCCTCTCTCTGCAGACATGCATTATTTGAAATTGATATCTATCTTCCCCTGCATGTTTTATACTTTTTACTACACTCATATATCAATAAACAAAATGTAAATATATCAATTTATTTTAAAAACTTATCCCCTTTGATATGTAGATCTAGTTCATTCATTTAAACTGCTATTTCTTCATAGTATGATCACAACAGAATTTTTTTCATTTTCCTATTGATGGACATTTAGTTTCTACTTTTTTTTTGGTAATTTGAACAGCGCTGCAATGAACTTTTTTTCCTTTTTATTTATTTATTTATGCAACGAACTTTTTTTTTTTTAAGGATTTTATTTATTTATTTGACAGACAGAGATCACAAGTAGGCAGAGAGGCAGGAAGAGAGAGAGGAAGGGAAGCAGGCTCCCTGCTGAGCAGAGAGCCCGATGCGGGACTCCATCCCAGGACCCTGGAATCATGACCTGAGCCAAAGGCAGAGGCTTTAACCCACTGAGCCACCCAGGCGCCCCTGCAACGAACATTCTTGCTTAGGTCTCCTTACATACACAAGAGAGAGAGTTTCAGGCTGGTTTTTAGGAATGCACATCTCCAACTCTGCTAGGTATGGCCAAGTTCTCACAATGGCTATAAAAGTAGCATTTTAACCAGCAGCAACTGAGAGTTCCTTTTGCTTCACATTTTCAGTAATACTTAGTATTGTCAGATGTTTTAATTTTTAACAATCTGATGAGTGTGGAATGATATCCCATTTCATTTTTTTTCTTTTTATAAATTCAGTTTAAAGATTTTGTTTATTTGAGAGAGAGACAGCAGAGCTAGAGAGAGAGCATGGGTTTGGGGGAGAAGAAGAGGGAGAGAGAGAAGCTGACTCCTGGCTGAGCTAGGAGCCTGACTGGGGTCTTGATCCCAGGACCGTAGGATCATGACCTGAGCCTGCTGAACAGTTAACTGACTGAGCCACCCAGGCGGCCCTGATATCTCATTTCTGTATTAATTTCGACTTCCAGACTTACTCGTGAGGCTGGGCATCTTTTCAAATGTTTATGGGACGCTGCGTTTTTCTTTCTTGGCTTTGTTTATAGTCTTTGCTCAGTTTTATTTTACTTAGTGATTATAGATAATCTTTACGTATTCTTTTATTTATTTATTTATTTATTTATTTGTCAGAGAGAGAGAGAGAGAGAGAGAGCGCGCGCACTGGCAGACGGAGGCAGAGGGAGAAGCAGGCTCCCCGCTGAGCAAGGAGCCCAATGTGGGACTCGATCCCAGGACGCTGGGATCATGACCTGAGCCAAAGGCAGCTGCTTAAGCAACTGAGCCACCCAGGCGTCCCAATCTTTACGTATTCTTGGGGCGCCTGCGTGGCTCAGTAGGTTGGGTGTCCAACTCTTTATTTCTGCTCAGGTCATGATCTCAGGGTCTTGAGATGGAGCCCCTGTTGGCTCTGCCCTGGGCATGGATCCTGCTTGAGATTCTCTCTCTCCCTTTGTCCCTTCCCTCCCACATGCTTGTGTGTGCCCCGTCTGTCTGTCTGTCTCTCTCTCTCTTTCAAAAAAAAGAATTCTTCACGTATTTTGGACTAATCACATATCAGCTATATAAGAGGCAAACAATCTCCTGGTTGCAACTTGTCTTTTCTCTCTCTCTCTCTCTCTTTTTTTTTTTTTTTTTTTGGTACAAAAGTTCTAAATGTCAATGTAGTCAAACGTATTAATATTTTACTTTATAGCTTTTTGTGACTTTTTAAAGAAATTACTTCCTGGAGCACTTGTGTAGCTCAGTCATTGGGCGTCTGCCTTCGGCTCAGGCTATGATCCCAGGGTCCCGGGATCAAGCCCCACATCCGGCACCCTGCTCAGTGGGAAGCCTGCTTCTCCCTCTCCCACTCCCCCTGCTGTCTTTCCTCTCTCGCTGCGTCTCTCTCTGTCAAATAAATAAATAAAATCTCTAAAAAAGGAAAGAAAGAAAGAAAGAAATTGTTTCTTACCCTGGAGGTCATATAGTTGGTCATATATATATGTGTGTGTATATATATATATGTGTGTGTATATATTTAAAGATTTATTTATTTATTTTAGAGAGAAAGCAGTGGGGAGGGGCAGAGGGAGAGAGAGTCCAGAGCAAATTCTGAGCTAAGCACAGAACCCGACTCAGGGCTTTATTTCATGACCCTGAGATCATGACCTGAGACGAAACCACGAGTCAGTTGCCCCACTGACTGATCCATACAGACGCCCCTCCTTTATAGTCTTTTAAAAGTTTTGAAGATTTTCTTTTCAAATCAAGGTCTTTATCTGGAATTACCTTTGTGAATGGTATAAGGTAATTTCATTTTTCTCTTATGCATATCTAACCCCAGCACCATTTACCGACCAGACAAGAATAATTCAACTAAGAAAACAAAACAAAACAGGGCACCTGGGTGGCTCAGTCGTAAGTGTCTGCCTTTGGCTCAGGTCATGATCCTGGGGTCCTGGGCTTGAGTCCTTCGTGGGGCTCTTTGCTCAGCGGGAGGCCTGATTCTCCCTCTCCCATTCCCCCTGCTTGTGTTCCCTCTCTCACTATGTCTCTTTCTGTCAAATAAATAAATAAAATCTTTTTAAAAATCCCCTGAAACAAAAAACAACTATAGCCTGGATGGGCATATATAGATTTCGAGAGAGCTCTGAAGGGGGGAAATGTTTCCTAGGGCCCACCCAAGTCCAGTCTGGGCTCAGGCACACTATCTAGACCATGCTGTTGGTCCTGGCCAATCCCCGGCATCAGAGGGGGATTTAGAAAATTCTGAGGAAGGCATTTCTGGTCACTTAGCCCCTTGTGGGACGTGGTTCCAAACTGGGATTTCCCACCAGTGTGGCATTTGTGGCCCCAGCCATTCCTAGCCACTAAGGGCAGGTCCATCAAAGCATGGACTCCCCAAGGCAGGGAAATGTCTGGGGCAGGGAGCTGACTTGGCAGGTCTAAGGGCTGTACTGACTAACATTACGGCTTTTTCCAACCAAGCATTTTCCCTGGAGCTAAAAGCTCCATAGATCTGTCTTCCAAGTTTTTACAGGGAAGAGTTTTTCCAAAATCTGATGTGTCACCAAATAGCCAGCTCTCAAAATCTGTTTGTCACAGGCTGCCTTACCAGTAAGTCAAAACCCCATCTTTTAGATTATTGTTAGGGTAGCAACCCCATTTTCAGGTACCAATTTCTACATTATTAGGTTATAAGGTAAATTGATACAACAAAGAGACTACAAAATAGAGTGGCTCAAACCAAACCGGAGTTTATTTCACACTCATCCAGCTGTCTGGATGTGAAGAGTATCTGAGGTTTGTAGGCAGCTCTGTTCCAGCTGCCGATTCGGGGTCCAGGTTCCCCCTATCTTGTTTTCCCACATTTTCCTAAGGTGTTGACCTCTTAGGTGTGGTCAAAGTGGTTACTCATGCAACTATACTCCAGCTGCCAGTCTTTATGTCTGTGTCCCTCTGGTCTTTCTTTGGTTGATTTCTCAGAAAGAACTTATGGGAACAGCAGTCTCTGAGTGTTTGCAGTATTCTTAACAGTTTCCCTGTAGCCTTTTTACTTGAAGCTCAGTTTGGTTGGATACAGAATCTGTGGTTCACATTTTCTGTCTTTGTCTTAAATATGTTACTCCATTACTTTCTGGATAAAGTGTGAACTAACAAAAAGTATTTTTTCCCCTTGGTCTTTTTTTTTTTTTTTTTGCCTGGATGCCAATAACCATTTATTTTTCTTTCAAGTCCAATAGTTTCAAGAGACCATTTATTAGCCTTTCTGGAACTGTTTACCCAGATACGTGCCATGCTCTTTCAATATATGGTTCCAAGTCCTTTTTTATTGTATTCACATAGTGGCTTTAAAAAAAATATGGGGCGGGTGCCTGGGTGGCTCAGTCTTTAAGCGTCTGCCTTCAGCTCAGGTCATGATCCCAGGGACCTGGGATCACCCTCATCAGGCTCCCTGCTCAGCAGGAAGCCTGCTTCTCCCTCTCCCATTCCCCTGCTTGTGTTCCCTCTCTGTGTCTCTCTCTGTCAAATAAATAAAATGATTTAAAAAAAAAAGTTAAAAAAAATATATGGGGTGCCTGGCTGGCTCAGTTGGTTGAACATCTGATTCTTGGTTTCAACTCAGATCATGATCTCAGGGTTGTGGGATCAAGCCCCAAGTCGGCCTTATATTTGCCTTCGATTTTCTGAGATGTGCCTCCCTCCCTTTTATTTGGACCTGCTTCCTATTTGTCCTTCCTGGGATTTCATTCCTAGCAGTCAACCCTCATTGAAGAGCTAAAGAGCTTTGTCCCTTGGAAGGAGCTTTGTTTGTAGTTTCAAGAGCTTGTAGGACCCAGTTGGTCCCATCACTATGAGACCTTATTGCATCTTTGTGGTCCTGCTGGACCCTGCAGGATCCCCTCCTGGCTTCGACCGAGAGTTGCCGATTGTGGGTACCCCTGCTCTCAGGGTTGTCAAAAGCTGAGTTCCTTCACTTTGCCTCCCTCTGCACAGATTCTGATCCCACACGAGTCTTGTAGCTGACAGGGTTTATCCTTGCCAGCTTTGAATTTGTGGATCCAGAGGCATGCCTTGCCGCCCAGATTTGTGGTGCTGTTATCAACGAGCCTTTCATTTGCCGTCCCAGGTGCATTTTGCTGGCTTGGTAGTCTTCTCTCACGCCACTAGTATTGTCATATGTTGCATTTATTATCCTCCAACTCTAAATATTTTATTATGTACACACATTTCCTTTATAAACCAAAGAGACTAGGTCTTTGGATGCTTTTAGGAGCTATATTTGTCAGTCTTTCCCCTCGGGTGGAGGAACTGTTGCAAGCCCTGGCTGTAAGCGCTGAGCCGGACCCTTAACTCCTGACCTGGACTGAAGAACTTTTTGTCCCCTAAGGTGCCAGCTGCCTCTCCTGCATCTCTACTAGGATCCTCACAGGAGGCTTCAGTCCTGCTCATGGCTTTATGTTTCTATTTAGTTCAGGGCCACAGAGATGATAATCTTGTGTTTGAACTCAGCACTATCATTTTGGTGTTTTCTTTTTGTGTTTTGTCTCTCCCTGCTATGTATTTACAGCAGAGGGAGTGGCAAAAGAGCAAACTCGGAGAGCCATCTTGACTCAACGTATCTCAAAAAACAGTTTTGAATGAACAATACACAATGAACTGACGAGGCACCGCCAGGACACAAAATTGAATCAGACGGGGCACCTGGGTGGCTCAGTGGGTTAAGCCTCTGCCTTCAGCTCAGGTCATGATCCCAGGGTCCTGGGATTGAGCCCCGCATCGGGCTCTCTGCTCAGCAGGGAGCCTGCTTCCTCCTCTCTCTCTGCCTACCTCTCTGCCTACTTGTGATCTCTGTCAAATAAATAAAATCTTAAAAAAAAAAAAACTGAATCAGAAAGGCTCCTGCTCTCAAAGAGATAAGAGTCTAGTGAAAGAGGGTGACCCGGACTATACCACCGTACAACAGACTGACGACTGATCTATTGGAAGGGATGAGTAGAGCTGGAGACCCCAGGAAGAAGCAAGGGCTTGTGAGGCAGGGGGACGAGGAAAGCTCCTCAGAGGTCGTGGCTTTAGAACAGGTCATTTAGAGATGTGGTTGTGGGAGTGGACATGGCAGTTCGGGGACAGCTGCTTGAAACTGGAGCATGGGCTGCCTTGGAGGAGTTTGGAGGAGGTAATGAAGGAAGATGCTGGAAGTTGGAGCTCAGGTTGTGGAGTTCACACAGATTTCATTCCAGTCCCGCCTCTGTCACAGACTAGAGGTGTGAGCCTGGACAGTTCACTTTACCTTTCTGAGCCTTAGTTTCATCTATAGAAAGGTAATAGAGTATCTCTTGCCTCAGAGGGTTATAATGAGTATAATTGTTGGTAATGTATATAAAGACACAGTAAACTCTTAATAATTAGTACCCATAACTTTATAAGCATTATGAAGGGCCTTGAATGTCAAGCTATTAACTTTTTTAAGGCTTGGTTAAGGTATAATTTACATACAATAACAAACTAAGCACTTTGACTGCCACTTACTGGCCCTACTTCTACTCTCCGGAACAGTCCCTGGGATATTACCCAGACTGTGAAAGTGTTTGTGGCACCCAGGTAATGGCACCAAAGATGTCTACTTGTTAATCTCAGGAACCTGTGAGTATGTCAGGTAGCATGCCAAAAGTGGAATTAAGGTTACAGATGGAAATTATTTGCTGATCAACTACCCTGTAGATGGGCATATTATTCTGGATTATAAGAGAGTCTGTGTGGGTAGAAGAGGGAGGGCAGAAGAGGGAAAATCAGAGATGGTGTGAGAAGGACTCCCTGACTTTGCTGTACATGGTTTTGAAGACGGAAGGGGCTATGAGCAAAGGAATGTGAGCAGCCTCTAGAAACTGGAAAATACCAGGAACCAGATACCCTCCTAGAGCCTTCAAGAGATCACCACTACTAACTTGACTTTGGCTCAGTGAGACCTACTGTGGACTTCTGACCTCCAGAACTATAGATCATAAAAGTGTGGCATTTTATTTTATTTTAAAGATTTTATTTACTTATTTATTTTAAAGTAATCTCCATAACCAACATGGGGCTCAAACTCACAACCCCAAGGTCAAGAATCGCACACTCTACTGTCCGAGCCAACCAAGTGCTCCAAAAGTGTGTTGTTTTAAACCACTACATTTCTGGTAATTTGTTGTAGCAGAAATAGAGAACTAGTAAAGTCTTGAATAAATGCTTGTTGACTACCTGAATTAATGAATCAAGGACAAATCTGTTACCTTTTTCTTATAATAATCCTAATTTTAGAGGAGAGAAAATTTAGTTTGGATCATACTATCTCTCTATAAGGTACTCATATGTTAAATACCATGAAATCCCTGGGGTGGTGCTAAAGTGATTTTGAGATTGAAGAGTGGATGTTTGTATTCCCCCAAAATTCCTGTGTTGAAACCTAATTCTCAATGTCAGAGTATTTGGAAGTGAGGCCTTTGGGAAATGATTTGGTCATGGGGGTGGAACCCTTATGAATGGAATTAGTGTGCTTATAAAAGGGACTCCAGGGAGCTCCCTTGATCCTGCCAGCATGGGACACAGCAAGATGACTCTCTGTGAACCAAGAAGTGAGCCCTCACCAGACATTAAATCTCTTGGTCCCTTGACCTTGGACGACCAGCTTCCAGAACTGTGAGAAATAGATTTCTGTTGTTTATGATCCCACTCAGTCTATGGTATTCTGTTATGACAGCATGAATGGATTAAAAAAGAGCTTGGGATAATTCCAGGTTGGATGCACCATTGATATGGTAATAATTTAAACCATATTCCCTTTGCTACCCCTTTGGGTGGACCAACAGAAGGCACATTGACCCCTGCAACGCAGCTTGCTTTATTCTTCCCTCTGGGTGACTTCTTGGGCTGTGGTTCTCAAAGAGGCAGAGGGAGGAACATATCAGAGTTAGCTGGGTAATCTTACATACTGTGAATGCACACTACTCTCTTCTTTCTTGTCTACCCAAGGGATCTGCTCTGCCTTCTCCCCACCCTCCACCCCCTTGAGAATCATTGTCTTAAAGCAAATGCTATATGGGCAGAAAGGAGAAGTATACACAGAGGAATACACCAAGAGGATTCTTCCGAATTAAAAAAGATCTAAAACGAAACAAAACAAAAAGATCCTATTCTCATTTAGAACAAGTTAGCTTGTTCTAACTCTTATCCTATGTTCAAACTGTCGAACTTTTTCCATGGCCAGAACCCCAGAGTACACAAAAGCCCCAGAAAGACTGAACCCAGATGTGAATTTCTTTCCTTTTGTTCCTTTCTGTGTCACCTCCAGTCCTGGGAAGACCAGGTTCCATTAGCTAGTTTTCCTCCTGGATGCTGGAGAACCCAACCCTCCTGTCCTGCCTGGGACCCAGCCATTCCTATTTTGCTTTGGGCAGGGTTTTGTGACCTAGAGTTAGGAAATTCTTTGTGCTGTGTCTTCTCCATTGTGTGTGTGTGTGTGTGTGTGTGTGTGTGTGTGTGTGTTTTGCTTTATTTTTTAGTATGGAGCCCAATACAGGGCTTGACCCCAAGACCCCGAGATCAACACCGGAGCTAAGATCAAGAGTTGGACACTTAACTAACTGAGCCACCCAGGTGCCCCTTATCTGGGTCATTAGTAAATGGATTGCCTTGGATGCAGGCTTCTAATCTTGCAGAAGCCAGAAGCTTCCTTGCCCTTTGCCAGGGTTGTCAGGATCAGGACTTATTTACTGAACCCTGTTACCTCTCTGACTTGAAATACCCTGTCTGTAGCCCTTCTACCCCAATATTTCCTAGTCCTATAAATACAAAGGATTTTTTTAAAGGTTTTATTTATTTATTTGACAGACAGAGATCACAAGTAGGCAGAGGATGGCAGAGAGAGAGGGGGGGAAGCAGGCTCCCCACTGAGCCGAGAGCCCGATGTGGGGCTTGATCCCAGGACCCTGGGATCATGACCTGAGCTGAAGGCAGAGGCTTAACCCACTGAGCCACCCAGGTGCCCCAATAAAAAGGATTCTTGATGAACTTTAGGTTCCTTCTTAGCTCTGTGTTTCTTGGATTGTTCTGTCTCCACCATATTCTCCAGCCAAATTCTTAGAGTAATTTCATGGATGAAGAAGTCTACTGGGTTTTTCTAACAGAGTCTGCTGCTTATTTTCTCTAGAAGACACTGCTGTCAGGATAATTGCCATTTGCCCATGCCCTGACCATATAGCTGGACTTTAGGGATCCTAGATACTTCTACTGTCATTATTAGTTGGGTCAAAAAAAAAGTCTTCTCCCTGTTTGTCTTTTAGATTCTCTTCTCTTACGTGTTCTGTCAGTCCTCTGTTCCAACCCCAGGGCTGGCGACTCACACAACTCAGATGGGGCTCATGGCCCTTAGTCCTGCCCATTCATTCCTGCAACCCCTTTTCTGAGCTGCAAACATCCACTCATTTGGGGCGAGGAAGTGGAAAATGGACTCCGTAAGGCCATAGTGTTGCCTTTCATAATACTTTAGAACAAAGGTTAAACTAGAATATAATCAGCTCCCAACCCCAGAATGGGCATCTTTCTCTACCCAGAGATGTGTGCATGTGCTCACCTCTGTCGTGGTGGCCTCAGGACACCATTTTGGCCCCGTGCAGGAGTAGAAGTACGAAGAAGATGTGTTCAGCCCAGCCCTGTCTCTTCCCGAGGACCTTGAGTGTAGAGGAGCTTATCCTGAGCCATATTCCTTTCCAGAAGGAAGTTTCTGGGCTTTTCCCACTCCTACCTTCAAGAAGTAAGCTATGTCTCTCCCAGTCTTCAGTTGCAGCACTGACATTCCTCCCACCAGAACTATCTCAGGGAACTCCTGACCCTTGACTGAGGCCACGTTGGATTCCCTGTAGGTTTAGGTTATATTCCATCTATCCGGGTCTCAGATTCATCCTGATTCCAATTCAACAATTCTAGGGGTTTAAAATCAATTCTGCCTTACTATTGTTGGACCAGAGATTTTTCTGGGACCATCTGGACTCTCTGAAGTTGCTGCCAATAGGACAGCAGGGGAACTCCAGGCCAGCCCAGGTTGACTGGCCGTAGGATATCCGTGTGGTATCCCGTGATGTCTTCCACTCAGCAGGTCAGCCCACCACAGCCTGTTCCTTGGGTTTCAGAGCCTTCCAGTGGAGCTTTTTGGTTCCTCCGGGAGCACTGGAGGAAAACAGTGAGGAGGAGGAGTGGGGCGAGAAAGACTCATGCAGAAGAGGGAGAGGAAGTGAGTGATGCTGAGGGAGGAGAAAAAGGCCAATAGCGACAGCAGCAGCAGGAGCAGGAAAAAAATTGGGAATGTGAGGGCGGGAGGGAAAGGCAGACAGGCAGGGTTCTGCTCATAGCAATGCTAACCCGAATTCCGGGGAACATTTTATAGGGACCCATGAAATATGTGTAGAAAATAAAGAAGGAAGTTTGCAGCCTTAATCAATGATAAAGCCTGGTGTTTCCGTGGTCCCCTGCCCTGGGAAGAGCTGTGGGCTAACTTCCCAGGTTTTCTCTGCAACATGCCTGGGAGTTCAGAACTGGGGAGACTAGCAGAACCGAGTGGCTTTGCTGTATTCCTGCACCCCCACACGGGCCGGAGGGTCCCCTGTATCACAAAGGTTGAGACGCCAACAGCTCTCTGAAGACAGTGCACTTTGTGTCTTTCTTGCATTTTCCCACTCATTCTGCTTTGTGTCCTCTTTGGTGGACCCTCTTAACTCAGAAATGCTTTGGCCTTTCCACTAGAGTGCTGCAGAGATCGGATCAGCTCTCATAAAATGCTTTGTGTATCACAAATTACAATACAAGTATTAATTGTGATGGCTGTAACCTAGGACAGAGTTACTTTCCTAACACACAAGCCTGCTATCCCTCATTCTGATTATCAGAAAGGGTGCTACTGGTATTTTTTTTTTTTTTAAGGATTTTATTTATTTGGCAGAGAGAGGTCACAAGTAGGCAGAGAGGCAGGCAGAGAGAGAGGGGGAAGCAGGCTCCCTGCCCAGCAGAGAGCGCAATGCGGGACTCGATCCCAGGACCCTGAGATCATGACCTGAGCTGAAGGCAGAGGCTTAACCCACTGAGCCACCCAGGCACCCCAAGGTGCTACTGGTATGTTTTCAGAATTTCCCTCTCTCCTAGGTCAGCAGGAAATGTTAATGAGCACTTGGAAAACCACTGCTGGGTCCCTGGGGTTGACATGAAGTCTGTCCTCTCAGTTGGTCTTGTATTTGGCTCTATGGGCAATGGTCTACGTTGCATATTCACAACTCACAGTCTTGCTCTTCATTTGGGTAAGCAGGTATTCTGGGGCCAAATTCCTCAAGAGCTATGGATTCAGGCTCTGAATATCCATTTAGAATAAGTCCTTGGGCCCAGACATCTGGACCCCATGTAAATATTGAGTGTGTGTATATGTGTGTCAGGGGCATGAATGTGAAATTTCTGTAGAAATAAATAATGGAGTAGGGAGGAGGGCTTTCCACATGATTATGGTGAGATAACTCTAGGAGAGTAGGACAAGATGACTAAGAGGAAAGGAGAGCTGATTTCTGGTAAAAACGTAAAGACCAAAATCTACAGAGCTAAGCAGTGATTAAGAGGGAATTAAATATGATGTAAACAATCAAAAAGAGGGTATTAGCCTGTCCAGGAACAAAAGTAATGGGAAAAGACAAACTTTTATAAAGGGTAGGATCGGTCTTCAGGACAATATAGAATTTTCTGGAAAAGACCTGCAGAGAGCTTTAGTTTAGATGGCATGATCACAAGCCACCCTCAATCTGATTTACTTGTGCATGTGGAGGCATAACATCTGTCTCTGATAAGATACAGTAGTTAGAACACTGCTTTCTTCAGCTTCAAGAGAGTATCTGCCCATACCGGAGGGGCACCAAGGACTAGGGCTGGATAACAATGGTTAAGTTGTTAATGGAATGGTTTGACAGTCTGAACTGTGTCTGCTTTCGTGTCAGGCACTGCTGATCTTTTCTGAGCCTTCACGAGGTACAGTGAGAGTCACTGTAGGCTTCTTGTCCCAGTACAAGACGAGACATTGCCGTTCACCATTCTTGTGTCTGTCCACAAAGAACGAAGAGGTCCAAAGGTGCCCATCAGTCCCTCTGAACTGACCTCTGCTGGAGGTCTCTCAAGCTGCCACCGGTCAGCTCTTTCCCCCTCGCTGGAAGGAATTAGTCTTCCCTCCGCGTCCGCCAGGAGGAGTCAGAGAGCACGCCCGCCTGGGGGATGCAGGGTGGCGGGGTGGCAGGGTGGCAGGGTGGCGGGGTGGCGGGATGGCGGGGTGGGGGTGGGGGGCAGCCTTGGTGCCCTGGGGTTTGTAAAACTTCCCCCTACTTCCTTCCCTGACAGCCAATGCAGAGGTTAGAGAGCCTCAGTTTGTCTCCCAGAGTGGGGAGGAGAGACACGAGGGAAGGGAGACAGCATATCAAAATGCACTTCTAGAAGGAAAATGATTTCTGTAGCACATGGTGCTACCGAGGGAGAGGTGATGACAGCCTCCTCCCATTTCAGGAACTGTTCCCAGAGTTGTCCGTAGGCGGATTCACAGGACACATTCTTAAACCCAATTCCATTCTGTGCTGTGTTTGCTCCTTGTTCGCAGCTCAGGAACAATGGATCTCTACATCTTTGTATCTGAGTTTGATTCCCAACTGGTTGTGTGGCTGAACAGCCGGGCTGCCCAGCTTATAATATATTTGTGCCATATTTGTGCTGGTATTTACCCTTTTAGGTCATGAAACCTCATCAAGCTAGTTCCACCTGTGCTCGAGAACTGGAATACTGAATGTTGCGTGTGTCCACTGGGCAAGAGAATTATTACTAAGTTGCTAGTTCTTCACAGTGTTTTGATGTGAAAAAGTACTAATGCATATTGCTGGACGAGGTAATAGCGATGATGCAAATTTGCCTGGAAATTCTTCTGAATCCAATTTCCCTTTCTGCGAAATAAAATTTGGGTTGTGGCATTTTTTTGATTGATGTCTCTATATGAGGAGGTTTTTGGCTTTTTAGTGTGGCTGCTTTTCTGTTCTCACTGCTCTAAGAATCTTTGCCAACACACCACTGACATTTGAGGAAGAGAATAGAGACAGTTTGGCTTCTTGTAAATTCTTCTGTTTCCTTGGTGATGTAAATAATTATGGAACATATGAAAAGTTTTTAGCAAATTCAAGTTTGGTTTTGGAAAAGCAGGTTTGTTACCTGTGCTAAGGGCTCCAGGAACAATCTCAGCAAGAAATTCTCTTTTCCTCTTTACCTTGCTTTAAATTAGAAAATCTTCCTTGAAAGGCAGGGCCTGCAGAGACCCCAATTCTAATGGCAATATTAGATGTGCACTTTATGAGTTTCCGTAAAATCGTCCAGGCATGTGGGTGGCTTCAGGCCCCAGCTCTGACAGGACAATTCCCTGCCATCTTCAGCTTTGCTAGGAGACTCCTGTCCATGGGCAGACCCAGAGCCCAGGTACTGGAAAGGAAAGGCGGACTCACCTACAAATGAGTGAGGAATTACACAAATCTCGATTGTGGAATCTTCAAGGGGAGCGGTTCTGTGTGCAGGAGAGAATAAGCAACTACCATTCAGGAAGAGGTCTGACTTTTGGGGCGCCTGGGTGGCTAACTCTGTTAAGTGTCTGCCTTCCCGCTCAGTCATGATCCTAGGGTCTTGAGATCGAATCCCACATAGGGCTCCCTGCTGGGGTGGGAAGCCTGCTCCTCCCTCTTCCTCTGCAGCTCCCCCTGCTTGTGCTTCCTCTCTTTCTCTGTCAAATAAATTAAAACCAAAAACAAACAAAAAAGGAAGCCATCTTGATGAGGGAGCAGGAGGCTGGCTGAGGACAAAGCAAAAGCTGGCACCTTGCACCCCCTCTCCACCCACTCCCCTGGGAAATGTGTGTGGCATTCCTCAGGCACCCCTGACTGCCATAAATGAGAAACAAATCGTTAACTTGCAGAGTTCACAATCCTGCAGGGCAGGAGTCTCCCTTGGTTTACAAATGTCCTTGAGATTTACAACAAAGAAGTTACCTTATCAATAGCACAATTTCCAGAGGCAAATAACTCAGTTCCTCAAGCCCTAAATAAAGTTAAATTTCTTCTAAACCCAAATCTCACTAACAAGGACACTTGATAGGAGAAATGTGAAACCTTATCTCTAGATCTCCAAGATAGTGTCGAGAATCATTCCCAAGCATATGGCCCACTGATATACATCTAAAGGGTCTCACAAGAAGATTTTTACTACTAGTAATAAATAACCTTTCTCCCAACAATAGCTAGCCCCTCAAAGTCCTGGAGACCTTGCTTCCAAAATTCCTTAGAGACTAACATCATCCCCTTTGTTCTCACTTACCCAACTCCTGTGTATATAACCAACCACTCCTCACATCCCCGGGGCAGCTGCAGCTCTTCCTGCCCACGGGTCCTGTCCCCGTGCTTTAATAAACCACCATTTTGCACCAAAGATGTCTCAAGAATTCTTTCTTGGTCATCGGCTCCGGACCTCAGCCCACCGAACCTCACCCAGGTTCTAGAACTTCATCATATGGCGCCCAACGTGGGGCTGTGAGTCTTTACATTTGGACTCTGAGCTTCGGTGCAAAATTGGTGAGTACTTTCTCTCTCCTTTTCCTTTAGTCTCATTTCAGGGGCTTTTCAAGGAGTATGGTCTTATTGGAACACTTGCATGTCAGTTGCTCAGGCTGTAATCCTCTAGCCCGTGGCTGCTCTACGGGGAGGAGAGCGTCTGCCTTTTGGCTGCAAGTTAGTACCCCGGCCGGAATGGCAATAAGACCCAGAAACTTGATGCCCTCTCTTTATTCCTATTCTTATATAAAGTTGTCTCTTTTGGGCACGGGACAGCCACCTAAGTCACCAGGACGGCTGCCAATCTTAAGACTCCCGTGTGAGGTTTCCTCCTGATTGATCTAATGTGATCCCCTCCACATCCCTGGTCTAGCCACTTCTGGCCGAGAGACCTCCACTGGGAGCCGGCCGAAACCAGTACCTGATTGAATTAAAATGCAACCGGGGACCGTTTCCTTGGGAAGTTGGCTGTAAGGACCACATGTGTTGGAATGTCGCATAGACCATGATGGATTTCAGTCTTTACTGTTTCTTGTCAGTATCTTCTACAGACTACTTAAAGCTATGAAATTGGCTAATTTCCCCTTGCCAAACTTTTCTAGTATTTCCATGGGTTAAAATGGCAAAACAGTATGCAGTTTTCAGTACAGACAATGGCATGGCATGGCACAGTATTTTGGTTCATTCACCAGGCACCCATCAGCAGCCTAGGATGCGATGGGGAAGAGGAGGGACGCCGGCAACCCTCCAGGGCCTTTAACGGCAGGAATGCCTTCCCGGGGAAGGCAGGATGGTGATCAATAGCGATATCTTGAGGGACGCCTCTGGTCGCTTTTGACACACGAGAACCTCTGACATACCCTGCGTGGGACGCCACCCAGGAGTCAGGGGGGATTTGGTAATGGACCTTCTTTACTTTTCTGGGAGCATGGCCTCAGTAGGCTTCTTCAGTTCCCAAGGACTCTACCTTGGGGTGCCTTTTAACCCACTGGAAATAATTTGGATTGCAAAACTTGGAAAAGGACTGAGCTCCTGTAACACTGCATGGCCTCGATGGGAACAGGGCAAATGGACCTAGGATACCTTCATTGCTCATACCTAGGCCTTCATTGCTCTGCACCAGGACCCCTAACTAAGGGGCTTTTGCTGAATGTGTTTGCCCGAATGAGTCAGCTAGTAAACTTCCTCCTGACATATTGGATGATAATTCTGTTAATAAGCCTCCTTCTAGTAAACCCAGGTTGCTGGGTCATCCCTAGCAAGGGGACTCTGACTTTCTCTCTCTCTGTTTCTCCTAATAGATGTGGGGGCTTCTCCCTCACTCATTTCCCGTGTTAATGGCTATAACTGGAGCCAACTGGGGTTAGTCTTAACTCGAGACAGAGACCTTAAGGAATATTCCCAAGCAGCTGCCGAAACTCCCTTTGTTTCGGGGAAATTCCCTGTTTTCTCTGGCCTGACTTGGACTGCTTAACCCCTCCCCCCTGCTGGTGGGAAAACATGGCGTCTGCTCCTCTGTTGGGGCTGATGAGCTCTAAAACCGGGAATCCTTTCTCTGCCTCCTGGCAGCACTTTATTTCCTCTGTTTCCCCCTTCTCATGTTTGTGCACCAATGTGCGTGCAGCCTGCATGACTAGCCTCTAGATCATGCACCACGGCTCCTTCTCTCCTCACTGTCAAGGAGCAAGAAGAGCACCCCCTGGACCTAACACCCCCACTCCAGATCTTCCCACCCGTGTCTCAGGTAAACATTCAAAGTAGAGTGGGCCCAGGTGGAACGTAAATCAGTATTGGAACTAAGTTAAGTTTGTTGGTTTAATTAAGATAGACATGTCTTTTAAGTTATCAGCAGTAAATGTGAAACTTCGAAGTTTACTGAAGATCAAATGAGCTTGTGTTATTTGTTTAAATTTGTTAGCAAAGAAATGACTAAACTGATGGTTAATCGTCTGTCTCAAAGTTTTAATGGTTAATTGCTGAAGTAGCTTTCAAAGTCTTTGGTAACCTGAAACTTTAAAGTTTTGGTTGAATGACAAATGGAATTAAATTATGGACATCTAGGTCTTAACCAAACAGGATAAAATGCTAAGTCATTAATTACTGGATGTAGGTTTGTGCTTTTGACTTCTTACTGCAAAGAAACTAAGAGTACTTAAATCTGTTGGTAACTGATTAAGGTGTTTTGAAGAGTACAAAATGCTAAGTGTAACTAAGACTGATGGAAAATAAGGGAAACAACTCTGTGGAAAAGTAGATGATATGTAAGAAAGATTTAAGGAATGGAAATGCATTTTATTAAAGGTAAAAGGTAAACTTGTCCTAAATGAGATGGTTGTTTGGGAGGAAATGACTTGGGACAAAACCTGAATGAAAAGGAAAGTTGTAAAAGGTTTGTGAAGGGAAGTCTTCAGAAAAGGAATTTTAACTATGGTCAGGACGGACTAAGATTGAAATGAATGGGTTTTAAAGGTACATTGGTGTAAGACTGAAATTCTCTCTGTTCAAAAGGACAAAGTTTTCTTAGATTAATTGATCTGCTGTTAAGAAAATGTAAATGGTTTTCTCTTTGCCTGCCCAGAAAACCCAGTTTCTATGTTTTGTCTTATCAGGTGTTTAACATCCCTAATTATATTTAGGCGTGTGCTTTAAAACTTTACAAGATTTTAGCAAATGTTGACAAGATTTAAGTTGTAAATCTCTTTAACTCAGGCTTTTCCTTGGTATGCTAAGTTACTCATGAAGTACTGCTAAACCAATGATAAACCTTGGGTCACATTTGGGAAAATGCTATAACTATTCTAGAGATTCTATGCATTTCCTAAAGTTTTAATGTTTTGAGAAATCATCGCTTGATATTGTAATTATGGAAATGTTATGTGTCACAGAAATAACCTGATTTCCTTGCCAGCTAAAGTGTAAACTCTTCGTCTCATCAGCTCTAACCATATCCATTCTGAGTTTTTGTCATTTATAATTGTTTTATTTCTCTTGTAAAATGAGTTTTATCTTAAAGGAGTTTCATATAAAGGACTTTCAGGACAAATACAGATATTTGATATATTTGAAAATCCTAAAACTGAAATGGGTAAGGTTTTCCAAAACTAACTAAAGCTGCATTCACCAGATTTAGTAACATGGGACTAAATGAACTAAAAGATTATAGTGTTGTGTCTCTTAATGTTTTGTCTTGTTTTAGACATTGCTGGTTCTCTAATGTTTGCTCTTCCAGACTAAGGAAACTTTTTCTTAAGTTATCTGTAACTTACAGAGCTGTAAAAGTACTCATCTGTAAAGGAATCAAAGCATTCAGCTTTTCTCTCTATCTGAACCCTCTGAAACCAAAAGGTCTCAATAAGTATTCTTTCTTCCATGGCAATTAGTCATTTGCATAAGTTCAATAAGAATCTGTTCTCCTTGTAACAGGATAGCATTGGAAACTGGTTATTTTACCAAGGCTTTGACTGGAATGTCATATTTGAAAAGACTCAGATATGACCAGAGAGCTTAAAGGAACTAAGGTTGACTTTGTGAAACCTGGAGCCATAAAGCCCCTTGGAACTGTTGGCCTGATACCTTGCTTACAGAGTTCCCAGCAGCCTCACCAGGTGAGTAAAGAATGTCACTCCCTGGTAGGATACTTTGGGGAGCTCAGAAGAGGCATTTGCCCAAATCAACAGGTATTGCAGGCATGTCTGATGGCAAGTACGTGGCTTGGCTTCTGGCCCAGAGAGGCTTCTAAAAGTTCAACCTAGAGATTCCTTATAAGAAGTTCCAGCAAAGCAGATTCTAAAAGATCTATATGATCACTCACTGTTCTTGCTGAGCTTATGTAAATAATAGGCCAAGTTTGTTAAAACTGGACTTGTTTTTCAAGTAAGACAGTCCTGATTTGGCTATCCCTGGAGATGAGGGTTATTTTAGAGAGAAAAATTATGTTTTAATAACCCACCTTTATGGGTGTTAAATCCTAAAGTTGATTGTTTTTAAATGTTTGTTTACCTAAGCTAGACAATTTGAGGTAAACTTCAGAAAAGTTGCACAATAGCTCATTTAGATGATCTTCTTGTTTTTTTATTCTGTGGGGATAATAACAAGACCCCATGGCACATGATTAAACAACTAGATAATGGGATTGATTCCCTAACAATTGTATAACTTAACTATCACCTTGTGTGTGGCTGGAATAATGAAATTGCCTAAAAGCCAGCATACCGCACTCCATAGGATTAACTATGGACTTATGGAGATAATGGATGAACCCACTTTCTTTATGATTAAATTGGATTATGCATGGGGGACTCCCCTTATCTCTTGACAAGTTTTCTCCCACTTGCCAGTGATCCTCTGTATTCAGGATATTGTTAAGGCTGGCCTACTCAAAGGGCTTCTTAATGGTTTCAGCCCTTAGTCATATTTATCCTAGAAGCCACCTCTGTTGAGGTGCAATTGCAAACAAATGCTTTAGCTAAGCATAGAACAGCCCTCCTCATAAAAAGGAGAGTCCCTGACTGTAATGACTTCACATCAGGTCCAGATATGTCTTAGAAGCCAATGGATAATGGAGGTCAACTTATTAAATACTGGGCTACACTAACAGATATGCCCAAAATAATACTTAAAACTTGTCAAACTTTAAACCTAGTTACCCATATGCCTGAACCTGACCACTGTACTTCTTTCTCTATAGAGCAGAAACTGTTCAGTGGTTATTGATCTTGCTTACTCTCTTTGGCAAGATTTAAGATGCCCCTGTTATAAAAAACAAATGACAGTTGGTTTACTGATGACAATACTTTTCATAGAAAGAATAAGAAAAGCTAGGTATGCCACAGGGCTCACTAGCACTTTGCAATTGCCAAAGCCTTTAAAAATAAACATTAACACTGACTCCAAATATGCCTTCCTGGTACTACATGCCCATGGAGCTATTTGGAAGGAAAGGGGATTGCTGTCAAGCCATAACTCCCCAATCAAATATGGGCCTAAGTTACAAAACCCTCCTTTTTGCTATACTGAGGATGGTATATATCAAATTTGGGATACATCTTTGTGGCTCACACCCACGATTGGACGGCTCAGTCAAAAGGCAGCTTTATGCTGGGAACAAAGAAATTATACACATGACACTTGGGCAAATAACACACGATATCTAGGATGGATATCATTAGAAATGTGTTCCCAAGTGATAGTACTCCAGGAGACTGACTGGTTTGCTACTGATTGGGCGAGGCGACCTGGCATTAGATGGTTAGCTCCAAACGGAACCCACTGGATATGTGGAACTAACCTATGGCCCTGGCTTCCTCCAGGATGGATAGGTCGCTGTACTTTAGGATTTGCCTGGATTCATGGGCGCATTACTAAAACCATCACCACTCTAGCTAATCTCCTCAATTTAAAACAAAGATGGACGCGTTCTGTTTTTAAATGGTATGATCACTTGGCATCCATTTTTGTTCCATCTGTGGGACTAGAGGATGTCATGTACCATGTAGACGCCCTTAATAAATAAACTATAAAGGCACTCAACGATTCACTACATAGCATCTCCCTACTTAATACTGAAGTCTCACAGATACGCAAGGCAGTCCTACAAAATAGGATGGCCTTAGATGTCCTGACAGCAGCACAGGGTGGCACTTGTGCAATTATCAAAACAGAATGTTGCGTATACATCCCAGACTACCACAAAAATGTCTCAGGACTAATAAAAGATATGAATGCCCAGATTAAGGCTCTACAAGATCCCTCTCTCTCTCTTGGTGATTGGTTAGCTTCCTGGTTTGAGGGAGGGCTATGGCCAACATTTAAAAATCTCCTTTTTGGGCTTCTCATTCTTATCGCCTTATTAATCTTAATGTGTTGCTTTGTTCAATGTTTCTCTACTTGGTGCCGAGACTCCATTACTGCAATAACTTCACGACGACAGATGATCCTTACCACACGCAAAGACACTTCTTCACTGTCAGCGCTGGATTCAGCTGCCTCCGCCTTTCGTAACTCCCTTCTACGTTCCTCCACCGATCAATATTGACCCGAGTAGGTAGGGACAGCTCTACGCCCCTATTCAGCAGGAAGAAGTTACAGAAGATGAGACCTTCCACCTTCAACTACCTTAAAGATTTAAGGGTCAAAATTGTTCAGGGGGGAATGATGAGGGAGCAGGAGGCTGGCTGAGGACAAAGCAAAAGCTGGCACCTTGCACCCCCTCTCCACCCACTCCCCTGGGAAATGTGTGTGACATTCCTCAGGCACCCTTGACTGCCATAAATGAGAAACAAATCGTTAACTTGCAGAGATCACAATCCTGCAGGGCAGGAGTCTCCCTTGGTTTACAAATGTCCTTGAGATTTACAACAAAGAAGTTACCTTATCAATAGCACAATTTCCAGAGGCAAATAACTCAGTTCCTCAAGCCCTAAATAAAGTTAAATTTCTTCTAAACCCAAATCTCACTAACAAGGACACTTGATAGGAGAAATGTGAAACCTTATCTCTAGATCTCCAAGATAGTGTCGAGAATCATTCCCAAGCATATGGCCCACTGATATACATCTAAAGGGTCTCACAAGAAGATTTTTACTACTAGTAATAAATAACCTTTCTCCCAACAATAGCTAGCCCCTCAAAGTCCTGGAGACCTTGCTTCCAAAATTCCTTAGAGACTAACATCATCCCCTTTGTTCTCACTTACCCAACTCCTGTGTATATAACCAACCACTCCTCACATCCCCGGGGCAGCTGCAGCTCTTCCTGCCCACGGGTCCTGTCCCCGTGCTTTAATAAACCACCATTTTGCACCAAAGATGTCTCAAGAATTCTTTCTTGGTCATCGGCTCCGGACCTCAGCCCACCGAACCTCACCCAGGTTCTAGAACTTCATCAATCTGACTTTAACAGCATTGGTAGCATACTTTTCGCGCTGGCTCTTGTAAAGTTTCTTATATTCATCAAGTCCCCGATTTTTCCTTTTTCCTTCCTTTCTCACTGCTTCGTCTTTCAATCTTGGCAAATCGGCCTCCTCCCTTTGCACCTCATGGGTAGAAATATGAGCTCTGCTATTTATTACCTTTGTCATGTTGTTGAAGTTACTTCCCTTCTTGGTGACTCTTCAACTGTAATGGGGGCAACAACAGAACACACCTTACGAGGAAGTGCGTTACTGGTAAGGATGAGATGCGTTAACATATAGACATTGTTTAGGCCGTTGCCATGGCAAATGCTTAGTAAATGTCAGCTCTTAATATCATGGGGAAGGCAGAGGCCAATACCGCAGACTCCATCCAAACTCCTCTCTACCTGGAAAAAAATCTCTATCACTCTCTGTCCTTGCCTCAGAGTACAAGACTGGCTTATTGTGGAAGTCTGTGCCATCCACCCATGTCCGGATTCCATGGTTTCCCATCTCCTCAAGGGAACCTGTCTCCCGAATTCTTTACTCCCTCACACTTTAAATGGATTCCTTTTTCCTCGCTGGCTTTTCGCATTCCCCATCAGGCTCAGGTCTCTCCTATTTTGAAAAAGGGCTCCGGGGTGCCTGGGTGCCTCAGTGGGTTAAGCCTCTGCCTTCAGCTCGGGTCATGATCTCAGGGTCCTGGGATCAAGCCCCGCATCTGGGCTCTCTGCTCGGCAGGGTGTCTGCTTTGCCCCTCTCTGCCTGCCTCTCTGCCTACTTGTGATCTCTGTCAAATAAATAAAATCTTAAAAAAAAGAAAAAGGGCTCCATATAACCCCACTGTCTTTCAGCTACCGTCCCCCTTTCCCTCCTCCTTCCACTGCCAAATCTGGTGTGCCCCCATGTCTTCATGACGAATGCTCTCATTCTCCCTCCGCCATCTGGTTCCTTCCCCCATCTCACCCCGTGGCCCCCAATCTCATGTGGCTGTGTCAATGGTCATCTCCAGACTCAGAGGACTGCTCTCGGTTTCTGTCCTCTGGCTTCTTTGCAGTGGTCAATATTGCTGACCGTCATCCGCTCTGAGGAGTGGTCTCCTCTCGTGGCCTGTGTGCAAGTCCGGTGTGCAGCGGCTTTTCCTCCCCTGTGGCCTCATTGTGTCATGCCTTTTACATGTTCCATTTCTGCCTTGACGCTTCTCAGTTGTGGGCTTGGAGACAGGGTGAACGTGCAACCTCTTGAGCTGTCTCTATGCTCTTACCCTTTGATCTCCTTTTTTGTCTCATGCCTGATCATTCTTCCTCTAAGTATGGCCCCATCCTCATTGTTCGCACTTTGCGGCCTCATCATGCACTGAGTTTGCTCTCACTCTGTTTTGGCTACGCTGACCTTCTTTTAGTTTCTTGAAGGCGCTGCGGCCTGTGGGACAGAGGACTCCTGTTAGTGGTGTTGTTTCCCTCACACTCATCTTTATCCTTATTGTCATCTTTCTCTTTTTAATTTTGAGATGTAATTCACATACTGCAACCTTTGCCCTTTTCAGGTAGACAAATCAGTGGATTTCAGGGTATTTATAAAGTTGTGCAGTCATCTTCCGTATCTCATTCTAGAACATTTTCGTCACCTCAAAAAGAAACTCTAGGTCCATTAGCAGGCACTCCCTTTCCCCCTTCCCTCCTAGCAATCATTAATCTGCTTTCTGTCTCTTTGCTACAGGCTTTTACACATGCTATTCCTTTGCTTCAAATCTTTTCCCTCCCACCCCCTAGTCAACTTCTACTCTCCCTTCAGCAGTCAGTGCCAGCTTCCTTGAGGAGGCCAGTTACTCCTGCTGTATACATTTCATAAGAATATGTACTTCTGGGATGCCTGGGTGGCTCAGTCGGTTGAGGTGCTGCCTTCGGCTCGGATCATGATCCCAGCGTCCTGGGATGGAGTCCCACATTGGGCTTCCTGCTTGGCAGGGAGCCTACTTCTCCCTCTGTCTCTGCCTGCCACTCTGCCACCTGTGGGCTCTCTCTCTGACAAATAAATAAATAAATAAATCTTAAAAAAAAGAATATGTACTTCTTCTGTATTTATTATAGATTGCAATTTTATTTATTTAAAAATTTAAGTTTATTTTAAAATATTTATTTTAAATTTTAAATGTATTAAATTTTATTAAAGATTTATTTATTATTTGAGAGAGAGCAGTGATCGAGAGAGTGATCGAGAGAGAACATGAGTGGGGGAAGAGGGGCAGAGGGAGAGGGAAGAGCAGATTCCCAGCTGAGCAGGGAACCTAATGCACGACTAGATCCCAGGACTCCGGGATCATGACCCAAGCTGAAGGCAGATGCAAACCCAGGTGCCCCATGCAATTTTATATTTATTTAAATAATTCTTTGATTTATGTCTGTTACCTCAGTAAGTCTCATGAAGGCAAAAACTATTTATTTATTTGAGGGGGAGAGAGGCATTCAAAAATAAATAAAATTTGGGTGCTTTGGTGGCTCAGTGGGTTAGTGTCTGTGTTTGGCTCAGGTCATGACCCTGGAGACCCAGTATCCAGACCCACATTGGGCTCCCTTCTCAGCGGGAAGGCTACTTCTCCTTCTGCTCCTCCCCACTCTGGTGCTTTCTCGCTCTCACTCTCTCTCAAATAAATAAATAAAATCTTTAAAAGAATGAATAAAATTCTGTATCTCCATTTATAACTCTGTTTCGCTTGAATGTAATAGTAGGACTCCCAACATGGCTAAGACAAAATTCATTATTTCTCCCCAAACCAATTCCTCTTTCATACTTACCCGTTTAATAATGCTTCCTCATTCTCTAGGGTACACAGCCTCAGTTTCTTGAAGATATTAAATTCCTTCTCTCTCGTCTCCAACGTGCAGGAGGCTTCAAATCCTCAAGTCCTCTGGATTCTTTGGCAAGTGCTTAATGCTCAGTAAACATTTACTGATAATGACTGAACTTTGGAGATATCTGTAGTGAAGGAGAATGTTGCAGCCATGATGCTGGATGAGCCTTTCGAGACTGCCAAAGGGATGTGTGAGAGAGAGAGGGAGAGGGAGAGAAAAGCAGGTAGTGGAAGATGGCAGTGGGTGGAGGTCAAGAGACACCTATACCACAGAAGGCTGGAAAAGACCAGTAAAATAATGAGAGGAGCAAAAGGATCGCCTGGCCAGTGTATAATAATTCATTCGTCATTTAATGAGTGTTTACAACCTGCCCAGTAGTTAGATTATGGTGATGCAAAAATGAATCAGAAGTTGTCTCTTTCCTGAAGGAAGTCAGAGTCTAGTAGATAAACATGCAAACAAAAATTTACACTAGAATATGGTAAGTATTGTTTTAGGTTTTTAAAGATTTTATTTATTTATTTGATAGAGATCACAAGTAGGCAGAGAGGCAGGCAGAGGGAGAAGCAGGCTTCCCACTGAGCAGAGAGCCTAATGTGGGGCTCGATCCCAGGACCCTAGGATCATGACCTGAGCTGAAGGCAAAGGCCCAACCCACTGAGCCACCCAGGAGCCCCTAGAATATGGTAAGTATTGTAATAAAAGTATTCACAAAGTGTTTTTCCAGAAAGAGCACGTGGTGACTAAGACTGTCTCAGCACAGGGATGGGTAAAGTTGGGTGTCACAGAATGACTGGGACTTCAGCAGCCTGAGACCAGGAGTGATGGGCCAGGAAGATAGCACAATGTCAAAGAGCCTGGGCCCGTGTGGAACTGAAAATCATTTTATCTAGCTTTAGTGTGAAGGGTGGGAAGGGAATATTCTGGGAATTCAGGCTGGGGCTACCTTTGGTGAAGAGTCTCCAAGCAAGTTGAGGATCTTAGTCTTTATATTCTAGTTAATAGAGAGTCATCCAAATTATTTATTTTTTTTACATTTACTTCATGTGGTATAATTTACATACATTATAATATGTAAATTTAAAGTCAATGGCTCAAAAATTTTTGATAAGTATATATATCCTTATAACTGCTACCCCAATCAAGGTATAGAACATTTCCATCACTTCTGAAAATCCACTTGTGTTTTGCAATTGATCGTACTTCTTCCCCAAGGCAACAATTCATATGATTTTTCTATTTCCATATGTTTTGGTTATTTATTGATATGTAAAACACTCTCAAGGCTAGTGACCTGAAACAACAAAAATTATTTATTGGCTCATTGGTATTGCAACTTAGGGTTTTGTGGAATAAATTTCTCTGCTTTCTGTGACATCAGCTGAGATAGTCTGAATGAGGCTGGAGAGTCCCCTTCCAAGATGACTCACTCACATGGCTGGCAAGACGGGATTGGCTCTTGGCTGGGAGCACCGATAGGACTGCCAGTAACGACTTTGTTTCTCTTGCACATGGTTGTTTGGACTTCCTCACAGCATGGGTTCCAAGAAGGAGGAAGTAGAAGCTGCTAGTCCTTTTAAAGACTAGACCCCACGCTGGTATAGCATCACATCTGCCATATTCTATAGGTCAAAGCAGTCATGGGGGCCCTGGATCCCTCAGTTGGTTAAGCAACTGACTCTTGGTTTCAGCTCAGGGACATGAGATCAAGCCCACATCAGGCTCCATGCTCAGCTGGAGCCTGCTTAAGATGCTCTCTCTCCCACTCGTGTTCTCTCTCTCAAAAAAAAAAAAAAAAAAAAAAAAGCACAAAGTCAGTGCAAATTCCAAGGGGTGGAGAGATAAATCTCACTTTTCAGTGAGGATAATAGCAAAGAATTTGGGCCTTCTTTCTTTTTTCTTTTTAAAATTTTATTTATTTATTTGAGAGAGAGTGAGAGTGAGCAAGCATGAACAGGGAGGGGCAGAGGGAGAAGGGGAAGCAGGGTCTTGCTGAGCACAAAGCATGATATGGGGCTTGATCCTGGGACTCCAGGATCATGACCTGAGCCAAAGGCAGATGCTTAACTGACTGAGCCACCCAGGCGTCCAAGGACTCAGGAATTTCATATAAATGGAATCATATAGTGTGGATCATTATATATCCGGCTTCTTTTGTTCAACATGTGTTTTGAGATTCCTCCATATTGTTACATACATCAGTAGTTCCTTCTTTTCATTACTGAGTAATGGTTCATTGATAATTCATCTGTTTATCCATTTTTCTGTTGATGGACATGTGGGCTATTTCTAGTTTTTGTTTATTATGAATAAAATCGGTATAAAAGTTTTTGTACAATACCTCTTTTTTATCTTTAAGCTCCTTTTTAAAATTTAAATTCAATTAATTAACATAAAATGTATTATTTGTTTCAGGGGTACAGGTCTGTGATTCATCAGTCTTATATAATACCCACTGCTCATTAATGTCCCCAATGTCCATCACCCAGTTACTCCATCCTTCTACCCTGGTCCCCTCCAGCAACCCTCAATTTGTTTCCTATAATTAGGAATATCTTATGGTTTGTCTCCCTCTCTGGTTTTGTCCTGTATAGCACCTCTTTTTGAAGATAAATGTTTTCATTTCTCTTGAGTAAATACCTAGAAGTTGAATTTCTGGTCATAGAGTAGGTGTATGTTAAAATTTTATATTTTATTTTATTTTTTAAAAGCAATCTCGGGGGACGCCTGGGTGGCTCAGTCGGTTAAGCTGCTGCATTCAGCTCAGGTCATGATCCCAGGGTCCTGGGATTGAGTACGCATTGGGCTCCTTGCTCAGCAGGGGGCCTGTTTCTCTCTCCGCCTCTGCCTGCCACTTTGCCTGCTTGTGCGTGCTCTCTCTCTCTCTGACAAATAAATAAATAAAATCTTAAAAAAAATAAAAGCAATCTTGGGGTGCCTGGGTGGCTCAGTCAGTTAAGTGCCTGCCTTCAGCTCAGGTGACGATCTCAGGGTTCTGGGTTCAAGTTCTGAATTGGGCTCTCTGCTTAGGGAGGAGTCTGCTTCTCTCAGTCACTCTCCCTCTGTGCTCTCTCTCTCTCAAATAAATAAATAAAATCTTAAAAAAAAAAAAAAAGCAATGTCTCGATATGGGGGGGGGGCTTGAACTCATGACTCCAAGATAAGAGTTACCGTCTCTACTAACTGAGCCAGCCAGGTGCCTTGGTATGTGTTAAAATTTAAGAAATTGTTAAACCATTTTCTGAAGGATTGTACCATTTTATACTCGTGGCAGCAGTGTCTGAGAGTTTCAGTTGCTCCAAATCTAGCCAACACTAGTTATTGTCAAGTCTTTTTAATTTTAGATATTTTGGGGGGTATGAGTGATATCTCACTGTTATTTTATTTTTATTATTATTATTTTTTTACTTTTAAAGATTTTACTTATTTACTTGACAGAGACACAGTGAGAGAGGGAAAACAAGCAGGGGGAGTGGGAGAGGGAGAAGCAGGCTTCCCATAGAGCAGGGAGCCAATGTGGGGCTTGATCCCAAGACCCTGGGATCATGACCGGAGCTGAAGGCAGACGCTTAACAACTGAGCCACCCAGGAGCCCCTCTCACTGTCGTTTTAATTTGTACTTCCATGATAAGAGTATTCTGCATCTTTTCATATATATTCTTATTAGCTATTTGTAGATATCAGTTCAAGGATTTTGCCAATCTAAAAAAATACTGCCCATCTAAAAAAAGTGTTGCTGCCTGGGTGGCTCAGTAGGTTAGGGCCTCTGCCTTTGGCTCGGGTCGTGGTCACAGGGTCCTGGGATCAAGCCCTGCATTGGGCTCTCTGCTCGGCGGGGAGCCTGCTTCCTCCTCTCTCTCTGCCCGCCTCTCTGCCTAATTGTGATCTCTGTCTGTCAGATGAATGAATAAATCTTAAAAAAAAATAAATTACATAAAATTTAAAAAGTGTTGCTGTCTTGTTATTATTGAGTTATTAAGGTTTCTTTCTATTTCCAAATATTTGTCCTTTGTCAGATGTCTGTATTATGACTTCATATTAATGGAGTGAAAGACAATATTATTAAGGTATTAGTTATTCACGGTTATGGAGTCAATGCAATTCTATTTAAAATACCAGGGTTAGGGGGGGGTCATAGAAATTGACAAGCTGATTCTAAAATGTATGTGGGAATACAAAGGACCTAGAATAGTCAAAGCAGTTTTGAAAGGGATGCTTGGCTGGCTCGGTTGGTAGAGCATCTGACTCTTGATCTTGGGGTCATGAATCTGAGTCCCACATTGGGTGTAAAGATTACTTAAGAACAACAACAACAACAACACTTTGACCTTAAGACTTACTTAAAAGCTACAGAAATCAAGGCAGAATGGCATTAGTATATGGAAAAATAAACAGGTCAATGAAACAAAATAGAGTCTAGAGAAAGACCCAAACATACATAGTAGTCAATTGATTTTTGGAAAAGGATGTGGTAGGCAACCTCTAAGATGACCTCCAATGATTCCTACTTCCTGGTATTCAAACCCTTCTGTGATCTCCCTTTGAGTGAGGGCTGATGGAAGTAACAAGTGTTACTTCTGGGATTAGGTTTTAAAACGACTCTGGCTTACATCTTGGGCATACTCTTTCTCTCTTGGGTGGCTTGCTACTGGTAAAGAGCTAGCTGACATGTTGTAAAGCAGCTTTGTAGAGAAACCCATGTGGCAAGGCATCAAGGTCTGCCAAGAACCACATGAATGAGCTTTGGAAGCAGGCTCTGTTTCCCTTGAATCAAGCCTTCAGATGAGCTGCAGCCCTGGCCAATAGCTTGACTGCAACCTCATGAGAAACTTCTTCTGGAGGCACCCAGGCAAACTGTACCCAGATTCCTTAACCACAGAAACTATAAGGTAATAAATATTTGCTGTTTAAACCTGCTAAGTTTTTGGGTAATTTCTTAGACAGTGATAGATAACTAATACAGGTGCCAAGGTAACTCAAAGGGGGAAAAAAGTGTTCAACAAATAGTGTTGAACCAACTTGATAGTTTCATGGGGGAAAAATTGAACCTAAACCCCTACCTCACACCATGCACTGAGATTAATTTGCGGTAGATATTAGACCTAAATGTAAAAGCTAAAACTATAATACTTCTGCAAAAAACAGAGAAGAAAATCTTTAAAACTTTGGGTAGGCAAAGATTTCTTAGATAAGATAGAAAACTAACCATTAACAAAAAGGTCAATAAATTAGACTTTATCAAAGTATTTGTTTATTTATTTATATTTTATTATTTTTGTGTGAGAGATAACTAGTTGAGGGGAGGGAGGAAGGGAGAAGCAGACTCCCTGCTGGACAGGAAGTCTAATGTGGGACTTGATTGCACAAACCTGGGATCATGACAAGAGCCAAAGTCAGAGGCTTAACCTACTGAAACACCCAGGTGCCCTATCTACGGTTTTTAAATTAAGGCATTATATGATGAGATCTGTGCTTCAGAAAGTAAGATATATCTGGGAGCAGTCTAGATGGCTGTCTCTCTGTCTTTGTCACACACTCACAAATGCTCAATACTAGTGGTCATTGGAAATGACCATAAGTCACCATAAGTTCAGTGAAGTTGAAATGGTAAATGAGTATCAGACATCTCATTCTTAGCTTATATATTCATTCCTTCCTTCCTCCTGTCAAGAAATTTCTGCTGACTTTTTAAAAAATTGTGGTAAAATATATTTAACATAAAATCGACCATCCTATTAAGTGTATAATTCAGTAGTGTGAAGTACATTTACATTTTTATACATCCAATCTCCAGAACTCTTTTCATCTTGCAAAACTGAAACTCTAAGCCCTTGTTATAGCAATTCCCCATTACCCCCTTCCTCCAACCCCTGGCAACCACCATTCTACTTTCTGTCTCTATTAATTTGACTACTCTAGATACTTTGTGTAAGTGGAAACAAAGTATTTATCTTTTTGTGACTGTCTTGTACTATAATACCCTCAAAATTCGTCTGTGTTTTTTGAGGCTGAATAGTAGTCTATTGTATGTATATACCACATTTTGTTTATCCATTCATCTGTCCATGAACATTTGGGTTGTTTCTATCTTGTGACTATTCTGAAGAATGCTGCTATGAATTGGGGTGTACAAATATCTCTTCAAGACCTTACTTTCAATTCTTTTAAATACATATTCAGAAGTGGAATTGCTGGATTATACAGTAATATATTTTTGGTTTTTTTAGGGACTGCCATACTATTTTCCATAGTGGCTGTACCATTTTACACTTCTACCAACAATATACAAAGGTTTCAATATCTCCATTTCCTTGCCAACACTTGTTATTTTCTATTTTTATTTATTTTTTGGCGGGGAGGAGCAGAGGGAGAGGGGGAGAGGGGATCTTAAGTAGAGCCCAATGTTTAGCTGGATCTCATGGCTTGAGATCATGGCTTGAGCTGAAATCAAGAGTCAGATGCTAAAGAAAAAAAAAAGTCATATGCTTAACCTACTGAGCCACCCAAGTGCCCCTATTTTCTGTTTAAAAAAAAATTTTTTTTAATAGTAACTGTCCTAAGACGTGTGAAGTGGTATCTCATAGTGTTTTTGATTTGCATTTCCCTAATGATCAGTGATGCTGAGTACCCTTTTATGGGTATATTGGCCATTTGTATATCTTCTTTGAGGAAATGTCTATTCAAATCCTTTGCCCACTTTTTAAAAAAGATTTTTTATTTATTTGAAAGAGACAGAGAGCATGAGCAGGGGGAGGGGCAGAGGGAGAGGGAGAAGCTGACCTCATGATAAGCAGGGAGCCTGATGTGGGACTCCATTCCATGACCCCAAGATCATGACCTGAGCCAAAGTCAGGCACTTAACCAACTGAGCTACCCAGGTGCCCCTGTGGCCCATTTTCTAATAGAGTTTTTGTTGTTGTTGTTGAATTGTAGGAGTTATTGTGGATATTAAACATTTATCAGATATATAAAGATTTTTTTTCACTTACTATACTTTTAAAAAAAGATTATTTATTTATTTATTCAACACAGAGAGAGAGCAAGAGAGGGAACACAAGCAGGGGGAGTGGGAGAGGGAGAAGCAGGTTTCCCACTGAGCAGGGAGCCCAATGCCGGGGTCGATCCCAGGACCCTGGGATCATGACCCAAGCTGAAGGCAGCTGCCCAATGACTGAGTCACCCAGGCGCCCCCACTTGCTGTATTTTATGTGCCAGATATTTTTCAAGGTGCTGAGAATATACAGGAGGATTCTATTTTCATCTTGGGTAGAGGCAGAAGGGAAACAACAAAATAAGGTTCTTTGAGATAATGAGAACTGCCATAAAGAAAATAAAATGAGGTGAGGGGTGGATGGCTGGCTCAGTTGGAAGAGCATGTGACTCTTGATCTCAGGGTCATGAGTTCAAGCCCCATGTTGGGTGTAGAGATTATAAATAAATAAACTTAAAAAAAAAAAGAAAAAAAGGGGGTGATAAAATAGAGATGACCAGTGGGTGGAAGCAGTTCCCTTTAGATAAGGTAGTCAGTTAAGACCTTTCTCTTAGAAATTTACATTGGAGCTGATGAGAATCACAGAGAAGGATCCATCCACATGGAGGGATCACAGGTTGAGGGGACAACCAGATGAAGACCATAAAGTAGGGATGATAATAATGATCAAGGGTGCACAAACCACAACAATGATAAGGAGGTAAAGGCCAGATCTGTTAGGTTCACAGACCAAGGTAAACAGTGTGAATTTTACCTGAAGTGTAGTATGAAACATTTTGGTCATTTTCAAAGAGAGGAGTCACACGATCTCACTAATATTTTTAAAAGATCACTTTTCCTGGTCTGTGAAGAATGATTATGCAGTGGGGGGGAGATGAAAAAGCAAGATTCCAATGATTGTTCTTTCTCCAGGCTCTTCTTTTATATCACAATCAGGCAGTTGTCCCCCACATTCTCTTATGTTTCTAAATTTATATCACATCGTGGTCATTGGCAATTGGGGTCTTCCTTAACAAAATGGACTTCTAGAAACTTCCTCCATCTCTATACCATTCAGTATGTGCTAGGTTATATGTGCTAACTGACAATCCCAAACCCCAGTATCTCTAAACAACATAAGTTATTTCTTGTGCAAACTACATATTCACTCTTAGCTGGCTAGGAATATCTACTCTGTGTCAGCCATTTGATGGGACCAAGGCTGATAGAGTAACCACAAGTTGAAGCATTGCTAGCGGCTGGGGCAAAAGGAAAGGGAAAATGGGTAATTGCACATTGGTATTTAAACCTTCTTCCTAGAAGTAATACATGTCACTTCTACTCACATTCATTCCCAAGTGAATAGTCACCCTTAACTTCAAGAGAGCAAGAAAAAACAATGTTATCATGTTTTAGGAGGTTGGGTGAACCAGAAATATTTAAGAATAGCATAAATGTCTATAATTACTTCCAAGATCACTACTAATACTCTTCAGCACTCAGTAAAATACGTCCTAAACATCCAGACTTTATAATTTCCTGTATTATATAATTAGATATATTTGTTTATATTAAAGAAATTATTTCATTCATCCTTGGCATTGGATGCACAGCATTCCCTGTGCAAGACATTACAAACCTTTTAGTGGTCTATTGTAAAATAATACAGATGACAAGTTTTGTATTCTGAAATCAACTTTAACATGCTATTATCATTAGGATGAAATATCTATATTTGTAGGGTCTCATAAAGATAAAGGCAGAACTAATGAAATAGTGTAAGAAATGGAAAGTAGGGTTTGGACTCACAAGATGTTTAACATTAGAAGCAGCAGAACTTTGTGACCAGATGAATGTGGAAAACAGTTCGAGCCATGAAAAAAAAATGGAGGTTTCCTAGACTTGAAGAATTCCTGGAACGGTGATATCATTGCTCACGTAAGGAAATGCAGTCATAGCTGGTGTGTGGAGTGAAGGGTTGGAAAATTAGTTTGACTTTGGAAATATTGAATTTCAGATGTCTGTGGGAAACTCTGCCTTAGCTAAATCCTCTTTTTGTTAGAAATATATGAAGGTATTGAAAAAGGAATCACTGGAAGAACACTGGGAATGGAGCCTCCAAAACATTGTTATAAAAGTGAAGAGTGAATTTTTTTTTTTTTTAAAGATTTTATTTATTTATTTGACAGACAGATCACAAGTAGGCAGAGAGGCAGGCAGAGAGAGAAGGGAGGAAGCAGTCTCCCCGCTGAGCAGAGAGCCCGATGCGGGGCTCGATCCCAGGATGCTGGGATCATGACCTGAGCTGAAGGCAGAGGCCTTAACCCACTGAGCCACCCAGGTGCCCCTGAAGAGTGAATTTTGAGGGTGTCTTTACTCTGAGGTATGTAAATGTAAACAATTTTTAACCTACTTGAAGCAAAGGTACAGGTGCCGCCTCCATTCTCTATTTCTGTATCATGTTATTTTACTTCAGTAATATCTAGAGTTCAGCATGTTAACGTGTTAAGAGAAAAAAAAAACAACAACCTTGAAATGAAGGCAGGATATAATGTAACAATATGCACCAACAGATGGGCAACAGTCACCAAAGAGTCTTAAAAAAGAACTGCAGTGTAAGAATCTGTTAGTGTGCCTCTAGCACTGTCTAGGGGAGAAACAGAATAGTGGAAAAAAAATAATTCGAGAGTGTGCTGTGTTGGATAGAGTACAGGATGCTGGTTAGAATACAACTTTTACCACTAACTAGTACTCACATTTACAGAATGCCTCTTATGCATCAGGGTTTAAATGATAGGTGTTTTAAATATTTTTATTTCAGAATCATCATGACAATCTAAGACTAGGACTGGCCACAATTTGCGGATAAAGGAACTGGGGCTCAGAAAGTTAAAAAACCTGTTCAAGTTCAAAGTACAGTAAATGAGAGAACTGCAGATCCACCCAGATGGGTCTGACTTCAAGGACTGGGCTCTTTCACCTATGGCCAATAGACCCCAAACCTAGTTGTGCACCACATTCACTTGGAGAACATGTTAAAACACATTTTCCAGTTTCCTATTCAAGATTTTTTTTAGGAGATGGTAATATTAGAATAGTACTTTGCTCTCATGGTTGTTGTTAGGATCAAATGTAATCAAGTATATTGGAGTGTTTTATGAACTTCAAGTTTAACATAGTTATGCTTATAATTTATAGGTTTTTTAAAAAAGATTTTTTAAAAAAGTAATCTCTACACCCACATGGGGCTCCAATTTACAACCATGAGATTAGTAGTTACATACTCAACCCACTGAGCCAGCCAGCGGTTCCTTAATGGTTTTATTACATGTGATCAACTAATTCCCCTTCCTTTGTTTTTCTAGTCAGAAAATAATTTTCTGATAATTAGGCTTATCAAATATCTTAAAGCCAGAAAAGTGTGCCCAAAACTGTGTTTTGACTCAGTAACCACATTATGAATTAATACATTTAATTTCTAGTTTATTAATCAGCACTCTCGTGAGTCTGACCAGTGCTAGTCAAATTCCCCAAGCTTAATCATCCCTTTGTTAACTGAAAAAATAGCTTTGAAATCTAAATAGCTGAGGAATGGAGTTCAAAGCAAAAGAGATATGAATTGTTCTAACTGGTGGCTTCATGGGAGTAAAACATCAGGGTTTGGCCTGGAGGTCAGTCTGTGAAGACTACAAAATTAACTCATTCTGATCTAAGACCACCTTTTCTCACCGTTAGCAGATGGTGTTTTTCTTGGATCCAATATACCATAGCTAAAGCAGGTTGAACCAGAAAATACAATAAGGCCACATCTCTGGCCCCTGTAAAATGCCTCCTGCTTCTTCCACCTCCATTTTCACCAGCAACAGCAGTGAGGTTACCATGAAAAGTCTGGTCTTCTATACTAAGAGAAACTCTATTATTTCCACTTCCTAGTGGGGTTTGTAGGTAAATTGTATTTAAATTAGCATTATTTTCCAGTAACTATGAAAGGCTGATAGTTCCATTGTAGACAAACACTCTTGCTTTTTTTTTTTTTTTACTATCCACAAAGGCACTCAACAGACACTTCCTAAATGCATGCTCCATGAAGAAAGGTTAAGCGGTTTCCCCAAGACCACACAGATGAACAAGTGGGGAAAGGGGCACTGAAAGTGCCTGTTATATGGAGTCACATTCCCATAATTACTCAAACTCCCAGCCCAAGAACCTGGATTTCAAGGGGACATGAAAGGAACAACCCGGAGGTGAGAGCCAGGAAATCGGGAGAGGTGCTTTTCCCGGCATGCTCTGCAGCACACTGAGGGGCGCCAGACGTATCCCGGCGTGCATCGGGGAGCGCCCAAGGGCGATGGTTCCCGGCTCCTGGAGAGGCACGCGAAGTTAAACCGGTAGGTGTGAGCTTACTTAGTTTTGAGACCCAGCTTTCTCGTTTCCCCTGTATGAATGTAACCCCAAAGCGGCAAAAAAGGAGGTTTTCTAACTACCCTCCCTTTCCGCGTGCGGACGACTTTCGGCGCCGCTTCGTGCACGGTGCCAGGTGATTAGCGGTTAGGGGCGGGCCTGAGATGAACACGTGACCAAACCTGGCAGCCAATGACTAGCCGGGTGGTCCGGCAGCGCGAGGATTCCGGGACCCGTGAGCGGAGCGGCGCGTGGGCCCGTTCCGGTCGGCCTTGGCAGGTACGCGCAGGCGCTTTGATTGCCACGCGCCCCGTTCGTCCCCACGCGCCCAGTGGCGTGTACTTGGCGCGAGGTGTTAAGAGTCTGTGTGGGTGTTTTTGTTGGGGGGGGGAGTGGAGGGGGGCCGTGGCGTCACGTGGACGCCACAGCCAATCGCGGGCTGAGGCGCACCCACAGCTTTCCCCGGCGCCCCGGGGTGCGACGTGTTCAGTGAGGTTCGGCTCAGCCCTCACGGTCTGAGCGCTTTTTCGAAGCGCGTGTGCGGCCTGTAAAATCTGGCCACGGGTTTTCGTGGCGTCCTGCCCCGCTGTGAGCACGGACGACAAGTTCTCGGCAAAATGGCTGCTGGAAAGAGTCGCCTAGCAGGGGGAGCGCTGCGGCCGCGTGAAGGTCACATGACGAGGTTGGCAGCGCGTGCTGCTGGCGCGGGGAAGGGGGAGGGTGGTAGGGGAGAGGCGTGGCCAGTCACGTGCCGTCGACTGCGCCGACCTGTGGTTTTCTCCAGTGTCCTTGCTGCAGCGTGATCCGTCTGCTTTTGCTCCTCCCACTTCGAAGCGTGGCAGTCGTCGGCTAGAGGCTGTGTTGGTGTGGTGGAGTGAGCTGTGGTCTGGGAATTAGAGGACCTGGGGTCTAGGCCTTTGGCTACTTTTGTAATGAGCAAGTCCTTTTGCCGCTCTTGGCCTCCATATTCTCATTTGTGTTAGTTCGGTGTAAGATTTTTTTAAGGCCTCCCTGTGTTATGTGACCTCTAATTAATCCCAGTGTCATGCAGATAACAAAAGAGTTAAGGAACAAAATGAGACAAGCCCGTCTCCCCACAGAGAAAAGAAACCCACACAGTACCCCCCCCCATTACAGTGATGTGGTAAACCTGGAAATAATTTCTTAGAATAATCTGGGCCTATCTGCCTATATTTATTGATCGCATTTATACTCTGCCTTTCCACTCTCGTTTGAAAACTGTTGTGGAGAGGACTCCTAGTCTCCATGTGTTTCCTGAATAGAAAGCAAGAGATAAGTAGTAGTGTCTATTAACTGTGGAGCTGGGGGAACAAGTAGTTAGAGGAGATTTGCTGATGCTCTATAAGGCTGTGACTAGAAGGACCTAGAAGTTGTCCTCTCCACTGGGTGGCCAATATTTATAAACTTTTTGAGGCTTCCTTGCCGCTGACCTTTGATGTTTTTCATGGGTTCCTGCTGCCAGCTCCAGCCATTCATTTTGTCAAGGGTTAGGGCTTCAGTGAAATGAAGCAGGCATTGATTATATATTTTTCATATCACTGCTTAACGTTTTGTGTGCTACCCTTTGAGGTATCTTAAAGGGCCTTTGAATTTTGTGAGAGCACAATCTGGAGAGCATTTTTTGAGTAAGCATTACAACAGTAGTTACTTTTGAACAATTATGTTAAAATCTTTCTAGCTTAATATTTTATAGCTTTAGTATTTTATGTCTTAATTCATTTAGTTAGCAGATCTGTGAGGTAAGTACAATTATTTCCATTTTACCAAAGAGGAAAATAGAGACAGAGAGATTAAGTAACTTTAACTTGCATTAGCTCATGTGGCTGATAATTTTACATAATTTCAACCATAATGCCTTTTGAAAATTTGACAGAATGATTCCAAAATTCATTTGGAAGAATGAATCTGTAAAGTAAGAAAAGTTTTGAAAGAGTAAAGTGTGTATGTATGTGTGTGTGTGCAACTTTTACTAGTGAGTATACAAGTAAAGCTGTAATAAAACAATGAGTAGTAATTTTGGATTAGAGCAGTGGTACAGAATAATAAATTTAGAAATATGTAAAGCTATTAAGTATTATAAAGGTGTTTTTTCACACGAGAGGATTTCAGAGTTGTTGGAACAATTTCAAAGTATGTTGGAACAATTGGCTAACCATTTGAAAAGTAATAATAAAATGGAATCCTACCTTAAAATGTAGGCAAAATAAAGTCCAAGTGAATTAAATAAGTAGTTAAATATAAAACGTGAGGTCAGCAGGCACCTGGCTGCCTCATTTGGTAGAGTATGCCACTCTAGAACTCAGGGTTGTAAATTTAAGCCCCATTTTGGGCATAGAGATTATTTAAAAATACACTCTTAAAAAAAATGTGAAGCCAGAAAATTACTAGTTTAAAAAAATGGGTACACATTTTTCCAGTCTTGAAATGGGATGAGCTGTTCTTTTTTTTTTTTTTAAAGATTTTATTTATTTATTTGACAGACAGAGATTACAAGTAGGCAGAGAGGTAGGCAGAGAGAGGGGAGGAAGCAGGCTCCCTGCTGAGCAGAGAGCCCGATGCAGGGCTCAATCCAAGGACCCTGGGATCATGACCTGAGCCCAAGGCAGAGGCTTTAACCCACTGAGCCACCCAGGCGCCCCAGGGATGAGCTGTTCTAAGCATGACTGTAAAGGCAGAATCCATAAAGGCAGATATTGTTTGAATTACTGCATAAAACAACCTGTAATTGGCAAAAACATCATAAAGTTGAAAGAGATTTATTTGGTCAGTACTTAATATATTTATTGAGTGCTTACTATGTGCTAGGCAATTTTTCAGGTGTAGGGCATCCAGTGATGAGCAATGCCAGGCAGATTGTGGGGGAGGGGAATTTGTACCACGTGTTGTACTTAAAAGTTTAATGACTTTAATATCTAGTAGATGAGCTAAAGATATGTGAATAGGTAGATAACATACACAGAGAAATAAAAATAACCAGTAAAGATACAGATTATTTTTCATTTATAAATAACACCCCCCCCCCGGGTCTGGCACTTTTGACTTTTGTATGTATATAATATAGTATTAATACTGTAATGGCATAGGAGTGAGGAAATTGGCTCACTCATACACTGCTGTTCGTGGATATTTACATGTGAACATCCTTTTTGAAGGATATTTTGGTTATATGTATTGAAAGCATTCAAAACCTGTATGCCCCTTGACTCAGCAGCTTTTATTGGTTAAGGCACTAATTCGTAAGTTTGGAAAGATGTTTATTAAACAGTTGTTTTTGTAGTAGTTTTTTGTAATAGCTAAAACTTGGAAAAACTTAAATGTTAAGTAATAAGGGGTTGGTTGAATAAATATACTTTTATAGAAGATAATATCTTGTAGCTAGTAGGTATAATATACATTTCAACTAATTACTTGGAAATCATATTATATTTTGTCAAGTAAAATGTGTAGGAAGATTGCATTTTTGTAGGACTGTACATACATGTCTAAAAATTTACATAAAAGTCTAAAATGGTATAATTCAAATGTAAACTAATGGTGATTTTATTTGAGTGGTAGGGTTTTTGGATGAATTTAATTAAAAAACAAACATTATTATTATTTTTAAAGATTTTATTTATTTATTTGTCAGAGAGAGAGAGACAGCAAGAGAGGGAATACAAGCAGGGGGTGCGGGAGAGGTAGAAGCAGGCTTCCTGCTGAGCAGGGATGTTGGGCTCCATTCCAGGATCCTGGGATCCTGACCTCAGTCAAAGGCAGACTCTTAATGACTGAGCCACCCAGGTGACCCTTTTGTTTTGTTTTTTAAAGATTTTTATTTATTTGACAGAGAGATAGAACACAAGCAGGGGAAGCAGCAGGCAGAGGGAGAAGTAGGTTCCCGGCCAAGCAGGGAGCCTGATGTGGGATTCGATCCCAGGACCTTGGGATCATGACCTGAGCTGAAGACAGATGTCCAACGGATTGAGCCACCCAGGTGACCCTAATGTCCTTTTTCTATTCCAGGATCCCATCCAGGATACCACAATACTTCTTTTTGTTTTTTTAAATGTACTAATGCTGAGTGGCTTAGTTGTTAGGTGTCTGCCTTGAGCTCAGGTCATGATCCCAGGGTCCTGGGACCAAGCCCTGCATCAGGCTCCCTGCTTAGTGGGGAGACTGCTTCTCTCTCTCCCTCTACCTGCTATTCTGCCTGCTTGTAGATCTCTCTTTCTCTCTCAAATAAATAAATAAATAAATAAATCTTTAAATGTATGAATGCTTTATTTTTATTTTTTTTTTAAGTTTTTATTTAAATTCCAGTTAGTTGGGGTGCCTGGCTGGCTCATTTGGCAAAACATGCAACTCTTGATCTTGGGGTTGTGAGTTTGAGCCCCACAGTGGTTGTAGAGATTACTTAAAAATAAAATCTTAGGGCGCTTGGGTGGCTCAGTGGGTTAAAGCCTCTGCCTTCGGCTCGGGTCGTGATCCCAGGGTCCTGGGATCGAGCCCTGCGTCGGGCTCTCTGCTTAGCGGGGAGCCTCCTTCCTCCTCTCTGTCTCTCTGCCTGCCTCTCTGCCTACTTGTGATCTCTGTCTGTCAAATAGATAAATGAAATCTTTTTTTTTTTATAGATTTTATTTATTTACCTGACAGAGATCACAAGTAGGCAGAGAGGCAGGCAGAGAGAGAGAGGGGAGGCAGGCTCCCTGCCCAGCAGAGAGCCTGACACGGGGCTCGATCCCAGGACCCTGGGATCATGAGCCGAGCTGAAGGCAGAGGCTTTAACCCACTGAGCCACCCAGGCGCCCCAGATAAATGAAATTTTAAAAATAAATAAATAAATAAATAAATAAAATCTTTAAAAAAATTCCATTTAGTTAATATACAGTGTAATACTAGCTTCAGTTGTACAATATAATTATTCTATACTTCGATATATCACCTGAAGCTCATCACAACAAGCTCATTTAAAAAAATTAATTTTTTTATTAACATATATTATTAGCCCCAGGGGTACAGGTCTGTGAATCTCCAGGTTTACACACTTCACAGCACTCACCATAGCACATACTTTCCCCAATGTCCATAACCTAACCACCCTCCCCATCTTTTTTTTTTTTTAAACAAGTATACTCCTTAATCCCCATAATTTATCCCCATCCCCCCACCTCCCTCCCTCCTGGTATCCATCAGCTTGTTCTCTGTAGTTGGGAGTTTGTTTCTTGGCTTGCCTGCCTCCCCCTCTTGTTCCCCCCTTTGCTCATTTTTTCCCCCTTAATATTTATTTAAGTAATTTCTATATCCAGGGTGGGGCTCAGACTCATCCCCGAGATCAAGAGTTGCATGCTCCACAGACTGAGCCAGCCAGACACCCCTCATTTGTTGTTTCTTAAATTCTGCATATGAGTGAAATCATACAGTATTTGTCTTTCTTTGGCTTATTCCATTTAACATTTTACTCTCTAGCTGCATCCATGTTGTTGCAAATGGCAAGATTTCATTCTTCTTTTATGACTGATATTCCATGGTGTGTGTGTATAACACATCTTCTTTATCCATTTATCAGTTGATGGATCCTTGGGCTGTTTCCATAATTTGGCTATTGTGATAATGCTTCTATACTAATGCCCTATTAAAGGGTGAAATTCCGCGGAAGAAGGTGTGAGGGAAGAAAAGGAAGTGAGGTAGGGAAAAAGTGAGAACAAACAAGGGATGTGTTATCAAGATGGCTATAGCTTCATTGCAAACAAAGCTGGTTGCTTAATCTTCCAAGGCATCTCCAGAGAGTTCATATGAAGCTATTGCCTTTCAGAACTGTCTATTACACAGCCAGAATACTTTTGGTAATTATGTCCCTTTGGGATCTTCTTGGTTATAATAGTTTCTCAGACTCTTTTGGCATATGAAAATTTTATTATATCAGGTTTTCACCATCGAAGCTTATGGTCTTGGTCTTTCCTTCTTGTCTTTGTGTAAGGCCAAAGAGAGATGTTGGTTACTTTGATAACCTTAAAGTGAACTCCAGGAATGTCACTGATAGCATGATCTTTACAACCAAATCCAATAATTAGAACCTCATCACGTTCCTGGATAAAATCCAGACAACCATCATTGGATACAAAGACTGATTTTTTGCTATTCTTTTTTTTTTTAAGATTTTATTTATTTATTTGACAGAGAGAGAGAAATCACAAGTAGGCAGAGCAGAAGGCAGAGAGAGATGGGGAAGCAGACTCTCTGCTGAGCAGAGAGCCTGATGTGGGGCTCGATCCCAGGACCCAGAGATCATGATCTGAGCCGAAGGCAGAGGCTACATTGAGCCACCCAGGTGCCCCCCCCCCTTTTTTTTTTTTTTTGCAATTCTTGATCAGCCGAACCCTAACACACTTCCTGATGACAAAATTTGGCTGTTTGGCTTCAACCCCTACTTTTCCCAGCACAATTCCCTTTGCATGGGAAACGCCTCTAGAAGGGTTGGCTTTCATTTCTGTGCCCAAATGTGCTTTCTTGTACTGTTTAAGATGTCACTTCTGATCTCGGTGGCTATAGAACTTCCTTGCAGTATGAAGACTGCATGCAGTGCTTGCTCATCCTGCCAGTGCCACGCGCCTGACAAAAGAGAGCTCAGACTTTACTTTTGATAACCTTGACAATTTTGAGGAGTACTGGTCAGTATTTTGTAACATGTCCCTCAGTTGGGATTTAATATTTTTCTCATTAGTAGACTGGGATTAGAGTATATACTATCAACATGATTTGTTGCTCTTGGTGTTGACCTTCATCACCTGCCTGTGAATTTGTTGTATAAATGTTTGCTTTTTTATGGTTTGCTTTTTCTTTACTTTTTTTTTGTAAAAAGATTATTTATTTATTTAACAGAGAGAGAGAGAGAGAGAGAGAGAGAGAGATATCACAAGTAGGCAGAGAGGCAGGCAGAGAGAGAGGGGGAAGCAGGCTCCCCGCTGAGCAGAGAGCCCGATGCAGGTCTCCATCCCAGGACCCTGAGATCATGACCTGAGCCGAAGGCAGAGGCTTAACCCAGTGAGCCACCCAGGCACCTCTTTATTTTTTCTTTACTTAAAAAAAAAAAAAGGGGACGACTGGGTGGCTCAGTGGGTTAAGCGGGAGCCTGCTTGTCCCTCTGCCTCTGCCTGCCACTCTGTCTGCCTGTGCTCTCGCTCTCTCTCTCTCTGACAAATAAATAAATAAAATCTTTAAAAAAAAAAAACAAACCACACACAAAAACCCCAAATAAACCCAGGGATGCCTGGGTGGCTCGGTTGGTTAAGTGTCTGCCTTTGTCTGTGGTCGTGATCCCAGTCGTGGGATCGAGTCCCACATTGGGCTTCTTGTTCAGTGGGGAGCCTGCTTCTCCGTCTGCTGCTCGCCCGCTCCCCTGCTTGTGCTCGCTCTCTGATAAATAAATAAGTAAAATCTTAAACCCCAAAACTTGGGTTACTTGCAATATAAAAAATATTTGTTATAACTTTCTTGGCATGTCAGTCCATCTTTATCAATAGCATTTATGATAAGCAGTACATTGAAAATTCTGATTATATAGAAAGAGGATAATGGAAGTTATAGTCAAAGAAAAACAACTGGACAAGTTGCTGACAGGGCTAATTATAGGCAAGGAATTAAAGGCATTAGTATAGTATAGCTTGTTTTAACAGTCTTAAACTGCTTTAGCTCTGTTCTAGGAAGAAAACCCTGGTAATCATGAATTAGATATAAATCCAAAAGTAGGGAAGCAAATTCAGTTATGCACAACAGGATAAAAATATAAATAAGATAGATTAGACCAATTAGGCAAATTTGTTCATTCAACTACAAATAATTGATGAGCCATATTGGATGCCAGGTATCGTACCAGGGCTCGGGATTGAGCAGTGAATAAGACCAAGTCCCTGTTCTCATGGAGTTTACCCTCTAGTAAATAGACAATAAACTAATAAATAATATGATTTCAGATATTACTAAGTGATGTGAAGAAAGTAGTATGAGAGGATAGTGAGTGGTATGGTAGGTTTGGTGTTTCTTTTAGATAGGTTGTCAGGTAAGGTTTCTCTGAGGTAACCCTTGAGCATAAAGAGACCTGAATGATAAGGAGTGTGCCATGCCAACGTGGTGCATTTCAAGTGGTGAGAGAGGGTACTAATGCAAAGACTCTGGGGTGAGAATCAGTTTGCAATTTTTAAGGAAGTGAAAAAGGCTAGTGTCCTATAGTTTGGAGATTGCTGGGTAATAATTGGATGTGTTAGGAAATGATACTGGGTAGTTGGTGATCTCAGATGGTATAGAATCTGGTAGACTAACAAGGCTTTGGATTGCATTCTAAGTGTGATGGGATTCATTGGATAGTTTTATGAAGAAAAATGATACAGTCACATTTAAGTTTTATTTATGTATTTTAAAGATTTTATTTATTTGAGAGAGAGAGAGAGAGCATGAGACAGTGGGGAGGGAGCAGAGCAGAGGGAGAGGGAGAAGCAGACTCACCATTGAGCAAGGAGCCCGATGCGGGACTCGATTCCAGGACCCTGAGATCACAATCCGAGCTGAAGGCAGATGCCCAACTGACTGAGCCATCCCTTAGGCATCCCTAAGTTTTACTTTTTAAATTTATTTTTTAAATTTATCTTTTAAAAAGACCACTTTGCTGTAGAGACAAGAGGGGCTGTAGGAGACCATTTAGGAAGTCACTGGAATTGAAGGCAGAAGTATGGTGGCTTGGATCAGGGAGGCAGTGATGGAGGCAGTGAGAAGCGATCCCATTCAAGGTATATTTTGAAGGTAGAACCAATAGAGTTTGCTGATAGCTTAGTTGGAGTCAAAGGAAAGAAGGAATTAAAGATGATAACAAGGATTTTAGCTAGAGTAACTGGTGCCATGTGCAGAGATGAAAACTGGAAGGAGCTAGATAGGGATTTAAACTGAAGAGTTTATTTTTATTTATTTTTATTTTATTTATTTTTTAAAGATTTTATTTTTATTTATTTATTTGAGAGAGGGAGAGTATGAGAGAGAGACAGAGAGAGAAAATGAGAGAGGAAAGGTCAGAGGGAGAAGCAGGCTCCCCGCCGAGCAGGGAGCCTGATGTGGGACTCGATCCTGCGACTCCAGGATCATCACCTGAGCTGAAGGCAGTTGTTTAACCAACTGAGCCACCCCGGTGCCCCTTTTACTTATTTTTAAAGACTTATTTTTAGAGAGAGAGAGTGGGAGGGGAGGGGCAGAGGGAGAGAATCTCAAGCTGACTGCCCACTGAGCGTGCAGGGGAGGAGGGCACTTGGGGGAGAGGAAGAGAGAGCATCTCTCTCTCTCTTTCTTTTCTTTTCTTTTTTAATATTTTATTTATTTATTTGACAGAGAGAGAGAGAGAGAGAGAGCGCGCGAGAGTGAGAGCGTCTCTAAAACACAGAGAGGCAGGCAGAGAGAGGAGGAAGCAGGCTCCCCGCTGAGCAGAGAGCCAGACATGGGGCTCGATCCCAGGACGCCGAGATCATGACCTGAGCCGAAGGCAGAGGCTTAACCCACTGAGCCACCCAGGCGCCCCTCTTTCTTTCTTTTTTAAGAGAGTGCATATTAAGCAGGCTTGATCTCAGTGTCCCTGAGATCCTGACCTGAGCCAAAATCAAGAGTCAGATGCTTAACCTACTGAGCTCCCCCCCCCCCAGGTGCCCCTAAAATGAAGAGTTTCATTGGTTAATGTTGGGTTTGAGATACCACTGGATATCTAGGAATAACCATTGAGTTAGCAGTTGACTGTTTAAGTCTGGAGCTCAGAAAAAGCCAGGGCTGTGCCTATAAGACACATTTGGGATATCATCAATATGTCGTTTTTTAAAACCATGGGTCTGGTAAGATGAGGAAGGAAGTAAAGAGGGCCAATGACTGAACCCTGAGACTCAGTTGAAAGCATGGACAGAGGAATGGGTTACACTTAGATTTCTTTTGTATCTGCGTCAGCACAGTATTTAGAGCTGTGTCTATGTGATATAATATGAAATCATGCCTTTGAGATGATTTTAATATGACTTAGGCTCTTGCTGTTATGTGAACGGATTCTTCAGGTTTTTGTTACTGCCTACCTCAAGATTTCTACTTTGTGTCCATTACCTGGGGGCATAAATTCCAACTTTCATAGCTTTCATACCAGACCCATTATTGTCTAACTCTACCCTACCTCTTTATCCTCTATTTGCCATGCCCAGTGTGCTCTGTTTGTGTACAGCTGTGCGTTTGCCAGGAATATTCTTTCTCCCGCTCTTCTTGCTCTTTGCCTCAAACTCCTCCTCAAGTCTTCAATGTCCAGCTTAGATTTGGTATTTAATTTCCCCAGATTTCCACAGGTAGAAGTTGGCTCCTCACTGCATGGTACTTCCTCAGCTCTTTTGGTAGTACTTTAATTTATAGCAGAATACAAAATCAGTTGATATTTTGACTGGTTTTCTTTTTCATTTGTTTCTCCAGTGCTTAGCATGTGGTAGATGTTCAATCATAATACTTTGAAAAAGTTTGGAAGTTTGGTTTTGGCAGAGTAAGTAATTATACCTAGATCTTATACAATCAGATGGACTGGTAGCTGAGATTTTTAGGATCTTTTTTAATGGTGAATTTTTGGCTTTAATGATATTCATTGTGATGGAATTTAGCTAGTACAAAGTTTAGTGAAATGATGTCAGTTAGGGGTCTTAGTTCAGAGACATTTTAGGAATGTTTTAATCTCTAGGACTGAATAATGCTTATTTCATTGGAGGCAAGCTATTATAATAGATTTTCCTTCACTTGCCTACTTTTCCACCCACCTTCTCAGTAGTCAGGAATTCTATTTTAACATTAGATGTGTACTTTGAGCTCTTTGCTGGAGAAGAAACCTAATGTAATAAATCCAGTAGAATCAGCAGTACTCACCCCAGGAATGTCCTTTAAACTGTCGGGTAGAAGGAGGCTTAATGGTGTGAATTGTAGGTGTGAGGGTTTCAGTCTGTGAGCTCAAACTAGGATTAATTATTTTGTCATTCAATTGTAAGCATGTATTGAGCACCTACTATATATGGGCACTCTATGAGGTGCTGTGGGGGACACACAAAAGAAATAAAAGACATGGTTCCCTGCGCATGAATCCCCGACAGTTTAATGGAAGAACTGAAACGGAACATTAAAAGGAATTTAATCTTAACAAGCAGTGTATCATGAAGTGCAGAGTACTGTGGTATAAATCAAGGACTTTGCATTTCTTTAAACACATAATTATATTCTCAGGTTATATGTATAGTCTTATGTTGCATCAGTTTTCAACATTTTGACTTGATTTTCAAGCTGTGCATTTTCTTCCATCTTTTAATATTTTTACTTTCATTAAGATACTGATTTGGGGCGCCTGGGTGGCTCACTGGGTTAAGCCTCTGCCTTTGGTTCAGGTCATGATCTCAGGGTCCTGGGATCGAGCCCCACATCGGGCTCTCTGCTCAGAAAGGAGCCTGCTTCCCACCCCCTGTCTGCTGCTCTGCCTACTTGCGATCTCTCTTTGTCAAAAAAAAAAAGATTGATTTGGCTATTTGTTCACTGTGATGAAAGCCCTATGTAGGAACGAGAGTGCCCTGCCAGAACTTGAATTCAAATATTTTATTCTTTCATGTCTGTAAAGCAAATATGTAATTTGAAAATGTAGAATGTCATTTATCCTTTGCAAGTATGACAGAGGTATGCTTTCATAGTTTCACTATGTGTAGGTTTTCCTAGACATTTCTACCTAGGGGTGGGGAGGAAGAGTACAGAACATGAAAAACAAATGTGTACATATGAATAGGAGTTTAAAAATACTGAGTTTTGCATTTGGGTTATTAAAACAGCTTTATAATTCAGATTTGAAGATTTGAAAAACATGGGTAAGCACAAAGAAGGAGATAACAATTTTTTTAAAGATTTTAAGTAATTTCTATACACATCATGGAGCTTGAAGTCACAATCAAGAGTTACATGTTTGAGCCATCCAGGTGCCCCAGGAGATAAAAATTTTTAATGTTATGTTAACCTTATTGATATGCTTCTAGGCTTTTTTAAAATTTAAATTTTAGTTTTATTTTTTAAGGCCTTGTTTTTTAGTGGGAAGTTTTTTTCTTTTAGTCCATGAATAGCTCAGATACCTTTAAAAGCAAGTGGATAATTGTCTTTACATGAAGTTTATCTGATCAGATTACTTTCTACACAGTTCTTCAGTGGCTTCTCATAGTAAATGGAATCAAGTTGAGACAAGTTCAGGTTCCTTAGCTTAGCACATAAAGCCTATTACCTTATGGTCTATATCATTTGCCATGTGTCTCCCTCATAGAGATCTTTGATTTAGCCATACTAAATGGATTACTTTCAGGCCTCTAGACAAGGGGTTGGCAGACTTTTTCTGTAAAGGGCAAGATAGTAAATATTTTAGGTTTTGTAGGCTTTATTTCTGTCATAACTATTCAACTCTGCTGTGGTAGCATGAAAGCAGCCTTAGACATTATGTAAACAAATGATTATGGCTGTGTTCCAGGGAAACTATTTATGGACACTGAAATTGGAATTCCATATAATTCTTGAATGTCATAAAATTTTATTTTAAATTTTTTTTAGAAGTTTAAGCAATTTCTACATCTCATGTGGGGCTCGAACCCAAGACCCTGAGATCAAGGGTCACATGCTCTTTCAACTGAGCCAAGCAGGCACCCCTATTTTAACTTTTTTTCAACTTTAAATTTTAACTTTTTTTTTCCACATTAAAAATGTGAAAACCACTCTTAATTTGTGGGCTCTACAAAAACCTGTGGCAGAATATGGGTTATGGGACTATCGTGTGCTGACCCCTGCTCTAAACTACCATATTTGCTCTGCCTCTGTCGTATTCAGTACCCCCCGCCTCCCATTTCCTTTTCTAGTATGACTGTCTTGCTCAAAACTACCTTAGATATCATCGTCTTAGGGAAGTCAGAATTTGTTTTAGATCTTTTTTCCTATTGTTTGGAAGTATTCTGTTCAAACCTCTATCAATGTGCTTACAGAGCAGTATTTTTTTAAATTGGAGTAAAATATGTGTAAAGCATATCATTATAACCATTTTTTAGAAAAGATTTATTTTAGGGGAAGAGAGAATGAGTGCACAAGTCGGAGGGGCAGAGGGAGAGGGAGAGAGAATCTCAAGCAAACTCTGCAATCAGTGGGGAGCAGGTCACGGGGCTCAATCTCACCACTCTGAGATCACAACCTGAGCCAAAACTAGAGTTGGACACTTAACTGACTGTGCCCCCAGGAACCCCCACTGTAACCGTTTTTAAGAGTACTGATCTTTGACACTAAGTACATTCACAGAATTGTACAACTGGTTAGAATTTTCATCTCTAGAATTTTCATCTTTCCAACACTGTACTCACAAAATACTAGCTTACTATTCTCTCACCCCAATTCCTGGCAACTGCATTCTACTTTCTGTCTACGAATTTGACTACTCTAAGTACCTCACACAGTGGAATCATGCAAAATACTTGTCCTTTTGGAACTGGCTTATTTCATTTAGCCTATACCTTCAAGGTTCATCCATATTGTAGCATGTGTTAGAATTTCTTTTTAGTGCTGAATAATATCACATTGTACGTATATATCACATTTTTTGGTTTATTTTGTTATCTGTTGATGAACACTTCGATTGCTTCCACCTTTTATTTATTGTGAATAATGCTGCTGTGGATGTGGATATACAGATATTTCTTTGAGTCTCTGCTTTCAAGTCTTTTGAGTATATATCTAGAAGTAGACTTGCTGGATCACATGGTGATTCTGTAGTTTTTTGAGGAACTACAGTGGTTGCATCTTTATAATGCTGAATTTTTTTAATACTTTTTGAGGATAATTTTAGATTTATAGAAAAGTTGCAAAGACTATACGTAGAGTTTCTGTATACCCCTCATCCAGTTTCCCCTCATGTTAACATCTTATATTACTATGGCACTTTTGTCCAAACTCAGATACCAATGTTGGTACAACATTGTTAGTAAATTCCGAACTTTATTTGGATTTCATTAGTTTTTCCACTAATGTCCTTATTCTGTTCCAGGATCTAATTGAGGATACTACATTACATTTAATGTAAATATTTTTTATTGTACTTAACATAGAGTGTGGTACATAACAAAAGGAGAGTATTTTTTGAGTGAATTAATCATCTTTTAATTTTTCTCCATTTTTGTGGGATGTTTATTAATCTTTCTTTAGATTTGGTTAGCTGACTTATTTTCCCTTATATCCTTCCTTCTTTCTTCCTCTGCCATCTGTTTCTAAGGTCCATTACAGTTTTTTTCGCTTTTTTTGAGGAAAAGTAACCATGGTATATGTGGCAAAGACCACTAACTACTCAGATTTGCCTTCTCTTTCTTTGGGCATGTAGTCAGAATCCCCCAGTCTCTATTGTAGTTTGATTAGATACATGACTTATTTTCTCTAGTGGAAGTGGGCCTGACCTCCTTCATGTGTTCCAGTTTTGTCAGCCTCCCCTGGCTATCTGGGCCGCAGTATCCGGGACAGGCTCAGAAGCCTTGTAGTCAAGATGGCAGAACTGCTGTCAGCCTGAGTCCTGGGATGACTCTGAAAGAGAACTGGCTTAATAAGTGACCTGAATATTCACTCACCAGGCTGATATTTTGGGATCTCTTTGTATAGACTAGCTTAGTAAATATGCTGCATGCCAAGCTCTGAATACAATTTATATGAACCTTGAGTATTGATTTAATTAGAATTATATAATTATATTGGGAAGACTAGGGGATGGGAAGTGTGCACATGCATAGAAATATGAAGAGGAAGGAGAGTTAAATTCTCATCTTCAATGGTGGGAAGTTTATAGTGCCTAAAACTGGAGAGAAGAGAAAAAGAAAAAAAATGTAACGATATGGAAGTATATACCAAAAGATTCAGCTGCAAAAGTTGAAAATTTGCCCCGGGGAATTGAGAAATTGTTAGAGTAGAGGTTCACTGTCTTCTGTAATAAGCCATTATTTACCCCTTTAGTCACTGTTCATGGATAGCTTTGATAAAAACAAAAATGAATTAAAGATACTGGTAAAGAATAAGGAAAAAAACCCTGTCAGTTTCTGATTATCCTTTACAAAGCCACAAAAGTTGATCAGTCACTTTTTGCTAAATATATCTGGTGACAAAGAGCTTATCACTTTTCCTTGTACCGACATGAACTCTTCCATTCAGAAACTTCCATTCCAGGATCCTCTAGAGCATATGAAATAGTCTATACCTGCTTCCGTGTCAGCCTTCAAATGATCCTTTAAATTATCTTCCTAAAAAAATTATTTTCATGATCCATTTCTAGCCAGTGATAATGAAAATCAGTTTTGATTTTGAGACTGATTATCATCAAGTCCTTGTAAATCCTCATGGACTGTTCAGTCGCTCATGACTATTTTTGAATGTCGATTTGTTGGTTCTGCATACACTTTCAAGGAATTTGAGAAAAGTTACTCTGGCTTGGTAGTGCACCATGTCATAGTGCAAGCATGCCAGAGGATTCTATCCTTAAATATTGTCAACCAGATTCCCTGAACAGAGCCCATATCTCTTGAGTCTGTCACCTGAATGAAAATTCTTTTTGTACCGCGGTTTTGCCTGGAGTGATTGGATATGGCCTTTTTCTTTTCTTTTCTTTCTTTCTTTTTTTTAATTTTTAAAATTTATTTTATTTTCTTTTTTTTAAGATTTTATTTATTTATTTCACAGTCAGACAGAGATCACAAGTAGGCAGAGGCAGGCAGTGAGAGAGGGGGAAGCAGGCTCCCTGCTGAGCAGAGAGCCCTATGCAGGGCTCGATCCCAAGACCCTGGGATCATGACCCGAGCCCAAGGCAGAGGCTTTAACCCACTGAGCCACCCAGGTGCCCCTCTTTTTTTTTTTTTTTTTGGTTAAGATTTTATCTATTTATTAGAGAGAGAGGGAGAGAGTACGTGTGTGCACACGCATGTGGGGGGAGGGGCAAAAGGAGAGGGAGAGGGACATGCAGACTCTGCACTGAGTGCTGAGCTGGACAAAGGGCTCAATCCCACCACTCTGAGATCAGGACCGAGCTGAAACCAAGAGTCAATGCTCAACTGACTGAGCCACTCAGATGCCCCTGGCCTGTTTCTTATTTAAGCAAGTTAGTCCTAATGATGTGAGGTCCTACTATTAGTTTTAATATTCTGCTGCAAACCCAACAGTTCATTGCCTACCCTGCCCAAGTTCCTCTGGAAAAGGAAATCACCCCACTCTGGTTCTTTTTTGCACTTACAGCAAAGGCTGGAGGTAACACATACTGAAGAATAGGGGAATATTAAGTAAATTATAGCATTAAAAGTAAAAAAAAAAATAAAGGCTTTGTAACAACTTGGAAAATAAGTTCTCAAAATAATGTTAAAAGGGGGCACCTAGGTGGCTCAGTGGAAGTATCTGACTCTTGATTTCAGCTTGGGTCATGATTTCAGGGTCATGGATTAGAGCCTTGCTGGGCTCTGCCCTCATCATGAAGTCTCCTAGTCCCTCTCCCTCTGTTTCTTTTCCTGCTCTCACTCTCTCTCAAATGAATCAATAGATAAGTAAGTAAATAAAGTCTTAAAAATGTTAAATGAAAAGTAGAGCCCAAATGCCAAGATTATTGCTTTAAATTATGAAAGAATTAAATACATATAAAAATTTACATACATGCATATGGAAATTCAGAGGAATAAAACGTTACGGTCAGTGGTAAGATTGTAGGTATTTAAAATTACATTATTTGTTTTATTTGTTTATTTTCTGTGTTTTGCACTAGAATGTAAGCTCTACGAGGTCAGGGATCTTTGTCTGTCCTAGAACAGTGCCTGGCCTGTAGTAGTTCTTCAGTAAATATTTGTTGATTGTTTAATGAATTTTTAAAAAGATTTTATGTATTTATTAGCATGCCGGTGCACGAGAGAGAGAGAAAGAGAGAGAGATGGGAGGAGCAGAGGGAGAGGGGAGATACAGTCTCCTTATTGAGCAGGGGGCCCAATGTGGGCTTGATCCCAGGACTTGGGATCACGACCTGAGCCGAGGGCAAAACAACTGACTGAGCCACTCAGGTGCCCCAGTTGATTGTCTCATGAATTAATGGCTTTAATGTTTAATGCTATAGTAATGCTTATTAAATTAAAATGAAAACAAATGAAAATAGTCACTGATTTCAGTCTTTGTTTAATACACCATACTTTCTGCATATTCTCACCACCTTTACTTTTCTCTTCTTATCCTCTTAAAAGACGGTGTCCCTCGGGGTGCCTGGGTGGCTCAGTGGGTTAAAGCCTCTGCTTTCGGCTCAGGTCATGATCTCAGGATCCTCGGATCAAGTTCCGCATTGGGCTCTCTGCTTGGCGGGGAGCCTGCTTCCTCTTCTCTCTCTCTGCCTGCTTCTTTGCCTACTTGTGATTTCTCTCTGTCAAATAAATAAATTTTAAAAAAATGGTGTCCCAAACAGGGTATATTAGTCCAGATTTAGAGAAGCCAGCTTCTCGTATAGAGGAGTTATTTCCTCTCAGGAAGTAGATACCAAACCTCCATTTTAGAGTTTTTTGCAGATGTGGCCCACTGTTGGTTTATATTGAACTTACTTTGTTGATATTTATGTTCATTTTTATTTAAGAGAGGGAGTTGGGGGAGGGGCAGAGGAAGAGAGAGAATCTTAAGCATGCTGGGCATGGAGCCTGACGTGGGATTCAGTCTCACAACCCTAAGATCATGACCTGAGCTGAAACCAAGAGTAGGACACTTAACCAACTGAGCCACCCAGGCACCCCACTTTGTTGGCATTTAAAATTTTAGTTTTGCTAATACATGATAATATTTGCCAATTCTTTTCCCAGTGTGTTTACGTGCTGATATAATAGAATTGGCCCGCTTGCCTTTCACATATTTTTGTTATCCCTGTCTACCTTCACTGGAAGTGCTAATAAGTAGTAGAACATTTGGGGTGCCTGGCTGGCTTAGTTGGTAGAGCATGCGACTCTTGATCTTAATGTTGTGAGTTCAAGCCCCACGTTGGGTGTAGATCTTACTTTAAAAAAATAAAAAAAGTATGGGACACTTGGGTGGCTTAGTTGGTTGGGTGTCTGCCTTCAGCTCTGGTCATGATCCAGAGGTTCTGGGATAGAGCCCAACATCAGGCTCCTTGCTCACAGGGAGCCTGCTTCTACATCTCCCTCTGCCTACCACTCCCCCTGCTTGTGTGTGCGCATACTCTCTCTCTGTGTCAAATAGATAAATAAAATAAAATAAAATAAAATAAAATAAAATAAAAAGAAAGGTAGTAGAACATTCAAAAGATGGGCAACCAGAGAATAAAAGAAGCAAAACCTATAGAAATCTATACATTTTATAATTATTCTCCAAATAATTTAATGATGATTATACATCTTCTAGGTGCCTTCTTTAGAATTCCTGAAATGGCAGGAGGTAAGTACCTGGATAAATATCAGAACTAATTTCTTGGCATTCTCTCTAAGTAATATTACAAACCTGTTTTTTCTCAGGGAAATGTGCATTATAGTCTTACCCTGGTTTTGTAGCGTTATATGCAAACTCTTATCAACTGCCATCAGCCCTCCATTTTCCTGGCTGTCATTGGATTTTGTATTCATAGGCCAGGGATTGGCAAATTTTTTCTGTAAAGGACCAGATAATAAATGTTTTAGGCTTTATGGGCTATAGGGTCTGTGCCTGAGCAACTCATCTGTGCCGTTATATTACAAAAACAGCCATAGATGATACATAAATGAATGAATGTGGCCCTCTTTCTTTCTTTTTCTTAGTAGTCTCTACACCCAGTGTGGGGCTCGAACTCATGACCCAAAAATCAAAAGTCCCATACTCTACTGACTGAGCCAGCTGGGTGCCCCTGAATGTCGCTGTGTTTCAGTAAAACTATTTACAAAAACAAAAATTAGATTGAGTAGTTTGATGACCCCTATCATAGACCCACCACTTTTACCATCCATGAATATAGAATAATAGAAATCTAGGTTGGAGGTCTTTTTTTTTTTTTTTTTTTTTTCCTTTTCCCTAGAATTTTTGAAGGGCTTGTTTCTGGCTTCCAGTGTTCCTTTTGAAAAGTCCCTTGCTGTTCTGATTTCTTGTTCCTTTGTTTCAACCACCCACCTCTGCTTTTCTTGGCCCACCACTTTCCACTTTCTATGTGCCTCTTACAAGTAGCTTAAATGTAGATTAAATTCTCAACACGTTTCCTTATGAGTACAGTGGGGATTATAATATCTACTTTAGGCTTGTTCTGAGAATTAATGAGGTAAGAACGTAAAGTGCTAAAAATAATGTTGGCATTATAGTAAGCACTTACTAAAGAGTTGTTGCTATTATCATCAATATAATCATCATTTTGTAAACTGAAATGCCTTTTTCAGTGGTTTTGGCAGTCCATATACTACCTCTTGCAATTGTAGTGTTTCTGTGGTGTGGAGTCTTGATTTCGTAGACAAAGTCTGGGATAGCTTGAAGTTTTACCAGAAAATTTTAAAGATTAAGGAATGGGAATGGAATAGTCCTGTAACCCTAAGCCTAACAGATATTAGGGTCACATAGGAATTTGGTTCTAAGTTGTATTCTCTGAGTTTGAAAGGAGAGGTCAGGGTGCGCGTGTACCTTTCTCCACCCAGGTGATCTCTTACAGGATTGTTAGTGTCAATCATAGTTTTCTGAGCTGTTAACTGTATTTATATTTTCACAATGAAAGCTTTTCAGCACTGCAGGTTACTTTGCAGTTTTTCTTTTCTTTTTTTTTTTTTTTAAGAGGGGGAGAAAGTGGGAAGGGGTGGGCAGAGGGAGAGGGAGAGAGAATCTTAAGCAGGCTCCAGGCCCAGCATAGAGCCCCACATGGGGTTTGATCAGATGATCCAGAGATCATGAACTGAGCCGGATGCCGAACTGACTGAACCACCCATGTGCCCCTACTTTGCAGTTCTTTTAAAGTGTTATAACTGCCTTTTTATTTTGAATAGTGCTAGTTCTTGCAACCAGCATTTTATATTTATATAAATATATATTGATATATATTTATACTTCAACAGAGGTAACCAATGTAGGTGGCATTTGTTTTTTTTTTTTTTTAAAGATTTTTTATTCATTTATTTGACAGACAGAGATCACAAGTAGGCAGAGAGGCAGGCAGAGAGAGAGGAAGGGAAGCAGGCTCCCTGCTGAGCAGAGAGCCCCATGTGGGGCTCGATCCCAGGACCCTGGGATCATGACCTGAGCTGAAGGCAGAGGCTTTAACCCACTGAGCCACGCAGGCGCCCCTGTAGGTGGCATTTGAAATAGTAGATATGAAAAGAGCAGATTTTTCCAGGTTGAAATATTTTTATGTTGAAGCATAGGTTAATTTCCTAAAATTCTCCTTAATTTTGTTTTGTTTTGAGAACATTGTCTTTAGAGTGGCCTGCTCCTAAAGATGTAGACAGAAGCAGACCTTCAGACCTTCTGCAGTCTATATGGGTAATAGGGAATTACAAAAGTTGTCTTTACTTGTTTAAACATTTTTATATTTGATGAGCCTAAGATTATGAAGTACATTTGCCTTACCCCAAAACTTTAGCCTTATTTTCAGCTGGTTATTTTGCTAGTGTTTGGTTCAGTGGTATGAGAAATTCATTCCCACTCCTGGAAAAACAAACACCTTTTAAGGGACACCTACTAATATGCCAGGCATTGTGTTAAGCGCCATTATCTAATTTAATCTCCTAAACGGTCTTTTCTTCCTGACCTTGGTTTCTTATAGTATATTCTTTTTTTTTTTTTTTAAAGATTTTGTTTATTTATTTGACAGAGAGAGATCACAAGTAGGTAGAGAGGCAGGCAGAGAGGAAGGAGGAAGCAGGCTCCCTGCTGAGCAGAGAGCCTGATTCGGGGCTCTATCCCAGGACCCTGGGATCATGACCTGAGCCGATGGCAGAGGCTTAACCCACTGAGCCACTCAGGCGCCCCAGTATATTCTTAATATAGCAGCTAGAGAGGTGCTGTTAAATCAGAGATGCTGTTGAAGTCATACCATGAGGTCATACCATGCTGAAAACCCTCCAGTCTCGTCTTTTTTTTTTTTTTTTAAAGATTTTACTTATTTATTTGAGAGAGAGAGAGAGAGAGAATGAACATGAGAGGGGAGAAGGTCAGAGGGAGAAGCAGACTCCCTGTGGAGCTGGAGCCTGATGTGGGACTTGATTCCGAAACTCCAGGATCATGACCTGAGCTGAGTGAGCCACCCAGTTGCTCACCAGTGTCATCTTATTTCTAGCAAAACAAAATCTAAAGTCTTTGCAGTGGCTGTAAGGTTCTATGTTGAGCTGATCTCCTCGTAACTTCTCTGACCTCATCTTTTACTATTTACCCTCTACTCTGCCCTAGCTCCTTAGCCTCCTTGTTTTTCTGTGATCATACCCTTTCATTTCTGATTTCTTCTGCCTGGAATTGCATGGCTTGTTTCCTCAATTCTGTGTCTTGAATCAAATTTTGCTTTTTTCCTTTTCCCTCTTTTCTGCTTTATTTATTTTGTTTTCTGTCTCGTCTATCACTAGGTAACATCATATCATGTATTCATTTATTTTGCTTGTTTGATGATTCCCTTACTAAAATTTAAGTACTGTAGGGCAGAGATTTTTGTCTCTCTTGTTCACTGCTGTTTCCACATTCATAGAACGATGCTGGGATACAGAATAAGTGCTCAGGAAATGTTTTCTGAGTAAGTTTTGCAGGTGAAGAAACTGAAGGCCAGAAAGGTTAAATAATTTGGATAAGGTCACATAGCTTTTAACTGTCCTGCTGAATGGCTTTATTTTCTACTGTATTTCACCATGCCTTCTTTGCTTATAGACACTATTTTTGTGTGTGTGATTATCATGTACATAATCAGGCTTCTGTGCTTTTCCTCATGTTATTTCCTCAGTGGGAGTATTCTTTCTTGCCTCCTACTTAGGTAGAACTTTATTTGCAGAAGAAATGGTGATGTAGAGAGGAATCAAGGATATAAAGTTTGTTTGTAGAGGTGGAGGGATGAATACTGTGAGCTAAGGTCATATGGTGGGAGATGCATAATTCAGGGAAGTGTTTGGCTAGAATGAGGTTTTGTTTAGGGGTATGATAGAAGGTAAAGTTAGAGACATAGTATTAGGGCCTTGTTACAGGGAGCTTTGAGGTTCTGACAAAGGAGCCGGTGTTTTTATCTTATTGCCCCTTTAAGGTTTTTGAGCAGAAGAGTGATAATGTATAACACTACTTTTATAAAAATGTTTGATTTTGCTGAGGTGATGAGAATGGGTTGGAGTGGGACAAGGCTAAAATTAGGAAGATATAGGAGTTTTTTTTTTTTTTTAAAGATTTTATTTATTTATTTGACAGAGAGAGATCACGAGTAGGCAGAGATGCAGGCAGAGAGAGGGGGGGAAGCAGGCTCCCCGCTGCAGAGAGCCCGGTGTGGGGCTTGATCTCAGGACCCTGAGATCATGACCTGAGCCGAAGGCAGAGGCTTAACCCACTGAGCCCCCCAGGCGCCCCAAGATGTAGGAGATTATTATGATATAGTCCTGAAGTGAGGCAATAAGGGCTGAAATTGAGAAGTTAGAGGGCAAATTAAAGCACAGAGATCATATACTTAAAATACGGCTTATAAAATCCAGACTCCTTACTGTGGCCTACAGCATGCTCCATGATATCACCTTTGCTTACACCTGCAACCTTACCTCTTGCCATCTTTCATTCTCTAAGCTATAGCCACATAAGCTGTTTCTTTTCTTTGAATGGGATGTTTGTGTTGACTTTAATGCCTTTTGCACTTACTTTCTCATTGCCTAGAGAGTTCTCCAACTTTGGTTCCTTCCTGTCATTCAGGTCTCAGTTTAAACCACCTATCAGGTCTTTCCTGATCATCAGTTTTAAAGCAAACTCCTTCATTGCTGCTGCTGCTGCTGCCTTTTTTTTTTTTTAAAGGATTTTATTCATTTATTTATTTTAAAAAATTAAAAAAAAGTTTATTTGTTAGAGAGAGCACACAAGCAGGGGGGAAGGATAGAGGGAGAAGCAGGCTCCCTGCTGAGCAGGGAGCCTGATGCAGGGCTCAATCCCAGGATCCCAGGATCATGACCTGAGCTGAAGGCACGCACTTAACCACTGAGCCACCCAGGCACCCCAAATATTTTATTTATTTATTTGACAGAGAGTAGAAGCAGGGAAGTGGGAAAGGGAGAACCAGACTCCCCACTGAGCAGGGAGCCCAATGTGGGGCTGGATCCCAGGACCCCGGGATGATGACCTGAGCTGAAGGCAGTTGCTTAACCAATTGAGCCACCCAGGCACCTCCTTATTGCTGCTGCTTCCCCCACCCCATCATCGTAGTATAAAATCATTACGTGGCTTTAAAGAATGAATTTGCCTGAGCATATTTAATAAAAGGTTTTTTTGGGCATATTCTTTTTTTCTTTTTTTTAGAGATTCTATTTTTAATTTTATTTAAATTTTAGAGAGAGGGAAAACGAGAGTGTGTGCAAGCGAGTGAGGAGGGGAAGGCGCAGAGGGAGAGGGTGATGTAGACTCTGCGCTGAGCTCTGAGCCCAACTCAGGGCTGTTCCCAGGATGCTGAGATCGTGACCTGAGCCAAAATCAAGTCAGATGCTTAACCATCTCAGCCACCTAGGTGCCCCCCAAGCATATTCCTTTTTTTTTAATTTTTATTTTTAAAAAATTTTATTTATTTGACAGAGAGAGACACAGCGAGAGGGAACACAAGCAGGGGGTGTGGCAGAAGGAGAAGCGGGCTTCCTGCGGAGCAGGGAGCCCGATGCCAGCTGGATCCCAGGATGCTGGGATCATGACCCAAGCTGAAGGCAGCCGCGTAACGACGGAGCCACCCAGGTGCCCCATGAGCATATCCTTTTTTTTTTAAACAAGAAGGTCCCATCTATTTTATTTATTTATTTGACAGAGAGATACACAGCGAGAGAGGGAACACAAGCAGGGGGAGTGGGAGGCGGAGAAGCAGGCTCCCCGCTGAGCAGGGAGCCCAATGTGGGGCCTGATCCCAGGATACCGGGATCATGACCTGAGCCGAAGGCAGATGCCCAACGACTGAGCCACCCAGACGCCCCCCATGAGCATATTCTTTTAAATGAATCTGACAGTGGTTGATTTTTCTCTGGGCATCTTTTAAATTCAGTATCAGGCAGGCAAATACAATGAAGAAATATATGGCATTCACTTTGTTTTTCTGTATGACGTGAAAGCACAGTATGAGGCCATGCAAGCAAGTTGGAAGGCTGTTCAATTCAACTGAAGATTAAATAGCTATGTATATAACTGAAGTTGAAATTCTATTTTCTATAATACTTTTTCACTGGGTCATGGAGAGACCTACTCCTGTGAGGTAGCTGCATATAACTATTATAAATGGGGAGAAGCAAACGCCCTGGGTATCTAATTTCAGTGAATATTTTTCTTCTTAGTAAAGGAGATTTGTCAAATGTAATTAAATGCATTTAACTTTAATACTTTTATGAGATTTTTCACATTCATTTTTTTTTCTTAGAATCTTCATCAGACAGAGTTGATTCAGAAAATAGAAGCACGATACTATGTAATTCTGCATGCTTCCCATTGCTGTCCTTGGTTTTGTTCAATTTTCTCATAATAATTATCTCTTTTCTGAGATTTCTGATTGAGGGATAACCATATTAAAAATCTATTCTGTTGGGACGCCTGGGTGGTTCAGTTGGTTAAGTGTCTACCTTCGACTCGGGTCATGATCCCAGGGTCCTGGGATCGAGTCATACATTGGGTTCCTTGCTCAGCGGGGAACCTGCTTCTTGCTCTGCCTGTTCTGCCTGCAGCTCTCTGTGCTTCTGCTCTCTCTGACAAATACATAAATAAAAAGTCTTTAAAAAAACTTTTTTGTTAATTTCATTTTTGAAACACATAAGTAATATAATGTATGGTAAAGAAAACTTCAAATGTTATAAAAGATTATACATTAAAAAAGGGAAATTTCCTTTCATGGTATCTTCTCTGTACCCTGCTCCTCCTTCTTCCTTCCAGTCTTTCTCTTTTTCACCAGTATTGCTGTTAATTGTTAATTGGTATGTGCCTTAATTTTTTTTAAGAGCTAAAAGGTGGGGGGAGGGGCAGAGGGAGAGAAAGAGATCTTAAGTAGGCTCCACACCCAGCATGAAGCCTGACATGGGGCTCAATCTCAAGACCCTGAGGCCATGACCTGAGCTGAAACCAAGAGTTGGGCGGTTAACTGCCTGGACCCCTCAAGCGCCCTCCCCCTGTTTTTTAAAAACTGTGGTAAAATATATAAGAATAAAATATACCATGTTAACTGTTTTAAATTATTTTTTTTGTTTGTTATTTTTACTTAAAATATTTTTTATTGAAGTGTAGTTGACATGCATCGTTATAGTTTCAGGTGTACACCATAGTGATTCAACAACTCTAATAATACCTTATGCTGTGGTGAACATTTTAACCATTTTTAAATGTTCAGTGATATTAAATATATTCACATTGTGCAGCCATCATTACCATCCATTCCCTATAACTCTTGTCATCTTGTAAAACTGAAACTATATGGTTACTATAAAAATAATCCCCCTGCCCATCCCTGGCAACCTCCACCATTATATTTTCTGTCTTTCTGATGAAATGCCTCTTTTATCATATATTTAATTCCCATTTATTCAGTTTTTGGAGTTGTCTTTCTGTTCTGTGTATTTATTTGTGCATTAATATTGTATACCATATGAGATTCCTATTTTATAGTTTTCAGAGCAGGTGGGGAAAGCTCCCCTTCTTTTTTTTTTTTTTAAGATTTATTTATTTATTTTAGAGAGGAAGAAAGGAGGGGCAGAGGCAGAGGGAGAGGGAAAGAGAATCTCAAGCAGACTCTCAGCAGAGCACGGAGCCTGATGTGGGGCTTGATCCAAGAATTCTGAGATCATGACCTGGGCCAAAATTGAGAGTTCATCTGACTGAGCCACCCAGGTACCCCATCACTTACTGTATCTTTTTAAAAGTTTTATTGGATATTCTCATTTTGATTTCTAGTTCAGTTTTAGAGTCAGACTTTTAAGCTTTGGAAAACATTCTGTTGGGATTTTTATTTTTTATTTAAAGATTTTTATTTACTTATTTGGCAGAGAAAGAGAGATCACAAGTAGACAGAGAGGCAGGCAGAGGTGGGGGGGAAGCAGGCTTCCTGCTGAGCAGAGAGCCCGTTGCGGGGCTTGATCCTAGGACCCTGAGATCATGACCCGAGCCGAAGGCAGAGGCTTTAACCCACTGAGTCACCCAGGCGCCCCTTTGTTGGGATTTTGATTAGAATTGTTTTGAATTTATAAAATAGTTTGGGGACAGTCTGATATCTTCATAATTGAGTCCACCATCCTAGAATATGAGATATTTCTTTACTTATTTTCTGTTTTTATAATTTTTAGAACCTTGTAATTTTCTTCATATTGGTCTTGCATGTTTCTTTTATCTTTGTAAAACTCTCAGAGAAAAGAAATACCCAAAATTGTTTTCATGACTAGATATAATGGACTTTCAATGATTCGTTTTGCTTTATCTTCCTTTTGCTTTTTTGGGTTGACAGTACTGCGGAGGGTATTTTTTCAAATTCATTTTGCCAGTGTGATGATAGAGCTGCTATTACTTACATTTTGTAGGTGGCCCTAGTTGGGAATCAATAAATTCAGCCTTACCCTGGAGTCTAGGACTAATACTCTCCTTGATCAGGGAGAATTAGTAAGTCCTAGGCTGATATTGCAGATAAAAATCAGGTTAGACTTTAAAAAACTTTTGCTGTTCTACTTTTGTAGAATACATTTCTACACGTGTAATTGCTGGATTAGAGAGTAAAAAAAGACAAATTTACATTCCCACCAAAAGTATGAGTTCTTGTTCCTTTAGCTTTACCAGTAGTGGTTAAGTCTTTTTTATTTTTGTTAACCTGATAGGTCAAAAATGGTATTTTGTTTTTGAGTTTAATTTGCATTTTCTAACTTCTAGTGAGATCAGGCACTTTTTTAGTGAGTTATTGACGTGTATTCTTTGTATGTGACTGCCTGTTTATATCCTTTGCATATTTTATTTTATTTTTTAAAATTTTATTTATTTATTTGACAGAGGGACAGAGAGGGAGGGAAGGGAACACAAGGTGGGAGTGAGGGGATGGGGAGGGTGGGGTGGAGAGTGGCAGAGGGAGAGGCAGGCTTCTTGCTGAACAGGGAACCTGATGTGGGACTCGTTCCCAGGACTCCAGGATCATGACGCCAGCCGAAGGCAGACGCCTAATGACTGAGCCACCCAGGCGCCCCATCCTTTGCATATTTTATACATTTTTACATATTTTATACTGTGTTGTTTTCTTTTTCTTTTTTTTTTTTTTTCAAGGTTCTATTTATTTATTTGACAGATAGAGATCACAAGTAGGCAGAGAGGCAGGCAGAGAGAGAGGAAGGGAAGCAGGCTCCCTGCGATCATGACCTGAGCTGAAGGCAGAGGCTTTAACCCACTGAGCCACCCAGGCGCCCCTAAGTGGTTTTCTTTTTTCCTTTGTTTTTAGGATTATGTGTCATGGTTGATAATAATTTGTCTATTTAGGGATTTTTCTCCAATCTGCCACTTAAATTATTTAATTAATGAATTATCCTACTTTAATTTTAAACAGTTACTATTTTTATCTAGTTATAGGTATGTATCTCTTAGTTTTTTCCTTTTTGGCTTTCTCTAGTATACTTAAAATGAAATAACTTAGGTGTGAGTTTTAAGGAATATATTTATCATATAAGCCTATTTGTGTCTCTGTAATACCATTTCTGCATTTACGTTTTTTAAGATTTTTTTTTGGACAGCGTGCACATGAGTGCATTTTTGGTGTTGGGAGTTGTGGAGGGGGAGAGAGAGAATCTCAAGCGGGCTACACCCAGCATGGAGCCTGACACACTCAATCCCATGACCTGAGATTATGACCTGAGTTGAAATCAAGAGTTGGAAGCTTAACTGTGCCACTAAAGTGCCCCTGCATATGCATTTACCCTTGAACAGCACAGGTTTGAACTGTGTGTGGGGTCCACTTACATGCCGATTTTTTTCCATAAATGTGGTACAGTACTGTAAATGTATTTTCTTTTCCTTACGATTTTTTAAAACATATTCTTTCCTCTAGCTTACTTTGTGGTAAGAATACAGCATGTGGCACGTATACAAATATGGGTTAATCAGCTGTTTGTTATTGCTGAGTCTTTCTGTCAATAGTAGGCTATTTGTAAAGGTTTTGGGGAGTCAAAAATTATATGCGGATTTTTGACTGCATGAGGGTCTCTTATCCCCTGCATTGTGCTGTACAAGGGCCAACTGTATTTCATTAATAAAATTATTAGGCTGGGAATGCCTGGGTGGCTTAGTCAGTTAAGCGTCTGCCTTCAGCTTGGGTCATGATCCCAGAGTCCTGGGATCGAGTCCTGCATTGGGCTTCTTGCTTGGCAGGGAGCCTGCTTCTCTCTCTGCCTGCTGCTCCCCCTGCTTGTGCGCTTGCTCTCGCTCTCTCTGACAAATAAATAAATAAGTAAAATATTACAAAATGTTATTAGGCTGAGAGTCTGATCAAAATGGGGAATTGTTAAGCAAGAGCACAAAAGAGGCCAAAATAGACTCATTTATGCTAATCCCAAGGAGATTTATCTTAATCTCAATTTTGGCTCTCCAAGAAATGGAATCTTAACCAATCAGGAATCATTGGATCAGCAGTAGTTAGATAATCTGCCTGATAAACCCCTGGCTCCCTAAAGAAAAGTGACCTTGCCATAACCACTTTTTTGCTAGTATAACTTCCTTCATTCAGCTCCTCTCTGCTTATATATCTGCTTGGAGTTCCTTTCTATGTGCTAGATTGGATGCTGCTTGATTCATGAATTGTTAAAGCTGATAGATCATTAAAATTGAAATATGTAAAAAATATTTAAAAAGTTGTTAGATTTGCTTTCCTCTTAAGCACTTAACTCTTTTTTTTTTTTTAAAGATTTTATTTATTTATTTGACAGAGAGAGATCACAAGTAGACAGAGAGGCAGGCAGAGAAAGAGAGAGGGAAGCAGGCTCCCTGCTGAGCAGAGAGCCTGACGTGGCACTTGATCCCAGGACCCTGACATCACGACCCCAGCCGAAGGCAGCGGCTTAACCCGCTGAACCACCCAGGCGCCCCAGCACTTAACTCTTGATGGAGAGAAAAAATAGACAATGCTTTATCAGTGGGATTTTGTGTTTCTACTTAATAGCAGTTAGCTTTTATTCTGTGCTTGGTAACTTAGATAGCTTTTCTTACAATAGTCAGAGTCTGTTAACCCTGGAATTTTAGGTGTATTGGGAAGAAACCTTATATAGGTTTCTGTTTCTTAGAAATATTCAGTATTTTAATACCTACTTTGTGTAGATCCCTTTGCCAATTCTGAAGAATACTGAGACTGAATTTCTGCTCTCCACGAGTTTGCCAGCTCTAAGATGGGCCATGACCCAAGGCACTAGATGATATGTTCCTGAATGTTGGAGAAACTTGACTGGAGAAAAAAGAAATTCTCAGTGGTAGAACAGTCTGAGTAAACTGGGTGAAGAAGGTGTAATTTGAGCTGGACCCTTAAAGATGAATGGGATTTTTCTTTGTGCTGACTATGCACATAGCATTTTATGTAATTTTTTCTCATTTAATCTTTATAGTAACCCTTTAAGACAGTTACAGTTTCCATTTGTGTTGTAGAAATGAAGAAACTATAGAGATGAGTGTGTATGTTTTTGAGGGGTCTATATATATGTATGAAAATCATTTTTTTTTTAAAAAAAGGTCTGGAGGGGCACCTGGGTGGCCCAGTAGGTTAAGCCTCTGCCTTCAGCTCAGGTCATGATCTCAGGGTCGTGGGATTGAGGCCTGTGTTGTTTGGGTTGGTGACAAGTGGGGAATCTGCTTGAGATTCTCTTCTTTTCCCTCCCCCTCTTTTGTTACCCAAGTTCACTTATGTACACACACTTTCTCTTTCTAAAATAAATAAATAAAATCTTAAAAAGAAAAAATTAAAGAATACCCAGGGTGGGTGGGGGGAGTGACACACCTGGCTGGCTTAGTTGGAGTGTTCTCAGCGTTGTGAGTTCAAGCCCCACATAGGGTATAGAGATCACTTTAGAAAAAGAAAATCTTGGGGCACCTGGGTGGCTCAGTGGGTTAAGCCTCTGCCTTCGGCTCAGGTCATGGTCTCAGGGTCGGGGGATAGAGCCCCGCATGGGGCTCTCTGCTCAGCGGGGAGCCTGCTTCCCCCTCTCTCTCTGCCTGCCTCTCTGCCTACTTGTGATCTCTTGCTCTCTCTGTCAAATTAGTAAATAAATAAAAATCTTTAAAAAAAATCTTAACAGATAGATACTTATTGGGAAAAAACATGAAATCACCAGAGTTACTGAGTTTATATTAGTCTGTCCTGGCAGAAAAATAGCAATTTTCTAATATGATTATTATATCCACAAAAGGTATAATATTTTTTGGATACTGCATTGTTAAAATTAGGGGAAAAAGTGTTAATAGAAAACGCTCAAGATTTCATTTATTTGGGAGGTTGGATATATAGAGAGTTATGACTGTTATTTTTTATTTATTTCAAAATGCTAAGTATTTCCTTTTCCCATGTTTATGGGATGTGACATTTACTCATAATGGTGGTGACAAGGCAGTGCTAGTTTTGCTTTCGAAGTGCTTTTTGTTCCAGGTCACAAAGTTAAGTACTGGTGCAGGAAGGATTTGAACTCAGACTATCTTGGTTCAAAGTTCTACATCTTGCCTACTGTGCTATAAAAATGGAGAGACAGGAATTCTAAAGGGAGAAGCAGAGTTTACATAGGAAAGTCAGTATAAAGTATGTTCAGGACGTAGTAGTAAACCATTGTGATTGAAGGGAATGTTTATAGCAGGAAATGATGGGAAATAGATGATGAAGGAGCTCTTTGAGACCACAGTGTTGATTATCTTGAAAATCAGGATCATTGGGGGCCTGTGTGGCTGGGTTGGTTAAGCATCTGTCTTTGGCTCGGGTCTTGATCTCTGGGTCTTGGGACCCAGTCCTGCATTGGGCTCCCTGCTCAGTGGGGAGTCTCCTTTTCCCTCTGCTTCTGCCACTGCCCGTGTTTGTGCTGTCTCTCTCAAATAAATAAATAAATAAATAAAATCTTAAAAAAAAAAAAACCACCACCCACAAAACAACTAGGACCATTAATGGACATGAGGATAGATGAAAATAATTCATTTATTTTACAAATGTTAAAGGATCATTCTTGAGATGAGTAAGTGAACTTAGAGCATTATGGTTTATTCTTTACGGAGGGTTTTTTTTTTTTTTTTTTTAGTTTTGTTTTGTTTTTCGAGAGGGAGAGAGTGCAAGCAGGGTCGGGGGATAGAGGGAGAGGAAGAGATAATTTTTTTTAAAAAAGATTTTATTTATTTATTTGACAGAGAGAGATACAGTGAGAGAGGGAACACAAGCAGGGAGAGTGGGAGAAGGAGAAGCAGGCTTCCTGCCAAGCAGGGAGCCTGATGCGGGGTTTGATCCCAGCACCCTGGGATCATGACCTGAGCTGAAGGCAGATGCTTAACCACTTAACCCAGATGTGGCGAATCTTAAGCAGGCTCGATCTTATGACCCTGAGATCATGACCTGAGCCAAAATCAAGAGTCTTCCTGATGCTTAACTGACTGAGCCACCCAGGCGCTCCTACAAGGGTTATTTAGCCTTAGCTGATCCTTATAATATACCAGATTCTTTTCAGAGGAGAGGATAAAGTCATATCTTAGCAATTCCTTTTTTTTTTTTTTAATATCTTAGCAATTCTACTCAAATTTTACCTATGATGCTTCTTTGAGAATGTTAACACCACTTTTAATTGTGGTAAATATGCATAACAAAATTTACCAGTTTACCAATTTAACCATTTTTAATAGTACATAATAGTACAAAACATTCACATTGTTATGCATCACTATCATCTGTCTCCAGAACTTTTTCATCTGTCCAAACTGAAACTCTGTACCCACTAAACACAAATTTCCCATTCTCTTTATCTCTAGTCCTTGTAATTACCATTCTACTTTTTGTCTCAATGAACTTAAATTCACGAGTTACCTCATAAAAGTTGAATCATGTAAACCGTTTGTCCTTTTGTGTCTAGCTTATTTTACGTGGCATGTTTTCAAGGTTCATCTATATTATAGCCTATGTTAGAATATGCCTCCTTTTTGAAGCCTGAATAATATTCCATTGTATGTATATACTACATCTTTATCCATTCATCTATCTTCTTTGCTTCCTCAATTCATTGGATGTTTAATGTTGTAGTTTAGCCTCCGTGTGTTTGTGTTCTTCTCATTTTTTTTTCTTGTGATTGATTTCTAGTTTCATACCACTGTGGTTGGAAAAGGTGAATGCTATGATTTCAGTTTTCTTAAATTTATTGAAGATTGTTTTGTGGTCTAGCATGTGATCTGTTTTGGAGAATGTCCCATATGCCCTTGAAAAGAATGTGTATTCTGTAGTTTTGGGGTGGAAAATCTGACATGTCCATCTGGTCCAGTGTGTCATTTAAAGACATTTTGCCCTTATTGATTTTCTGCTTGTGATAATTTGTCCATTGATCTAAAACGAGATGTTAAGGTCCCTTACTATTATTGTATTACTATCAGTTTCTCTTGTTATGTCTGTTATATTTGTATTATTTACTTAATTGCTTCAATGTTGGGTGTAGGTATTTATTTATTTATTTAAAGATTTTATTTATTTGACACAGAGAGAGAGAGAGAGAGATCACAAGCAAGCAGGCAGAGAGAGAAGGGGGAGCAGGCTCCGTGCTGAGCAGAGAGCCCGATGCGGGGCTTGATATCTCTTTGTGCCGGTAACAAAATGTTTTCATTTGAAGCTTTATAGAATAGTTTGAAATCTGGGATTGTGATACCTCCAGCTTTGTTGTTTTTTCTCGATTGCTTTGTTTGGGGTCTTTTGTGGTTCTGTACAAGTTTTATAATTATTCTAGTTTTATGGAAAGTCTTATTGGTGTTTTGGTAGTGATTGCATTGAGTCTGGAGATTGCTTTGGTGGTGTGAACATTTTAACAATATTCTTCCAACTGTGAGCATGTGTACCACTACTTTTTAAATCTAGTAAATCTCTCAGTTGTCCTTTGGGTTTAAGCAAAAGCTCTTGATAATCCATCACTACCACTTACTTAATTTATTACATGTTGATATAAATTGTGGTAGGAAGGACCTTTTTATTAGGAGAGTGATATTAACTATTAAGTTATAATATTGGAAACCACTTAGTTGGATGATTGGCTCTTATTTTTCATGTAGTTTTTTTTTTTTTTTAATGATATGACCACCATTATGTTATCCAAATGTTGCATATCTCCATCTGGAAGATGAGAATCATCATTGTATTTCTGTTCCTTGGTTTTCTGCCGCTAAGAACGATTTCTGTTATGTTTTCTAGTTTTGACTAGAGATGTGCTTAATACTGGTCATTTAAACTTAACTCAGTCTACTTTCTTCAATTCATTGATGCAAATGAATTTTAATGTTATTAATGGAAACCTTGCTCACTTTAGCAATCCCATAACGTCATGGTCATTCTGAATGGAAATATTTTCCATTGTGGTTCACATGATAAAAAGTTGAGTGAAGTAAGTAATACTTCTTCATAAAATAGAATATTAAAGTTTTTTTTTAAAGATTTTATTTATTTGAGAGAGATCATGCATGTGTGACAATGAGTGGGGTGAGGGGGAGAGGGAGAGGGAGAAGCACACTCTTCCCACTGAGCAGGGACCCTGAGATCCTGACTTGAGTCGAAGGCAGATGCTTAACCAACTGAGCCACCCAGGTGCCCCAGAATATTGAAGTTTTAATATTTCTCTAAAAGAAGTACCTCTAGAAACATGCAAAGTCAAAGCAGTGAAAACTAAAAAGCACTAAATAATGGGTTAATAGACAAATTTTTTTTTTAAAGATTTGATATATTCATTTGACAGAGAGTGCACAAGGGGGGGAGCAGCAGGCAGAAGTAGAAGGAGAAGGAGGCTTCTTGCTGCGCAAGGAGCCCAAAATGGGGCTCGATCCCAGGACCCCCTGGATCATGACCTGAGCCGAAGGCAGACGCTCAACCGACTGAGCCATCCAGGCACCCCAATAGGCAAATTTTTAACCTAAGTACAGAGTTGTCTAAAGGATTGCCTAAGCAGACCTAAAGAGGTCTGTTTATCTGAGTTATTATAATTATATACCTCCTAAGGAAATGTGTAGTGACATTTGGTATCACATTTTTTTTTTTAAAAGATTTTATTTGTTATTTGACATACAGAGAGAGATCACAAGTAGGCAGTGAGGCAGACAGAGAGAGGTGGGGGAAGCAGGCTCCCTGCTGAGCAGAAAGCCTGGTGTGGGGCTTGATGCCAGGACCCTGAAACCATGACCCGAGCCAAAGGCAGAGGCTTAACCCACTGAACCACCCAGGTGCCCCATTGGTATCACTTTTTAGAATTAGCTAGAAACAGTTGGTGTGTTCAATGCAGAATGACAGTATTGGTTTAAATGATAGGCAGAATATGTTAGCCTAGCTTACACACTTCAAAATGGAAATCTAGAAGATAAGGAGGTGAGCTTCTTAAGGGACTTTTTCACTTTTTATAGTCTATGCATATTACAGAATCTGGCACCCAGAATTGGAAGGCACTTAGGAAATATTTGTGAAATGAAAGAATGTGAATAGACAATTGCTTTCACGCATTAACTCAATCAAGTAAAATTGCCTCTTCTTTTTGGTACATCCCCAACCCTGCCAGGCTTTTAATTTGTCCCTTCTCGGTTCTGCTAATCACTAAAACATTTTCCTAAATTACAAAATTTGTTGACATCTTTTGTTGTTGTGTCCTTTACTAATCCTCTTGTCCCTTCTTTTCCTTTCTTTAGGCTTCATTGTCATCTTTTTCCTTTTTAAAAATGATTTTACCGTTGTTTTAGAAGAGATTAGAAAGGCAAAGAGAGAAGCATATCTGACTAGTCTACTATTGAGTTTTATTCAGTTAACATTTTAATATAAACATCTTTCCAGTTAATTAATATCCTTCTAAATTGAGAAAACAGGGGCACCTGGGTGGCTCAGTTGGTTAGGCGTCTGCCTTCCCCTCAGGTCATGATCCCGGGGTCCTGGGATTGAGCCCCGTATTGGGCTCCCTGCTCGTTGGAGAGCCTACTTCTCCCTCTTCCTCTGCCACTTGCCCTGCTTGTGCGCTCTGTCTCTTGCTCGCTCTATACTATACATTTCCTTAAACTTTTACTAGCCCCTGTTGTTGGAAACTTGGGTGTTACTATTACCATTTAAAGAAACTAGGATAAAATTTTGGTGCATAAAATGTTTTCTCAGCCTGAAGGTGTTACCTTAGGAGCAATACTTAGATATAGCTTCTGGGGCAGTTAAAAAGCTATTAATTATAAAAGTTAAACATGTTCATTGTAGAGCATTTGAAGAATGTAAGGAATATTAAAAAAAGAGCAAGTCAGCTTTAATTACATAATGCTGTGATAACACTGCTTTAATATTTTGGTGTAGGGGCCTTTGGGTGGCTCAGTTGTTAAGCATCTGCCTCCTGCTCGGGTCATGATCCCAGAGTCCTGGGAGAGAGCCCTACATCGGGCCCCCTGCTCAGCAGGAAGCCTGCCTCTCTCTCCACTCCCTCTGCTTGTGTTCCCTCTCTCATTGTGTCTCTCTGTCAAATAAGTAAGTAAAAATCTTAAAAAACAAAACAAAACATTTTGGTGTATTTCTTTCTAGAGATATATATTATCTGTCTTTCTGTATATCCTATACATTTAAAGTGTTAGGGCTCTTTCCAGTGGTTGTACTATTTTATTTTTTCATGAGCAAAGTATGTCAATTGACTGTACTTGATATGATTAAGCAATATGCATTTTCCCATCATTCATAAATGTATGTTTCTTTAGAGTGAAACAATGTCTACAGTGTCTACAATTAATGTCTACAATTAATCTCCTCCCAGTTTTTCTTAAATTCAATAGGCTTTTGTCCTCATTACTCTTCTAGAATTAAACTTTGTGACCATATTATCTTCACCTTGCTAAATCTAGCAATCTTCTCATTCTACATGATCTCTCAGCCCCTATGCCATTGTTGATTACTTTCTTGCTCTTGAACTGAACCCATTTTACAGCACTTGCTTTCAGGATATCACTTTCTCCTAGTTCTACTCCTATCTCGGGGTCTGTCCTTCCTGCTGTGTGCTAGTTCCTCCTAACCCTCCTACCTTTCAATGTTAGAATGCTCCAGGGCTCACATCTTGGTTATAATCTTTAAAAAAAAAACTTATTTGCTCAGCTCATTTAGTTTCTTACACTTTCAAACTTGTATCTCCATTTTTGGCCTTTTCTTTGAAGTGTGGACTCATATTCAGTTACCTTACCCAATATCTCCAGTTGGATATCTAATAGATTTTAAATTTGTCCAAAACTGAGCCCTAATCTTCTGACCCCAAATTTCCAGTTCCCTACCCACCCTCTTGGAGCGAGGAGTCATACAGTAGTCAAGTTGTGGTCACCTTGTCTTATTTATTAATTGCCTAGGTGAGTAGCTATAGAAGTGGCTTAGAGTTAGAGGACAGGGGGCACCTGGGTGGCTCAGTGGATTAAAGCCTGTGCCTTCGGCTCAGGTCATGGTCCCAGGGTCCTGGGATAGAGCCCTGCATCGGGCTCCCTGCTCAGTGGGGAGCCTGCTTCCTCCTCTCTCTCTCTCTGCCTGCCTCTCTGCCTACTTGTAATCTGTCTGTCAAACAAACAAACAAACAAAACAAAAAAAAGAATTAGAGGACAGTTAAGCCTTGTGGTTTAGCATACTCAGAAAATACGTGCAGAGATATTCAGGGTCCATGGTGGACATTAAGTAATCTGTTTGTTCTTCCCCCAGTTACTCCTCTGATCTCATTTTTCACTTATTGTTCTCCTCTGTCACTTTTCTTTAGCTTTAATGCTTCCTTGCTGTCCCTCAAACACTCTGGGAAAGCTTCCACCTGCAGGCCTTTGCCTGGAATATTCTTCCCTCTGGTATGGCTTATTTCCTGACCTCTTCTCTTTACTTAAATGTCACCTTTTTATTGAGTCCTTAATCACACTATTTAAACTTATAACCCTTATCGACACTGCTAATCTCCTTTCCTACATTATTTCCATAGCCCTTAGTCACCATATAACTTATTACTTTTTAAAGATTTTATTTATTTATTTAACGGAGAGATACACAGTGAGAGAAGGAACACAAGCAGGCAGAGGGGGAGAGGGAGAAGCAGGCTTCCCCTCGAGCAGGGAGCCCAATGCAGGGATCGATTCCAGGACCCTGGGATCATGACTTGAGCCGAAGACAGACGCTTAATGGCTGAGCCACCCAGTCTCCCCGTGTATTACTTATCTAATTTGTCTCTTCTCCCCATCCTTAGACTAGAATCCTTTTAACCTCCAGAGGGACAGTGACTTTTATCTGTTTTGCTTACCTAGAAGAGTGCCTGACATTTGGTAGGGGTAACTGTGAATGTTAAGAACATAGCATAATGTTATTTAAAAGTTAATGCAATAATACCTTACATTCTTCTTTTCCAACTGGGGCCTGGCACATGGCTCCTGCAAAGAAGGGTGGTAAGAAGAGGAAGGGCCATTTTGCCATCACTGAAGTAGTGACCAGAGAACACACTGTCACCATTAACAAGTACATTCATCGAGTGGACCTGAAGACGTGTGTCCTTTGGACACTCAAAGAGACCAAGAAATTTGCCATGAAGGAGATGGGAACTCCAGATGTGTGCATTGTCACCAGGCTCAGCAAATCTGTTCGGGCCAAGGGGATAAGGAATGTCCTATACCATATCTGTGTGTGTTTATCCAGAAAACATAGTAAGAATGAAGATTCACCAAACAGGGTCTGTGTTCCTGTGTTCCTTTTGGCATCTAAAAAATAATCTGTGGGTAATCATTGTGGATAAGAACTTACTGCTGATTGTTAAATAAAGCTCTAAAGCCCCCCCCCATGTAATACAGTCTTAGAACATGAATAGAAATGTGTCTAGAATAGTAATTCTTTTTTTTTCTTTACAGATTTTGTTTATTAAAAAGAGGGAGAGCACACATGCCCTTGAGTGTGGGGAGGAGCAGAGGGAGAGAATCTTCAGGTAGACTCCCCACTGAGCACAGAGCCAGATGCAGGGTATGGGGCTCACTCAATCTCATGACCCCCAGATCATGACCTGAGCAGAAATCAAGAATCTGATGCTCATGGGGCGCCTGGGTGGCTCAGTTGTTGAATGTCTGCTTTCAGCTCAGGTAATGATCCCAGGGTCATGGGATCTAGCCCCTCATTGGGCTCCCTGCTCAGCAGGGAGTCTGTTTCTCCCACTCTCATTTCCCCTGCTTGTGTTCCCTCTCTCCGTGTGTGTCTCTCTCTGTCTGTCAAATAAATAAATTAAATCTTAAAAAAAAAAAAAAAAGAAAGAAAGTCTGACGCTTAACCAACGAAGCCACCCAGGTGCCCCTAGAATAGTAGTAATTCTTGATTTGGGGAGTTCAAGGACAGTTGTAAAATTTAATGAAAGTTATATGGATTCCCTTCTTATTAAAAAAATAATTACCAGATCTGGGCCACCTGGGTGGCTCAGTGGGTTAAATGAGCCTCTTCCTTTGGCTCAGGTCATTATCTCAGGGTCCTGGGATCAAGCCCTGCATTGGGCTCTCTGCTCAGCAGGGAGCCTGCTCCCCACCCACCCACCACCCCCGCCCCCGCCTGCCTCTATCCCTACTTGTGATATCTCTCTCTCTGTCTCTCTGTCTCTCTCTCTCTCTCTCTGTTAAATGAATAAACAAATAAATAAAATTAAAAAAAAATTACCAGACCTGAAGTGAACTTCTTTAATTGCTAGTAATGTTGAACATTTTTAAAAAAAGATTTTATTTATTTATTTGACAGCGATCACAAGCAGGCAGAGAGGCAGGCAGAGAGAGAGAGGAGGAAGCAGGCTCCCTGCTGAGCAGAGAGCCCTGTGTGGGGCTTGATCCCAGGATCCTGGGATCATGATCTGAGCTGAAGGCAGAGGCTTTAACCCACTGAGTCACCCAGGCGCCCCAATGTTGAACATTTTCAATGGTTTTTTAAAATAGCTTTCTTTCTAAATTTCCTTATTTTTTCCATTTATTTGTCAGGATATATTTATGGATATGTATATAATTAATATATGTATATTTTACTTCCTATGTTCATCTTAGTTTACAGAACTTAAAATTTCTTTTCAGTCATGTGTTTTGTTTCTAAGCTTAGAAAATGGTTCTATTTTCTCCTTCCTGCCCAGAGATTTGATAAATACTCACTTTTGTTTTGTTTTAGCTTCCTCCTAACAAAAATGAAAGGGTGTGTTGAGACCATAGAGTTTAGGAAATCATAGCCATATGGTTAGTAACTGAGGGCATGGGTGTGGAAGAGATTGTTCAGGGAGAGTGTTTAGCCAGAGAAAAGGCAGGGAGAGGAAACTTCTGCAGAAATGTGTGGGTAGGTAATCTGCAAAGGATGAGTTAAATAAAAGAGGTTAAAAAGGAAGTCAGTGGTAGGAAAATAAGGAGAGAGGGACATAGAGCCCATGGGAGACAGAAGTTTTAGGAAGGGTAGAGTGATCAGTAGTATCCGTTACCTTAGCACAAAGATGGAACACCTAATGATAAGAACTGAAGAGTGGTGGTTGGGTTTGGCCACTAGAAATTCACTGGTGTTTTAGTGGAGAATGTTTTAATAAGGAATGTTTTAGTGGAGAGATGAAAGTGTAGTACAAGTGCCTATAGTTGTAGACTCTTAAGAGTTTAAGCAGGGAAAGGATGGAAAGAGAGTGGATTACACCTTCTGGGAGGGGTAGAGTTAGGGAAAAGTGTGTGTGTGTGTGTGTGTGTGTGTGTGTGTGTGTGTGTGTGTGTGTGTGTTTTGTTTTTGTTTTTTAGGAGGGGAAGAGTTGAGTTTATTCATAGAATGTGGAAATGGTAGTTAGAGGAAAGGGAGATATTGTGGGTGGGGAAAAGGAGTTACTTGAAGATTCTGCAGGCAGTTGGGGGTTCTAGGCTTAAGGGTCTGGGTGGGGACTATTTTCAGAAAGCAGAGGTACTCCTTCCTTTAAGATGGATAGGAAGGGGACGCCTGGGTGGCTCAGTTGGTTAAGCAGCTGCCTTCGGCTTAGGTCATGATCCCAGGGTCTTGGAATTGAGTCCCACATCGGGCTCCTTGCTCAGCGGGGAGCCTGCTTCTCCCTCTGCCTCTGCTTGCCTCTCTGTCTGCCTATGTTCACTCTCTCTGACAAATGAATAAATAAAAATCTTAAAAAAAAAAAGATGGATAGGAAGGAGGTAAGTTGTTGAGGATAAAGGAGTAGGAGAGAGAAAATTTGGAGGTGATTATGCCTCATTGCCACTTTTTAGCTATGTGTTTTATAATCCGTGGACAACTTAGGTTTTAGTTTTCTTACTGTGAAAGAATATTAATGGTTGCCTTGATTGTTTTATAGACTTCATGTGGTTTTAAAATGAAGAAAGTAGATGTTAAAATGCTTTAGAAACTTAAAATGCTACACAAATCTGTAGCTTATTGTTAGCAACGTGTTTGAGATTTAAATTTTTTTTATTTGACAGAGAGAGGGATCACAAGTAGACAAAGAGGCAGGCAGAGAGAGAGAGGAGGAAGCAGGCTACCCGCTGAGCGGAGAGCCCGATGCGGGGCTCGATCCCAGGACCCTGAGATCATGACCTGAGCCAAAGGCAGAGGCTTTAACCCACTGAGCCACCCAGGCGCCCCTAGCAACGTGTTTGAAAAAGTTATCTGCTTTGAATAGAGTCTGTAAAGCTCATTAAATCTGGGGCGCCTGTATGGCGCAGTGAGTTATGCATCCTACTCTTGTTTGCCGCTCAGGTCTGATCTCAGGGTTGTGAGATGTAGCCTGTTTTGGGCTCCCTGCTCAGTTTGGAGTCGCCTTGGGTTTCTCTCTCCCTCTTCCCTTCCACCTTGTGTGTGCATGCACACACGCTTTCTCCCTCTCAAATAAATAGGTCTTTACAAAAAAAACTTACTAAACAGAATGTTTCTTTTTTTTTTTTTTTAAATTTTATTTTATTTATTTATTTGAGAGAGAGACAGAGTGAGAGAGCATGAGAGGGGAGATCAGAGGGAAAAGCAGACTTCCCATAGAGCTGGGAGCCCGATGTGGGACTCGATCCCATGACTCTGGGATCATGACCTGAGCTGAAGGCAGTCGCCCAACCAACTGAGCCACCCAGGTGCCCCATCTTTTTTTTTTTTTTTAAGATTTTATTTATTTATTTGAGAGAGAGAGAATGAGAGAGAGAGCGAGCGCATAAGTGGAGAAAGGTCAGCGGGAGAAGCAGACTCCGTGTCAAGCAGGGAGCCCGATTCGGGAGTCCCGGGACTCCAGGATCATGACCTGAGCCAAAGGCAGTTGCTTAACCAACTGAGCCATCTGGGCGCCCCAAACAGAATGTTTCTAATAGCAAGAAGGTGAGGTGTTTTAGGACCATAATGTGAGAGTCTTAGGCCTCTCAGGCTTTATCTTATATCTGGAAAGGTTTCTTTCTAAGTCAGGAATGTGTCTTAATAAGAACTGCTGCTGACATTAGCACTTGAAATCATTTAAAATGTTGACGGCGGGAATAATTAGGGGAAAATGTGTGGGAAGAAATCTCCTTTGAAAAAAAGTAAAGTGAATTTTTCAGTAGTTTAAATTTGGCACGAGACTGCAGGAGACTTCATGAGACTGCATTCTCTTGTGTTTTCTGCTTGTTCACTTCTGAAAACATTTAAAGAACTTTTGAAAAAAACTAAACTTCAAGTTTTTATGGACTCTTAAGGTTTTGGTGCCTTAGATTAATTTATGCTTAGCTTTTTTCTGCCATCTTTCTATGTCGCTGTAAAGGTGGGTGTGAATGTCCTGGCAGGTGCACACAGGAGCATTAACAATGCTGAAAAGAGAGGCAAATGCCAGGTTCTTTTAATTTTATTTTTATTTTTTAAGATTTTATTTATTTATTTTACAGACAGAGATCACAAGTAGGCAGAGAGTCAGGCAGGGCGGGGTGGAAGCAGGCTCCCCGCTGAGCAGAGAGCCTGATGTGGGACTCAGTCCCAAGACCCTGAGATCATGACCTGAGCCAAAGGCAGAGGCTTAACCCACTGAGCCACCCAGGCGCCCCTGCCAGGTTCTTTTTAGGTCACGCTCCAGAGTCATCATTTCTCATGGTGATGACAAAGCATGATTAAATTGGTCAATTTGAAATCATTAATGATCAGGGAGCTGGGAAAATTGTTTTGATCCTCATAGGAGGTTAAACAGAGGTGGAGTGATCAGCCCCAGATTTGATGTACAACTCAGAGATCTAGAAAAATGGCAGAGTAATTTGTTCCAGTTCCTGCCAGTTTGGTTTCATTGTACTGACAACCTCAGCTGGTGTCATGGACCATGAAGAAGCAACATGAGAACACACAGGAGGGAAAATCCTGGGATTCTTTTTCTAGGGTTGTAATACCCATGTGCAAATAAAATGCCTCAGTGGGGGGAAAAAAAAGCTTTTGAAAAAACGAAACTTCAAGTTTTTATGAAATCTTAAGATTTGGTGCCTTAGATGGATTTATGCTTAGCTCTTTTCTGCTTTATCTGTGTCCTTATGACATATAGGTTCAGTTTTTATATGTAGTGAGTCTATCACATGGTATTTAGTTAAAAAAAAAAAAAAGGTTTGTGTTATGCTCTTCCCTTCTCTGTTTTTCTCTCTCTCTTTTTTTGGCATTGTGTTTTCTTGGCACTCTAGATTCCATTAGCATTTCCATTCCTTTGCCCTTGGTTATCATCAGTCCTGGATTTCTGTTTGTGATTTCTGGGTGCTGAGGATGACTGGAGAAAACCATATAAATGAGCTAATTGTTCTACTACTGACTAATACATGCTGCTTAGTCTGATTTGACCCTTGATGTTATAGTTAATTACCGTGAACATTTCATGGGATATTGACTCTTTCTCATTCCCTTGACTAAAATGTGCATGATATTGTTTCATTTTTGTACCCCTGTTAATTTATTCAAATATATTCAAGTGCCTACTATATGTCAGCCAGTATGCTGAAGAGTAGAAAATAGTAAGAGGGAAACAGTTAAAGTGCCAATTATAATACATTAGTGTGGAAAAAGATAAAATACTAATTTGACTTGGTGATTAAGAAGTCATGGTGAGGGGTGCCTGGGTGGCTCAGTTGTTAAGTGTCTGCCTTTGGCTCTGGTCATGATCCCAGGGTCCTGGGATTGAGACCTGTATCACTTAGGGCTGCCTGCTCAGTGGGAAGCCTGCTTCTCCCTCTCCCACTCCCCCTGCTTGTGTTCCCTCTCTTGCTGTTTCTCAAATAAATAAATAAAATCTTAAAAAAAAAAAAAAGAGAAGTCGTGGTTATCCTAAAAGTAGTATTAGTAGGGAGTTAAGATGGAATCCCCCTTATAGTTGGTGGAAGAGTAAATGGCAGGTGATAAAGGAGGAGGGTAGAGAGAGGAGTGGGGAGGGAGTACAGAAGGGAGCACGGGAGTGAGAGGGAGGAAGAGGGGGAGTGTTGGACCTGAAGGATGAAGGGAAGAGGAAGTGGGGAATGAGAAGGAGAGGAAAAGAATTATTTCTCTGTGAGAAGGTTTGCTGAGAAGGCTGGATAGGAGCCAGGAAGGACTTTGTTTTTATGTTAAAACCTCACCTTGTATACTTGGTGAGGGAAAGGTGCTAATAAGGAAAGAGGTTGAAGATTCAAGATATGGTATGTCTGATAGAGCAAGATGTTGAATGAGGCAGGAAGCAGGTGGAAGTCATGATGTGGGTCAGGAATACAGATGGATGGGTTGGCTTTGTACAGGAGGAGGAATGCCTCATTTTCTGGGACTGAAATAAAAATAGGGAGATGTATGAATATAGATAAAGTTATAGGTAGGGAAATCTGGGTAGAGGGAGGGTATGCCTGATAGTTTGCATGTCTTTATAAGGTCAGGAGCTAGGTTGTTGGTTGAGCGTGAAGGGCCTGGACAGGGGATAATGGGGTGGGGGGGCTTGAGTTGAGAAAATAATTAAAAGAGTTGTTGAGGGGAGGGACACCTGGGTGGCTTTTTTTAAAAAATAAACTTTCTGCTCAACAGGGGGCCTTGAGCTCATGACCCTGAGATCAGGAATCTCATGCTCTGCCTACTGAGCCAAACAAGCACCCCTGCTTTGGGGTTTCTTAATTTTTTTTTTTTTTTTTTGAAGTCTGGTTGTACCATTTCTGTCTCATCTGTGCCCTGACTTCATCCTCTTCTTTGTATATGCTTTTCCTTACCTTATGGTGTCATCTCATGTATGGTCCATTTTAAATATATATATGTGTGTGTGTGTGTGTGTGTGTGTGTGCACACACACATCTATATATTTTTTAAGATTTCATTTATTTATTTGACAGAGAGAGAGAGTGTGTGAGTGTGCAAGCAGGGGGAGTGGCATGGAGAGGGAGAAGCAGGCTCCAAAAGAGCAGGAAGCTGGACGTAGAGCTCGATCCCAGGATGCTGGGATCATGGCCTGAGCGGAAGGCAGCCGCTTAACTGACTGAGCCATCCAGGTGGCCCTGGTCCATGTTTTCTTAAGGCCTCTTTTCTGACAGTTCGTTCAGATTCTGTTCTTGCTTCCCACCGGCACAAGTCCCTCCTATTATTCCCATTCTATTGAGAGAAGGAGTGCATTTGCATGTAAGAGAGAGAATCTTTCATTCTTGTTGGGCTAACCTCTTAGTAAGCCCTTTCCTTTTAGGCTGATGGCCATTCTGTAGGACTGGTGACCTTTGGGTCAGGTGCATGCCTCTGAACCAGGATCTTGTGGTACTTATATGGAGATTAGGAGATTACACGAAATAAGACACTGCCACACAGCTCTTTAATATGCAGAGGGCTGTTGGTTCAGCTTTTACCTTGAGGGGGAACTGTGATTTTGTTGACCAATCTGGTGAGAACTAGATTGCTTAGAAGACCAGGGTTTACCTCAATAAGGGCGTCTAGATAGGCTCCATGAAAGTACTAGACTTTTAAGAATGAGAGAATTGGCTGCTGGGAAGATGGTGGAGTAGGAGGACCCTGGGCTGAAGTCTTGCCACATGGCCATCTAGAGAGTCCCCACATTGGCATGAATAACCCAGAAAACAACCGGATAGCTGGCTGAACAGACTTTCTGTGGCCTGACATAGATAAGAGGCCACAGCGAAGCAGATCCACCCTCCCAATTGCCCATGGCAGGATCCTATCAAAGCAGTGCCACAAAGCCTGGCAGTGTGTGTGCAGCCCAGACAAGGGTCAGCACCACTCTGAAGTGAGTCCTGTTCCAGGGAGAGGGGAAGAGAACCACATAGCAGTCTATCACCCCAGTAGGTCAAACCAGGTCAAGCACCTGGTTTGAATACAGGTCCCACACACCAAGAAAAGCTTCTCAGGGGACAACACTGGGAAAGTGCCTATAGTTTGGTGCTGCTTCATCTCTGGCAAATGCCTGGTCTTACTCAACTCAAGCCCAAGGCAGCCCCGGACTGGCCCACTAACACTGTGGGGACCAGACTCTGCTCAGAACAGGCAGAGAGCCATTGCAGACTGGACTGAAGACAAGCACAGCTCTGCCACAACAGGAGGGGGCAGACAACACACAGGGGAGATCCCCTGAAGTGCCATGTTCTGGGGAACAGGGGACACTGCACAGCAGGTCACTGCAGGCCCTCTTCATAAAGCCACTACTGTCAAGTGCAGGAGAGAAACAGACCCAGAATTAGAATGTGGAGACAGGAATATGTCCCAAATGAAAGAGCAGAACAAAATCACAGCAAGAGACCTAAACAAAATGGAGATGAGTAATATGTCTGGTTGTGAATTTAAAGTAATGCTCATAAAGATGCTTGCTAGAATTGAGAAAGGAGTGCAGAACCTCCATGAGACCCTCCACCAAGAGATAGTAGATGTAAAAAAGAACCAATTAGAGCTATTGGACTCACTAAATGGAAATAAAAATAGACTACCTGGAATAAATAGCAAACAAGAGGAAGTAGAACGGATTAGCCACCTGGAGGACAGAGTCATGGAAAGTAATCAAGCTAAGCAGATGAGAGGGGGAAAAAAAAACACAAAATGAGAATAGACCCAGGGAACTAAGCAACACTGTCAAGCATAACAGTTGCATGATAGGGATCCTAGAAGGAGAAGAGTGAGGAAAGGGGGCAGAAGATTTGCCTGAAGAAATAATGGCTAAAAACTTCCTGAATCTGAGGAAGGAAAGAGAAATCCAGATCCAGGAGGCACAAAGAGCCCCCAACAAAACCAAGCCAAAGAGGTCTGCAGCAAGACAGAAGTAAATAATATGGCCAAAAGTAGTGATAAATAGAGAATTTTAAAAGGAACAAGAGAAAGGAAAGCAGTGACATACAAGGGAAACCCCATACAGCTGTCAGTGGGTTTTTTAGCAGAAACTGCAGGCCAGAAGGGAGCGGCATGATAAATTCTAGCAGCTGAAAGGAAAAAATCTATAGCCAAGAATACTCTATCCAGCAAGGCTTTCATTTAGAATAGAAGGAGAGATACAGTTTCCTGGGAAAACAAAAGTTAAAAGCAAAACCAGCCACGTCCCTGTCACACATGCCATCAGGTGGGTCCCAAATTCATAGTCCAGTCACCTTCCTGACTGAGTCACCATGCACAGCCTGCCACCTGCTCGGTGCCAAGTCAACATGCCTTCACCTCAGATTGCCAAGGGCTCAAACTGGCACTCTTCCTCTCAAATTCCAGTCCTGTGCTCAAGTTTGTGCACAAAAGTGGGCATAATTATAACAGCAGAATGAAGCAACCCAAACAGTGACACTAATTCTGTGGAATATATAATAGATAAAAGGAGTGTGCTAGGCCGAGAATATCTCCAACAAGCACATCAAAGAACAGTACATACAGCATGATTCTGGTTAGTAAGAGAAGCAAACTGGGGAAAAATAAAACAAGATGAAATCAGAGAGGGAGACAAACCATAGAGACTCTTAAGCGTAGGAAACAAACTGAGGGTTGCTGGAGGGGAAGGGGGTGTGAGAATGGAGTAACTGGGTGATGGGCATTAAGGGGGACACTTGATGGAATGAGCACTGGGTGTTCTGTGCAATTGATGAATCACTGAACTCTGCCTCTGAAACTAATAATACATTACGTCTTAATTAATTGAATTTAAATTAAAAAAGAAACACACACACACACACACAAAAGAATGAGAGGGTTTCTGTATGAGGAGATTAGGGAGAATGATGTTGATATGATAGACAATGAAGACAGGAAGAAGATTTAAAGCAGTGGAAATTGTATATGCAAAAGGTTCAGGTAAAAAAAGTGTGGGGCATATTTATTCAGTTCAGCATATAGTAGTAATGAGAAAGAAAGATGAATCCAGAGTATTGAGGTCTTTTTATGCTAAGCCAAGGAGTTGAGGTACAACATGATGTTCATTGTTTAGTTGTCTTGAAGTTCTCACTAACCTTAAAATCACTATGAGAATTTATGAATGAGTGAAGTTCAGTCTAGAGAAGTATTATAATTTTTTTTCTTGTAGTTAAGACTGCATGACTTTCAGATCTTAATTTTGTTACACTAGTATTCTATTGTTCATTTTTTTGTAAGACTTATGTGATTTTTACAGAAGTTTTGAGATATAATTCACATACAATAAAATTCATTTAAAGTATACAGTTCAGTGGTTTTTAGTATATTCACAGTTGTGTACCCAATCTTACCCCCAAATTTAGAACATTTTCATAACATCAAAAAGAAAACTTACGGGGCGCCTGGGTGGCTAAGATGGTTAAGCACCCGCCTTTGGCTGAGGTCATGATCTCAGGGTCCTGGGATGTGAGCCCATATCGGGCTCTCAGCTCAGTGGGGAGTCTGTGTCTCCCTCTCCCTCTGCCTTTGGGGATATTGCATGGTGGAAGGGGAGAATAGAAAGTGACTGCTAATGGGAATAAGGTTCTTTTTTTTTTTTTTTAAAGATTTTTTTTATTCACTTGAGAGAGCGAGTACAAGCAGGAGAGGCAGAGGGAGAGGGAGACACAGACTCCCCACTGAGCTGAGAGCCCGACATGGGGCTTGATCCCAGGACACTGAGGTGTACAATATCCCCAGTCCTAGGCAACCGGTATTCTACTTTGTGTCTCTATAGGTTCATACAATAGGAGGTCCTTTGTGATTGAGTTTCACTTATAATTTTTTTTAAAGATTTTATTTATTTGACAGACAGAGATCACAAGTAGGCAGAAAGGCAGGCGGGGTGGGGGGGAAGCAGGCTCCCTGCTGAGCAGAGAGCCCGATGCAGGGCTCGATCCCAGGATCTGAGACCATGACCTGAGGTGAAGGCAGAGGCTTTAACCCACTGAGCTACCCAGGCACCAACTTATAATGTTTTCAAAGTTTATCCATGTTGTACCATGTATTGGTAGTACATTCCTTTTTGTGGCTAAATAATATTTAGTTGTTTGGATATACCATATTTTGTTTATCCATTCTTTAGTTAGTGAACAATTGCATTGTTTCCCCTTTTTGGCTACTATAAATAATACTAATAGAAACATTCATGTACTTTTTTTGTGTGTGTGTGAAAATATTCTCATTTTTCTTGAATATATACCTAGTAGTGGAATTACTGGGTCATATTTAACCTTTTGAGGAACTGCCAAACTTTTCCAAAGCATCTGTACCATTTTACATTCTCACCCAACAGTATGAAGGTCCTAATTTCCCCACATTCTTGTCAACACTTACAAGTATCTGTCTTTTTTTATTTATTGTTTTTTTGAAGATTTACTAATTTTTTTATTTTTTAGAGAGGAGGAGTGTGCAAGAGCAAGCACAAGTTGGGGGAGGGACAGAGGGAGAGAATCTCTAAGCAGACTCCCCGCTGAACACAGACCTCAGTGCTGGGCTTGATCTCTCCTATGAGAACTCCTATGTGATCTCTTATGAGATCACAACCCCAACCGAAACCAAGAGTTGGATGCTCAACTGACTGAGCCACCCAGGCTCCCCTGCTTTTTAAAAAAGAATTTATTTATTTATTTTAGAGAGTGCAAGAGAGTGGGAGCGCATGAGTGGGGAAAAGGGCAGAGGGAGAGAATCTTAAAGCAAACTCCCTGCTGAATGCAGAGCCCATCATGGGGCTCAGATTCCATGACACGTGAGATTATGACCAGAGCCGCAACCGGGAGTCGGTCATTCAACTGACTGAGCCACTCTGGCGCCCCAGTATCTGTCTTTTTAATTATAGCGATCTTAGTCTGAGGGAAGTAGCATCTCACTGGGGTTTTGATTTGCATTTTCCTGATCACTGATGACTTTGAGCATATTTCCATTTGCTTTTATTGACTGTTTTTGTTTAGCTTCTTTGGTGAACTGTCTGTTCAAGTCATTTACCCATTTTTGAATTGGCTTGGATTTTTTTGGTCGTTGTTGAACTGTAAGAGTTCTTTATATATTTTGGGTATTAATCCAGTATCCATGATTTGCAGATATCTTCTCCCATTCTGTGGATTTTCTTTTCAATATTTTAATAGGGTCCAAACCCAAGGTCATGAAGATTTTCCGTTTTCTTACAAAAGTTTTATATTTTTAGTGTTTGTGTTTAGATCATTGGTTTGTTTTGAAGATTTTTAAATTTTTTTATTTTTTTATTTTTTTAAGTAATCTTTACACACAACGTGGGGCTCAAACTCAGAATGGCCAGATCAAGAGTGGCATGCTTCACTGACTGAGCCAGCCAAGTGCCCCTAGATTATTGATCTGTTTTGAATTAATTTTTGCATATGGTATGAGATAGAGGTCCACCTTCATTCTTCTGCATGTGTATAGCCAGTTGCCTGAGAAATACTTGATCTTTGTGATTTAATAAAGTATTTTCTTCATACTTTGGGTAGTAGGACATTTCTTCATTATTAATAAACTGGCATAAGCTCCCATTCAAAATACTATCATGAAATGAATATAGAAGATACTATTAGAATTGGAATATTAGAGTTGTAAAGTTCCATACAGATTTTGTTCCGTTTCTTTCATTTTATAAATATGGAAACAAAGACCTGGAGAAGTTAATTGATGTCTAAGGCTGTGTAGCTATCGGTTAAAGATAATGCTTTAACCCAAGGATTAGCAAACATTTCCTGTAGAGGACCAGATAGTAAATATTTTAGGCTTTGTGGGACAAGAGGCAAATAGGGTATTGTGTAGGTACTTTTGTAATGAGAAAAAACAAATTTCCACAAATATTTTTATTAATGAATTTCAAAATATAATTAATAGAATCTCTCTCTCTCCCTCTTTTTTTTGGTAATACATATCTACTAATGAGAAAAATGGAGGATTTTTTTTGGGGGGGAGGATAACATTTTATTTGATGTTCAAAACTAGCATTCCTTAGCATCAGAACTAATTGGAAATATTCATCTGTTATTGTTGATCTGTTTGAAGTTTTGTGTATTTTTTTTTAAGAGGGAGAAAGAATCTTAACCCTGCTTCATGCTGGATGTGGAGCCAGTTGCTGGGCTTGATCTCAGCAACCCTGACATCATGACCTGAGCCAAAATAGTTGGGTTCTTAAGCAACTGAGCCACCCAGGCTCAGTTTTTCCAGGCACCCCTGTATTTCATCTTTGAAAATGTCTTTTACATAGAAAATTACTGCCAAATACTGATACATGTTTCTCATTGAGCATGTACATTGCTTGGAAAGCATATAGAGAATTGCTAGATTTTTCTCCTTGGTATTTGCCTTTTTGATATGAATTGCAGATTAATCACTTCAGTTTAAGAGTAGGTGGAAACCTTCAGCTGTACAGGCACAGGTAAATAGATTTTGAAATAGGGAAATAAACTTTCAATTGTACTAAGGTCTGAAAACACTGCTGAAACCATAGTTTGAACTTATAACATAGATCTGTTGTGAATTTGTATAGGAATGGCATCTTTTTTAACCTTTTTTCCCCATTTTAGTTTATTGAGATATAATTGACATAAAGCACTATTATTGTGGAGCATAGTGACTTACATACATTGTAAAGTGATTACAATGGTAACTTAACATTCACCATCTCACAAAATGGATACAAAAAAAGCAAAATGGGGGAAAGAAAGTGTTTTCTTTCTTTCTTTCTTTCTTTCTTTCTTTCTTTCTTTCTTTCTTTCTTTTTTACTTGTGAAAAGAACTTTTAGGATTAAGTCTCTGAGCAACTTTCAAATAAATATACCATATAGCAGTTTTAACTATAGTCATCTTGTATATTACATCCCCCCAGCACTCATTTATCTTATAACTTGAAGGTTGTACCTTTTGACCACTTTCACCCAGTTCCACTAGCCCCACAACTCTCTTGCCCAGGTAATGTCAAATCTGGTCGCTTTTTCGATGAGGTGTTTTTTTGGGTGTGTGTGTGTGTGTGTGTGTGTGTGTGTTTTAAAGGTTCCATAGATAAGTAAGATCATACAGTATTTGCCTTTCTCTCTAACTTACTCATTTAGTGTAATGCCCTCAGGGTCCATTTGTGTTGTTGCAAATGGCAGGTTTTCTTCCTTTTTTATGGCTGAGTAGTATTCCATTGTGTGTGTGTGTGTGTGTGTGTGTGTGTGTGTGTGTGTGTGTACAAATATATATCACATTTTCTTTATTCATTTGTTGATGAAGACTTAGGTTGTTTCCATGTCTTGGCTATTGTAAATAATGCTGCAGTGAACATGGGAGTGCAGATATCTCATCCATACAGTGATTTCAGTCTCTTCAAATATATAACCAGAAGTGGAATTGCTGAATCATATGTAGTTCTGTTTTCAGTTTGTTGAAGAACCTCCATAGTGTGTTTTCCTTAGTGGCTTTGCCAATTAATTGTCCCACTAGTAGTGCACAAGAGTTCCCTTTTCTCTACATTCTTGGCAACATTTTTTTATCTGTCTTTTTGATGCTAATCATTCTAACAAATGTGAGGTGTGGGAGTGGACATCTTGCATATTAACTCTTGACAACGTGTGTGTATGTAGCTTGACATTACTTGTGATTCAAACCTTGTTTTCATTTAAAGGACTTTGTTGCAGTATAAGTTTTGTACATAATCACTTTTGCCTTTTCATTTTAGGTTGATTTCATTGAGAAACATTATCCAGTCTATAGGAAAAGTTAATTTCCAAAGCTATTTTAGTGTTCAGTAATAGTGGTTGAGGGCAGTTCTTCTCATTCAGAAAAACTTAAGCTAGAAAAATTGCAATAAAACTATCCCTGCTAAGCTTGCCAACTTCTTAGTGGTAAGGCAAATCAGAATATACATCTTCTATTTCTGGCAAAAATTAATGGAATCAAGGATACTTAAGTCCATGAGAGCAACTTTTTTTTTTTTTTTAAGATTTTATTTATTTATCAGAGAGATTGCACAATCAGGCAGAGTGGCAGACAGAGGCAGAGAGAGAAGCAGGGTCCTTGCTGGGCAAGGAGCCTGATGTGGGACTTGATTACAGGACCCTGGAATCATGACCTGAGCCAAAGGCAGAGGCTTAACTGACTGAGCCACCCAGGCATCCCAACTTTTTTTTTTTAGAATTAACTACTGACACTACTAGTTGAGTCACATGATAGATGTTTTCTGCAGACTGTTTTCTGATGAATATTGCAATGAATAACCATAGGCTTGTTTAAACACCCTACATTTTCATGAACTTTAAAAATTTGTTCAATTAAGACTTTTTTTCTGCCCATATGTATTTTGACCGCTATCAGTTGTAACACATCACAGCAGATTCCACCTTAGGTTGCACTGAATTAGTGTTTTCCCAGAATCTTTGAAAATCATCTTGCCTGTTGTTCCTTGCAGATTATTTATTTAGGCTAATTATAATTACTTAGTTCAAACTTGTATTAGCTTCTCAAATAAACGGTAATAACTGAGAAATACTTGTACTCCTATCGATTCATCAAGAGCCAAGGAAACATTCAAAATCATTTGCCTTGATATTGTGAGATTGTTTTATTGATTGATTGATCGATTGACTGATTTAATAGTAATCTCTATACCCAATACGGGGCTTGAAATTTTGACCCTGAGATCAAGATTTATATGCTCTATGGACTGACCCTTCCAGGCACCCTCTTTCGTAATTGATAAAATACTTTTTTTTGAGCAAGTGTCCTTACCATTAGGCTTACAATCTTAAATAAACTTTACTTTTCTAGATGCATTTCTTTGGCTTCTATAAACATGATTTAATTAACTTGCTATTGATAAAATGCTTTTCTTGTTTGGCTAACAAATGAGCCATTCAGAAGCTTACTTTGATTGCATACTCATTTTTATTTTTGTGAAGAAATTCAGCTGTGATAAGGCCTACTGTTTAAATTTTCCAAATTTTTCTGACTGTGTTTTCCTGTGAATTTAAATACTGTGATGAGTGCTTAGTCTGGTAATGTTGATGTATGTTGTATTCTTATCATAGCTGTAGTGTCAGTGCATAATAAACGTATGTTTTGTTATCTAATTTGATAGTAAAATTATTTATGCTGTATTTAAAAGTATATTTGAAACCCACTTTTATCTTTTCTTGTTTTGACTTGAAGGGTATGCTGTCGTAATAAAAAATAAAATGTGTGGCAGTAAGTATAGTGTTTGAAAAGCTGTCAAGTTATATAACTGCATCACTGTTATTTGTAGTGTCCTGAGCAGCAGTGTAAAACCATTTAGAATGCCATATATGGTCTCATAAATACTGAAGTCTGCCATTGCAAAAGCAGTCATAGACAATACGTAAATAAATGTAGAAGTGTTTTAATAAAGCTTTATTTATGGACACTTAAATTGAATTATATATAACTTTGTGAAATTGTTATCATGGAACATTCCTCTTTTGATTTTTTCCCAACCATTTAAAAATCTAAAAACCATTCTCAGGTCATAGACTGAACAAAAACAGGCCCTAGTTGGCCTCTGTGGGCTCTAATAGTTAGCCAACTTCTTCCTTAATCCAAGAGAGTAAGTCTAATGGGAGGAAAATCATGCTGATGGAGGTAGGTCTGTGAGAAAACTAAATCATTCTTGACATTTTGACAACCCTTAAATCATACTATTTGGACTGGTTTGTGCCAGGATTAATATCATCTTAGAAGAGAAAGAAGGAAAAAAGAAAGATAGAGAGTTTATGTAGTTTGGTTTTTACTTACTTGTTTAAGGAAAGACTTGTACAATTTTATGTTTTTTTGTGCACTGCCTGAAGAGCTCTTAGACTTCTGAGTTTCTAATCTTAGGTTTTTATGTGAAAATATTACATGAATATGAATTTTCTTTCCCCATAAGAAAAAATATGTTTAAGACTTTGACATACTAGTAAATCTATAATAAGTTAAAAAATGGAATGTACTTTTATCTTTGATTTGTAATTTTAATTTTGGCTGATTCTTACTTTTGGTTTCCACATTTTTAAAAATTATTTTATTTATTTGACAGAGACACAGTGAGAGAGGGAACACAAGCATGGGGAGTGGGAGAGGGAGAAGCAGTCTCCCCACTGAGCAGGGAGCCTGATGCGATGGGGGGCTTGGTCCCAAGGACCCTGGGATCATGGCCTGAGCTTAAGGAAGATGCTTAATGACTAAGCCACCCAGGTGCCCTGCCCCTCTCCCCCTTTTTAAGATTTTATTCATTTATTTGACAAAGAGAGAAAGGAGAGAGCACAAGCAGGAGTTAGCGGCATAGAGAGAGGAAGAAGCAGACTCCCTGCTGAGCAGGGACCCTGATGCCTGATTCTGTCTAGGGACTCTGGGATCATGACCCAAGCCAAAGGCAGACACTTAACTGACTGAGCCACCCCAGACACCCCTGTTTCCATAAGTCTTAACAGATTATGAGGTTGTAGAAACTTTGACAGAGTGGTATGAAATTATAAGTAGATGGAGTTTATATGCAGGGAGGATTTGGGAAAACCAGGTATACTTCTACTATAGGTATGGTCCAAAATCCTTTATCAGTATTGAGTGAAAACCACATAGTTCTTTGTTTCTTCTTATTGTATATTATGTCTGTGGTGGTTGTTCATTCTTTATTTTTAATTTTTAAAAATGGACTTTTAAAGATTTATTTATTTGAGAGAGAGAGGAGAGTATGCATGTGAGCATGAGTAGGAGGGAGGAGCAGAGGAAGAGGGAGAAGCAGACTCCCCACTGAACAGGGAGCCCCACTCAGCCTCCATCCCAGGAACCTGAGATCATGACCTGACCTGAAGGCAGATACTTAACTCATTGAGCCACCCAGGTACCCCCCCAATAGATTTCTGATAGAGAGGCTGTTGTAGCTTAATTACTAGAGATGCATTAGATTAAATTAACACCTTAGAAAAATAATCAATACAAATATAAGGTTTTTTTTTTTAAAGATTTATTTAGTTTAGAGAGAGAGAGAGCATGCACATTCATGCGAGCAGGGAAAGAGGCAGAGGGAGAGGGAGAGAGAATCCTTAAGTAGACGTCCCACTGAGTGGGGAGCCCGACATGGAGCTCTGTCCCAGGGCCCTGAGAGCATGACCAGAGTCGAAATTAAGAGTCAGTCGTTTAACCCTCTGAGCCACACAGGCGTCCTTTAAGTTTATGTTTTGATGAAGTTAGCTGTATTAATGAAAGTGCTTTTTATGTATTTATTTGTTTTTAAGGGGCTTGAACTTATGACCCTGAGATGAAGACCTGAGCTGAGATCAAGAGTTGGATGCTTAACTGACTGAGCCACCCAGGCACCCCGATTATTTCCATTTTAAAGATAATGAAACTGGGACACCTGGCTGGCTTAGTTAGAAGAACATGGGACTCTCAATCTCGGGGTTGTGTGTTCGAGCCCCACGTTGCATGTAGAGATTCCTTAAAAATGAAACTTTAAAAATATAGGGGTGTCTGGGGGCACCTGGGTGGCTCAGTGGGTTAAAGCCTCTGCCTTTGGCTCAGGTCATGGTCTCAGGGTCCTGGGATCGAGCCCCACATCGGGCTCTCTGCTGGGCGGGGAACCTGCTTCCTCCTCTCTCTCTGCCTGCCTCTCTGACTACTTGTAATCTCTGTTTATCAAGTAAGTAAAAAAATCTTAAAAAAAAATATGGGGGGGTTCTGGGTGGCTCATTTGGTTAAGTGTTGGACTCAAGGTTTTGGCTAAGGTCGTGATCTCAGAGTTGTGGTACTGAACCTTGTGTAGGGCTCCACTCTCAGCACTGAGTCTGCTTCCCTCTCCCTCTGCTCCTCCCCCAGCTCATGTACTCTCTCTCTCAAGTAAATGGATAAATAATATCTTTAAAAAAAATTAGGATGGTGAAACTGAGGCACAAAGAAATTGAGTAATTTACCCAAATCACACAATCAGGAGTGGTAGAGTTGGGTTTTATTGGGACTCTAGAATATTTGCTCTTTACCACATCATGTAACCGCTTTGGTGTATCTGCTGTTATCCTTCTTTTTTCAAGCTTTAATTATTTAAATTGTGCAATTTTAGGGCCTGCACTTTAGAGATCCTACTCAGAGAAGAACTGTTAGTCTTTGTGTCCTCGGTGTTTCTTGTATTCTTGCTGAATCTTATCTGCCTACCCTCCCATCTCTTTTACTCTTCTTCTAGTAGTGAGAGGTAGTATAGGTCAGGGATGTATAAAACTAGTGAAGTAGGGAAGCCAGGGGACATTTTAGTTTTGGCTCTTCAAAGAAAAAAACAATTTAAAAAGTTTTTATATGTATAATTACTGAAAAAGTTAAGTTAAAGATAAATGTCTAAATACCAGCAATATTGCAAAACAACTAAAAGTCAGAAACAAAAGTCCAGGACCTTAAATAACCTACTCTTTATAAAAAACTCCAGTCTTTCCTTCCCTATTCTTAGAGATGAACATTTTAGCAAGTAAATGTTGTATTGTGATCATTCCAGGTTATTGGAAAATTATTTTCATAATCTGTGTGTACCTTGGTTAGCAATGTATTTTTCATTCCAAATCACAAAAAGTTTGAGAAATACTTATATAGTGTATATAATACCAATTATTTTAAATTTTCTGAGTTCCATGCAGACTGCCTCTCTTCCTGTATACTTTTAGTTCTTTAAAGATGATTTATTTATTTATTTGACACACACAGAGAGAGATCACAAGTAGGCAGAGAGGCAGGCAGAGAGAGAGGAGGAAGCAGGCTCCCTGCTGAGCAGAGCCTGATGTGGGGCTCGATCCCATGACCCTGAGATCATGACCTGAGCCGAAGGCAGAGGCCCAACCGACTGAACAACCCAGGTGCCCCCACTTTTAGTTCTTTAGATTTGTTAATCTCATTTGATGACCTTCAGGTTTTTTTTTTTTTTTTAAGATTTTATTTATTTATTTATTTGTCAGAGAGGGGGAGAGAGAGAGAGAGACTGTGCACAAGCAGGCAGAGTGGCAGGCAGAGATGGAGAGAGAAGCAGGCTTCTTGCCGAGCAAGGAGTTGGATGCAGGATTCCATCCCAGGAGCCTGGGATCATGACCTGAGCCAAAGGCTTAACCGACTGAGCCACCCAGGTGTCCTGAGCTTCAGGGTTTTTTTATATGTTGACGTTCTCCAGAGTTATTTTCTCTCTAGCTCCTCCTGTTTTCTTTTTCCGCTCTGGTGGTTCTTAACTTTTTTGGGGTGTCATACACCCCTTTGAAAATCTTATAAAACTTAATGGACTCTCTCTTAGAAAGTTGCTACCATATATATGTTACACAAAATTCTCACAATTTTGGGAGTTTCATAGGTCATCTTCTCCCAGGATCATTCACAGATTCCAGATTAGAGCCCCACCATCAGTTGAGCTCCCTGAACAATTTCATTTATTTTTTTTAAATGATTTTATTTATTTTAGAGAGAAAGCACAGCAGGGGGAGCAGCAGAGGCCGGGGCAGAAGCAGGCTTCCTGCAGAGCAGGGAGCCTGATGCGGGGCTCAGTCCCAGGATCCCAGGATCATGACCTGAGTTGTAGACAACTGTTCAACCAACTGAGCCACCCAGGCACCCCAACTTCATTTCTTTTAATTCTTCCAAATACATCGATGATTTCCCAGTCTGTATCTTCAGTATAAGTCTCTCTAGAGCACTAGACCCTGATATCCATTTACTTCCTGGTCTTCAGGATGTCCTGTTACTCTAGTCTACTTTGTTTATGGGTTATTTATTTTTTATTGAAGTATAGTTGACACAAAATGTTACATTAATTCAAGTATACAACATAGTGATTGGACAAATTTATGTCCATATGTTACACTATGTTACACTCACCGTAGCTATAGGATGGTATTATAATACCATTGAATATTAACCCTATGCTGTACCTTTTGTTCTGGTGACTTACTCATTCCATAACTGGAAGTTTCTTCTCTCAGTCTGTACTATTCTATTTTGTATTTCCAACTTCTGAAACTGTGTGTAGTTCCTTGGGCACATTTTTTTTTGTTCTTCATTGGTTGACTCCTTAGTCATTAGGCTCTGTTGACTGATTGCTTTGAGACATATTCTTTGAGACATTCTTTCCTCCTTAGCTTCTGTGATGCTATGCTCACCTATATTTCTGTTACCTCTGTGACATCTCCTCCTCCTTCCTGGAGTCTTCTTTTACTACTTATCCTGTAAATGTCTATTTTCCCAGGGTTCTGACCTCAACCCTCCTGAGATCTGTCACTCTCTATACATTTTTGGACAAACTTTTACAAATCCCTGACTTCAGTTATTTCCCGAAACATTGTATATAGCTAAAGATCACACCTTTATCACCAAATGACTACTAGATGTTTTCACTCAGATCAGTGGTTCCTAAACACTTGGGGGATTACATATCTCTTTAAGAATCTGATTAAAGCTATATCCTTCTTCCCAGAGAAGTACATAGATACAACAAATTTTGCATATCCTTTTCAGGTGTTCATGCCCCCCACCCAGACCCCTTCCATGGACTCCTTACAGGTCTGTGGTCTTTTTTTTTCTTCAGATTTTATTTATTTGAGAGAGAGCACAAGTGGGTATGGGGGAGGGAAGGGGGAGAGGGAGAGGGAGAAGCAGACTCTCTGCTGAACAAGGAGCGCCACTCAGGCCGGGACCCTGAGATCGTGACCTGAGCCGAAGGCAGATGCTTAACCGACTGAGCCACCCGGGTGCCCTGAAACTTTTGGATTTAAAACATTTTAAATTGAGAGCTTCTAAGTGCCAGATACATAATAGGTGCTGAGGGTACAATGTAGAATTTAAAAAGGTTACAATTCCTAATTTATAGTCTAGTTTGTAGTGTTGGTGGGATGGGCAAGAGACATAAGGCAATGAAAGAATTATACAAATATAAAAATTAGACCTGTGGTAAATTCTAATAAGGGCAGGTATTTGGTGTTTTGACAGCATATCATGGTCTGGAAGGCCAAGGATGTAGAATCAATAAGAACATTTGGCGACTGATTAGATACAGGGGCCAGATGAGGAAGAGATAGGTATCAAGAATGGCTAGGTTTCTGGTATGAGCAACTATGTGCATGCAGAGAGAAGTCTGATTGGTTTCTAGTTTTGTCTTGGTCCACACCATCTTAAGCAGTGGCTACAGGTAATTTTCTTAAAACTCATGGGTTTGAGTATATGTCATATATCTTCTTATAATTCCTTGAATGGCTCTTCTTTTTCTACAAGATGAATTTCCAACTCTTGATTGCTAAGTGTATTGTATAATATGGCTCCCTTTGCCTTTTGTTCCTCCACAGATCCTGGGCATTTTTAATGTAGCCATATTACAGTAATTATGCTCTCTGAATGTGTTCCCTCTCTTGTTCCTTTGTCTTTACACAGGTTACTTTCCCTTTGAAATGCTTTTCTTTGTGCCCATCCTGCCTCTGCTCTTTGATACTTTGGTAATTTCTACTCATTTTTCATTTTCTCTGGGAATTCTTTTCGGACCTCGTTAGTCTGATTTAGCTGCCCTTTGCTGTGCTTCCATTATACCCTGGGCAGAGAGCCTGTCCTTACTAATAGGATTCTTTAGTTTTTACTTCTTTATTGATTATTGGTTATATGATAATTGGTTGTCTGGTAATTGATTGCAATCTCTTGAGAGTGTTAATGTCTTGTCTTTGTGTTCCAAGATCTGTATGTGGTGAATGCTCAGCAAATGTTTAACTTGAGGAATTAATACTCTCTTCTTTTATATAGTGTGACTTTGTACAAATTGTTCTGTTTAGAATGCCTTCTTTGCTTTGTTAACTTCTAGACATCCTTTATTTAACATTAATCCGTACTTGATACTTCAGTGATAGTTCCTCCTTCCATTGTGCTTCTATAGCTTTCCTTTTCTTTACTCTGGTAAATATTTGACAGTAAAGAGTAGAGATCAAGTGTCCTTCAGGAGATGAATGGGTAAAGAAGATGTGGTGTATACATGTGTATACAAACATGCACACACACACACAAACACGCCATTGCATATTACTCAGGTATAAAAAAGAATGAAATTTTGTAATCTACAATAACATGGGTGGACCTAGAGGGTATAAGTCAGTCAGAGAAAGACAAATAACATAAGATTTCAGTCATATCTGGAATTAAAACAAACAAGTGAACAGAAAAAAAGAGACAAAAAATGGACTTTTTTTTAAAAAAGAATTTATTTATTTATTTGACAGACAGATCACAAGTAGGCAGAGAGGCAGGCAGAGAGTGAGAGGGAGAAGCAGTCTCCCTGCTGAGCAGAGAGCCCGATGAGAGGCTTAACCCATTGAGCCACTCAGGTGCCCCCCAAATGGACTCAATACAGAGAACAAACTGATGGTTGCCAGAAGCAGGGATGGGTGAAATATCTTGGGGGCGCCTGGGTGAATCAGTGGGTTAAGCCTTGGTGGGTTAAGCCTCTGACTTCGGCTCAGGTCATGATCTCAGAGTCCTGGGATCCAGCCCCGCATCAGGCTCTCTGCTCAGCAGGGAGCCTGCTCTCCTCCCCTCCCCTCCTGCCGCCTCTCTGCTAACTTGTGATCTCTGTCTGTCAAATAAATAAATAATAAGTAAATCTTTAAAAAAAATGTATTTATCTTGTTGAGCACTGAGAAATGTATAGAATTATTGAGTCATTATATTGTACACCTGAAACTAATACAGCATTAATATAGTGTGTTAATTATACTTGAATAAAAAATGAGTGCATGTATATATATCATGAGCATCATGGAGTTGTAGATTGAATGAATATTTCCTAAGTGTCCAATTCCATTTCATGGGGTAAGTTACTTTTGAATGATACTCGTCTTACCTATTGCATTGACTTGTACTTCATTGTTCCATAAAGGCAGCTGTTTCTCCAAATTCTGGATAATAAGTATTCTTTGTTTACTGTATAGATGATACCTATAGAAAATGCCTCCTTTTCTCCCTTTGTTAATTTTATTTCTCCTTAATGACGCAGCTCAAAAGTCCACTCTTCTTTTGTAACCTTCCTAGATTACCTAGGTTGTATGTGTTCTACAGTGTTCCTAGAAGGCTTTTTCCAAACTGCTACCAACAGTATTGCAGTGTGATCATCCACTCCCTTCATAAAGGGAGTTAATTTTATCCATTCCTTAAACCTGGTTCAGTGTCTAGTTAGTGCTTAACAAGTATTATTGAATTGATTGTATCCTTATTTATTTGTGTTTACATAACCCAGAGAATGTTGGGTGGAACTAGTTTTGGGATGAAAAATACTGTCCCCATATAATCTGTACAATTTATGGTCTCTACATAGGTAATTTGGATAATGCACTGGGTTCAAGTTGCTTGAGTAATCTTCATATTCTCTATTTCAGTACTGCTTTCTCCTGTCCTTTAACAGGTGTTCCCTGCCCTCCAGTGGTTAGATCATGGCTAACATTTTTAGTCAAGGTAAAGGTTTTAAAATCCTTTTATGGGGCACCTGGGTGGCTCGGTGGGTTAAGCCTCTGTCTTTGGCTCAGGTCGTGATCCCAGGGTCCTGGGATTGAGGCCCACATCTGGCTCTCTGCTCAGCGGGGAGCCTGCTTCCTCCTTTCTCTCTCTCTGCCTGCCTCTCTGCCTACTTGTGATCTCTGTCAAATAGATAAAATCTTATTAAAAAATCCTTTTATGGTGTTTCTTTTAAAGTCATATTTAAAATCCCTTAGGTTAACTTTCAGATAAAACAGTGCTGACCCCCCCTCACCATTTTTCCTTTATGTCTGATATGCCTGGAGCCCAGCTTAATCTAAGTGTAGCTTGACCTACCTGTGCTTTTGCCACAACGAGCTACCATGTGTTCCAGTTTTTAAGTATGCAGTGATTAGTTGAGAGAGTCACTCAGTCTGACCTTGATTCTTGGTTTCACTACATTGTTCTCACATGGCCCTATCAAGATTCTAAGATTTTGCTACAGTGCAATAGCTATCATCTTGTTTTCAGAAACCTGCCTCCTCCCTATCTCCCCAGCACACAACTCAGAGTAGCTTGCTGATCATGTGGCTGTTCTTTAGACTGAATTGGAGTATCTCCTGTAGTCTGGTTTGGGGTATCTCCTGGCTAACATCCTTTCTCCTGTATTATTGATGAGGAGAGGCTGACTCTTGATTTCTTGGCAAGGTGACTTATACCCTGTCCTATGCCTTTATATGTTATTTTTTCTCAGAAACCAAATCTTAGCTATCTAGGGAGCCTTGCTATATATATGGCTAGCTGTTATTTCTAAATACCTGCTCAAAGTTCTCTTTTCTTCTCTCTCTCTTGCTCTTTTTTTTTTTTTTTGGTAAAGATTTTATTTATTTATTTGACAGAGAGATTACGTATAAGCAGGGGGAGTGGCGGAGAGGGAGAAGCAGGCTCCCAACTGAGCAGGGAGCTCAATGGGGCTCTATCCCAGGACCCTGGGATCAAGACCTGGGGCAAAGGCAGGTGATTAGTGACTGAGCCACCCAGGTGCCCTGCTGCTGCAAAGGTTTCAATAGTATATCATGAAAGAAGGACAATGTAGTAGATTTTTCATCGATCTAAATGTATTCAAAATAAAAGAGTACTACTCATTATGAGATGCGTTCTGCCCAGATTTTTGGTCTTAAAATATCCATTATTACTTTTAAAAGATTTATTTATTTATTTGAAAGAGAGAGAGAGAGAGAGACAGAGTGGGGTTGGGGGGCAGAAGGAGAGAGAGACGAGCAGATTCCTTGATGGAGCAGGTTCCTTGCTGAGCGGGGGGCCTGATGTGGGGCTTGATCCCAGGACCCTGAGGTTATCACCTAAGCTAAAATTAAGAGTTGGATGCTGAACTCACTGAGCCACCCAGAAGCCCCTAAAATATCCACCATTTTAAGAAAGAATGGTAATAGTGGGTGGTATACTTTGTTATATAAAAATGTGGTCACGTTATGATGGTCAACTAAATTTTACTGATCTGTGATGTCTAGTAGTTTAGGAACTGTTGTGTTGACTGTCTCTCATTTTCATGAAGCATTGTGGTCCTTCTTGTAAAGTAGGCATGACTTCTTTCATATGCATTTGTGGACAATTTTTCGGTCTCTTTTTTTGTTATAAGCGTCTTGATTTTTGTCTGATTCTAGCCTTGAAGGTTACTTGCTGTCTCCCAGCGCTCATCTTTGGCCAGTAGTTCTACTTTCTGTTTTTATACGTTCTCATGAGTGTTTTAAAGCTCTGTGCAGCTCTCAGCTTAGGTAAATTTCTTCCTGTTTTTCCTTTTATGCTTTTCTAGATAAGATGTTTCTTTTAAGGGTTCAGTAGTACATTGACAACTTTCATTGTTCATGTTTCTTTTAGAGCTATTCTTTTTTATTTTGTAATTCATCTGGAACTAACTTTTTAAACTTTCTTTATGTTACTGATTTCTGACATTTTTCTTTGAGGTCTTAGTAAAACAAACAGAAAAGAAACTGTTACTAAGGTATCCTTTAATTCTGAAGGTATTTACTGATTTTTTCTTGTAGATGAGTATATGCAGGTGGCAGTCTTCATTACAACTTGTTGCTTTTATTACCATATGGTAAATTATAGAATCATAATATTTCTTACAACGCAAAGAATCTGTTTGCCTTTGTTGATTTTTCTAAGAAATGTTCAGTCAAAAGTCATTCAGGCACAAAGTAGTAAGTAATTAGACTTTCCTAGGAAAATATTCTTATCTCTTCAAGTATCTGTCAATAATATTTATCCATTTCTTTAAGGGGAAATAATTTGTGATGAGAGTCAGTGGTACTAGTTTTTTCTAATTAAAACTGTACCTCTTTGGAAAACATTGGTCAAAGCAGAATCCTTGTTTTGCATATATAATGTGAGTGTGGTTAAATGTATATAGGTCCTGTTTTCCAAATCCCAAATTGTTGACAGTAAATCAGTATTTGGTATTTGGACTTGCCTGGAAAATTGGGACCTATGGTTTCATATTCATTTATTCAACAGATAGTATGTGTTTGCTGTGTTCCAGGCTTCGTGGTAGGCACTGGAATAGAGTGGAGCTTACAGTCTAGTGGGCAAGATGTTAATTAATACATAGTTTTATTTTATTTTATTTTTTTAAAGATTTTATTTATTTATTTGTCAGAAGGAGAGAGAGAGCACACAAGCAGGCAGAGAGGCAGGCAGAGGCGGATAGAAAGGCAGCCTCCCTGCTGAGCAAGGAGCCCGATGTGGTACTAGATCCCAGAACCCTGGGATCATGACCTGAGCCAAAGGCAGGAGTCTCAATACATAGTTTTTTTTTTTTTTTTTTAAAGATTTTATTTATTTACTTGATGGACAGAGATCACAAGTAGGCAGAGAGGCAGGAAGAGAGAGAGGGGGAAGCAGGCTCCCTGCGGAGCAGAGAGCCCGATGTGGGGCTCGATCCCAGGACCCTGGGATCATGACCTGAGCCGAAGGCAGCGGCCCTAACCCACTGAGCCACCCAGGGGCTCCTCAATACATAGTTTTAAAAGTAGAGTTGTGGGGACGCCTGAGTGGCTCAGTCAGTTAAGCAGCTGCCTTTGGCTCAGGTCATGATCTCCAAGGGGCCAGGATCCAGCCCCACATCAGGCTCCCTGCTCAGTGGGGAGCCTGCTTCTCTCTCTCGGCCCCTCCCCAACTTGTATTCTCTTTCTCTCTTTCTCTCTCTCTCAGATAAATAAAATCTATTAAAAAAAATAAAAATAGAGTTGTGGTAGGTGCTACAAAGAAGTACAGGGTACTATGAGAGCATATTAAAGGGAGACCTCATCTGATCCTTGGGGGTTAATAAGAAAAGTTTCCTGAGGAAGTGACAGAAACTTATGCCTGAAAGGTGGATGAATAGCAGTTAGGTTTGAGGTATCTGGGAAAATCTTAGCAAAAGGTAAGGAAGGTGATTATGTGGGCTTGAGATAACATTCTGTCACATTCTGTCCTCTCTTTCCATATTTACCTCTCTGAACATTTTCTAAAACATGCTTTTAATCATATTTCTATGCTTGTTAGGAAGGTTTTAGAGCTCTTTATTGAGTAGATTGTTGGCTCTTTGAAGATAGGACTTTTTGCCACTTTTAATTCCTTAGTTCAGGTTTCACATATTGGAGCTAGTTATACTTTGCCTGTGGATAGAGGAGTTGGTTTTAGTTGCAGTACTAAATGGTAGCCAGAAATGGGGTTGTGTATAAACCAGTATGATTCCCTTTTTTTTTTCCTGCTGCCTAACACATGCCAGCAGGTTTATTGCTAGTGAAGGAAGTTTATTTATTTATTTATTTATTTATTTATTTATTTATTTAGGTGAAAAGCCTTTTTTGTAACTTTGTCTGTAGCTGTTATTCTAAGAATGGTTTTTATTGTGTTGATTTAGGAATACAGTAAATAAGACCATAACCCCGGGGTTTTGGGGATGTGTGTGGTGATGGCTTTGTCTAAAGATTTAAGATGATGACCAAACATTTTAGTCACTTCAGAGAGGTAGGTCACTGGTAGATATTGGAACTGAGTTGATGGGATCAGAGTAGATTGGATAAGGAATATAGTTTGTTTTGTTGGTGGATTCTGTTAAGTTTTGCCAACTTCTGGAGTTCTTTTGTAGACATCTGAACAGTGCAAGAAGTGCCAATCTTTGCCCTATCCTCAACACATAAAAGACATTCAAATATTTGAGTAGAAAAAATGTGCATGTAAGTGGAATAGGGCTTATGTGTTTATAGAGCAATCTGGGATCAAAATTGTGTTCATATTTCATGAATTCTCTATCCCCATCTCCCTTAAATTTAGTAAAATATCTTTTTGAAAGCTCAAACAAGAGAAACCAAGGGAAAGATTTTTGTGTTAGGCTGATGAGCAGGGGTTAGCTATGAAAACTGAAATGAGGGAATTTTTCTTTCTTTTTTTTAAGAATAGGGGGAGAGAGAGAGAGAGAGAATGCGTGTGTGCATGAACAGGGGGAAGAGCCAAGGGAGAGGGAGATAATCTCCAGCAGACTCCATGCTGAACGCAGAGCCCTACGCAGGCTCCATCCCATGACCCTGAGGATCATGACCTGAGCCAGAACCAGGAGTTGGGGTGCCTAATGGACTGAGCCATTGAGGTGCCCCTGAAATGAGAGAATTCTAATAGCAAGGTAAAATGCAGGAGTGTCAGTTTTAGCACTTAGTTAGCTTGGCATATTAAAAACTTGGGTTATATAAGGATGCCTTTTATTTTTAAAATATTTTATTTTTAGAGAGAGAAAGAGCATGTACAGGCTGGGTGAGGGGCAGAAGAGGGAGAGAATCTCAAGCAGACTCTTGGCTGAGGACAGAGCCAGATGTGGGGTTCGATCTCACTACCCTGAGATCATGACATGAGTGGAAATCAAGAGCCCCTGGTGGTGGTTCTAAAAGATCTGGCATTTCATGTTTGCTTGATGTAGGGGAAGAGCAGCAAAAGAAAATCTCCAATCTCCCTGTCTTCCAAGGTGTCCTCTGAGATTCTCCAATGAGAGATTTTATTTCAACGTTGTCTTTGGGATGCAACTACCACTAGGTATGGTTGTTAACCAGTCATCAGTCATTTACATCTTAGAATCAATGTCAACACAATTCTGCCTTTAATTTTGTGTGAGGAAACCTTAGACCCTTAAGAGGAAAGCATTCTTGGAAGAGGTGGGAGATTTTGACAAGGCAGGAAAAGAGGTTTTTGGGGTCAGGGAAGAGGAGGAAGGTGTTAAAGAAATTGATGTGTTTCATTTTTGCCTAGGATTTTGGATATTATTCATTGTTTCACTGGTGATGCTCTTGTTGACAGTGCCTGCATGGGGGTTTCAGAGCAACTTCCTAAGTCTGTGCCCTTTAGCTTACACATTTTCCAGTCCATACTATAACTCCATCACACTTTCTTCCCGTGGTGTGGCAGAGGAAGAGCAGAATGAAGGGAAACAAGACCCTTCTTCCAATGTTTCTGGTCCAGCTCTGATTAATCCTGTTGGTCAAGTCTCTCCCTCTTGGCTCCTTTCTTTTAGTCCCCTCATTCTCCTTCATATAGTGTTTTGTATTAGGTCACCAAGCAATGATTACTTCTCAGTATTTGCTAATTCTTATAAGAGTTGAAAGAATACAGTTTGAAAACATGGACCACAATTTCTGCTTTCTATTTTGCCTCTTTTCTTTCTCATTTTAAACAACTGTCCCTTTTTATTACTTGACTGTTAGCAGTTCAGAAGGAGGAGCAGCTACTCCAAGGGAGTATAGCTCAGTGGTAGAGCATTTGACTGCAGAAGGAGGAGCAGCTGGTAAGGGGTAGGAAGAAATAATTTTTGATGTTTGGTTGGGAGAAATACTATTCGTTAACTTGTTCAGCGACTGCTTGATACAATATTCAGCAGTTTTTTCTTTGCACTTCATAGCCTAAATATCTTGAATAAACAGAAATTGAAAACACAGGATCAGGGCATTAAAGGTTAGATAATACTCTGTCGTGCAAAAAATTGTTTCCACGGTTTACTGTTTTATTAGGACATCTTTCATCTTTGTCAGGCAAGTTAATGGCAACTCTTCTTCTCTTTCTTCTTGGTAGTGGAGTTTTCGGTCTCCTTCCTACTTTCCTAGTGTTCTTCGATCGTGGATGTTGCAGACTCGACCACCCGTCTCAAGTCTTTTCTTCAAGGTTTCCCGACGGTCTGGCGCTATCCAAACCCACAGCACATTGGAGAGGAAGATCGTGGATTCATTTGACGAGCTGGTGAAGCCCCCAGGGCTGTGGAGCCAGATGTGGGTGGGACTGGGTGCGGCAGGGGCGGGGCCGCTGAGGAGCCCGAGGGAAACGGTGGAGGGCACAATTGAGAAAGCCCGCGGGCAAAGGTTTCACAGTTTTCACGAAGCCTTCGTGTGCGAGGGTGAGGGAGTTGGGGTGCCTTCTTCCTCCCTCGCCGTTCTTGATTCTGGAAGCTTCATTAGGGTTTTATCGGTTTCTTGGACCCGGAAAAGCAGCGGCTTGAGCTCCAGGGGCGGGTCCCAAGGGTCTTGTCGCTGCTCCCGGGCCGTTTGGCCTCCTGGTGTTGGGGGAGGGGCGAGGGAGGCGCTGCTCGCGCCTCCTCTTGCGCTTGCGCGGCGGGCTCTGAGCGGGTAGGAGCGCGTGCGCGGTGACGTGGACGTCCGGTGCGCGCGCAGGCTCTTCAGCTGGAGCGGACACACGGTGTGCGAACCGAACAGAATAACCCGCCCCCAGCGGGATGTGAAGGACTCCGGGTGAAGCCGACCACGCCCCGCACGGTAACTCTCGGGCCTGGGTGGAGGGCGTCGCTTTAGTACTGGCCCGAAGAGAGTTTTTTGAGTTTGAAGCGCTTGTGGATTTGAACAGCGTGAGAAGCGTTCCGCTGTGCGATCTTCGCACGCACCGGCCAGGCCGGGCCTTGCGCGGGGCTGCCTTTGGCGCGCGCCTGTGGCCCCCGGAGCGAGGCTGCGCATGTCACCTCGCGCGCGCGTCCCCGGCTCACTTCCGCGTCGCGCAGCGAAGTAACTGGGAACATCGACGCCAGGAAGAGAAGCCACGAGGCGGGCGGGGTGAGAAGCGCCCTTGGCGCGGCCCTGCCCTCGCGTGCGTGGGGTGCCGCACCGCATGGTACGATCCGCGTGATGACTTTCAGCGCGGCGCGGGGCTTTAGGTCGAGAGCTGCGCTTGTGCGCTTTGCATTTTAGAGCTCAGGTCTCGGGGTTCCAAAACTCTGAGGGAAACGGTGCTGACGTCGCTTTTTCAGGAGCTGTGTGTAGCGTTTTGACACCTGTGTAAACGTCTTTTTTAGCATGTAATTTCTGGGCAAGTTGTTTGAGGCAGGACCGCGCGTGAGTTTAATAAAGGAGGGCGAGGAAGTGAGCCACACAGGAGTGGGAACTTGGTAAACAAAGGACCGGTGGCTAGTAAGTGCAGAAATGAGGGCGGGGAAAACAGGTGGGAAGAGCAGGTGTTATTTTCTTTTTCCCTCTGTGGGCAGCCTTTGGCTAGTTCTCCGTTTATGAGGTTTCCCGCGTCTGTTAAATTGTCAAGGAGGTCTTTACCCTCACTGGTAGGTGGGACTGGGATATAACAGGCTATTCGAGTACCACTAACCAAAGTTGAAGGATCTATGTGCGAAGAGCATGGAGAAGTTAGAGATCATTTCAAACTGAGCTGTGAGTGGAAAGTGGTAGTGTCTTCCCATGAAGATTTTTGCTTTGCTTTTGGAACCCTGGGGTTGCCTCTTCCTGGGGAGGGTGCAAGCTGAGAGGGGTGAAGGAGGTCTTAAAGGAGGGTGACTGACGGCAGAACAACGGGAGTGACCAAAGTACAGCCTTCTCTGAGAGAAGACCACGGTCGGGTTCGCGTCGCCGGAGCAGACACGTGGATCAAGGGAACTCTCGAGTCCACCCGCGCGCCCCCGTGGGTGTTGTGAAGGTTCTCAGGCTTCTATGGTGTAATCCCTGGCAAATACTGCCTGCTCTCCTTATTCTTTTTGGGCACGACGCCGCGGCTAGGCTGCAGGGAAAGTGCTTGGAGGCGGCGTGACGACTGCTGGGAAGGGGGCTGGCCCGAGAGGGTTGGGTGGCTGGTTCCGTAGTCTCCACGGTAACAGAATGCGACTGGATCCCGCCCTGCGTTCGGCAGGTTCCGGTCGGCGGCACGTGATGTGTCCGGACTCCTCTTCTCCGGAAGAGCTTTCTTTGCGGCATTTTTTCACGTGGTTGTCGGCTAGCTAACCTCTGCAGTTAAAAAGCGGTGATTTTGGGCCCTTGATAGTCGACGGCGACTGCTCTTCCCGGGTACTAGCAGGAACTAGCAGGAGGCCTTTTCACTTACAAGGGTATGGGATCAGTGCTGGTGCTTCTTGCTTCCCAGTGGTTATGTTTCCAGCGGTTGTGTGGGTTAAGTGGGTTGAGTTCACCTAACAAAAAACACATGCTTAGGACTTGAGGAAATTCAGTGCCCTGGGTACTTTGCCATACTTATTCTAGAGTAGGGTGGTAGTTTGATTACTAGCCGTTTCTGCCATAAACTGAGAGCTTGATTACCCCAAGTTATAGTTAAGGGACCATTCCTAGGAATAAAAAATGCTTCTGGAGTTAGCATTAACTGGTGGTATCTGGGAAGAGAAGGGATAGGACTTAATGTCTTCGGCAAATGCATTTCTGTGCCTTAAAACCTAACGTATTTCAGGTAGTATTTTGCGTCTTTACAGGATTGTGGTGATTATAAAATCCTCAGGATGTTGTCTGGCCCGAAGTTAAGTGCTTACTAATATAGATTGCAAGTATCACTTATTAAAATCAACCAAATGGTTAAGAATTGGTGGTTGGCTATTTTACTGTTTTTGCTACCATTTGCTGTTATGTTTTCTGATTATATCCAAGTTGTTTTTTTTTTTTTTTTAAGGTTTTAAATTTATTGACACAGGTAGTTCGCGCGCGCACGCGCAAGCAGGGGGAGGGGCAGAGGGAGAAGAGAAGCAGGTTCCCTGCTGAGCAGGGAGCCCTGAAAAGGGGGGCGGGGGCGCTAAATCTGAGAACCCCGGGATCATGACCTGTGCTGAAGGCGAACACTTAACGGCTCGGCCACCCATACGCCCCCCAGATTCTGTTTTTCTTAAGATTTTTTGAATTTCTCTGCCCATTGTATATTGGTAAATACCGACATTCTGATGAACTCATTCTCTTAAATTTTGTGTTTCAGAAACTTAGGTTAACTTAAACCATATTTTTGTAGTGAGTTTTTATTTTTATTTTTTGTAGTGATTACATTAAGGAGCAAACTTAGCATCTTGGTGCCTGCCATACGGTAATACATTTGTTGTACGAAAGGTTACCTTTTTTTTTTTTTTTTAAAGGATTCTGTTTATTTATTTGACAGAGATCACAAGTAGGCAGAGAGGCAAGCAGAGAGAGGGGGAGGCAGGCTCCCTGCTGAGCAGAGAGCCTGATGTGGGGCTGGATTTCAGGACCCTGAGATCATGACCTGAGACGAAGGCAGAGGCTTAACCCACTGAGCCACGCAGGCGCACCTCCCCCTTTTTTAAAGCAACTTTGGGAACATTCAGAATAGGTTGACTAGCATTTCTGCGTTTTTAAAGTAATATTATTTTGATTGGGTGCTTTTTTGGACGGGGGAAGTGTGGGAGGCAGGCAGTACATGAATCATTGAATTAGGTAACTACCTAGTTAACTGGTGTATTTTGTAAGTTGTGTGAGGGTCATGGCTTTAGTAGTTAAACATTTCCCAAAGAGGTCATTGGTGAAAAGACATTTAGAATAGGGACTCTGAAATTGTAGTGATTTATGGCATTTGTCACATTATCTGAAAACATTCTCTCTCAAAGCCTGTGTGTGTGTGTATGTTCTGATGGAACTTTTTTGGAATGTTGTTTATCATCCGCTAAACTTAACTTCCGTGGTTCATTACTATAGTTATATAGATAAATGCTTGATACTGAAAAGCTGAAGTGAGACTTTTCAAATGTTAAGCTGTAAGTGTACCCAAACTGTGGTCTTCCCTAAAGCTTTTAGAGAGCCAAATATAAGGTATTTTTAGAATCTTGCTGGGAATAGATTTATTTCTTCATGAGTAACTTAACCCTTCCTAAAGTACATTTGATTTTTGCAATCGGTTAAAGCCTTAGACTTTTGAGTGTTACTTGTGTGTCTGAAGTAGCTGAATATGCTGAATTGACTATCCTCTTATTCTAAGATCCTGTATAGATCCCAGAAATGTAGGCGTGCTTACAGTGGACTCTGCTTAAAGATTGGCATGGAATAAGAATTCAGTTTCTTGGGGCGCCTGGGTGGCTCATTGGTTTAAAGCCTCTGCCTTCGGCTCAGGTCATGATCCCAGGGTTCTGGGATCAAGCCCCACATCGGGCTCTCTGCTACGCGGGGAGCCTGCTTCCTCCTCCTCTCTCTCTGCCTGCCTCTCTGCCTACTTGTGATCTTTGTCTGTCAAGTAAATAAATAAAATCTTAATTTGTTTCTATACTAGTGGCAGTATAGGGTTCAAGAAATAGAGATTGTTTTGGTCATAAGTTAGGTTTTTGGTTTTATGCATTTTCATCAACTCATGGAATAGTTTGGAGGTTTTTTTTTTTGTTGTTGTTTTTTTTAAATGCCTTACACAGATCAGAAGTCTGAAAGCTCTTTTTCCTGTCTTCATACACATTTTTACATTGTTTTTATATTTGTTATCTGTGCAGAATTCAAATAGAGCAGGCTGAATTTTCTGCACTTAATTTCTTTGTTTAGGCAAAAAGAATAATTGAAATGTATATGTATGAAGTTAGCATAAAATTTACTCAGTGCATTCTGTAACACTAAATGGGATATCTGTCAGTTGAATCTTTGACATTTCATAGATTTTTAAGAGTGCTTTTTATTTTTGATGGGGTTTGTGCAGAGGGGGAGAGAGAGGGAGAATCTTAGGCATGCTCCATGCCCAGCACAGACCCTGTTGGGGTCCATCTCAAAAACCTGAGATGTGACCTGAGCCAAAATCCAGAGTCAAACGCTTAGTGGACTGAGCCACTCAGGTGCCCCTTAAGAGTGCTTTTTAAAGTATTAGTTAAAACTTCTTTGCTCTAGTTTTACCTGTAATCTGAAAGCTAAGATTTTACTATTATAGAAGATAATGTTTAAGAAATTTTGAACCCTTTAATATATTCATAGGTTTGGAATAGCTGAATTTTTTTTCAGTTAGTTCTTTGCCACCTTAGTTATATTTAAATTGTACTTAAAAAGAATGTTGTACATAATTGTTTGCAAAAATTGCTGGTGGTTTGTGAGGAAAAACTTTGAACTTTATGAACTGAGTACAAGATTTTGCATTGTTTGAGTTATATGCCATTGTAGAGGTTATTTGTGAACTGTCTAAGCTTTACTATTTTTATAGTCACCTTAATTTTGATTTTTTAAAAAAAGACTGTATATGTTTATTTGAGAGAGAGAGCAAACAAGGGAGAGAGCACAAGCAGGGGGAGAGGCAGGCAGAGGGAGAGGCTGAAGCAGGCTTACTGCCACGCAGAGAGCCCCATGTGGGGCTTGATCCCAGTACCCTGAAATCATGCCCTGAGCAGAGGGCAGGCGCTTAACTGACTGAGCCACCCAGGCGCCCCTTAATTTTGATTTCTAAGTCTGTTCAAATTTTGCCTTATCAATCTCTGTTAGGTGTTGCCTAAACTTGTTAGTTTTAGGAAATAATAAGCTTAATTGTCTTAAGCCTGAAGCGGCCTTTGGAAAGAATCACCCTAAATTCTATCTCTTAAGAGTAAGATCCAAATCAGAGAAGATACATATTTTTTTTAATCTTTCCTGGGTATTAGTGTTTTAGTGTAAGGAAGTAGGTTTCTTTTTTTATGTCTAGCTATAATAGGAAACAGTAGTCAACCTTTTTTTGAAGTCTTGACTTTTAAAATATCTATTATCCTCAGGCTAATTGTGAATATTTTAGGTTCCGGAGATTTTTCTGTTCCTTTGGTTAGTTCTCTAAAAAGAGGTAAAGTTCAGATCATATGATTTTTGCTGCTTGTCAGTAGCTCTGATTAAAGATAAAATTAGGCTTTTTAATTAAAATTAGAACCAATAAAAGATGGATTTGATTAATCAAAATTACTGACCCACTTAAACAGGAGTAGTGATGTAGCATCTTTTTGTGTAAAAGCTAATTGGAGATAACTTTATATTTGTAGAGTATTTAGGTAATTGAACGGCATCAGTTCAATATAACAACCTGAGATTTCTTTTTTTTTTTTTTTTAAGATTTTATTTATTTATTTGACAGAGATCACAAGCAAGCAGAGAGGCAGGCGGGGGGTGGGACGTGGAATCAGGCTCCCTGCTGAGCAGAGAGCCGATGTGGGGCTAGATCCTAGGACCCTGAGATCATGACCTGAGTCGAAGGCAGAGGCTTAACCCATTGAGCCACCCAGGTGAACCCCCTGAGATTTCTTTATAACTTTTTATTGAGATATAAGTCACATAATATAAAATGTACAATTTTAAAGAGTACACTTCACTGGTTTTTAGTTCCTGAACATTTCTGTCACAAAGAAACCCCATCCATACCTGTTAGCTTTTGTCCCAGTTATCCCTCTCTCCTTCCCGTGGCTACCACTAATCTACTTCTGTCTCTACAGATTTATTTATTTTGGACGTTACATATAAATGAAATCATACAATATTTGTGGGATTTTTCATTCGAACTTTAAAAAATTAACCAGTTTTAACCCTTTTTTGAATAGGTTGTATGTTCACAAGGGAAAAAATTTAGAACATGTTTTCCCTTGTTACAGCCAACAATGCTAGTTCCTTTTGTTTCCTTACAAATAGTCTATATATGTCAGGCAAATACATACGTATTCTTTTTTTTTCTTTGGCTTTTTGTTTTTAACTTTATAAAGAAGTGTAGCATAATCTACCACTCTTTGGAACATTTTGCCCTTAACATATCTTGTAAAATAGGAGTACCGAATATTTATATATTATCCATTTTAGCTGCAGAGTATTCCATTCTTTAGATGTAGCACCATTTATTTAACCAGTCTTTCTTGATGGATTCTCCCACACCCCCAAAGTCTTTTGCTATTATACAGAGAAATACAGGGAAGGATCTTGTATGCATCACTTATGGATGTGTGTCTGTGCGTGCATGTGCATACTTAAGATAAGGCCTTAGAGGGGTGCCTGGGTGGCTCAGTGGGTTAAGCCTCTGCCTTTGGCTCAGGTCGTGATCCTGGGGTCCTGGGATCGAGCCCCACATCGGGCTCTCTGCTCAGCGGGGAGCCTGCTTCCCCCTCTCTCTTTGCCTGCCTCTCTGCATACTTGTGATCTCTCTCTGTCAAATATATAAATAAAATCTTCAAAAAAAAAAAGGCCTTAGAAGAACTGTTGTTTCATAGGATATATGCATTTGTACTTCTTATATTTTCATGTTGCCCTCTATCATAGAGATTCTGTTGTTTTATAGTCTCAGCATCTTGTTAGATGAGAACATTGGTTGATTTGCAGCCTTTCCAACACCTCTACCAAATTTTGATTTTTGCTGGTGTGATAGGGTAAAAGACAGTGTCAAGATGGTTTTCATTTGCGTTTCTCTTATTTTGACATTCTGTACATTTTTATAGGTGTTTGGTTTTCCTGTGTTTTACCTACTTTTTGATACAGTACAGGGCTGCAAATATGTTTTCTTTTTTAGGATTTTCCTAATTTTTCTCTACTGTAGGAGTACAGTATATAATTATATATAGCATACAAAATATATTAATCGACTGTTTATGTTATGGTAAGCCTTCCATCAGCAATAGACTGTCAGTATTTAAGTTTTTGAGGAGTCAGAAGTTACATGTGGATTTTCACCTGTGTGTGCAGTGAGGGGAGGTCAAGGTCCTACCTAATAACCCCTGAGTTGCTCAGGGGTCAACTATAATTAGATTAAAATGAGATCTTTCTTTCTGTTTCTTCCTCTCCTCTCCTCTCCCCTCCTCTCTTCTCTTCTCCTCTCCTCTCCTTTCGTTTTCTTTCTGAGAGATTGCAGGGGAAGGGGCAGAGGGAGGGGTAGCGGGAGAGAGAATCCCAAGCAGTCTGACGTAGGGCTCTATCTCACGACCCTGAGATCATGACCTGAGCTGAAATCAAGAGTTGACTGCTTAACTGACTGAGTCACCCAGGTGCCCCTAAAAGGAATTTTAAAAAGATATTAAATATTCTGGACTGAATATCCTTACAGTGGTGAGAGAAAGCTAGAAGCAAAGTCTTCAAAGAGTTGAGGAATATATTTTGGGGATACCATGACCATTCTTGTATTTATAACAAAACAAACATTCTCTTGATTGAAAGGGTTTTGTTTGTTTTTTGTTGCAGGCTGGGAAGGCCACTGTGACTATGTGGTGAGTACAGTTATCTTACGACTGAGTTTCCCATTGGAATCATGGAGGAGAAACAGCAGGTTATATTGGCTAATCAAGATGGCGGAACAGTGGCAGGAGCAGCACCTACCTTTTTTGTCATCCTAAAACAGCCAGGAAATGGCAAAACTGATCAAGGAATTTTGGTTACTAATCGGGATGCCTGTGCTTTGGCTAGCAGTGTGTCATCACCAGGAAAATCTAAAGGGAAGATTTGTCTTCCAGCTGATTGTACTGTGGGAGGAATCACTGTCACTCTGGATAACAACAGTATGTGGAATGAATTCTATCATCGAAGCACAGAGATGATTCTGACCAAGCAGGGAAGACGCATGTTTCCATACTGTCGTTACTGGATAACAGGTTTAGATTCAAATATGAAGTATATCCTTGTCATGGATATATCTCCTGTGGATAACCATCGTTATAAGTGGAATGGTCGCTGGTGGGAACCAAGTGGGAAGGCTGAGCCCCATGTTTTGGGGAGGGTTTTTATTCATCCAGAATCTCCTTCCACAGGCCATTATTGGATGCATCAGCCAGTATCTTTCTATAAACTCAAACTTACCAACAATACATTGGACCAAGAAGGGCATATCATCTTGCACTCTATGCATCGGTACCTGCCAAGGCTTCATTTGGTGCCTGCAGAAAAGGCTACTGAAGTGATACAGTTAAATGGCCCTGGTGTCCACACTTTTACCTTTCCACAGACGGAATTCTTTGCAGTAACAGCTTACCAGAACATTCAGATTACCCAGCTGAAAATAGATTACAATCCATTTGCTAAAGGCTTCCGGGATGATGGGCTGAATAGTAAACCCCAGAGAGATGGAAAGCAAAAGAACAGCTCTGACCAGGAAGGGAATAGTGTTCCCAGTTCTCCTGGTCAGCGAGTCCGTCTTACAGAAGGTGAGGGGTCAGAGATACAGCTAACTGATTCAGATTCTTTATCGAGGGGTCATGAAACGTCAGGCAAGTGTTTGGAGAAGCCTTCTCTTAGTATAAAACGGGACTTTCTTGGTTTCATGGATATTGATTCAGCCCTTGGTGAAGTTCCTCAATTGAAACAAGAGGTTTCTGAAAGGTAGGTAATAGCCTTTCTGTTCTTAGAGATAAAAGGAAAATTTTGGATTTAATACATTGGTTGTGTGGACTGCTGACTTAAGCCAGTATCAAATATACCACAGTTGCTTTTACATTTTGCGAAGTGACAGTTCATTTTTTTGTAATGAATGTGAGTTGGGTTTAGGATTTAGAATTATAGGCAAATTAGATGGTTTTTCAGAATGGGGACCTTTTGCTCATTTAGATATATAGAGTTTTTAGATTTAGGATTTTGTTGATTGTGCATGACTGTTCCTTGGTAATATGTATAGAGAGAACTCTTCATTAATTGGGGGATGGAAAGGAAAATACTTTCATATCATAACTGAAACAGTTGAGGCACAGAAGGGATTCAAAGTAAACTTACTTTTATCTATTTCAGAATTTAACGCTCTGTGGACAGCTAATATCCATAAGTTGACTACAAAATAAGCTGAAAATCCTTATATGTTAAAATAGCATCATGTGCTGTTGTTTTTTTATTTGAACTTGCATTACTTACTATTTTTTAATTGAAGACTTAGTTTTTTTAGAGCGGTTTCAGGTTCACAGCAAAATTGAGAGGAAGGTGTAGAGATTTCCCACATACCCTCTGCTGACGCACATGCATCCTCCACTATCAACACCCCCCACAAAAGTAATATATTTGTTGCAGTTTATAAACCATTGACACATCATAATCATCCAAAGTCCGTAGATTACATTAGGGTTCATTTTTAGTGCTTTATATTCTATGAATTTGGGCAAGTAATGATCTGTGTGTGCCATTAAAATATCACATAGTATTTTCATTGCCTAAAAATCCTCTCCTCTGTTAATCCTTCCCTTCCCTCCTAACCTCTGGCAGCTTCTGATCTTTTTATTGTTTCTCAAGCTTTGCCTTGTCCAGATTGTCATATAGTTGGAATCATAATGTATGTAACCTTTTCACATTGATTTCTTTCACTTAGTAGTATGTATTCAAGTTTCCTTCCTGTCTTCTCCTGATTTGATAGCACATTTCTTTTTAGTGCTAAGTAGTACTCCATTGTCCGAATGTACCAGTTTGTTTATCCATTCACCTACTAAAGGGCATCTTGGCTGCTTCCAAGTTTTGGCAATTATGAGTAAAGCGCCCATAAACATTCATGTCAGTTTTTCAGATTGAGTAGGTACCAAGGAGCGTGATTGCTAAATCGTATGGTAGGAGTATGTTAGATTGGTAAAAAAATTTCCAAATTGTCTTTTAAAGTGGCTGTGCTGTTTTGCATTCCAAGCAGTAGTGAATGAGACTTGCTGTTGTTCTGCCTCCTTCTCAGCATTTGATGTTGTCAGTTTTCTGGATTTTGGCAATTCTGATAGGTGTATAGTAGTATCTCGTTACTTTAATTTGTAATTCCCTGATGGCAGGCAATGTGGAGACTCTTTTCCTTTTCATACACTTAATTGCCGTCTGTATATTTTCTTTGGTGTGGTGTCTGCTAAGGTCTGTGGTCCTTTTTTTTTTTTTTTTTCTTTCTTTGGTTAAGATTTTATTTACTTAGCACATAAGTTAGGGGAGGGACAGAAGGAGAAGGAGAGAGAGACTCTGAAGCAGGCTCTGCTCTAAGCACAGAGTCCAGAGTCCAGAGCTGGATGTGGAACTTGATCACACAACCTTGAGATCATGAGGTGAGCTGAAATCAAGAGTTGGTTGCTTAACTGACTGAGTCACTCAGGTACTCCTGTGGTCCATTTTTAAATTATACTTTTTCTTAAGTTTTTAGAGGTTTTTTTTTTTTTTTTTTTTAATATTTTGAAATAGCAGTCCTCTATCAGATATGGCTCTTGCAGGTATCTTCTCCCAGTCTGTGGCTTCTCTTCTCGTCTCTTGATACTGTCTTTCACAGAGCAGTTTATTTTTATGAAGTTCAGCCTGTGAGTTATTTCTTTCATGGATCTTGCCTTTGGTGCTGTATTTAAAATGTCCATACTTACGACATATAGGCTTCCTCCTGTGCTCTCTTCTAGGACTCTTACGGTTTAGTGTTTCACATTTCATTTTATTACCCATTTTGATCCATTTGTTTTTTGTGAAGGGTGGAAGGGGTGTGTCTAGATTTAGTTTTTTGCATGTGGATGTCCTGCCATTCCAGTACCAGTTGTTGAGAAGATGATCTTTGCTCTATTGTATTGTCTTTTGCTCCTTTATCAAAGATCAGGTGACTCTATTTATGGGGGGCTATTTCTGGCCTCTCTAGTCTGTTCCACTGACCTATTTGTTTATTCTTTCACCAATACCACACTGTGTTGGTTACTTTATAGTAAGCTTGGAGTGGGGAAGTATCAGCCCTCCAACTTTGTACTCCTCCCTCTTTTTTTTTTAAGATTTTTATTTATTTATTTGACAGAGAGCTATATATAGAGAGAGCACAAGTAGGCAGAGAGGCAGACAGAGAGAGAGGGAGAAGCAGGCTTCGTGCCGAGCAGGGAACCCCATGTGGGACTGGATCCCAGGACCCTGGGATTATGACCTGAGCCAAAAAGACGCTTAACTGACTGAGCCACCCAGGCGCCCTTCCTTCCTCCTTTAATAATGTATTGGGTGTTGGCTATTCTGGGTCTTTTCCTTCTTCACATGACGTTAGAATCAGAATCAGTTTATCGGTATCCACAAATAACTTGCTGGGATTTTAGTTGTGGTTGCATTGAACCTTTAGATCAACTTGGGAAGAACTGCCAGCTTGACTATATTGATTGTGTGCATCTGTGAATGTGGAATCTCTTTCTATTTAGCTTTTTATTTATTTTTTTGGTTTTACTCAAATTCAGGTTAGTTAATATGGTGTATTATTTTCAGAGTAGAATCTAGTGACTCATCAGTTGCATATAACACCCAGTGCTCATTATATCAAGTGTCCTTCTTAGTACCCATCACCCAGTTACCCTATCCCCCACTCACATCTCATCCAGCAACCCTCAGTGTGTTTCCTATAGTTAAGAGTTTCTTATGATTTGCCTCCCTCTGTTTTTATCTCACTTTATCTTTCCTTCTCTTCCCCTGTGTTCATCAGTTTTGTTTCTTAAATTTCACCTATGAGTGAAATCATACGGTATTTGTCTTTCTCTGACTGATTTATTTCACTTAGCTTAATTCTTAGTTCCATATATGTCATTGTAAATGGCAAGATTTCATTCTTTTTTATGGCTGAGTAATAACTCGTGTGTGTGTGTGTGTGTGTGTGTGTATCAATCACATCTTTATCTGTTTAGCTCTTTAATTTCTTTTATCTGAGTGTTATCACTTGCCTCATGTAGATCTTGTATTTGTGTGGGGGGGGCTGTTTTTTTATTTCTTTTGAGCTCTGTCCGCAGTGTGGGGCCTGAACACAGGGCCCCAAGATCAAGAGTTGTATGCCCTACTGACTAAGCCAGCCAGGTGCCCAATCTTGTACATATTTTGTTGGATTTATACTTAGGCATTTCATTTTTTTGGGTGATAATGTACATAGTATTGTGTTTTTTTAAAAAAGATTTCATTTATTTATTTGACAGTGAGAGGTTACAAGTAGGCGGAGCAGCAGGCATATAGAGAGTGGGGGGGAAACAGGCTCCCCGTTGAGCAGAGAAGCCTGATGCAGGGCTCGATATTAGGACCCTGAGATCATGACCTGAGTCCAAACCAAGAGTCGTCTGCTTGATCAACTGAGCCACCCAGGCACCCCTATATATTTGATTGATTTGTATACTCTTCTTTTTTTCTTCTTCTTCTTTTTTTTTTTTTAAAGCCTGGCTCAAGGCTTACTGATTTTTTTTATTAAGATACTATTTTTAAGTAATCTGTGCACCCAGTGTGAGACTCAAACCCACAACCCCGAGATCAGAAGTCACATGTTTTACCTACTGAGTCAGCCAGCTGCCCCTAGAGGCTTATTGATTTTTTTTTTTAAGATTTTTTTATTAATTTATTTGACAGACAGATCACAAGTAGGCAGAGAGGCAGGCAGAGAGAGAGGAAGGGAAGCAGGCTCCCCGCTGAGCAGAGAGCCCGATGCGGGGCTCAATCCCAGGACCCTGAGATCATGACCTGAGCCGAAGACAGAGGCTTCAACCCACTGAGCCACCCAGGTGCCCCGAGGCTTATTGATTTTATTCATCTTTTCAGAGTAGGAGCTTTTGGCTATTTCTGTTTGTTCAGGTCAGTTAGGCCCTGGTTGACTACTTTCTCTAGAGGTGAGTCCTCATTTTTACTTCCCCCTGCGCTCCCGGTACTCCCGCCTGTGAGGGAATATCTACTGTGAGAACCTGATCTAGCTTCTGGGGATAAAGCTCATAAAAAGTGTGGGAGTTCTTCTTTGTACTGGAGTTTTTAACTTACAGAGTTATTCACACTGAGCCTCTAGCAATTTGTTGGTTCTAATTCAGGTTTTTCTACCCTGGCTGTCACTGGTTCCTGAGTTGGTTTTTACTTATTAGTCTCTGCTGCACTAAAGCCATGACCCCTTGTATTCACCTGTCTGTCTCAGTAGTTTGCACTGTGTCTTCACCTCTCCACATCTTATAGATCCAAGAAGAGTTGATTTTTCAGTCTGTTTAGCCTTTTACTTGTTTAGGATACAGTGGCAACTTCCAGGCTTCTTACATGTGGAACTAGAAATCAGAAACTTGCCTTATTTGGAATGTTAGAAAACAAGTGTAGCGGAACTAAATCCCAGCCCAGTACTTTTTCTTGTCTTTCTCACTTAATTCATATCCCCATTAACAATTACTGTTCTTCGAGTTTGAAATCCCCATGCTTATGAGTTCCCCTTGACTTGTTTATGGACAAAATAGTGCTTCGCTTTTTCTAAATGTGGTTTTTAGAGTGAGTGCTCTTTTCAATTTTTGTTTATCACTATAGTATTATTTTTATAGTTGTAACTAGTGAATGCCATCTATAATAACTGGTTTTCCAACCACAGTCTTATCTTAATTACCCAACACAATTAAAAAGAATTTTTGAACAGTTCACTATCAGTATTTTTATGCTCATTATAATGAAGAATTTGTTTTTATTATGTTTATTTTTTAAAAAGATTTATTTTAGACTGTGAGAGTGTGTGTGTGCTTGTGAACCTGAGTGAGGGGATGCACAGAGGGAGAAGGAGAGAATCCTCAAGCAGACTACCTGCTGAGGGTGGGGGTGTCCCTTATATGGGAATCTTGATCCCAGGACCCTGAGATCATGACCTGAGCAGAAATCAAGAGTGTCATGGTGGATGTTTAGGTGACTGAGCCACACAGGCGCCCCCGAGAATTTATTTTTAAAATTACTTTGGAGGCCTGGGTAGAAGGAGTTTGTTAGCTGAAAGGGTCAGGTGTATTTGTTATAGACAGTAGTTTTTCGGTGTACGTGGTCAAGCTGCTTCTCTTAATGGATCAAGAAAATGGTTCCGATTTACAAATTCATGATCTGTCGCTGAAAGGAAAAAATAAATAACAACTTGAAGTGCATGCTCCAAGAAACAGCATTATTTTCAGTTGTGAAAACAGTGTTTAGCTGTATACAGACTTTGTCTCCAAATGCTTGTTTGGGAGCTCAGATTATTTTTAGGCAGGTGTTGGCTAATCTGGCCTGCAGCCTGTTTTGTATGGACATAAGAATATGTAAGAAGGGACTATATGAGTCCTGCAAAGCCTTAAGTATGTACTATGTTCCTCTCTACACAGAAAGTTTGCCAGTCTCCTGTTTGTTGATTTTAAAGTTTTTTTTTTTAATCATACATATATATTTTTATTCTTTGTCTCTTCTGTGCTTAATCGACTGAAATAGATTATATCCTATCATTCCATTTTAATTGTTTCAGTTAATATCCTCAGTGGGTTCTTTATTTGTGAATTTAGTGACCACTATCTAGGCTTTGTTACGTAATGCTGTTTTTTGACCATCTCCTACTAGTTTAAAGTCTTTTTTATTTCTCGGTCTTTATTATACCATTTACGTGGTTCTCCTAACTCCTGATACTTCCTTTTATTTCCCAGCTATCTTCATTGGTTCCTTCTAATGTATTCAGCCATTTATTAAATAGTGGTATTGCCAGGTATTCTGTTCTTATGGTCTTATTCTTGATTTTGTCTTCTGTTTTCATGTAATATTGATTATTTACTTTTTTTTTTTTTTAAGATTTTATTTATTTGACAGAGGGAACACAGGCAGGGGCAGTGGAAGAGGGAGAAGCAGGCTTCCCACTGTGTTGGGAGCCCGATGTGGGGCTTGATCCCAGCACCCTGGGATCATGACGTGAGCTGAAGGCAGACGCTTAAGGACTGAGCCACTCAGGTGCCCGATATTGATTATTTTGAAAGCCAGTAGTATGTCTAGCTTAGATTTGATTTCTTAGCTCCACACCTTTAAATCATCCTGACTCCTGGAATTTTACCTGTGGTGTACATTGTAATTGCCAACTCCAACTAATTTTTTCATCTTTTTTTTTTTTTTAAAAGATTTTATTTATTTATTTGACAGAGAAAGATCACAAGTAGGCAGAGAGGCAGGCAGAGAGAGAGGGGGAAGCAGGCTCCCTGCCGAGCAGAGAGCCCGATGCGGGGCTGGATCCCAGGACTCTGGGATCATGACCCGAGCCGAAGGTAAAGGCTTAACCCACTGAGCCACCCCGGTGCCCCCAATTTTTTCATCTTAAAACTTTTCTGGGTAGCCTGGGTGGCACAGTCTGTTAAGTGTCTGCCTTTGGCTCAGGTGTTGATCCCAGGGTCCTGGGATTGAGTCCGGAGTTGGGCTCCTTTCTCAGCGGGGAGCCTGCTTCTCCCTTGGCCTGCTGCTCTCCCTGCTTGTGCACGCTCTCTCCTTCCTTCTCTCTCCCTGACAAATAAACTCTAACCAAAGAAAAATCTACTTTTCTTTTATATTAGCTATTATTCTTTCACATTGGAAATCTGTACATTATTTTTGCCTCCCTCCACAAATCCCAACATTGTGCTGTTGATGGATATTTAGATTGTTTCTAGTTTTGACTGTTAGTAATAAAGCTACTATGAATATTCTTGAAAATGACTTCAGGTAGACATGTGCATTAATCTTTGTTATATATCTGGAAGTAGAATTGCTGGGGCATAGAATTGCTGTATTTTAGTTTTAGTAGGTATGTAATGCCAGAATTTTTCAGAATGATTTTATCAGTTTACACTTCTACCAACAATCCTGTTACTTCCACATCTTTGTCAACACTTAGTCTTTTTTTTGTTTTTATCTGCTTTGGTGGTCACAGATTTTTGAGGCAGCTAATTTCATTACTGGATCACTGCTTATTTTGCGTAAGTTGAAGTTTGTATCTTTTAATCTTTGTGCTCCCTCTTTCATAAGTTTGCTTCACTTTCTTTTTTTAAGGTAATTGTTTTAGAGGGCAGAATTAATCCAATACCCTCTTTGATATGACTGACGTTTAAACATTGGACAAAAAATTCTTTATATCCCGCCAAGAGTTGTGTTCTCCTTTATTTAGGCATTAACTAAACATGACTGACCGTCTTCTGTTTTCGGTACTTTTCTAAGCCCCAACCAAAGTAACTCTTGCCTTAATGATACTACTACCTTCTACATAATTTAAACCTAAACATTCACAGATCCTTCAACTTTTCCATGTGTGGCATAGTTTTAATTTTTTTTTTACATTTGATTGGCTAATTGAACACTGTGTACTCCTTGTGTATACCTGGAATCACTGTGTATACCTTGTGTATACCTGGGATCACTGGTACATGTATTTTTTTCCCAAAGAAACGGGAAAAGGTAGGACGCTGGGATCATGGCCTGAGCCGAAGGTGTTTATTACCTTTTTCCCGTACGTCAGAATGCAAGAAGTGAGAATGACGTTATTATAGAGAAGAACCACTCTGACCTAATAGGAAAGAAAAGATTAAGTCACAGATACCAAATTAGAAATGTATGAAGTGGTTTTGCAAAATAGTGCTCTGTAGTCTAGAATCCTTTTTTAATCTCAACAGTGAACATCCTATGTTAGGCATTTTCAGAGGGCAGTGTTGATATCCATAAAATGAATTTAATCAGGCCTCTTGATGGACCTTGACATTGTTTCAGTTGTTTGGCCATGACAAATAATGTAGCAATGAAATTTCTCATGCACATATTCTTGGACACTTTTCCAAATACAAGGATCAGTTCATAGGAATGGAACTGCCTGGATCAAAGGGTGTACAGGTTTTAAAATTTGATTAATTGCCTAATTCAATAACAAAAGTTTAAAACCACTTACATCTCCAGCCTTAGTGTATGAGCCTACTGATTTCTGTACTGTCTCTTCTGCTAACATGGTGGTCCAAAATACCCATTCCCACTGCATACCATCTTGACTGGTTTCCCAGTTGCTTTTTTCCCCCCTGCAGTCTATGCTTTACTTAGCAGACTGAATGTTCTTTGAAAAATGTGAATTAGATTGTCATTCTTCTCTTAAAACCCCTCAGTGGCTTATTATTATACTTTAAAGACTCCTTGTCTTATCTCTTTGGACTTAATCTTGTACCATACTTTCCTGAGTGTGCTGCACTTCAGCCACCTCAGTTCACCCCTTTTCCTTTAATACTTAGTTCCTTTTGCCTTTTTTTTTTTTTTTAAGATTTTATTTATTTATTTGATAGAGAGCACAAGCAGGGGGAGCAGGAGAGAGAGAAGCAGGCTCCCTGTTGAGCACGGAGCCCAATGTGGGGCTCCATACCGGGACTCTGGGATCATGATCTGAGTTGAAGGTGGACACTTAACCCACTGAGCCATTCAGGCACCCATTCCCTTTGCTTTTAATGCCTTAGGTGTTTCTGCATATTATTATACCTTTGGTACCCCCTCATCTTTCAGGTCTAGTTTCATACTTACTTTTTTAAATCCATTATCTTATTTTTATTGAATTTCTCTGTTTTGGTCTTTCAGGGTTTTTATGGCGTTCATCAGCTATCATCTTACTGGGTTGGCTAGTATATATGCTGCTTTTCTTACTAGCTTATAAGCTTTGTGAGAGTAAGGATCTTGTTTTACCTAGTACTGATTGCTCAGCCCTTGAGTGATAATCTGTAGGTAGTTAATAAATATTTGAATTTGTGTAGTTTAACCAAAACCTGAATAATGTCAATGAAATGAAATTTCTGGAATATTAGAAATACCATTTATGAACACTCATTTGATATTTCATTACTTTGAGTAATTAGCAGTAAATCTTTAACTTGTCATTTAATTTGTTATGTTCCTATCTAAGGTTATGATATATTTCAGTGTAGTTTTAGGGGAGAGTGTTTTACCCTTTGGAAGTTAGAGTTTCTTATTAGTGAGAGATGGTGTTTTTATATTATCCTCTTTCCAGGATCTTTAGTTTCTTTCTACTTCCTACCATTTTTTCTTTTTTTGCTTTGCTTTCCTCCTCCTCCTCCTTTTTTTTTTTTTAAGACACGACAAAGTTTTTTCTTAGTTGTTTTTTTCCATTATTATTTACTCCCCCTTCCCTTCTTTTATTTATGGTCAGTGTTGTTGAATGAGTAATCTCCACCCATTGCTTGAGTTATGTCACTTACTTCTTTCTTAATATCCCCTGCAGTCTGCCTTTCCTGGTCATATTACTGTACTTGTCCTCTTGAAGGTCATGTGTAAAGCACTTAACAGGTTGATCAGCCTATTTATGTCCTTATTACCAGTATTCTGACATTACCTGGCAAATAAAATCCTTCATTTCTCTTTAGATAATACTATCCTTATCCTTCTTTGCTCTTTAGAACATTATCTTTTCAGCCTTCAAGCTGGATATTTTAAAAAATTATTCTTCTTACTCTGTTTACACCATTACTTTTAGTGCATCTTGTGATTCTAACTATCTTATGTGGTAACTTCCAAAGGACACCATTTTTAGATTTTTTTTTTTTAAGATTTTATTTGAGAGAGAAAGAGAGCACAAGAGCTAGAGAGAGAGAACACGAGCAGGGAGGGTAGAGGGAGAAGCAAGCTCCCTGCAGAGCAGGGAGCTGGATGCGGGGCTTGCTTGCAGGACCCTGGGATCATGACCTGAGCTGAAGGCTTAACTGACTGAGCCATCCAGGTGCCCCCCATTTTTAGATCTTTTTCAGCCTAATTAATTAATTAATTATTTTTTTCAATTAATTTATTTATATCAGACCATCATAGTTTCTTTTGAGGCTAAAAATGTGGGAATCATCCTTGATGATACTGTTACTCTCTATTGTCCTGCTCTCCCACATCTTACTGGTTCTTCTGTGGTATTTAAGAATTGTGCCCTTATTCTTAAAACCCCTCTTGTTCAGATTCCTATGAATTTATTCCTGAGTTATCTGTTATTTTTCTCTTCGCTTTCTCCTGCATTGTGCAACCAAATTTATCTTTTTGACACTCTTTTTTTAAGATTTTATTTATTTTTGTGAGAGAGGGAGAGAGCACACATGAGCAGAAGGAGGGGCAGAGTGAGAAGCAGACTCCTCACTGAGCAGGGGGCCCGATGCGGGACATGATCCCAGGAGTCTGGGATCATGACCTGAGCCTAAGGCAGATCCTTAACCAACTGAGCCACCTAGGTGCCCATATATTTAGCTTTAGTGTAAGTCTTCACATGGTATTATCAACTTTTCTTCTACCATCAGTGAAGTGAGGTTGCTCAGCATCCCTGCCAGAACTTTATTCTTTTTAATTTTAGCTGTTCCAGTGACTGTGTAGTGGCAAAGTATTGTGGGTTTTTATTTTTATTTTAAACCTTTTTTTTTTTTTTTTAATTTATTTGAGAGAGCAAGTGAGTGAGAACACAAGCAGGGTGAAGGGCAGAGGGAGAAGCAGATTCCCTACTGAGCAGGGAGCCTGATGTGGGACTTGATCCCTGGACTCCGGCATCATGACCTGAGCCGAAGGCAGATGCTTAACCGACTGAGCCACCCAGGCGTCCCTCTTGTGGGTTTTTTTAAAGTTGCGGTAAAATATACATAACATGAAATTTACCATTTTAACTTAACATTTTTAAGTGTACAGTTGAGTGGCATTAAGTACATTTTACAGTTTTTTGTAACCATCTCTACTACTTCATCCTAAATAGATACTTTATACCCATTAAGTGGTAACTCTTTGTCTCTGCTCCTGGTAACTTCTGTTCTACTTTGTCTGTATTTTACTTATTCTAAATAACCTCATACAAATGAAATCGTTTGTCTGGCTTATACCACATAGCATAATGTCTTTAGAGTATATCCATGTTGCAGCATGTACCATTACTTGATTCCTTTTTGTGACTGAATAATATTCCATTGTGTATATATACCACATTTTATTTTTCGATTCATCTATTGGTGGACACTTGGGTTCCTTCTACCTTCTGCCTTTTGGCTGTTGTGGATAATGTTGCTGTGAACGTTGTTTTTAAGTATCTGTCAGAGACTCTACTTTCAGTTATTCTGGTTATTTGTCCAGAAGTGGAATATCAGGATCGTGTGGTAATTCTATTTTTAATTTTTTGAGGAACCGCCCTTCTGTTTTTCATAGTTCCTGAACACTTTTACATTCTCACCCACTGTACAAGGGTCCAGTTTCTCCATATCCTTGCCAACAGTTGTTACTATTATTTTTTGATAGTCATTTAGTGAGTATGAAGTATCACTGTGGTTTTGGTGTCTATTTCCCTTGTGAGTAGTGATATTGAACATCTTTTCATGTTTTTATTGGCCATTTGTATATCTTCTTTGGAGAGAAATGTCTTTTTAAGTCCTTTGCCCATTTCGAATTGTTTTTTGTTGTTGTTGAGTTGTGGCAGTTCTTTATAATAGATGTTACTCTATTCTTAAATAAATGATTTGCAGATAGTTTTCTATTTTGTGTGAGTTGACTCTGATAGCGTCCTTTGTTGTACAAAAGCAAGCTTCTAATTTTTTCTTTTTTTTTTTTTTTTAAAGATTTCATTCATTTATTTGACAGAGATCACAAATAGGCAGAGAGGCAGGCGGGGGGGTGGGGGTGGGTGCGGAAGCAGGCCCCCTGCTGAGCAGGGAGCCCGATGCGGGGCTCGATCCCAGGACCCTGGGATTATGACTTGAGCCGAAGGCAGAGGCTTTAACCCACTGAGCCATCCAGGCGCCCTGCAAGCTTTTAATTTTGATGAAATGTTATTTCTCTATTTTTTTTTTCTGTTTGTTCTCTTGGCATCCTATTTAAAGAACCGGTACCAAATCCAAGGTAACAAAGATTTTTCCATGTATTTTCTACTAAGAGTTATTGAGTATTAGCTTTTAAATTTAGGCCTTTGTATTTTTTTAAAGTTTTTATTAATTAAGTAATCTCTACACCCAGCCTGGGGATTGAACTCAGGACACTGAGATCAAGAGTTGCATGCTCCTCCAACTGAGATAGCCAGGTGCCCTCATTTTGAGTATTTTTATGAGTGTTATAAGAGCCAGTTTTATTCTTCTGCCTGTGTATACCCAATTTTCCCAGTACTCTTTGTTAAAAAGACTTTTTCATATTAAATGGTCTTGGCACCCTGGTCGAAAATCAGTTGACCATGTTGTCGGGGTTCATTTCTGTGCTCTCTGTTCCGTTTTGGTATGTATGTATATGTCTGTTCTTAATCTGGTACCATGTGTTTTGATTACTATAACTTTTGTAGTAGGTTTTGAATTCGAGAAGAGGGAGTCTCCGAGCTTTGTTCTTGTTTTTCAAGATTGTTTTCGCTGTTTGAGATCCCTTGAAATGCCATATGAATTTTAGTATCACTTTTTCTGCAAAAAGGACCATTGTGTTTTTGATAAGGATTACATACTGCATCTGTTGGATAGTGTTGTTACCTTAACAATATTACATTTTCCAATCCCATGGACATGGGATATCTTTCCATTTAGGTCTTCAGTTTCTTTCAGGAATAATGTATAGTTTTCAGTGTTAAAAGTCTTTGCGTCCTTGTTTAATCTATTCCTATGTATTTTATTCTTTTATTCTTTTTTAATGCTATTGCAAATAGAATGATTTTCTTAATTTCCTTTTTCAGAAGGAAATTGTTTTATATTGTATATTTCTCAGTATAGAAATATTGCTGATACTTGTTGACTTTTGTATCCTGTAGCTTTGCTGCATTTGTTAACTCATTTTTTTCCCTATGTGTGTATTCTTTAGAGTTTTCTGCATATAAGATCATGTCAGCTATGAGTAGAGGTAGCTTTATTTCTTTTCCAGTTTGAGTGTATATTATTTCTTTCTTGGCTAATTGCTGTAGCTAGAACTTCCAGTATTATGTTGAATAGCAGTGGTAAAAGTAGGAGCATTGTGGTTTTAATTTGCATTTTTCTAATTAGTAAAGTTGATCCCCTTTTTATATACTTATTGACCATTGAGAGTGCTCAGATGGTCATACAGGTGACAGTCTGTTCTTAGATACCATTTTTGCCCTTTGATTAGTTTGTCTACCCTTGGGCAAAACCCGTATCGTTTTAATTAGTATAGCTTTGTAATGATAATTGCCTGATTTTTAGATTCCACCTACAGTCCTTCCCTACTCCACCTCTATCTTAAGGCCCCCCCCCTTTTTTTTTTTCAAGAAAAAAATTGGTAATTGTTGGTTCTTTTTTTTTTTTTTAAGATTTTATTTATTTATTTGTCAAGAGAAAAAGCAGGGGGAGCAGCAGGCAGAGCAGGCAGAGGGAGAAGCAGACTTCCCTCTTGCAAGGAGCGGGTTGTGGGACGCTGGTCCTAGAATGTGAGATCATGACCTGAGCCAAAGGCAGACGCTCAATGGACTGACAACCCAGACGTCCCAGTCATTGTTGGTTCTTACCTACTTTGATGCATTTATTATCTTGTCTCTTTATTGTATCCAGTTTATTACTCTTGTAGAATGTTGAAATGCTTTTTTCTCCAGTTTTGCCCTTATTTGTTGGACTTCATTTTTATTTTTTTAGAGAGAGGGTTCCCTGGTTGGGAATCCCAATCAGGTTTCATGCCCAATGTGGAGCCTGATATGGGGCTGGATCCCATGACCCTGAGATCGTGACCCAAGCCGAAACAAAGAGTGGCTTAAATGACTGAGCCATCTGAGCACCCCAGAGTTAATTTTTTAAAGGTAACTGAATACTGTTATTCTGTGTTTAATTCTTTGGGGTCTACTGATTGCCTTTAAAAAAAAAAAAAAAAAGTAAAAGTAGTACTATTTTGTTTCAACTCCAGCTGATAGAGTCTGCAATTGAGTTCTGACACTAACCGCTGAGTTAGTGTCAGACTCCACAAGTATGAGGGCATGGTCCCCGAGAAGACTGCCCCTACTTAAGATGCCAGCCTCAAGTGAGGTCTCCAGGCCACTCAGACTTCTTAGCAAGTGGCTATGAATTCATGGGTTCCCATGAACACCCTCAGGTTTTTTTATTCACTAGAATATCTTAAGAGAACTCAGGAAAGGACTATACTTATGAGAGTAGTTTTATTATAAAGGATACAGGTTAGAATCATGAATCATCCAGATGAAGAGACACAGTGTGAGGTCAGGAGGGTCTCAAATGGAAAGCCTCCATGCACTTTCCCTAGGAGACATACAGGGTATCTCACTCTCCTGGCATATTGGTGTGTTCACCAGGTAAGAAGCTCCATCAAGTTTTGGTGTCCACTTTTAGTTGAGGTTTCATTAAGTAGGTGAGATTGATTAAATCTTTGGTTAGGTGATTGAACTTAAATCTCCAGCACTCTACTGCCTCCCCCACAAGGCTGCTTTGTAGTCCCAATCCTCTAACCACAGAGTTGGTCTTTCTAGTGCCTAGCCCCCCATCATGAAGCTATCTAGTAACTCACTGTTGTTACCTCATTAGCATAATCTTAGATGTGCTCCAGTGGCTCATGAATAGCAAAGACATTTCTATCACTCAGGAATTTCCAGTATATATACATAACTTAAAAAACTTGAATAAAACCACATGCTGAAAAATACACTCTTACTTCACTCCTCTTCACCCCCTATATTTCTTCCTAGAGGAAATTTGTTTTTCCACTTACAATCATTTCTTGTGATATTTGCCTTTGTCTAAATAATATACAGTGCCAGCTAATTACCATTTTTACATGTTATCCAAATCTTTCAGTTGTTATTCTTCCCTCATCAGTATAGTTGTCACAAAATAAATACCCATTTTTAATGTTATGATACAAATTTTCTATACTGTTGAGCCAAGTGGTATACCATAACACATTTCCTTGTATTATTTTGCTTTTTAGTAATTATTGCCATATATTTTCTTTTCCTTAGTTTTCTGTATGCCTAGTGTTCTTTTCAAATTCTTCAGTTAAACCTGGAATTTCTCAGTTTATTCACACACGTACTTTAAAGTAAAAATATTTTGTCTCTTCTGAACATTGTCTTCAGTTGCTCTTTATCTTCCTTTGCTAATCTGAACTGGTTGTTTTCTAAGACCATACAAAGCTGTCTTGGGATTTCATTTTGCTGTCATCCTGCTGACTCTACACTTTGTCTTTCCCTTGTGTAGGTTCTCCTGTTTCCTATATTTTAAGCTGTCTGAGTTGCTTTGTGTTCTCTTTTTGTCAAGTACATCTTTCAGTAGTTTCCTCAGAAATGATGTATGGAACATAGAATTTTAGGATATTTAAATAAAATCACTTCTGAGAAGGGGTGCCTCTGTGGCTTAGTTAAGCACCTGCCTTTGGCTCAGGGCAGGATCCCAGGGTCATGCGATCTAGCCCTGCATTGGGCTCCCTGCACAGTGGGGGTCTGCTTCTCCCTCTCCTGTGCTTGCCTGTATGAACTCTCTCTTTCTCTTTCTCAAGTAAATAAATAAAATCACTTCTGATGGAAATAGTAGTCTCCTTTCAACCTGCATCACCCCTTTCAGCCTTTAATTTTCTTCTTGCAAGGTGAAAAATAACTTTGTTACAGGTTTCCTCGTATGTTATATATTTATTTGGTTGGGTATCTTTGCTTGAAAATGTGTTGTTATGTTACAGTTTACTGTTCAGAAGAGGGTGTGTGTGTGTGTGTGTGTGTGTGTGTTAAGTAAGCTCTATGCTGGACGACGTAGGGTTTGAACTGACAACCCAGAGGTCAAGAGTTGCATACTCTACTGACTGAGCCAGCCAGCTGCCCTCATTTGAGGAGTTTGATGCCCTTTTGATTGCTGGTTGTTTGAAGCTCTTTACATCTCTTGCTGATCCCTTATATTACAAAATTTCACAGTGATGAGCTTTGGTGTGGTTTTCATTTTTGTGCTGTATTTTTTTCAATCAGGAAATTCATGTTCCTTAGGTGTAGGAACGTATTTAGTACTATTCTGGTAAATTTTCCACTTAAGGTTTTCTGTTGGATGAGTTGGATGTTCTGTCTCCTGGATTATTTTACATAGTCCTTTTTTTTTTCTTCTGTCATTGTCTTTTGCTTTACTTTACATGAGGTTTCCTTTTAACTTCTAACTTACTGAAATTTTTATTGTAGCTATCAGATTTCATTTTCTGAGAGCCCTTTGTTATCTTTTGCATTGTACATTCCCATTTTCGAATGGATTTCGTTTTTTCTTCCCTCCCTCCCCCTCTCTCTTTCTCTCTTTTCTCTCTCTTCCTTCCTTCCTTCTTTCTTTCTTAAGTACCAGTTTCATAGAGGCCATTATGTAATGGCTTCTTCTAAGGGGCATCTGTAATATCTGTACACATCTTCACAGTAGTGTTTATGAGGTTAAAAAACATTATATTGTCTACTTGTCTATCTCCTGTACTGGTCTGTAAATTCTTTTGAGTGTAGGGACTATACTGTATTTATTTTGGTAATCCCTGTGCCCAAGAAAATATACTGGCCCATGGTAGATGCTCAGTAAATGTTGACTGAATGAGTTTATCCGTAGGACTTAATGTTTTTGTTTATTTATTTTTAAAAAGATATTTATTTATTTATTTTTAAAAGATTTTATTTATTTATTTGACACAGAGAGAGAGATCACAAGTAGGCAGAAAGAGAGGGGGAAGCAGGCTCTCTGCCGAGCAGAGAGTCTGACACAGGGCTCCGTCCCAGGACCCCTGAGATCATGACCTGAGCTGAAGGTAGAGGCTTAACCCACTGAGCCACCCCGGTTCCCCTAAAAAAGATTTAATTAATTTGTCAGAGAGGAAGAGTGCACACAAGCAGGGGTTGCTGCAGGCTGAGGGAAGCAGGCTCCCTGCTGAGCAAGGAGCCCGGGCCCGTTGGTGGACTCATCCCAGGAACCTGAGATCATGATCCAAGCCCAAGGCAGATGCTTACCTGATGGAGCCACCTAGGCATCCCAAACTTAAACCTTTTAAAATGTATTTCAGAGTGATTGGTATATGTCATATTTATTTATTGCATTGATTATGTATTATCAACAAAAAAGTAATCCTTTAAGTTGTAAAAATTGTTTTGCTTGTATTCTTGCAATCAAATAATAATCTTTATCCTCATTTATTTGGTTAGAGACTTCTTAGAACTATGAAACTTTCAGGGTTGTTTGCAAAATCCTCCCGCCAAGACAAATTTTCATGCTTTAGGCATAAAGTTATTTTTGGAATATAAGGAGAGATACTTTTTGAGAACCTTTCTAAGAGCAAGTTTAATTCCTTAGGAAAATGTGAAAGCAATTATTGCAGTAGCAGCCAAGATCTAGCTTTATTTTATTTTTTATTTTTATTTATTTATTTATTTATTTTAAGATCTAGCTTTATGAAGTTCTCAGTTACTGAACACAAATTCAGGTCATGTGGCTAAATGAGGAGAGGATACACATTTTTTGTACATTTTGGAAGTTAATGTCTCGAAATGTGAAGATAACGAGAGAACTTTCATTCCTTAGTTACTTGATACAGAATGGTATTTATGAGCTTGTATAAAAAACTGACTTTATGGGAATGGGACAAAGAGGACTTGTTTTGCCTAACCTTTTAATGGTTTTTAGCCACTCTGACAGGTGTGATATTGTTATGGTTTTGATTGCATATCCCTGATGATAAGTGATGTTGAACATCTTTTCATGTGTCTGTTGGGCATCTGTAGGTCTTCTTTGGAAAAATGTTCATGTCTTCTGCCCCCCTTTTTTTTTTAAGATTTTATTTATTTATTTGAGAGTGAGAGAAAGCACGAGAAGGGGGAAGGTCAGAGAAAAGCAGACTCCCTGCTGAGCAGGGAACCCGGTGTGGGACTTGATCCTGGGACTCCAGGACCATGACCTGAGCTGAAGGCAGTCGCTTAACCAACTGAGCCACCCAGGCGCCCCTCTTTTGCCTATTTTTAATTGGATTATTTATTGGTGTTAAGTCTTTATATATTTTGGGTATTAACCCTTACTGGGGCTTCTCATTTCCAATTATCTTCTCCTGTTCAGTAGATTGTCTTTTATTTTGTTGATGATTTCCTTTGCTCTGCAAAAGTTCTTTATTTTGGTATGGTCCCAATAGTTTTTTTGCTTTTGTTTCCCTTACCAAAGGACACTTACCTAGAAAAAAATGTTTCATTTAAAGAGATAACTGCCTCTGTTTTCTTCTAGGAATTTTATGGTTTCAGGTCTCATGTTTAGGTCTTTAAGCTATTTTGGGTTTACTTTTGTATATGGTGTAAGAAAGTGGTCCAAGAAATAAGTGTTGGTGAGGATGTTGAGAAAAAAGGAACTGTCAGCACTGTTGATGGGAATGTAGACTAGTGCAGCTACTATGGAAAGCTGTGTGGAGTTCCTAAAAAAATTAAAAATAGGATTACATATCCAGTAATGCCCCTACTGGATATTTACCCAAAGAAAATGAGAACTCTAATTTGAAAAGATATATGCACCCCTGTGTTTATTATTGCTGCATTATTTACAATAGCTTGGATATGGAAGCAACTCAGGTTGCTCCATATGGTATTTATTTTCCTCTGATTGACTTATTTCACTTAGCATTATACCCTTTAGGTCCATCCATGTTGTTTGCAAATGGCAAGATTTCATTCTTTTTTATAGCTGGGTAAATTTCCATTTTCATATATCACATCTTCTTTGGCCATTGTTCTATGGATGCACAGTTGGGTTGAATAAAGCTGTTTCAAGAAAACATAAAGAAAAAGCTTTTTTTTTTAAGTGAAATTTTTGGAAGGGGGAACTTGTTTTAGCTTGTCACATTTAAGTCTATAATCCATCTTGGCTTAGTTCTTGTGTATGGTGTGAGGATGAAGGTCAAGGCTTATATTTTTCCATGCAGATATCTAGCGGCTATGATCATTTATTTGAAAGACTACTTTCTCCATGAAAATACATCATGTTTTGGAAAATCAGGTGTCTGTATGTATAGTTGGGTCTACTTTTGGACTAAGTTTTCCATTTATTTATTCTTTTGCTGGTACCATTCAGTTTTGATGACATTGGATATAATAATTCTTGAAATCCAGTATTGTAATCCTCTAACTTCTGATACTGTATAGAAATACAATTGATATTTATATATTGATTTTGTATCTTACTGCCTTGCTGAATTCCCTTACTGGTTTGTAACTCCTTGGATTTTCTCCATAGGCAATTGTGTTGTCTGTGAACAAAGTTAGTGTAAGGGCTGGAAATGTTGTACCAGCTTTGTGTTCGTGGGATAAATATTGCTGGGTTATAATAACACCCTTTTTAATACTGTTATATTCAACTTGTTAATATTTTGTTGAGGGTTTTTAGATGTAAATTCATGATAATAGTTTTAGTTTTATTTCTGATCTGTTTCATTCAAGGTAATGCTTTCTTCATAAAACAAGTTTGTAGACTATTGCATTCTCCTGCATTTTTCTGGATTTATGCAAGATTAGTATTTTTTTCATTATGTGTTTGATAGACTTCATCAGGGAAGCCTTGGAGTTTTCTTTATTGGCAGGTTTCAAATCACAAATTCAGTTTTTCTGTTTCATTGTTTTAGTCTTCCTCTTATCTTTATTTCCTTCTTTCTACTTAGTTTTGCTTTAATATGCCTATTTTAGAACAGGACTTGACAGACTAAGACCTATGGACCATACCTAGCTTGCCATTTGTTTTGCATGGCCTGCAAACTAAGAATGATTTTTACATTCTTAAATGGGTAGGGAAAAAGAACAAAAGAAGAGTAATATGTTGTCACTTGTGACTATATAGTATTCAAATTACATTGTCCTTTGTTGGAATATAGTTATGTTCATTTGTTTATATATTGTCTGTGCTGCTTTTATGTTACAGTGGCAGAGTTGAGTAGTTGTAATAGAGACTGGACCTCGAGCCTAAAATTTTTACCATCTAGCACTTAGCAGAAAAGTTTATCAACTCCTCACTAAAGTAATTGATTTTAGGCTTTTTATTTAAAACTATAAAATTTTCTCTGAGCATTGGTTTAGGTGCCTTCTACAAATTTTGATATGTTGTACTGATTATAGTTAATTGATCTGTAGCTTAAAAACCTCTGAAATAGAAATTTAGGGGCACCTGGGTGGCTCAGTCCTTAAGCGTCTGCCTTCGGCTCAGGTCATGATCCTGGGGTCCTGGGATTAAGCCCTGCATGGGGCTCCCTGTTCAGCGGGAATCATGCTTCTCCTCCTCCCACTCTCCCTGCTTGTGTTCCCTCTCTTGATGTGTGTCTCTCTGTCAAATAAATAAATAAAATCTTAAAAAAAATAGAAATTTATTGTGACTTTGTTTTATTGTTATATGGTCCGCTTTGATTAATACTAAATGCATACTTGGGCGCCTGGGTGGCTTAGTTGGTAAATCGACTGCCTTTGGCTCAGGTCATGATCTTGGAGTCCCGGATCAAGTCGCACATCGGGCTCCCTGCTGGGCAGGGAGTCTGCTTCTCCCACTGACCTCTCTCCTCTCATGCTTTCTCATTTTCAATTATCTCTCTCTCTCTTTTTCAAATAAATTTAAAAAAATACTAAATGCACACTTGAAAATGTATGTGTTACATAGTTGCTGGATGTAGTGGAGTTCTGTAGTTTTCTTAGGTAAGTATATTATTGTTCATTTATATGTATTTTTAGGATTGTCTTTTTGATGAATTGAGTTCATAAAATTTTTATAAGGTCCCTTTTTATTTTTGATGGCACTTAAAAAAAAAGATTTTATTTATTCATTTGAGAGAGTGGGAGAGAGATCACAAGGCCGGGGAGGGGGTGGGGGGAGGGTCAGAGGGAGAAGCAGACTCCCTACGGAGCAAGGAGCCTGATGTGGGACTTGATCCAGGCCCCTGGGATCATGACCTGAGCTGAAGGCAGATGCTTAACCAACTGAGCCACCCAGGTGCCCTGATGGTACGTATTTTAAAATGTTCTTTGGGGCAGTTGGGTGGCTCAGTCATTGGGCATCTGCCTTCTGCTCAGATCATGATCCTGGGGTCCCAGAATCAGCCCTGTGTAGGGCTCCTTGCTGGGTGGGAGGCCTGCTTCTCCTTCTCCCACTCCCGCTGCTTATGTTCCCTTTCTCGCTGTGTCTCTGTCAGATAAATAAAATCTTTAAAAAAAAGAAGTGTGCTTTGATGTTATTGAGCCACCTTGGCTTTCTTCTGTTTTTTTCTGTTTACATGGTTTTATCTTTTTCCTTTCTTTCACTTTGAATCTATTTCTGTCCTTGGCTTTAAATTGTGTGGATTTTTTAAAGCAGCTTATGGTTGGAACTTTTTTTGTTATTGACTGTTAAAATCTCTTGACTTTTATCTGGATTGTTTTGTTCATTTACATTTAATATTATCACTGATAGGGCTAGTTTTAAAGCATTACATCTTGATATTTTCTGCTTTTCTCATGGGTTCTTTGGTTATATTTCCCTGTTTTCATGTGGATTGAGTTTTTTAAATTACATTTATACTGCCTGTTGCCTTTTTAGCTATGCCTCTTTTTTCTTTCTTTCTTTCTTTTTTATTTAAAGTGGTTGTATTAGTCTGCTTAGGTTGATATAACAAAATACCCTAGACTGTGGCTTAAACAATGAAAATTAATTTTCTCACAATTCTGGAGGCTAGAAAGTCTAAGGTAAGGATTTTGGCAGGGTTCTGTTTCTGTTGAAAACTCATCCTGGCTTGTAGACAGCTGCCTGTGAGCTGTGTCTTCATGTAGAATGGGGAAAGACCGCCCTCACCTTTATGACCTCATTTTTTTTTTTAAGATTTTATTTATTTATTTGACAGAGAGAGAGATCACAAGTAGGCAGAGAGGCAGGCAGAGAGAGAGGGGGAAGCAGGCTCCCTGCTGAGCAGAGAACCTGATGTGGGGCTTGATCCCAGGACCCTGAGATCATGACCCAAGCTGAAGGCAGAGGCTTAACCCACTGAGCCACCCAGGCACCCCTTTATGACCTCATTTAACCTTAATTTTGTCTTCAAGACTCTCCATGTACAGTCACTTTGGGGGTTAGAACTTCAACATAAGAATTTGGGAGGGACACAATTCAATCCATTGCAGGGTTTATAGAGATTGTAATATGTATCTTTTTAGTTTATTAAGTAGAATTCAGTTAATGGTAGCAGTACATGTACAGCTAATAAGGACAGTCCTTATAATTCATGTCGTACATGTGTTATAAATTCCACAAACATCACTATTTATTTGCTTTAAACAGTAGTCACTTAATGAAATCTAGGAAAAAGTGGTGTAAATGCTTACATATTTATTTGTCATTCATTACTGGATCCATTTTCATATTGGTCCATTTCCTGTTCATTCAAAGAACTTTCTTTAGTATATTTTTGTTAACTTTCTAAAAATTGAGATTAATTCATCACCATAAAATTTACCCTTTTATTTTTTGGAATTTATTTTTATTTTTATTTATTTATTTTTTAAAAGATTTATTTATTTATTTACTTGACAGAGATCACAAGCAGGCAGAGAGGCAGGCAGAGGGAGAGAGGAGGAAGCAGGCTCCCCGCCAAGCAGAGAGCCCAACATGAGGCTTGATCCCAGAACCCCCGGGATCACAACCTGAGCCGAAGGCAGAGGCTTTAACCCACTGAGCCACCCAGGTGCCCCTTATTTTTAATTTTTTAAGTAGGCTCCATGCCCAGTGTAGAGCTTGAACTCATGACCATGGGATCAAGACCTGAGCTGATAGCAAGAGTTGGACACTTAACAGACTGAGCCACCAAGGTGCCTCTAAAATTCGCCCTTTTAAAGTGTATAGTTTAGTGATTTTTTAGTATACTCATAGAATTGTGCAGCCATGACACAGTTAAATGATGTTTTCATCACCCCACAAATAAACCCCTTGCCCTCTCTTAGTCACTCCTCATTTTCCCACATTGCCGCCTCAACACCACCCCCATCCATACATGACCACTAGTCTCCTTTTTCTCTGAATGGATTTGTCTGTTTTGGACATTTATATAAGTGCAGTTATATAATATGTGTGGTCTTGTAACTTTCTCAAGGTCATCCATGTTGTAGTGTGTATCTGTACTTTGTTTCTTTTATTGTTGAAAATAATTTTCTGTGGTTATGGCACATTTTATATATCCATCCATTAGTTGATAGACAGTAAAGTTATTTCCACTTTTTAGCTGTTACTAATAAGGTATGCTTATTCTTTCCCCACTGAATTGTTTTGGTACCCTTGCAGTTGAAGATCATTTGATGTATGTAAATGTGGGTGTATATTACTGAACTCTAATTATATTCAATTGGTTTCTGTTTTGCCTTATGCAAATATCATCACACTGTTATGATGGTGATAGCTTTATAGTAAGGTTTGAAATTGTGAAATACAAGTTTTAGAGAACTTCATTCCTATTTTTCAGGATTTTTTGGGTTATTTTGAGGTCCTTGTATTTTCATGTGTAATGTAAGATCACCTTACGAATTTTTTTTACAAAAGTCACAGGTGGGGTCTTGATAGGGCAGTATTGCTATTGCTGTTGTACCAGTATTAAGTCTTAACAGTACATAAATGTAGGGTATATCTTATTTAGGTTGTCTTTAATTTCTTTCAAAAGTGTTTTGTGGTTTTCTGTGTACAGCTCTTACACTTTTTTGGTTCAGTTTATTCCTAAGTATTGTATTCTTACTGATGCTGTTATAAATGAAAATGGAATTTTTTCCTTCCATTTTTGATGCTTCTCATTTGTAGCAATAACATTTTTTTTAAAGATTTTTTTTAAAAATTTATTTGACAGATAGAGATAGGCAGAGAGGCAGGCAGAGAGAGGGGAGGAAGCAGGCTCCCCGCTGAGCGGAGAGCCTGATGTGGGGCTCGATCCCAGGACCCTGGGACCATGACCGGAGCCGAAGGCAGAGGCTTTAACCCTCTGAGCCACCCAGGCGCCCCTGTAGCAATAACATTTTTTGTGTATATTGATCTTGGATACTCTTGCTAAACTCATTCATTAGTTCCATTAGGTTTTTCGTGGTTTCCTTAGGATTTTCTATATACAAAATCGTGATCTGTGAATAGAAAATTTTACTTTGTCCTTTTCAATCTGGATGTTTTTTATTTTTTTTTCTTTCCTGATCACCCTGGTGGAACCTCTAGTACATCTGAGTTTAAGTTGTGAGAGTTAACTAAATTCTTATCTTGTTTCTGATCTTAGGAGGTAGTATTTCTTATGCAGTCTCAATTTTCTCAGATGTCTGAAAAAGTCTATCTTTGAAGACTTCTTTGGTAATCTGGAACATTAGGTTAGGTTGACTCTTTTAGTACTATACTCTTTCAGTACTATTATTCCTTGTTGTTGTTGTTTTTTGCCTTACATTGTTTCCAGTGAGTAGTCAGTTCATTCTTGTTGTTTTTCTAATGTCTCTTTTTTCCTGATGTTTATAAGACTTTTCTCTTGATTTTTAATTTTTGGCCGCCTGATCTTTATATGCCTACGTTTGACTTTCTTTTTATTTATTCTCCTGTGTATTGGCCAAGCTTCTTGGATCTGTGGGTTAAAATCTTTCACTTTGAGGATGTTTTTGTTCATTTTTCTATCCAAATGTTCTCCTTTCTTATACCTTTTAGGAAGTGCAATTAATACTATGTTAGGTCATTTTGGTGTTGTCCCACAGATTTCTGACACACTCCCCCCCCCCATCCTTCAGTCTAGGTGATTTACTTTAATAAATTTTAGCTTACTTCAGGTTTCAGATGTGTTAGGGCTAGAATTGGACTCGTGTGATGGGAAATTGGAAAATAAGTTGTGGGAGACTGTAAGTGCTTGGTTTTCAGGCCAACTTCCTGCATCACTGCTGCTTATTCTGCAGAAGTGCTCTGGAGGTAATTGGTGGGAGTGAGGACTAGTTTTCTCCTTGGGGTTCTCTAGATTTTAGTCTGCTCACACTCAGGTATTGAAAGTTTGATTTCTCTGTGTCTCACTAAAGATCTTTCATCTATCACTGCTTTTTTTCTTTGTGCACTTGTGCTTCAGACAATGTAAACGGCACTCAGGGTTTAAAGCAGTATTCATCTGTGGCCAACTAGAGAAGGCTGGTTCCTCTCTAGAATTCAGTTCATTTGGACTTGTGACTAGAGGTCTTTGATGTCTTTAAAGAAGAAAAGGGTTTTAATTTACCTAGTGTTTTCTAATTGTTTTGACAGAATTGATTGTCTTTGTGATCTTCCACATTCTAAATGGAAGTAGAAGTCCTTCGTTGAAGGAGTTTTGAGTGAGGTCAAGATACTAAGTTATGCAAGGAAGGAGTAGCTTACACATTATTTTAGGGGTTGCTTTGTGTGTATTTGAGATTAATGAACAATTTTACAAAGACAAGTGACTTGAATTGGGTTAGTGAGTAGTTCTAACATGTCCTCAAGTTATATTGGTACAATTAATAACACTTTCAGTGGTTAATGGGGAGGAAGGGGGAAGCTAAAAAGATTTTTTTAAGTTAATTATAGACACTGAGCTTACATGGTTATATGTACTTTCCTTCAACCACCCTATCCTTTTATTTTGGAAGAATTAATGGTGGATTCATTACATTGAAAGTGAGTTTTACTATTTTAAAGTTGAGAATTACCTGGCAACAACATTGTGAATATACAAAAAAACTACTGGCTTGTACTTTTTTTTTTTTTAAGATTTTATTTATTTATTTGACAGACAAAGATCACAAGTAGACAGAGAGGCAGGCAGAGAGAGAGGGGGAAGAAGGCTCCCTGCTGAGCAGAGAGCCCGATGCGGGGCTCCATCCCAGGACCCTGGGGCCATGAGCCGAGCCGAAGGCAGAGGCTTAAACCAGTGAGCCACCCAGGCGCCCCTGGCTTGTACATTTTTAAATTGTTAAAATGTTATGTTTTATGTTTTTTTAAAAGATTTTTAAGTAATTTCTACACACATCGGGCTTGAATTTACAACCCCAAGATAGTCATATGTTCTACCATTTGAGCCAGCCAGTTATGTCTATATGTCATATGTTGTATGAATTTTATCTCAGTTAAAACAGTATAAAATTCATACAACATATGTCATATGTTGTATGAATTTTATCTCAGTTAAAACAGATCAGGCAGTTTAAAAGTCCTTTCCTGATGTTTATTGCAATTCTTGGTTGTAATGGACATTTGTTTGCTTTTACTTTTAGTGGTTAATTGGTGGGCCGATTAGTTCTAGAGTTTGATTTTGGATCAGTGTCAACTGACTTTCAAAACTGAGTTTATTTGAAAAATACCATTAGTAAATAAGTGTTAACAGTAATTTTTTAATTTGTGATAAGGTTACTTGTTAAAAACTTACTTTTTATCCTGTATGGTTTCTGAGAAATTGATGGAAAGGGTAAAAGTGTGATGTTGACAAACTGCTTTTGAGAACTTTGGTAACTGCTTTGGAGACCTTCGCTAAGTTATACATTGTTTTTTGGAGAATGGCTCATGAAATCTGATGTGTCACTTGGTTTCCAACAGACTTTCTTTTTTTCTCCTGAGTCTTAATTTTGCCCTTTTAACCTCCCTCCCCTGTCTCCTCAGTCTTGTTGCCAACAATTTTGAAGACGGCTCCCATGTAGTGTCACCATTAGACCCGAATGGAAACTTCAATGTTGTTATTAAAGAGGAGCCTGTAGATGATTATGAATATGAACTTGCTGAGTGCCCGGAAGGGGTAACTATAAAACAGGAAGAGACGGATGAGGAAACAGATGTATACTCAAACAGTGATGATGATCCTATACTAGAGAAACAGCTAAAGAGGCACAATAAAGTTGATAACCTAGAAGCTGACCATCCGTCTTCTAAATGGCTACCAAATAGCCCATCAGGTGTTGCTCAAGCTAAAATGTTCAAGTTAGACGCTGGAAAGATGCCAGTAGTCTATCTGGAGCCTTGTGCTGTCACCAAAAGCACAGTGAAGATTTCTGAGCTCCCTGATAACATGCTTTCCACATCTCGAAAGGATAAGTCTTCTGTATTGACAGAATTAGACTATTTGCCTACGTACATTGAAAATACTGATGAGACTGGCTTCTGCTTAGGCAAGGAATCAGAAAATGGTCTTAGAAAACATTCACCAGATCTCAGAGTGGTACAGAAATACCCCTTACTTAAAGAGCCTCAATGGAAATATCCTGAGCTATCTGACAGCATTAACACAGAAAGAATACTTGACAGTTCGAAGAGTTCAACTGGGGACCCATTTTTAGGAAAAGAGGACTTGGGCAGAAGGAGAACAACTGTGCTTAAGATTTCAACAGCCTCCAAGGTTGTGAATGCTAGTCAGAATGCCCCTTCAAATATCCCTGGAAAAAGAGGAAGGCCACGAAAATTGAAACTCTCTAAGGCAGGGCGACCACCTAAAAGCACAGGAAAATCTTTAACTTCTACAAAGAGCACTCCTGTGGGTCCTGGGAGTAGCTTTCCAGATGTGAAGCCTGATCTGGAAGACGTGGATGGTGTTCTCTTTGTTTCCTTTGAATCAAAGGTAAGATTTTAATTTTCAGCATTTCTTTGGAGGTCAGATGGTGATTCTGAAATTGTATACAGGTTGATAACTAACTTAGAATCTTGTTTTTTTGAATGCGCCTCTTATGTGAAGGTTTATGTGTAGGGAGGGGAGTGTCTCCAAAATGTTTGGTTTAATTAACAGGCACCACTTAAGGTATTTTGTTGGAATGGACTTAAATGTCTGCTTTGATTTTAGTTCACGATTGTTGAACTGATTGTTACTGGAATTTACATTATTTTTTTTAAAAAAGATTTTATTTATTTATTTGACAGACAGAGCTCACAAGTAGGCAGAGAAGCAGGCAGAGAGAGGAGGAAGTAGGTTCCCTGCTGAGCAGACAGCCTGATGTGGGACTCGATCCCAGGACTCTGGGATCATGACCTGAGCCCAAGGCAGAGGCTTTAACCCACTGAGCCACCCAGGCGCCCCTGGAATTTACATTATTATGGACTCTAAAAAGGCATACATAAATGAAAAATTGACTGTTTCAGTATACCCCATCCTCTGGTTTTCATCAATAGTATCAGAGTACCACTGGAGAACTAATATTGTTTTAAAAATTCTGTTGTCTCACACATGGATAGTTTCTTTATTTTATTGCAGCTCTTCAGCTGCATTATTTTTGTTTTAAATCTTTATAGAAGCCTGGCATTTCTAAATTGGCTACAGAGAGGTTGAATTCTCTTTAGCTGGTCTTCTGTCTTTTTGTTAATTGCTGAGTAAGCTTTCTTTACATAGGCTATATCAGTATGTAAATTGGCATAAACAGTTTTATCAGCATATATTCCTATTCAGATTTTTTTGCCTTTTTTCCTTCTTATTTGAAATGCTGTTAATGTAGAACATTGAGAAAATATCAAAAGTATCAGAAAAGAAAAGGTTCCTTGTTTACATTTAAATTTCTAGGAGTGATATGAACTTTTTTCTTTTTTTATATATAGGAAGCTCTTGACATTCATGCAGTTGATGGGACAACTGAAGAACCCTGTAGTCTTCAGGCATCAACCACAAACGACCCAGGTATTACATAGTTTAAAAGGAGAGATATTTGTGATTTGGCTCTAGAAGTGAAAGATGCAATGTTTCTTTTTCTGTAGTGTACGGCAGCTTATTTTGTCATTGTTTTCTGAGTAGGTTGCAGAGCAAGAATTGCCCAGTTGGAAAAGGAACTGATAGAAGACTTGAAGGCCTTGCGGCATAAGCAGGTGATACATCCTGGTCTTCAAGAAGGTAATATTTAAAAATACATATATGCAAGCCAATTTTTAATTTTGTTCTCTTTTTTTCTCTCCTTTTCTCTTTTCCCTCTTCTTTCCCTTCCCTCTTGTTCTTACCCATTTTTTGTTTTTCTTCCTTTCCCCCCCATCCCTGATTTCATTTCTTTTAGTGCCCCTTTTAACTTGTGTTTTTCTCTGATTCTTTCTCTTACTTTGAAAGCTTCTCTAGGTTTTTTTTTTTATCCTAAGAAAAACCTTCCCAACTCTGAAGATACTGTCTCTGAAGCATAATATCTTATGCATTTAAAAACCGTGTCATAATAAGAAATTGGTGTTTCTTCTGTCTTAAAACCCAGTATTTTCTTCCCTGTTCATCATTTTTAAGTTTTAGTTGCTTTTGTTTTTGTGTGTTTTTTTGGGGGGGGTTTCCTACTTACTCTTTTATATACTTAGTAATATGTAAGTCAGTCTGTAAATAGAATACTTTCCTCATTGTGTGGCTGTCAACATATTTTGTGTATTTCCTGTATTGCTTGGGATGTCAGTTAAAATTTTCATTATTATCTCTGTTTTGTTGTAATAAATTATCTTGGCTTTGATTATGTTGCTTAATCCTCTATTTTAATATTGAAATCTATATTAGTCCTACCCCCTGCCTCCCCCAAATGTGCAGTCTTTCTGTGGTTTCACTTAATGGAAGCAGATGATCCTCCCTCTGACGTATGGTCAGAAGGTCAGTAGTAGCCTAACACTATGTCACAGCACCTACATCATTCACTTCACTTCATTTTATCATCTCACATTATCACAAGAAGAATGGTGAGAACAGTGTAATAAGATACTTTGAGAGAGAGAGACCACATTCCGTAACTGTTATTACAGTCTATTCTTCAAAATACTCTATTTTGTTATCGTTTTCTTTAATTTATAATTTATAAATTAAACTTTATCATAAGTGTGTATGTCTAGGAAAAAACATTGTGTGTGTGCATGCGCGCTGCATCAGGGTTTGGTACCAGGTGGTTTCAGGCATCCACTGAGGGTCTTAGACCCTCATAGTGGGTTTTAAGACCCACTATGGGTCTTAAAACGTATCCCCTATGGATTAGGAGGGATTGCTCTATATTTATTACCATCATAGCAACTACTGACTTTCCCACTTGCTGTAAATGAGATATTGTAAAGTGTGCCCCAATTTTTAGTTTCTTGTGTGTTGATTTTAGGTGTACCTTTTTTTTTTTTAGATTTTATTTATTCATTTGACAGAGAGAGGGAGAGATCACAAGTAGGTAGAGCAGCAGGCAGAGAGGGGTGGAGGGAAGCAGACTCCCTGCTGAGCAGAGAGCCTGATGTGGGACTTGGTCTCAGGACCCTGAGATCATGACCTGAGTCAAAGGCAGAGGCTTTAACCCACTGAGCCACCCAGGTGCCCCAAGGTGTACCTTCTGGAGTAGTTTGAGTTTTTGCTATTAGTCAGTTTTTCCCTCCCAAGGGATTGTTGAGCTGATTTACATTATATAATGGATCATTTATATGAGAACCTAAGCATTATATGCTAATAAAATGATGTATAAGATGATCATTCAGTATCTAAGTCAGCTAGTAATACTTGAACTTTTGCTTTAATATGAGGCTGCTTGTGTGACAGTGTGATCTTAGAGGGGTACCGTGGATTGTAATGGGACAGTTACAGTCACATCATAGTCTCAATGGTAAATAACATTTATTATCGCTTACTGTTAGCTTTCATTTCTGCTATTTTATTTAAATAGTATTCTCTTAACTCTATCAGTTAACTTTTCCTTTATCTTTTTTCCTCCCTCCTACTTCTGTATTTTGTTAGTTATGTACTCCAACAATGTATAAATATCTTTCAGCCTAATCCCTACCTTTGTTTCAGACTTAGTTCTAGAGGTAAATATATTCCATGCTCTCTGCTGGTCTTTTCGTTATGGTTTGGTTGCCTATTACTTCCTGGCTGGTTAAGGTTTAAGTTTGTTTTTTCCTTCCCCTACATACATTGTGGACAAGTCTAATATTTTCCTCTGTGTAACTGGGGTTCAAAGTCGAATGCTCTTAGAAACTAAGCAGGTAAGCAAATGAAATTAGTCTGATTTCGTGTACAAGGTTGACTCTGGCAGGCTGGAACACAGGTGCCTTTTCTAAAGGGACAGTCATAGCTGTGGATTATTGTCATATGGGAAGATTGGCCTAGTATTTTCAGAAATTCAGTAGAAATTCAGTAGAAACTGAAGTCACCATTTTTATGTAATGATGCTCAACTTCTAAGTTTTTTGGGTGAAGCGTTAAACACTGAGCCAAACAAAATGTGGGTGAGCCATCGGTTTTCACCTGTTGTACAGATTCTGCCTTAGGTGTCGTGTATAAGTTTTTATTTAATCTTTTTTTTTTTTTTTTTTTTTTTTTTATTAAAGATTTTTATTTATTTATTTGACAGGCAGAGATCACAAGTAGGCAGAGAGACAGGCAGAGAGAGAGAGGTGGAAGCAGGCTCCCCGCAGAGCAGAGAGCCCGATGCGGGGCTCGATCCCAGGACCCTGGGATCATGACCTGAGCTGAAAGCAGAGGCTTTAACCCACTGAGCCACCCAGGCGCCCCAAGTTTTTATTTAATCTTAATGTTTAAAATTAATTCAACTGTATTCTTACATAGTTTTATTATTATTATTTTAAGATTTTATTTATTTATTTGACAGAGACACAGCAAGAGAGGGAACACAAGCAGGGGGAGTGGGAAAGGGAAAAAAGCAGGCTTCCTGCAGAGTAGGGAGCCCAATGTGAGGCTTGATCCCAGGTCTCTGGGATCATGACCTGAGCTGAAGGCAGATGCTTAATGACTGAGCCACCCAGGAGCCCCTATTATTTTATTTTCTGAAAAGATTTTATTATTTGAGAGAGTGCAAGTGGGGGTAGAAACAGGGAGTGGGACAAGCAGACTGCATTGCGCATGGAGTCAGATGGGGGCTCAGTCCCAGGACTGCACCATCATGACCTAGGCTGAAATTAAGAGTTGGACACTCAACCAACTGAGCCATCCAGCTGTCCCATATAGTCTTGTTTTGTTTTGTTTGTTTATTTATTTATTTATTATTTGTCGGAGACGGAGAGAGAGCACAAGCAGGGGAAGTGGCAGAGGGACAGGGAGAAGCAGGCTTTCCACTGAGCAAGGAGCTGGATGCAGGACTTGATTCTAGGACCCTGGGATCATGATCTGAACCAAAGGCGCATGCTTAACTGACTGAGCCTCCCAGGTGTTCCTATTTTTTTAAAAAACAGTTAAATCTGTAATTCATGTGGTACTATTCATAAGGTATGAGGTAGAGATCTATTTTGGATTTTTCTATTTTGTTTTGGCAGATATCCTTCCACTCCTCAACCTTTGTTTCTTAAAACTTAGAATTTCAGAAAAATGAGTTACATTGGCTAAGTATTTGTAGTAACTGGGATTGATCCCAATCACATGTTCCTTTAAGGTCCCTCTCTAAAAATTGGTGATTGAAAGAATTTGTTAAATTTTACTTCAGTAATGTCATTTCTCTCCCTTTCTGTTAACTGTGGAGTTTCACTATTTTTTAGAATATAAACATTTAAAAATCTTTTTGTGGGCACCTGGGTGGCTCAGTCGTTAAGCGTCTGCCTTCAGCTCAGGTCATAGTCCTAGGGTCCTGGGATCAAGCCCTGCATCAGGCTCCCTGCTCAGCAGGAAGCCTGATTCTCCCTCTCCCACTTCCCCTGCTTGTGTTCCCTCTTTCGCTGTGTCTGTCTCTGTCAAATAAATAAAATCTTAAAAAAAAAAAATCTTTTTGTGCTGGAAACTTGAAAAACTTGAAAAGATTTTTGAGCTTGCTCTGAAGTTCTGGAAGAAGTGTTAAGCCTGAGGAAGTGTTTTTATTGGTGGTGGTAGTCTTTTTTTTTTTTTTTTTAAAAGATTTTATTTATTTATTTGACAGACAGATCACAAGTAGGCAGAGAGGCAGGCAGAGAGAGAGAAGGGAGGAAGCAGGCTCCCCGCCGAGCAGAGAGCCCGATGCAGGGCTCGATCCCAGGACCCCGGGACCACGACCCGAGCCGAAGGCAGAGGCCTTAACCCACCGAGCCGCCCAGGCACCCCGGTGGTGGTAGTCTTATTGCTAAAATTAAATAAGAATCTTTTTGTATTTTTTTTTAAAGATTTTATTTATTTATTTGACAGAGATCGCAAGTAGGCAGAGAGGCAGGCAGAGAGAGGAGGAAGCAGGCTCCCCGCTGATCAGAGAGCCCAATGTGGGGCTTGATCCCAGGACCCTGGGATTACAACCTGAGCTGAAGACAGAGGCTTTAACCCACTGAGCCACCCAGGTGCCCCTAAAATAAGAATCTTAATGTTCTTTTCCACAGGACTGTATTTTTTTCTGTCTCCTGTACTATCCTGTATACTGACTTGGATGTACTATATCCAAATTGATTTATTCCCTGTCAACCTAGAAATTACCATCTGGTTTTGAACTTTAAAGGTATTTTTATACAAGCATTTCTACTTCACTGCTACCAAGTCAATTCTATGTTAATTAAAACGTTTTAAAAAATATTTAATTCATTTTAGAGAGAGAGCGAGCAAGCGCGCACGCAAGCATGTGTGCTCACAAGAGTGGAGGGTGGGACAGAGGGAGAGGAAGAAGCAGAGTCCCGCTGAGCAGGGTGCCAAATGTGAGGCTCTACCCCAGGACCCTGACCAGGATCATAACCTGAACTGAAGGCAGATGCCTAATGATTGAGCCACCCAGGCACCCTAAATTTTTTTTTAATTTTAGTTAAGTTTTAGGTTTGTAGTAAAATTGGGAACATAATAGAGTTCCCATATACTCTTCATTCCGTTTCTCTTATTATTAAATACATCTAACATTAGTTATAGAGTATTCGTTATAGTTAGACAATATTGATATATTAATATTAACTAAGGTCCATACTTTAATCAGATTCCATTATTTTTTTTTTATTTCAGGATTCCATCTAGGAAATCACATTTAGTAGTCATGTCTCCTTAGGATCCCCTTGGCTGGAACAGTTACTCAGACTTTTAAATTTTTAATGACCCTGACAATTTTGAGGAGTACTGGTCAAATATTTTGTAGAATGTCTCTCAGTTGAGTTTCATCTGTTGTTTTTCTCATGGTTAGATTGCGGTTATATGTTCACAAGAGGAAGATCAGAGAGAGGGAGTGCCATTTTCATCCCATTGTATCAAGGGTACATTTTATCAACAATCACTGACCTTTCCATGCTGTACTTCTTGGAAGGAATTCACTGGGTAGTCCATACTTAGTGGGAAGTTAAGCTCTACTTTCTTGTGGAATATGAGGTGGAATATGAGCATAAATTAATTGGAATTCCTCTGCAGCAGAGATTTCTTTTTTCCCCAATTTTTGAAGAGATTTTATTTTAATGCCTTTTAGTTAACATACAGTTATATTAGTTTCAGGTATACAGTACAGTGATTTACCAATTCCACACATTACCCATTGCTCATCACAAGTACACATCTTAATCCCCGTCCCCTATTTCTCCCATCCCCCTACTCCCCTCTAGTGACCATCAGTTCTCTATAATTAAGAGTCTGTTTCTTCATTTGTTTCTCTCCTTTTTTCCCTTTGTTCCTTTCTTAAATTCCACATATGAGTGAAAAGGAATGGTATTTGTCTTTCTCTGATTGACTTATATTGTTTCACATTGTACTCTGAAGGGGCATCCATGTTGATGATGTTGCACCCTATTTATTTATTATATCACTGTGAACTTCTGTCAGTTACAATGTTCAGTTCCTTTATGGCAATCTCTCTAGAGCTCTGTGACTCTTGATTTTTAGTTAAAAAATACTGAGTGTTTTCTTTTTTATATAGATTTGCTCTTTTATGCTGGTTAGTTATATAGGAGTTTATTCCTCTTGAGTGTGTTTTGGTGGGTGCTTTATATTTTAGTGTGTTTAGCTGGGGTAGGCAGTTTTTAAAATGTTTTGTTTCTTTTTTAGAGAGAGAAGTAGGCGAGCATGTGTAAGTGAGCACATGTGCACAAACGGGGGAGGGAGGTAGAAGGAGATGGGGGGAGAGAATCTCAAGCAGACTCCATGCCCAGCGTGGAGCTGATTGGGGACTCAGTCTGAAGATCCTGAGATCATAACTGAGCTGAAGTCAAGAGTCAGGTGACACTTAACCAACTGAACCACCCAGGCATCCCAGGCATTTTGTTTTTTTAAAATTACGGTTTATGATCTTACGTGATTCTGCATTTGAATCTGAATTTAGGAGTCTTTTTTTATAATGGTGCGATAATGTTTTGAAATAGTAGTTCCTAATCTGGTGAAAAGGCCAATGCATTTAGGAATATAGTTCAGTTTAAACTGTCCTAGTGGAAATGATTTTATGTTTTTTGGGGGATATGCTTTCTGTGAATTATTTAGCTATCTTCTGTACAAGTTAATCTCATTCATAGGAAACCAATTAAGTCTAGGTCTCATGTATGTGCTAAATAGGGGATTTTCTTGCAGGGCAAACATTTCAGGATGGTACAGATAAGCTAAATTGGGAATTACTTTGAACATTGTCTATGTGCCATTGACTTCTACTTTTATGGCTTTAAAAAATTGATAGGTATATTTAAAATAAATTTCAACTTGTTTTTAGAACTTGCTTTCACTTTTGGGGGAAAGTGGAAGTTTAAAATACAAGTAAACACAGACAAGAAAATAGGAAAAACAGTCTCTAAATTTGATTGTGTAGGGTCTAGAGTTTGCAGGTCTATGTATGGGTACTTTTTTTAATCAGCTTAATTCCTTTATTTTTACCATCTGTGTAGGCAGCTATTCTGGCAATTTTGGGTCAATAATAATAAGAGTATGTTTCTCTTCTCAAAGAATTAGAGTATCTTATTTTATCCTATGTTTAGGATTCAGTTCTTACTTGAATTTCTGAGTTTCTTGCTTTGTGGTTCCACTCTGCTGTCCCTTCCCACCTTTCTTAGTTAATTTTACTTATTCTAACTTAAGAATTACAGACTCAGTAAAAATTTTACCACATTCCCTTGGGCTTTTCAAGTGTTTTTTTCTTTTTGGTTACCTCTCTTGGGACTTACTTACACCATTATAACTACTGATGAGTCAGTTGGGAAAATAGCACTAAAGCTCCTCTGGGGAATGTCTTTTATCTCTATTACCATCTGTATTACAGAGTATTTCACAGAGAAGGTGCAATAAATTCTTAAAACATAAAACTCATTGTAGTGGATTAATATTTATTTTACTGATGAGGAAGCGAAAGCCAAGAGAAATTTAGCCCAAGCACAAGATTAGAAACCAGTTGTTTTGACTCCCAGTCTTATTTTTCCCTGATTGACTGGAAACATGAGGAAAGAATTATTTGCTTTAAAGATTTTATTTCTGGGGTGTCTGGGTGGCTCAGTTAAGAAGTCAAGTCTTGGGGCGCCTGGGTGCCTCAGTGGGTTAAGCCTCTGCCTTCAGCTCAGGTCATGATCTCAAGGTTCTGGGATGGAGCCCTGCATCGGGCTCTCTGCTCAGCTGGGAGCCTGTTTCCTCCTCTCTCTCTGTCTACTTGTGATCACTGTCAAATAAATAAAGTCTTTAAAAAAAAAAAAAAAGAGAGAAGCTGAGTCTTGGTTTTTGTTTAGGTCATGATCCTCAGGGTCCTGGGGTCAAGCTTTGTGTCATGCTTCACACTTGTAGTGTGGGGGAGTGTCTGATTGAGGGTTCTTGCTCTCCCTCTGTCCCTCCCCCTGCTCATGTGCATGCCCTCTCTCTCACTCTCTCAAATTGGGGCACGTGGGTGGCTCAGTCGGTTAAGTGTGTGACTTTAGCTCAGGTATGATCTCATAGTCCTGGGATTGAGCCCCATTTGGGACTCCCCACTCAGTGGGGAATCTGCTTGTCCCTCTGCCTTCCACCTGTTCATGTTCTCTCTCTCTCTTTCTCAAAGAAGTAAATAAAATCTTAAAAAAAAAAAAATCTGATTTTATTTTTAAACAGTCTCTAGTCCCAGTGTGGGGATTGAGCTCCTAACCCCCAGATCCCCAGATCAGGAGTTGCATACTCAACCTACTAAGCCTGCGAGGTACCCCTGGAAAGAAAGTTTTATTGATGTTAATAGGAATCATACCATGTACTTAAATAAAATAAAAATAAGATAAAATATTTAAAGAACTGGGCTTACATACTGAAACAGCATAGTGATTCAGTGATCTCCTTTGTTAAGGTAAGTTCTTTGTGGAGGATACACAAATTAGCCATAAGAGCTTGTGGCTCATAACCTGTCTAATGCCTTCACCTTTCAGGTGATGAGTATTATGTAAACCTTTTATTAAAAACCTGTACCTAAGACTTCTGATAGCTATTAATAGAATACTTAATAGTTTGAACTCCTTTTGGCTTTAGTTTTGTTAAAATTTAAGTTTAACACTTTCCTGCACAATAATTTGAAGCCAGGAATTCACAGATGAGTGAACACAAAGTAGATGATGGTCCTTAGTAACAGAAACATACAAATTTAAGAATAATAGGGTATAAATTTATTTTTTTTTTAAGATTTTATTTATTTATTTGACAGACAGAGATCACAAGTAGGCAGAGAAGCAGACAGAGAGAGAGAGGGAAGCAGGCTCCCTGCTGAGCAGAGAGTCCGATGCGGGACTCGATCCCAGGACTCTGGGATCATGACCTGAGCCGAAGGCAGAGGCTTAACCCACTGAGCCACCCAGGCGCCCCAGGATATAAATTTAAAGCAAAAGATTGAAACAGGTGACATCAAATGTTGAAAGGAAATTGGATCAGCAAGAGCTCTTAGGCACTACTGGAGGGAGTATAAATTGAGAGTAATTTGGCATTATTTAGTGCATACTCCCAATTAGTACATTGTTGCACATGGTTATCCATGATGTGTGACAATAATAGGCTCTTGAGATAGTGATCTCCTCAGAATGGCCAAGCTTAACAAAGGGTAATTAATAACTGTAGAGCTGGTTGCCTCTAGCTAAAAGCAGCCTCAGGGTTATCCCAGTTTGTTGTATAATTACCTTTTTAAAAAAGATGTTTATTTCTTTGACAGAGCACAAGCACAAGCAGGGGGTGCAGCAGAGGGATAGGGAGAGGCAGGCTCCCTACTGAGCAGAGAGCCTGACAGGGGGCAAGGGGTGGCAGGGCTTGATCCCAGAACCCTGGGATCATGACCCAAGCCGAAGGCAGACACTTAACTGACTCAGCCACCCAGGCACCCCTAATTATCATTTTATGTGCCATTAGCAAGAAGTATTCAGAATAACTAAGTATATCATTAACCTTTTTAGTAGTAAATATCAGACTGTACAGATGACATAGAAGATAAATTTATTAAAGAGTATCATATGACTTACACAATCTCTTGAAAAGCCAGAAAAACATATTCTGGGACTGTGCAGTAGGGAAAAATGCCCACATTACTTCTACTGAATGCTCATACAAGCAGTCCCACAACATTGGACAAGCACCACCATTTTCAGTATGGACATTGCATACAGTATGCATACAGCTAGGACCTTGGTTACTTCTGCCTCTAAAAATTCTTTACTTGGCCAAACACCATCACCCTCATTCACACAGTTCTGCTTAATATCCCTTCATGGTAGTCTTTCCAAATTGAAGTCTTTCATGGTACAGTTGATTGGCAAAACCTGTGTTACATGTCTGCACATAGACTGCAAGGGAAGGTAGAAAGTTGAGTTTTTCCTAACACCTACCTTGAAGAGGTTGGGATCATAATGGAGAAAAGTAACAGCTAGGGGGAAAGGGTGTTCAAATATTTTGGACAGCCACAAGTATGTTGAGCACTCACAATCCAATACAATTGAAAGATGAATATGCCCTGTTATATAGCAATTCCATTCCTGATTAAATGCTACAAGGAAAAGCTAAATGCACTAGAGAAGCTCTTACACATCATCTGTGTGATGCACATTCTTTTTTTTTTTAAAGATTATATTTATTTATTTGACAGACAGCGAGAGAGAGAACACCAGCAGGGGGAGTGGGAGAAGGAGAAGCAGGCTTCCCACTGAGCAGGGAGCTGGATGGATGTGGGGCTTGATCCCAAGACCCTGGGATCATGACCTGAGCCAAAGGCAGATGCTTAGGGACTGAGCCACCCAGGTGCCCAGTGATACACGTTCTCGTACACAATGAATAATTACATGGGTCCATTGCTTGTAATTGTTAAAAGTAGGAAAAAACTGAAATGGGTGAAGGGAGCTGGGAGATACAGGCTTTCAGTTAAGGGATGAGTAAGTCACAGGGATGCAAGGTACAGTGTAAAGAATATAGTTAGTGGTATTTTAATGTTGTATGTACTCAAAAAGTAAAATTAAAAAAAATTAGAAAACAACCCAATTCTCATCTGTAGGGGAATGGTGAATAAATTGGGCAGTACTATATATTCATAATCTGGAGTAGGGTATGGTGGTGAAAATAAATGGTCCAGAGATAAATCTGTCAGCATAGACGAATCTCAGTCATAAATTGTTAAGGGAGGGGAGGTACTCACCAAAGCCTCTAAAAGGATATGTTGAGTAAATATTTTCCCAAAAGATTACCTCTTAATCTACAAATAAGTTATAATATTTATAGGCTCAGTTAACCATAAATAACACTAATGGATTACTAGGGAATTAGAAACCATAATTCAGGCCAGAAGCTTAGTCAATGGCAGATTTGTATTAAAAGTCCTAGAAAGTCTCTGGATCACAAAGGATCTTAATTCTGCTATGTTTATGTATTAGTTTTCTATTGTTGCTTAACAAATTAGTGTAAACTCAAGACATACTGTTTCATTTACTTTCGATTGGGAGTTTGGGCATGGCTTAACTGGGTCCTCCCCTTAGTGTCTCACAGTGCTTCAGTCAGAATGTCAGGTCTGGTTTCTCCTCAGAGGCTTGACTTGGGAGGATTCTGTTTCCAGTTTCCCTCAGGTTGTTGGCAGAATTTATATCCTTGCAGCTTTAGCAAGATGGGTGATACATGCACCCATAGTCTCATAAACACCAAATCATGTGCATCCCATCCCTTTAGCCACTTTTTGTATGTTAGAAATAAAACAAAGGTCCTGTCTGCACTTAAGGGAGGGGGAGGAGGGGGGAGTACAGAAATATGTAGTATTAAGAGGTGAGGATCGTGGGGTCGCCTTAAAGTCTGTCTCCTACTTTTTATTTTTATTTCATTTCTGCTTTTCACTCCCATTTTACCCTCTCCTCACACCTCAGAAGTTTAAAAAAAGAATGTAATTTGTGTTTCTTTTTCCTTGTAGTGGGCTTAAAATTGAATTCAGTGGATCCGACAATGAGCATTGATCTTAAATATTTGGGAGTACAGCTACCTTTGGCTCCAGCCACTAGCTTTCCTTTCTGGAACCTTACCGGAACCAACCCTGCCTCTCCTGGTGAGTGTGTGGCATTTGTAAAGTCAAAGTTGTGATATAAGTAAAAAACTGCCTTTGTTATAGACATTTAGGATATTCTAAGGTAGATTTTTTTTGCCTAGTGGCATAGTCTTAATGATTTATACATTTTAGATTAAGTATTTTTTGTGATTAAGTTTTAGTAGCTAATTAGATATTAAATATTAGTTGACTTGAATTTTGGTAATCTCTTTTACTTTCTCTTTTATAGATGCTGGGTTTCCCTTTGTTTCTAGGACAGGGAAGACCAATGACTTTACCAAAATCAAGGGATGGAGGGGAAAGTTTCATAGTGCTTCTGCATCTAGGAGTGAAGGTAATCAGCTTTTTAGAAAATTGTAAATATGTTCTGAAACACGTGGCCAAAAAGCCTTTTGTTAAAAGTAAGATTTGGTTGTTTTTCTTCATCTTTTCTTTATATGCTTTAAAATACAGGGCAAATAAATTGTCTTGCTAATGTCTGTTCATTCCCTATGTTCCATATCCCTAACCATGACAGGCTTAAATAATCCATGCACCTCTTTTATTTTATTTTACTTATTAAATTTTTAAAAAAATTTAAATTTTTTATTATTTTTTGTTTTTATTATTATTACTATGATTATTTTTATTTTTTATTAATGTATAATGTACTATTTGCCCCAGGGGTACAGGTCTGTGAATCATCAGGCTTACACATTTCACAGCACTCACTATAGCATATACCCTCCCCAACCTGCGCCCTCTTTTTAATTGTACTGCCTTTCTGTTACTCCTACAGTTATTTTTTAAATTTTCATTTTTTTAGGTGTTTGGGGGGGGGCTGTAGAGGGAGAGAGAAAGAATCTTAAGCAGGTTCCATGCCCAGCACAGAGGTTGATGCGGGGCATCATCTCACAACCCTAAGATCATGACCTGAGTCAAAATCAAGAGTTGAATGCTTGACGGACTGAGCCACCTGCAGTTACCATAATCATCATTCTCAAGTATTATTTCAGAACTGTATACTTTAGAGCTATAGAGTGATTCCTGACAGCATTACAGTCCAAGGAAAACTTCTAACCCAAACATTTTGACTGTGTGCCTGTTGGTCTCCTTTCTTAGTGCTTTTCCCATTGTAGTTATTTGAGGTTTACATTCTAGCCAGATAAATTTATCATGTATCCAAAATAGTTTTTCTCATCTTTGAATGTCTCCACAGTGTTACAGTAATATAATGCTTGTCTGTTTACTACATTTGCTTTTTCATTCCTTAAAAACTAAATTTTATACTTCTCTTTTTGTGCCCTCACCTCTTCCCTTGTGTTTTATATCAGAGTCCAGGTACTACAATCTGTTAAATAATCTCTTGGTGTTTTCTGTTGAAGTTTGACTTAAGTATATTTTTTGTTCTTATGATTTTACTTAAATGTGGTTTCTCTGCTAAGGTCATAAGTTGTCAAAGTTGTAGACTCTTATCTTAATGTTAATGTATTGTTAGTATTTCGCCAAAATTAATGTAAATATATGTAATGAGATGGTTTTAGATAATGGTTTTAATGTAATGAATGTATGATTCCATCTCTTCACTTGGTTTATTAATAGTATATATTTTTTCCTATGTTTAGATGATTAAGGACAGTTGAGAAGATTCAGTAGCTTATAACTTAATGCTCTTGGCATTTTTTAGTTTATTTTTCTAAAGATCTGCCATATATTTCTTTAAGTATCTGCATCTCTTTATTTCTAGGTGGAAATTCAGAAGGTCCACTGAAAAACCGTTCTGCTTTCTGCAGTGATAAACTAGATGAGTACTTGGAAAATGAAGGCAAACTGATGGAAACCAGTATGGGTTTCTCTTCTAATGCTCCTACATCTCCTGTGGTATACCAGCTTCCCACCAAGAGTACCAGCTATGTACGAACACTTGACAGTGTACTAAAGAAGCAATCTACCATTTCCCCTTCTACCTCCTACTCTTTGAAGCCTCATTCTGTGCCCCCTGCCTCTCGAAAGGCAAAGTCTCAAAACAAACAGGCAACTTTTGGTGGCCGAACTAAATCATCTTATAAATCCATTTTACCCTACCCTGTTTCACCAAAGCAGAAACACACTCAAGTGATTCCAGGAGATAAGGTTGCCAAGAATTCTTCAAGTACCATTTCAGAAAATCAGGTGAATAACTTTGTTGTGCCAACTTTAGATGAAAATACATTTCCAAAGCAAATTAGTTTGCGGCAGGCACACCAGCAGCAGCAGCAACAGCAGCAGGGAACTCGCCCACCAGGCTTGTCTAAATCCCAAGTGAAGCTAATGGACCTGGAAGATTGTGCACTTTGGGAAGGAAAACCAAGGACCTATATCACTGAAGAGCGAGCAGATGTATCCTTAACAACTCTGCTTACTGCTCAAGTAAGTATCTATTGGTTTTTTTAGAAGTGTATTAGTTCATGGTTGGAAAGAATTAGGTTAGTAAGGGGAAATGTGTATGGGCTTTTTGGCGGAAGGATAGGCCATTTAGTTACCTTAGTGATAGGATAATTAAGGAGATTCTCTTGGTTTCTGTATTTGTTCTTAACTAGACACCTTAGTGTAGATCCCCTCCTGCCAGTAGAGGGAGACAGTACAGTTGTGCTTTTGGATAATGTCTTTCACCTTGTATGAAGTCAGCTCTCCATTCTGAAAATCTCTAATTTCATTCTTTAGCATGTGGGCAAGTATGTTTGCTAATCTTGTTAAAACCGCTTTGAAAGTTCTTAAAAGGTACTACATTTCAGAAAATTTTTAAAAATTACAGACCTGTGGAGAAAAAGCTTTTGTGTTTTATAAAATTTTATATTGAGAATTTTTCACTTATTGATTTACCTGTCTTAGCAGCCTCTGGTACACATGAAATGATACAACAGCATGTGACTAATTTTATTTTTTTGGTCATGAAATTTGTGCGCCTTACCTTCCATTTTTAAATTATGTGACTGAATTCTAGACCTGAAGATCATCAGATGTTTGGATTAAATACACAATGTGTCCTTTATTATTAATCATTCCTAAAGACTGTTATGTACATATTATCCCATTCCCTTTCTATTAGTTACTGGAAAGCAGGTGTCCGTAAACTGTTTTAGTAAAGGGCCAGGTAGTAAATATTTTAGGCTTTGTAGGCCATACACACTCTGTTGCATTTACTCATCTCTGCTCTTAAAATGCCACAGGTGTTTTGTGTTCCAGTGAAACTTTATGAAACAGGCCGAATTTGGCTTGTATGTGTTGCCAACCCCTGCCTTTGAACATTATGTGTGATTTCTTTTTCTTTCTTTTTTTTTTTTTTTTTTAAGATTTTATTTCTTGATTTGACAGAGAGAGACAGCAAGGGGGAACACAAGCAGGCGAAGAGGGAGAGGGAGAAGCAGGCTTCCTGCTGAGCCGGGAGCCCAATGTGGGGCTCATCCCAGGCATGACCTGAGCCAAAGGCAGATGCTTAACCACTGAGCTGCCCAGGTGCCCTGAAGGTTACATGTGATTTCCATTGAGAATAGATTGATCGCTGTTGATATTCTGGCTCATAGTTAATTTAAATATTCTCGACTTGGGGCGCCTGGGTGGCTCAGTGGGTTAAAGCCTCTGCCTTTGGCTTGGATCATGATCTTGGGGTCCTGGGGTCGAGCCATGCATTGGGCTCTCTGCTGAGCGGGGAGCTTTCTCCCTCCAAACCCCCCGCCTGCCTCTCTGCCTATTTGTGATCTCTCTGTCAAACAAATAAATAAAATATTTAAAAAAAAATTCTCTTGACTGCGCTGTGCTTTAGAAAGGCAGATTGTTCAGAGTCTTGGTTATATTTATGTTCTTCTTTAAATATACTGCTAATCTTGTGCTATTGGTACTGAGTGTTCAGAATCCAAAAAGGCAGACCAGTATATGACTTGTAAGTTGTGGGTGGTGTTGGGGCATGATTCAGTAGATTTACAATTCTTTATTTTAACTTTAGGCATCTCTCAAAACTAAACCCATCCACACAATCATAAGGAAACGAGCCCCTCCATGCAACAATGACTTCTGTCGATTAGGTTGCGTGTGTTCCAGTCTAGCTTTGGAGAAGCGCCAGCCTGCTCACTGCCGCCGACCAGACTGCATGTTTGGCTGCACTTGTTTGAAAAGAAAAGTTGTGCTTGTTAAAGGAGGATCCAAAGCTAAGCATTTCCAGAGGAAAGCTGCTCATCGTGACCCAGTATTTTATGATGCTTTGGGAGAGGAACAACGGGAAGAAGAAGAGGGAGTCAGGGAGGAGGAAGAACAATTGAAAGAGAAAAAGAGGAGGAAGAAGCTAGAATACAGTGAGTATTAACTGAGAATTAAAAGTGCGTATAGTTTTATTTTTTTTAGAACAGTTTGGTTATTTCAGATATTACTGTTACTCATTTTAATCCTTTAATCACTGGTCTAGTAAGAATTTTGAGAAATTCTTATTATCCTTAAATGCTCTTTCTTTGTGGCTTGTGTGATAATGTTTGTGTGTACACACACACACACACATACACCTTTTTAAAATACAATTTTTCTTTTGAAGATGACTTTTTTGTGCTACATTGGAATTATTCATTTGGATTTCCAGAATGCCTTTGAAACTTCTATTTTTCTGTCTCCCTTCTCTTCCTATGTTCTTTGAATACACAGATGATCAGTATAATCCATCATTCCCCCCCCCAGCTTTTATTGAGGTATAATTGACAAGTACCCTTGCATATGTTTGAAGTGTACAATATGACGATTTGGCATAGGTATACGTTGTGACATGATTATCACAGTCAAGTCAACTAATCCATCTCATTATTTTCTAATTGAAGAGATTTGTAACAAGACCCTTTGGTCCTGGTTTGAGCCATTAACCAGATGATTGGAGTTTTGGTGACAGGATAAGGGCATAACTGAGTTAAGCATTATGTACTATTTTGACAAGCTTATTTTTCCTTTTTGGATAAAATAGTATGTAGACCCACCAAATTACATACTAAATCATTCTTGATTTTTTTCCTTTCTACTGTATCTTTTTATTTTGTTCAAATACATTGAATATAATTTTGCCATACAAGTGAAGTTTTTTTGCTTCTTAGTTTATTAGGAGACTAAATTCCTTTTTTGGCAGTTTATTTTTACATTCACTGTTGATTACCACATACTTATTTAAGTCATAGTAGATGTTTAATGTTTCAGTGTATGTTATTCCAGGATTTTCTGTTAATAGACTTGTGTGCATGCATACATGTTTCTGTAGAAATGGAATTTCTCTGTATGTGGTATCATAACCTTTAGAAATCTGATACCATAAAGTCATGTTTTGTTTTCCATATGTAGACCATACAGTATAGATCTATATTGTAATTTTAGTTTAAATGGCCTCATGTTATTACAGTCCTTTTGGTCAGACATTCAGCCTTTTTATATTTTCTTTATTATAAACAGTACAATGATGATAGGCTATTAAAAGTGGAATTGCTGTGGCAGTGATAGCACTTTGAAGGTTTATAGATGTTTCTGGAGTTGTACCAAGGTACACATTTACCAATAGTTGGATAGTGCTGGATTTTCTATGCTCTTAACTGGATAGTTCACCTGATAGGCAGAAATTGATACTTTGTTTTAAAATGTATAGTTCTTCAAGTAGTAGGTTTATTGACCATTTGTCCTAAACTTGCTTCTGTAAATTTGACTTTTTGAATTCTTTGCTTTTATTGGAGCACCTGTGTTTTTCCTTGCATTACTTTTTTTTTTTTTTAAGACTTTATTTATTATTTATTTGACAGAGATCACAAGTAGGCAGAGAGGCAGGCAGAGAGAGAGGAGGAAGCAGGCTCCCTGCCGGGCAGAGAGAGCCCGATGCAGGGCTTCATCCCAGGACCCTGAGATCATGACCTGAGCCAAAGGCAGAGGCTTAACCCACTGAGCAACCCAACCCCCCCCCCCCCCGCATTACTTTTAAGAATTTAATTATTTATTTGACAGAGAGAGAGCGCACAAGCAGGGGTGTGTCAGGCAGAGAGAGAAGGCGGCTTTCCTCCGCCCCAGAGCAGGGAGCCTGATGTGGGACTAGATCCAGGACCCTGAGATCATGACCTGAGCCAAAGGCAGCCGCTTAACTGGCTGAGCCACCCAGGCTCCCCTTCCCCTACATTTCCAAGAGCTTCATTTTTCACAGGTTATAATTTTGTAATTTATATTTTAGCTTTGTTAATAGTTCTTCCCTATTCCCTCACTTGCTCTGAAAAAGAAAAAAGCAGGGATGGTTAAGTCTAGTGGTCTTTTTAAAAATTTTTTTATGGTTTCTGTGTTTAGAGTCTTGTTTAGAATGTATTTCTTCATCTGCAAGATTTAAAAAAAATACTAATTAGATTAATAAAGGACTTAAATATGATCTGGAATTTATTTGATGTGAAATTTGTAGTAGGAAATCTTTTTTCTGCAATATGGCTAGGCAGTTTTCCCATGACTTACTGAGAAGAAATACTCTCCCTACTGGCTTAAAATGTCACCAGTCATGTAGTAAATTAAAAAATATTTATGTCTGTGTCTGTTTCTGATTTCTGCTATTTTGTGATCAGTGCCAGGCTGTTCTAATTGCCATGTCAGTGTTTAAGATATTGCCTCCATATACCTAAATGATCTTTATATAAATAAGATTTAAAAGGTTTAAAATGAAATAAAATATGGGATGTTTAGTTTTATCTGTATCTCCTGAGTTTTTCCCCATTTTGCACTTTTAAAGCAATACTTTTCCATTTCAAAGTAACAAGAATAAGCTCTAGAAGCCACATATAAGTATGAAACTGTATATCTGTTAGGCTTTATTAGTTTGCTTTCTTGGTTAGTTTATTTACCCTGTGTCTTGTTCTTTACCTGAGTTAACTCCAAAAGCTAGCCAGTTATCAAAGTATTTTTTTGTTTTTCTCACTGGTATATTATAAAAAAACGTATAAACCTGAACTGTTAGGGAAGATGAGGAAAGGAGGGAAGATATTTTTGTTAACAACTGCTATGGAAAAGGAATAGAAATAGGGAAGAATTCTTAGAGGCAAAATGTTGCTGAAACCAAAACCAAACAAAAACGTACATAAAAACTGGAAGAATATGAAGAAATCTTTTAGTCTGTTTTGAAAAAACATAGGTGGTGGGGGGAGGAAGGATGATTTAGAGAAGTTATAGAGGTAAGAAAATGAGACAGAAAATACTCAAATGATAAAAAAAAGTATCTCTAAAGGACATGAAATTTCAGATTTAAAGGGTCCCCTGAATAGCAGGCAATAATAACCATCTAGACACGTGTTTCTTACATTTGTAACATTAAGAATAAAGAGGATATCCTGAACTGTTTTAAAGAGAAACCACTTTGCCTAGGAAGGATTTAAAATCAGTTTGATGTTGAAGAGATCATCATCTTCAGTAGTTTACACTGGATTAAAAAAATTAATTTATTTTTACATCTTGGTTAAGTGTACTCTTTAATCCCATCCCTATTTCCTTCCCCCTGAACTTCTCCTCTGATAACCATCTGTTCTCTGTAGTTAAGAGTCTGTTTCTTGTTTTGTCTTTTTGTTTTGTTTGCTTATTAAGCTTCTTAAATTCTACATATGAGTGAGCTCATATGGTATATGTCTTCCTTTGAATGACTGATGTCACTTAGCATAATACTATCTGGCACCATCCATGTTGTTGCAGATGTCAAGATTTCATTTTTTCTTATGGCTGAATAATATTCCATAGTATATATACATACCACATCTTCTTTTTTTTTTTTTTTAAAGATTTTATTTATTTATTTGACAGAGATCACAGGTAGGCAGAAAGGCTGGCAGAGAGAGGGAGAAGCAGGCTCCCTGCTGAGCAGAGAGCCCGATGTGGGGCTCGATCCCAGGACCCTGAGATCATGACCCGAGCCGAAGGCAGAGGCTTAACCCACTGAGCCACCCAGGCGCCCCCATACCACATCTTCTTCATCAGTCAGTGGACACTTGGGCTGTTTCCATAATTTGGCTATTGTAAATAATGCTATTAATGTAGGGGCAGATGGATCTCTTTGATTTAGTGTTTCTGTAGTTTTTGAGTAAGTATCCAGTAGTGTGATTCCTGGATCAGAGGGTAGTTCTGTTTTTAACTTTATGAGGAATCTCCATATTGTTTTTCAGAATGGCTGTACCAGTTTACATTCCCACCAACAGTGCAAGAGGGTTCCTTTTTCCCCCCACATTATCTTCAACACTTGTTTCTTGTGTTTTTGATTTTAGCCATTCTGACAGGTGTGAGGTGAAAACCTCATTGTAGTTTTGATTTGCATTTCTCTGATGATAAGTGATATTGTGCATCTTTTCATGTTCTCTTGGGTGTCTCTTTATGTAGCGCACTCTATGAGGGTTAGATCATTTAAATCTTAAAATCTTTTTTTATTTTATGTAGCGCACTCTATGAGGGTTAGATCATTTAAATCTTAAAATCTGTTGTAAGAGGGATTCTCCATTTTACAGATGTACTAATTGTGTGCTTAGAGAGTTTATGTAACTTGTTCCCCAAGGTCAGCTTGGTTTTAAGGGAGTGGTAGAGATTTGAACCCAAGTTTTTTTGACTTGAAAGTCTTCATTTTTTTTTCTTAGTGTGTAAAATAATGATTTTTGAAATTTGGCCTTCACCTGATTACCATTTACCCTTTTGTTTAAAAAAAATGCTGCTGAAAAAAAAATGCTGCTGATGTAAAGGCACTGTGCTTAGCTGCTGTGGGTGGGACCAAGAGAAAGGATAAAACATGACATTCCTGCTTTCTTAGCCCACTTAGAGTTTTGTTGGAGATGTGTCTTCATGTACAAGTTAACTATCTAAAGGGAAGATAATAAAATTGATACCTGATTAGGAAAAAAGGAGAACACACAAATTACCAGTATATCAGGAATGAAAAATGGCATCACTACAGACATTCAAAGGTTAGTAGGGAACAATTTAATGCCAGTAAGTTAGATGAAATGGACAAATTCTTTGTTGGATGCAAAGCTACCAAACTCACTCAAGAAGAAATAAGTAACTGCTTACTCCTGTACATATGAACTTGCAGTGAAAAACTGCACAGTAATGGCTGTGGGTCCAGATGCCTTCACTGGTGAATTCTCAAACATTTAGGGAAGAAATAATGCCCATTTTATTTAAATGCTTCCATAATATGATCTCATTCTGTGAGACCGGCACTACCCTGATGCTCAAACCAGAAAAAGACATTACAAGAAAATAGTAGAGGATGTTCTCTCATGAACATATGTACAGAAGATAAATACAATTTTAACATACCAAATCCAGGAATATATTTGAAGAATAATACATCATGACCAAGTGGATTTACCACAGTGGTGCGTGGTTGATTTAACATTTGAAAATGATCAGCATTGTTCACTGTTATCGTAATAGACTTTAAAAAAAAGGCCACACTATCATTTCTTTTTTTTGTTTAAGATTTTATTTATTCATTAGCAAGAGACAGTGTGCACACGCATGAAGGGAGGAGCAGAGGGAGATGGAGAAGCAGACTCCTCAATCCAGGGCTCCAATCCAGGGCCTCAATCCTGGGACTCCAGAAACATGACCTGAGCAGAGGCAGATACCATACTATCATTTCAATAGATAGTTTTAAAAATTGAAAAAAATTTAAAAATCCATTTCTGCTAAAAATTATTAAGCATAGTAGAAGGAAACGTTCCCAGTCTGACAAAGGGTATCTATGAAAAACTATACAAACAGGGGCACCCTGGTGGCTCAGTGGGTTAAAGCCTCTGCCTTCGGCTCAGGTCATGATCCTGGGGTCTTGGGATCAAGCCCCACATTGGGCTCTCTGCTCAGCGGGGAGCCTGCTTCACCTCCTCTCTCTCTGCCTGTCTCTCTGCCTACTTGTGATCTCTGTCCGTCATAAATAAATAAAATATTAAAAAAAAAACAACTATACAAACAGCATATTAATTGTGAAAGACTGCTTTCCCCAGTGATTAGGAATGAGGAAAATGTCCTCTTTTGCCTTGTCTATTTAAAATTGTATTAGGTGTCCTAGCCAGTGCAGCAAGGCATGAAAAAGAAAATGTATCCAGATTGGAAAGAAAGAAGTAAAATTGTTTTTATTCATAGACTGGAAAATCCTAAGGAATCTATAAAAATGCTACTAGAACTGTGTTAGTTTAGCAAGTTTATAACATACAATAATATCAGTAGACAATATATTTGTATATATGCCAATAAGAACTAGAAATTGAAATAAAAAGTACCATTTAAAATAGCATCCAAATAAATCAGACACTTAAAGGATAAATCTGATAAAAGTTGCCTAAAAACCTCTTATTAAAAACTACAAAACATTGTTGAGAGCACTTTTTTTAAAAAAAGATTTTATTTATTTATTTGACAGAGAGAGAGAGAGAGATCACAAATAAGCAGAGCAGCAGGCAGAGAGAGAGGGGGAAGCAGGCTCCCTGCTGAGCAGAGAGCATGATGTGGGGCTCGATCCCAGGACCCTGAGACCATGATCTGAGCCGAGGACAGCGGCTTAACCCACTGAGCCACCCAGGTGCCCCAAGAGCACTTTTTAAATAAACCTAGATAAATGGAGAGGTAAACTGTTTTTATACATCTGAAGACTCTCTTCGTAAGATACAGTTCTCCACAGACTGATTTATAAATAAATAAATGCTCTTCATGGGGCACCTGCGTTCTCAGTTGGTTAAGCATCTACCTTCGGCTCAGGTCATGATCCCAGAGTCCCTTGCTCAGTGAGGAGTCTGTTTTTCCCTCCACCCCTCACCCTGCTCTCATGCGCTTGCTCTCTCTCTCACGCTCTGAAATAAATAAAATATTTTTTAAAAAATGCTCTTCCAATGAAAATCCCAGCAGGGTTTTTCTTGGTAGAAATTTTCAAGTTGTTTGTAAAATTTATATGGAAAAGCAAAGAACTGAGAATGGCTGTTTGATAAACAACTTCAATAAAGAACGTAGTTGGTAGAGTTACACTACTAGATTTTAAGACATACTATAAAGCTGAAGGATTTGGGATAAAGACTTACACATTAGTGAGACAGAACAGAGAATTCAGAAGTTGATACACATAAATACAAAGCCAATGAAGTCAGTGAATTTTTGGCACAGTGCCAAGTCAGTTTAATGAGGAAATGATCTTCTCAACAGATGGATGTGGAGCAATTTGATAGTTAAGAACTGCTCTCTCCTGCCTCCAAAAATAAAATGAGAACCTCAGTCATGAGTTTATATATAAAAATTATCTCAAGATTTAAGAGTTAATGTTTTAGATTAAGTGTAAGTGCTTTAAAGTATACAATGTATAGAAGAAAATAAAGGGAAATATCCTTTGCGATCTGTGACTCATAAAGATTTTTAAAATAGGATACCAGAACCAATCATTAATGTAAAAAATGTAATGAAATTGAATTTCTCAAGATTAAAAACTTGCTTTTCTGAAGACCTGTTAAAAATAAAAGACAAGCCATAAACTAAGAGAAATACTATAGAAAATATGCAGCCAACATAGGACCTGTATCTGTAATAAAGAATTTTTAAAAAAAATATTTTATTTATTGAGAGAGCACGAGTTTTTGGGGGGTGGGCAGAGGGAGAAGCAGAGCCTGCTGAGCAGGTAACCCAACTTAGAGCCGGATCCCACGACCCCAAGACCACGACCAGAGCCGAAGTCACATGTCCAACTGACTGTGCCACCCAGGTGGCCCTTGTCTGTAATAAAGAATTCTTAAAATTCATTGAAAATACTAAGAACTCAGAAGACAGTCAACATAATTTAAAAAAAAATGAACAGAAAAATGAAAAGACAATATAAGCAGGAGGTACACAAATAGAAGATCAGGCACATGAAAAGTTATCAGTAGTCATTAAAAAATGCTTTATTAAAGCCACAAGGAGGCTCTCTGCTCTTCCCTGATCAATAGATAGCCTCATCTTCTGGTGCGGTGCCAGTCTTGTCCCCAAGACATGATGGTGAAGGCTGGAGTAAACAGGCTTTGGGTGGCCTCCTCAGAGGGCATCCTGGGCCACATCGAGGACAAGATTGTCTCCTGCATCTTTAACACTGACACCCAGTCTTCCACCCTTGCTCATTTTCTGGTGTGAGAATGAATTTGGCTATAAGAATCAGGTGGTGGACCTTATGGTCTGCATGGCCTCCAAGGAGTAACAGCCCCAGGAAGAGCAAGAAGAGAGAGGTCGAGAATCCTTGCCCCAGCACCTCCCCCAGCACACTGAGAATGTCTTGACCTCTATACAATTTATTCCCAGATTACCTGGAGAAAGGGAGGGACTTAGGGAGTCCTGCCTTGTTATGTACCATCAATAAAGTGCACTGTACCCAGCTAAAAAATACACACAAGAAGATATTAACATATACATTTAACTGGCTAAAATTAAGACTGACTGTACCAAGTGCTAATTAGAATATAGAGCATATGAACTCTCATGCATAGCTGGTGGGAATGTAAAACGGTATAGTCACTTTAGAAAACAGTTTGGTAGTTTCTTAAAATATTAAAAATAAGTCCACCATACAACATAGTTATTTCACTTGTTTGCATTTATTCAACAGAAATGAAAGTGTGTGTCACATAAAATCTCGTAAGTGGGCACTCATAACAGCTTTATTTGTAATAGCAAGAAAATTGCAAACAGCCTAGGTGTCCCTCAACAGGTGAATGGATAAAGACATTTGGTATAGATACAAACAGTGGAATACTACTCAGCAGAAAGATGAAACAAACTATTGATACATTCAGCAACAAGGATCAGTCTCAGAATAATTATGCTGAATGATAAGCAGTTGGCTTCAACCTTTCCCCCAAGTTAACATTTCTATTCTATGTTAAGAAAGAAAGGGAAAAAAAAAAAGCAACCTAATATATAGAACAGTGTTTGCCTAGACAGGGTTGGGATGGATGTTGGAGGCAGAGGGAAAGATGGAGGGATTGTATAAGAAATTTATCCAGTTAAAATTACAAGGACATCTTGGAGTTGATGTTACCTTTAATTGTTGTGATGGTTTCACAGTGGTATATGTATGTCAGAGTACATTAAGTTGAATGTGTGGTATTATATGTTATAGATCAGTAAAGCCATAAGAGGAAAAAAAGGAAAAGCACGTTTACTTATAGGACTGTTGTTGGCTGTTTGATACAAAAAAATGGGAAATTTATTGTTAAGTTTTTACTTATCTTTACACAGGGATACAGTGTTATCTCAAATGATAGAACATTTAAAAACATTAGCAAGATTAAAGGAGAGAAATTTTGATACTAGCAAATGCTGTAAAGATTAAAATTCAACATCCATTCTTTAGAAAAACTTTTTTATTGTGGTAGAATACATTCAACATAAACTTTACTATCTTAACCATTTGTTGTTGTTGTTGTTTTAAAGATTTATTTGCCACAGAATGAGAGAGAGAGAGAGTGTGAAAGAGGGAACACAAACAGGGGAGTGGGAGGGGGAGAAGCAGGCCTTCCGCCGAGCAGGGAACCTGATTTGGGGCTCTGTCCCAGGGCCCTGGGATCATGACCTGAGCTGAAGGCAGACACTCAACTGACTGAGCCACCCAGGTGCTTCTATCTTAACCATTTTTAAGTGCACAGTTCAATGATATTAAATACACTCACATTGTTGTTAATAACTGTTATCACCATAACTTTCCTTATGTGAAGGATCTGAAACTGTGTATCCATTAAAACAATAACTCCTCTTTTCCCTCTTCCTCCAGCCTCTGGCAGTCACCATTTTACTTCGTCTTTATGATTTTGACCGAGTACTTCATATAAGTGGAATCATTTAGTATTTGTCTTTTTGTGACTGGTTCATCTTACTTAATATTACTTCTTAGGGTTCACTGATGCTACAGCTTATTGTAGAATTTCCTTCCTTTTTAAAGGATGAATAATATTCCATTGATGGACTATACTACATTTTGCTTAACCATTCATCCATTGATGGACACTCTGGTTGCTTCCTTGTTTTAGCGATTGTGAATAATGCGGTGTGTACAGGTATCTTTTTGAGATCCTGCTTTTAGTTTTTTGGGGTATATATCCAGAAGGGGAATTTTAGGATCATATTGTAATTCTTTTTTTAATTTTTTGAGGAACTTTCCTACTGTTTCCTGTAGCATCTGTGCTGTTCGATATTCCCACTAACAGTGCCCAAGGGTTCTCATTTTTCTACATCCTCACCAGCACCTTTTTTTTTTTTTTTTTGATGGTATCCATCCAAATGTGTGTGAGGTGTGGTATCTCATTGTAGTTTTGATTTGCACTTCCCTGAAGATTACTGGTGTTGAGCATCTTTTCATGTACTTATTAGCCATTTGTCTGTTTTCTTTGTAGAAATGCCTATTCAAGTTTGCTCCTCATTATTGATCTGGGTTGTTTGGGGTTTTTTGTTGTTGTTGTTCTTGAGTTTTAGGAGTTCTCTCTATATTCTGTGTATTATCTCCTACCAAAATGTGTTTTTTTGCAAATCTCCGATTCTGGGGTTACCTTTTTACTTTTTGTTTACTGTCTTTTGATAGAAAATATTAAAAAATCTTCATGACTCTTGTATTTTTTTTCTTTTGCTGTCTGTTCCTTTAATGTTGTATCCAAGAAATGATCACCAAATCCAGTGTTAGGAAGCATTTGTTCTGTTTTTTCTTCTAAGAGTTTTATTGATTTAGGTCTTATATTTAAGTTCTTGATCCATTTTGAGTTAATGTTTTTATATGTGGTATTATGTAAGGATCCAGTTTCACTCTTTTGCATGTGGATACCTAGTGTTCCCAGCACCATTTGTTGAAAACACTGTCCTATCCCTACTGAATGATCTTGACACTGTTGTTTAAAAATTAATTGACCATATATGCAAGGATTTATTTTTGGGCTGTCTGTTGTATTCCATTGGTCTCCTAGTCTGCCTTTATGTTGGTCTTACACTGTTTTGATTATGGTAGCTTTGTAGTAAGTTTTGAAATCAGGAAGTGTGAGTACTCCAGTTTTGTTATGTTCCAAGATTTTTTTTTTTTGGCTAGTCATATGAGTTGAGATTCCATACGAATTTCAGAATGAATTTTTCTGTTTGTGCAAAAAATGTCATTATGATTTTAATGAGGATTGCACAGAATCTGTAGATTGCTTTGGGTAGTATTGACATTTTAATGTTAAATCTTAAAATCCATGAGCATGGGATGTGCTTCTTTTTCTGTTGTGTTTAATTTCTTTCAGAAGTGTTTTGTGATTGTAATTGTATGTCTTTATTTCCATGTGGAGGAATTTTGCAGCAGTATTGGTAAAGGATATTGGCCTGGTTTTTTGTTAAATGTCTTTGGATTTGGTATCAGAGTAATGTTGGCCTTATAGAATGAGTTGGGAAATGTACCCTTTTCAGTTTTTTGGGTAAGTTTTACAGTGATTGAGATATTCGTCCTTTAAGTGTTCAGTAGAATTATCAGTGAAGCTTTCAGGTCCAGGGCTTTTTGGGTAGGTTTTTGATTAGTGATTAAATCTCCTTACTAGTTTTAGGTCTGTCTGATTGGCTGTTTCCCTGGGTAGATTTTGTATTTCTAGGAATTTGTTCATTTCATTTAGGTGGTCCAGTTTGTTGGTTTACAGTTTTTTATAGTGCTCTCTTGTAATCTTTTTTATTTTTGTAGAATTAGTTTCATTTTGGATTTAGTAATCTGAGTCCACTTTCTTTTTTTCTTAGTCTATCTAGGTAAAAGTATACTAGTTTTGTTGATCTCTTTGAACAAGCAACTTTTGGTTTCATTGATTTTCTTTATTTTTCTATTATATGTTTCATTTATCTCTGTTCTAATCTTTATTTTCTTTTTATTTAGCTTTGTTCCTTTTTCCTACTTCTTTTGTTGGGTCCCCCAATAATGGGTTCATGGTCGAAGAAGCGAGACTGATACAAAGCGAAGGTCAAGCAAAGCTTTATTTCGCGCCAAGCATCAAGGATCAAACAGACCGGTCAGGGCCGCCTCTTACAGAGAGGGCAACCCCTCCCTGCCTCACAGACTAACTTTTATAGAGCAAAGACCATGCGGGTGAGCCTGGCCACACACAGGTGGCCAATGAGATTGCAACACACAGAGAAAGCTGCACAGTCATGCTAGGTCACGCACGGGTGGCCAGTTGAACTACAATTCACCCCATAGTAGTTATTTGAACTAGCCTATCACCTTGGTCAGAATTGGCGCCCAAAAGGTGGGGCCCACACTCCTTGGTAGCTAGGGAAACAATATGCATACTCCACTGATTGGATGTCTCCACCTGACCCAACTCATCCCTGCATTTGGGCTGTTATCTCCACCTGACCTGACCCACCCTTGTATTTGGGCTTTGTTACCTGGGACTGGTTTCCCGCACTTGCTTTTAAGTAAGTTCCTCTTGGCCAGGGTCAATTTAAGTTTTACTGCATAAACAACAAAATGGCTGTTCAACCAGGTTGGGGCCGCTCTGGCTGAATAGGCCCTTACACTTTAAGTTGTAAAGTTAGGTTGTTAATTTGGGAGGTCTTTCATGTTTTTAATGTAAGCATTTAGAGCTGTTACGTTTTTCCTATAAAACCACTTTTGCTGTGTCTTTAGTTTTGGTGTGTTGTATTTTTGTTTTCCTTTGTCTCTATCTCCTAATTTCCTTTGTTGATTTCTTCTTTAATCCATTGATTGTTTAGAAGTGTGTTGTTTAATATCCACAGTTTTGTGATTTCTGCAGTGTTCTTTTGTTACTGATTTCTGACTTCATCCTGTCTTGGGCAGAGAAAGTAATTTGCATGATATCTTTTTAAATCTCTTCAGACTTAATTTGTGACCTTCCATTTGATCTATCCCAGAAGATATCCCATATGCAGTTGGAGAATGTGTATTCTCTTGTTGGGTACGGTGTTCGGCCTTTTAGATCTAGTTGGTTTATTGTGTTGAATCCTTTGTTTCCCTACTTATTTTCTGTCTGGTTTTTCTATGCATTATTGTGAGTGGGGTTTTGAAGTCTCCAGCTATTATTGCAGAACTGTGTGTTTTTGTCTTTAATTCTTTTCAGTTTTTGCTTCATATATTTTGATGGGTTGTCATTAGGTATCTTCATGTTTATAATTGTTACTTGTTCTGGATGTATTGAAACTTTTATTAATACATAATGTTCTTTATTTGTCTCTTGCAACTTCTTTTTTTTAAGATTTTATTTTGAGAGCGTGAGAGCGCCCAAGTAGGGGGAGGGGCAGAGAGTGTGGGAGAGAATCTCATGCATATTGAACGCTGACTCTTCAGCCCAGTGTGGGGCCTGATCTTGAGATCATGACCCAAGCCGAAACCAAGAGTTGGACGCTTAACTGACTGAGCCACCCAGGCGCCCCAACTTTTTTTTTGTTTAATATTTATTTTGTTTGATATTAGTGCAGCCACTCCTACTCTTTTTTTGGTTATCATTTTCAGGGAATATCTTTTCCTAGCCTTTCACTTTCAACTTGTTTGTGTCTTTGGATCTTGGGTCTTGTGTGGACAAGGTATAATTAGATCATGTGTGGGTTGGTTTTTTTTTTTTTTTAAAGATTTTATTTATTTATTTGACAGGGAAAGAGGTCACAAGTAGGCAAAGAAGCAGGCAGTGGGTGGGAAGCAGGCTCCCTGCTGGGCAGAGAGCTTGCTGTGGGGCTTTGATCCCAGGACCCTGAGATCTGACCTGAGCCAAAGGCAGAGGTGTAACCCACTGAGTCACCCGGGAGACCAGATCAAGTGTTTTTATCAGTTCTTCCAGTCTGTTTTTGATGGGAGAATTTAATGCATTTACATTTAAAATAATGACTGATAGGAGGAACTTCTGTCATTGTGCTTTCTTTTTCTTACTCATTTTGTATTTGCTGTGTATGCCTTGAAGCCTTTTTGGCCCTTATTTCCTGCATTATTATCTTTTGTGTTTAGTAGGTATTTTGTAGTGAACTTTTCAGATTCTTTCCTCATTTTCTTCAATGTTTACTGTGTAACTATTTTCTTTGTGGTTACCATGGGATTACATTTAATACCCTAAATTTATAAGACTCTAGGTTGAGTTTATGTAATTTAAGTTCAATAACATGCAGAAATTCTCCTTTACACCTCCATCCCTACCCTTTTCAGTTGCTGATGTCACAGTTTTATACATTGTTTAAATTTATACATACTTTATACATTGTTCAAAAAGATAAACTAAAACTTTAAAAAAATATTAATTTTCCAAATTATCTAGAAAACAGAATTTCAAGTTACAAACCAAAATTAAAGTGATAATAGCTTTTACACTAGTAATGTTTTTTTCCCTCTTAAAAGTATTAGTCTCTTAAATCCTGTAGGAAACAAAACAGGTACAAATCATTGTTACAATAATACTAACTTTTGTAATTGCCCACGTGTTTACCTTTAGTGAGGTCTTTATTTTTCCATATGGCTTTGAGTTATTGTCTAGTGCCCTTTCATTTCATCTTGCAAAATTCCTTTGGACATTTCTTGCAAGTAGGTTTAGTGGTCATGAACTTCATCAGTTTGTTTGTTTTTCAAGATTTTATTAATTTATTTGACAGTGATAGCACAACCTGGGGAGAAACAGGCTGGAGAGGGAGAAGCAGGCTCTCCACTGAGCAGGGAGCCCAGTGACGGGCTAGGTCTCATCATGACCTGACCCAAAGGCAGACGATTAACGACTGAGCCACCCAGGTGTCCCTAAATAAATAAAATCTTTATAAAGAAATTTAAATTTATTTGGAAATGCAGAGGACCTAGAAATAGGGCTATTTTGAACAGTGACAAGGTGGGAGAATATGCTGTATTGGATGTCAAGACATGTAAAATGACCACAAATAATACAGGGTGAAACTGGCTTGGGTATAAAGTAAATAGGTAAATAGGATGGATTCAGACATATACGGACACTTAATTGGCAGAGGAATGCGGAAAGGATGATCTTTTTAAATTGTGGTAGGCTCATTGAATATGGGAAAGAGTGAAACTTGTTTTATTCACTATACATAGAAATAATTTCTATGAGATTATAGACCTAATTGTGGAAAGCTGAGCAATACAACTTTCAGAAGATAATACAAGAATATATATATGATCTCATACTAGGAAAAGATTCTTTTTTTTAAATGTTTGTTTTCAAGATTTGTATTTTCTTTTTAAGATTTTATTTGTTAGAGAAAGAGAGAAACAGAGTATAGGCAGGGGGAGCAGCAGGCTGAGGGAGAAACAGGTTCTCCCTTGAGCAGGGCCCTATGTGGGACTTGATCAGGATCATAGGATCATGACCTGAGCTAAAGGCAGACGCTTAACTGACTTGAGCCATCCAGGCGCCCCTATTTATTGTAATTTTAAGTGCCACAATAACAAATATGCCATAATGTTGTATCATGAACAAAAGGCTTACTGAGAACCCAGAAGACATTGATAATGTTAGAGGATAGAGGACCTTGGTGAGATAATACTAGGAAGCATTTAAATAGAAATAAGGGAATACCACTCTTCTTGAGACAGATTTCTGTTTTTGGCTTCTGTGGATATTCGCTGTTCTGGCTCTCCCCTTAATTCTGCCTTTGGTAGCTCTTTTTTCTGGGTTTTAGGTGAAGGATAGGAGAATCCCTGGTATATTGTGAAGGGGAGCAGAGAAGTACAGTAACTTTGATCCCTAGCAGTGTAAAGGAATCAAGTGCACAGTGGGCTAATAAAGTGTAAGGAATTGGTTTGTTGTTCTTGCCTTTTTGTGGAGTTAGTCCGTTTTCATGGCTTCAGACGTAGTCTCTGCCACAATGACAGTTCTGATTTTTTTTTTTTTTTAAGTTCTTACTTATTCATTAAGTAATCTCTGTGCCGAAGATGGGGCTTGAACTCCTTAACCAGAGAGCAAGAGTTGCATGTTCTTCAAACTGAGCCAGCCAGGTGCCCTGACAGTTCTGATTTTTATTGTGTGCCTTGTTTGATTATGTTGCTGGCACTTCAGTCTTACATGCCCTAAAGAGAACTGAACTCTGTCCTTCCCAATCAGCTCCTTTCATGAACTCCCCTATTTACTGGAACACCATTTTCCCGTTTATCCACAGTTGAAACTTTAGCATTGTCTTTGATTTCCTATGAGGGATTAAGATGTCTTAAAATATTTAAGAGGTTTTCTTCTGAAGTACTGTATTGTGTATTTAGTAGCTATTATTTTCAAAAGAAAAAGTTGAAAAGGGACCTTTACTTAGTACAATCCTTAGCTTATGGAGGCTTGGAAAAGCCTTAATGATTGAAAGAGGTCAAAGTCTATAGCTTTGTCCTAAAGGTAGCTTTACTTCTGTAGTAGAATTAATAAGTGTATGAACTAATTAGCAAAACTAGAAAATAAAGCTGTTCTCAAATCAGTGGTAGAACCTCTGTTAATAGCCACCTCCATTGTGAGGGTGTCTCTGGCTACCCTTTTAAAAACGCAACACTCTCCCCTCAAAATACATAGTTGTACATGCTCACTCACTATACATTACTACTTATTTCCTGTCTCTGCTTTTTTTTTTTTCTTTCCTCAAAAGTACTTAACACAATCCAATGTATTTTCCTTATTTGTCTGGTTTATTGCCTGTCTCACCTTCTTCCCCCAACTTAAGTGTAGGCTCCATGAAGGCAGGGATTTTTGTTATTATTGGCTGATGATTTTATCTGCAAAGTCTCATCCATCATAAACATTGGAATATATAAACACGGAGGTGTTAGAGGCCTTTGTGAATTATGTGAGTAAATGAATTAGGTTATAAAAGTTAGACAGTAATGTTTCCCAAAATTGGGTTTGCCTCTTGCTGCTTGTTCAGTCAAAAGACATAACCAAGCCAAAGAACAGGGAAGAAGAATAAGGGTTTTACTTGCTATATTGTGTTCCTGATGAGAACATCAGGACTATTTCCACAAGCAATGTCCAAACGAACAACAACATTGTGAAAGTTTTAAGCTAAGGGCTATTCAGGACGGGGCTTGACAGTGGAGAGTTCTATATAGAATGGGGGCAAAAGTCATCCTGGTTGACAGAATCCAGGTTCTAGTTAATTAAATCCATGTGGGCCGCAAAGGTTGGCATCATCAGATCTCTGTTCCAATTAGCCCACTGTTGGAGTGCTCAGAAGGTTTTGAATCCTGCAAAAATGACTCAAGAATGTATGATACGTGTTAGGATTGTTTACTTTTGAAACAGCACTGGGAATTTTATCATTGATTGATTGTCTCTGATAGGGTTAGGCTAATTCCTGGTCTGGTAGAGACTCTTAGTTTTTGCATTCCCTCTGTTCTCTTAGAATCCTTAATTGTGGAGGTTTTGTTTTGTTTTGTTTTGGGGTTTTTTGTTTTTTTGTGGGTTTCTTTGTTTTTTTGTTTTGTTTTGTTTTGTTTTTTTTTTTGGTAATTCCCACACCTAAGCAAGTTCTGCAGGAAGTGTGCTTGGGCAAGTAGTACAGGTAGGGGATAGAACACATAATGGCTGGGGGCCTAAAAGAACTTCTTGTATGTTAAGAAAGCTGTGACTGGTCTTTTTTTTCCCCCAGGGATCCCTAACTCTGTCTGCCTACACAGAGAGTACTAACTAGCAGAATAATTGGGTCAAGTACTTTCTAGCTCTGAACATCTTTTTCCTATTTTAATCTTTACATATTTATTCAACATTTTGTGGTTATTCTCTGAATGATGTTAGCCTTAGGGACCCTTTAGATAAAGTTGTTCAGTGGAGTCTTACTTAATGTTCAGAGCAGATACACTTTATGAAGTCAGGTTGCAGTTTTGATTCAGCTTTGTTATGATAATTAAGCAAAATGTTTGAATTAAATGTGAATGCTATTCAGTCATATTTTATGTGACTGTAGGCAAAGATTTTGGATTTTAGGCTTAGAACCAGCTAAGTCCTCTCTGAGGATTGACCATTAAAATGCAAAATACAGTCTTTGTTTCTCTTCAGCTGTCTTCTTTATGGGAATGGGCAGTTTGCTTAGAGAATGAAGCCAGTCGCCTCTTAACCTAGATCTTCTTATATTTAATTTGATTAAATAGTAATATTTAGTATTATGTAGTATTATGATTTCATTGCTTTTCCATTGATACATTTTTTTGCTCCTATGCTGAGTTCAGGCTGTACTTTTTTCTTTCTTTTTTTTTCTTTTAAAGATTTCATTTATTTATTTGAGAGAGTGTGCACACGAGCGCATAAGCAGGGGGAAGGGACAGAGGGAGAGGGAGAAGCAGGCTTCTCTGCTGAGCAGGGAGCCCCATGCAGGACTCAGTCCCAGGACCCTGAGATCATGACCTGGGCGGAAGGCTGGCACTTAACTGACTGAGCCCCCCAGGCGCCCCAGGCTGTCTGTTGAATATATTTTTTGTCAGAGGGCAACAGTAACAGCTGTGTCTTTGGAGCCAGATTGATGGGCTTTGATCCTGGTTCTGCTTCTTATTGTTGGACTTCTGAACCTCAGCTTCTGCAAAATAGGAATAGTAATGTTTCAAGGGCTATTTTTTGACAGTTAAATGAGTTAAAACTTACTGTGTTTAATTAAAACAGGTACATAATAAGGCTAAGTAGATATTTGGTGTTTTATTTGTAAAATAAAAAGTGTAAGAGCGCCTGGGTGGCTCAGTCATTAAGCGTCTACCTTTGGCTCAGGTCATGATCTGAGTCCTGGGATTGAGCCTGGCAAGGAAGCCTGCTTCTCCCTCTCCCACTCCCCTAGCTTGTGTTCCCTCTCTTGCTGTCTCTCTCTCTGTCAAATAAATAAATAAATCTTTAAAAGAAAAAAAGTGTAGTATACAATGATTATCTTTTCAGGATAACAGAGAAAACCTTTTCTGATCATGCTAAATAGCATCTCCTGTTAACTCTTCATCCCTTATCCTGCTATATTTTACCATGTGGCACTTACCATTACTTGATATTAAAGGTTAAGTTTGTTTTCTCTTACTGGATTATAAACTCTGTGAGGGTAAGAACTTTGTATTATTCATAGTTGTGTTCCCTCTGGTGCCTAAAACACTATGTCTGACTTATAATAGGTATTCAACAAATACTTGGTTAATAGATGAATAAATTAAGGTATATGATGGCAACTAAAGGTTTTTTAGGGGGCATCTGTTAGATCGTTTTAATGAGTTACTGCTTTCTGTGAGGGAACACATTTTTGTTTTGGCAGTGCCTCTGAACTTTTGTTGCCAAAGTCACTTAAAATCTTATCCGTCTCTTTTGTTAAGCTATATGTGAAACAGAGCCTGAACAGCCTGTTCGACATTACCCATTATGGGTGAAAGTAGAAGGTGAAGTAGATCCAGAGCCAGTTTATATCCCAACGCCTTCTGTCATTGAGCCTATGAAGCCATTGTTGTTGCCTCAGCCAGAAGTTTTACCTGCTACTGTGAAGGGCAAAGCACTCACTGGAATTAAACCTGCACGGGCATATACTCCCAAACCCAATCCTGTGGTAAGCCCAGGTTTTCATCTTTTGTTGCAAGTTACAAAAATCTTTTGTAAAGATAATGGATTTCAACCAGATTTTTGGTTTATACTCTGTGAATCATTTTGCTTTTAAGTAATATGCCTGTAAGCATCAATCTTCTTTAATTAGCTTAATTGCTGGCACTTTAAATGTCATTAAAAGTGGAGTGAATATACTAAGAATTCCTACTGTTTTTAAGGATAGCCAAATCTCTCTTCAGGAAGATCATATAAAGTTGTGTTCAAAAGTGTTTTAAAGATCCTGTTCTTATTCCTAAAGTGTAGAAGATGTAGATGTAGTGCATACATATTTTTAGTAGGAAAGCATTCGAAAAGTTTTAAGAAGTAACTCATCTTTTTAAAGCTGACTTCTTTATATACATTAACAGTAAAGATTTAAGTAATAGTTGATAGATGACTATGAAGATTGATAGGTAAAAGAGCTGATGCTTCTTCTGTTAAGAGCTTAAGCATTTCTGATGATTAAATCCATTTCAGTCTTAAAGATGTCTTAGTGTGGTGCTATTCACTGTGGTCTTTGTGCTGATCCAAAACTACTTGTTACTAGGTCATGATGAAATAAATATAGAAAATGAGAGTAAATATTTAGAAACTTTTATAGATACTTGATAGAATAATTTTATGTGTATTAAACCTAATACTAAAAAACTTGGGCTTGTATTTTACATGTCTTTTGTTTTTCTAAAAACATTTTACAAAAGGATCAGTCTGTGTTGGATTGGTAATTCAGAAATGTGTTCTCATTGCAGATAATTTGAGAAGCATTGCTCTGATATGACCTGAGATTTCTAGAGAACCAGATCCTTTCTGACTGCCCAAGATTTAGCACATATTGACTCTACTCGTTAAAATTTGCATTTAAAAATTTCAAATGTTGTAATAGAAATAAAGATCAAACATTCTTTTCCTTTTGGAGTCTGGAATGTTTTATCCCCCACTGTATTGAATGTTTTGTTTTATGAAACTTACAGATTCGGGAAGAAGACAAGGATCCAGTGTACTTGTACTTTGAGAGTATGATGACTTGTGCCCGAGTTCGAGTATATGAACGAAAAAAAGAGGAACAGAGACAACCGTCACCATCCCCATCTCCATCATTTCAGCAGCAGGGCTCATGTCAGTCTAGTTCCGAGAACTGTAGTGTAAAGGTGATTTACTTACTGCCTAATTTGTCTTTTTAACTTCCATTTCCCTGTTGCTAGTATTAGAATTTACATCACTATCAGAAAAATTTGGAGTCATTCTTGAGGGGCAGAGAAATGTTATGTGATGAGTGTATCAGTTTGTTTCTCTGCATACATGTTCTAGAGAACAATCCCTTAAGGTTATTTAAAGTACTATTCTTTCTGAAGCTGAAGTAATTTTTAAAAGTTTAAACATTTCTGAGTTTTATTAAATCATTTTTCTGTGATTATTAGGACTTGTATCTGCGTTAGTGATTTTTCAGATTAACTGAAGCTTGTTCTATTAAACATCGAATTTTTTGCCTTCTTTACTAGAATACACTACATATAAAGTGTGGTGTTAATTTTTTTCTTGGTGACTCAGTTATTGTCAAGGACATTAGAGAGCTAGGCTGTTTGTTTTTGCCAAGGCTTATATAATATGATAGTAATGCAGCTGTGCATATAGATGTGAAGCTGTTGACACTTGAGTCTTTCTGCTGTTTCAGGCTTCTTTCAGAGATTCAATGTTTATGTCCTAGTTTCTGTTGGTAATTATTTTGTGTTGAAGTATTTGTGTTATACCCTTCTTTAGGAGCCTGATTCTGAACAGCAGCCATTGAAACCAGTCACCTGTGACCTAGAGGATGATTCTGATAAATTGCAAGGTCTGTTTGAAAATTAAGTCTTAAGTCATTTTACAGTAATTATGGGACACACACACACACCCAAAACATTTTTACCTACCCCTTTTCTAGCCTCTTCTAAAAATAGAGATGATGAGAAGTCTTTTCCTATTATTTGGAATGAATAAAATTCATTCATGTTGATATGGCGTGTTATTTCATGAGACACTTAGGGTATGGTTAATGATTCTCTTTCTCTTTTGTTTTTTTTAAGATTTATTTATTAGAAACAGTACAAGTTGGGGAGCAGGGGCAGAGGGAGAGAGAGAGTCCTTAAGCAGACTCCCAGCTGAGCGTGGAGCCCAATGTGGGGCATGATCCCAGGACCCCAAGATCATGACCTGAGCCCAAATCAAGAGTTGGATGCTTAACTGACTGAGCCACCCAAGCGTGCCCCCCCCTTTTTAATGGCATGATACACATGAAAAGTGGTATTATTTTTATAGCATATTGAGGTATTTGGGGGAGGCTGCTGGGGTGAAGAGAACCTGTCTGAGAACACAGCCACCTTGAAGGCTGAGGACATCTATATCCTGACATACTTGTGATTAGCACAGTGTTTGGGAGACTGTGCTGTAGAAATCAGTGAAACAGACATCCAGTTAACACGTTGCCATGAATATAAATACCTGGTGAGCTAAATAATCTGCACATAATGTAGAAATGGAGCAGTCATATCTAGTGTCACAGGAGTAATTCAGAAGTATTTGCAGTAGAAACTAAAAGTAGAACATACTTTTTAACCACAGTAGTCTCTCTCTTGTTCTTTAGGATTGAATCTACCTATCACATGTTACAAAGCGTCTTGCAAGTGTCTTTGCTTTTCCTGTATGGATAGCAGAACACCAAACTATATCAAATCTTAACCGTGGTTATAGGTCATGCTTTGTTCGCAAGGTGTAACAGTTTCTTATATAATAGTTACGGCTTTTGGAGCAGTCTTAAAGTGAGACTCTCTTTTTATTAGTGACCCCAAGCAGCAGGATATCCTATTATAGTATGATTCTCTGGAATATTCCTTTTTCATGGAAAAGTCCCAAGTTGTGAGTTGTTAAATTACCACTGGAAGTACGTGGGATTCAGACACTGGGCAACTGCTCAATTTCTGTACTGTTGGCACTTTTCTGAGAAACCAGGGAAAATAAAAATCTTTTAAAGTTCAGTACAAAATGCTATGATGCAGAAATATCTTTCAATTCCTTATCAGAGAAAAGCTGGAAGTCTTCCTGCAATGAAGGGGAATCCTCTACCTCCTATGTGCATCAGAGGTCACCAGGTGGTCCCACCAAACTGATAGAAATCATCTCAGACTGCAACTGGGAGGAGGATCGGAACAAGATTTTGAGCATCTTATCCCAGCACATCAATAGCAACATGCCACAGTCACTTAAGGTGGGCAACTTCATCATTGAGTTGGCTTCTCAGCGAAAGAGCCGGGGTGAGAAGAACCCTCCTGTTTATTCTTCTCGTGTGAAAATCTCTATGCCATCATGCCAAGACCAAGATGATATGGCTGAGAAATCTGGATCAGAGACTCCTGATGGTCCATTATCCCCTGGGAAAATGGATGATATCTCTCCTGTGCAGACAGATGCCCTGGATTCAGTGAGGGAGAGATTACATGGAGGCAAAGGTCTGCCTTTTTACGCAGGGCTTTCTCCTGCAGGGAAGCTTGTGGCCTATAAACGTAAACCCAGTTCAAGCACATCTGGGCTTATCCAGGTGAGAATTGCCTTTAATCTGGATGTAGCACCTTTTTCTACTTAGGTAACATCTCAATTTTTCAGAGCCCTTTGTGGGCCTTATATCATTTATCTTCACATTTCCTGGGAACTGGGTGACAAAACCATCTCTTTTTATAATAGGCCTAGTTTATAATTGCATACCTAGAGTAAATTTTTGACACATTTACAAATGAACTGTGGAGCCCTGTATTAGCTTTGTGATTTTATTTCTATCTTCTCAGGAAGTTCCTAACTCTTAAAATTTTACTGCTTGGGCTCTACTGATACTTTGACAACTATACTAAGGAGTTCCATCTAGTTCTTGGGATTATTATTGATAAATAGCTTTCAAAACAAAACAAGGTGAATTGATTGTAAGATAGTAGTATATGGTTGGAAGCTTGGAGAAAATTTTAGTTTTGCAAGGTGTTACTGAAAAGTATAAAACTTCTAAAAATTGCATTTTTTAATAAATTTCGTCCGTAGTAGGGTTTTTGCTAATATAATGATTGTCGTAGTACAAATAAATCCTTGTTGTTTAGTAATTTAGGCAGATTATATTAGTAAAATTACACCGGCATCTAGAAAATCCTTTGGAAGGAGAAGTTTTGAAGTAAAATATAATTTTAGTAAAAAGGTTTTCTCCTCTTGCTCAGTGATATTAAATGCACTTTTATGTCAGAGTAGCAAATGGGTGGAAGTGTCTGACATGCTTGCTAAGGTTACTTGACTTTACTAGCTTGACCACTTCTCTGGGCTGTGGACTGTTCCATTAATATGACTCTATGACTCATCTACTTAATTAAAAACTTTTTATTGCAGTTTATTCTTGATGGTGCTATGTAACTGGTTCTGTTGGTATTTCTTGAGGGGAGCAGTATTTTCTTCTTATTTCATTTATTGATTGATACTTTGAGAACAGAGACTTACCTGAGCTCATTTCTAGTGAGACTTGGGGACAATCACACCCAAATATAGGTATAGAAATTTGTGTTCTTTCCTGTCTAGGACTCAGAAAGCCACCATAAAATACGAATTTGCCTAAGCAGTCAGGCCACTGTATTGTAGGCTTTGGGGAAGCTGTTGAATAGTCTTCAGAGAAAGTTCCAAAGGAGAAGATGAGGTATCTGACTTAGACCTCCAGAGACCCTGAAAAACTACAGTAAACTTTCCTTTAGGATGGAAAGATCACATTCTTTATATCAAACTCAAGGCAGAGATATTCCTGATCTATATATAATTGTGGTTTCATTTAAGTAGTAAAGAGTAATTTTTGTCTTTGAGGAGAGGTTGGCTTGCTGTAGCTATTCTCTTTACCAGTTTCCTATTATTTTAGAGAGTAGGGGTTTCTCCACCACACTTCACCCTCTCCCCCTTTTCAGTGATGGAAAGGAGGAATAGAAAAGGATCTTCTGTAGTCACCCAGGAATAGGACTTTGAGAACATGGGTAAGAAATTAGAGAAGGTTTTTTTTTTTTTTTTCTTTCCTTTTTAAAAAAAACAATTGTGCAGTACCAGATGGGCAGTGTGTCAGCTCAGGCAGTAGAGAAAAATCTTTACCTCATTTATTGATTACTTGTTCTGGTGGCCAGTGATTGTTTCTAAAGTTATAATTGAGTTTCTTCTAGCTTTTATCTTGAGCTCAAGTTTTGTCCAAGAGATAACAGTATCTTCAAAGTTGAGTGTTTTAAAAACTGAAGGGGACCTTTTGGCTTAGGATATTATAATAATGGCTTTCTTAAAACTTAAAAGTAGATTCACCATGTATTTTTCAAATACGAAGGATGCTTGAAGGGACCCTTGAGAGGGTTTCACTGTGCCTCCTTGGTCTTGTCAGAGAGATTCTGTGGAACACAGCTACTCATTTTTTGGTGGTGATTGTTAATAGTTTAACCAGAATTGCTTAAGTAAAACCGTTGGATGATTCCTTAGATTTGACTGTGCCTCTCACATATCTAGGAGCAGATATTGATGAAGTAAGGTAGTCTGTTTCCAAACTACCAAAATGAAGATGAGATTAGTTCAGAATATCAGATGGCAGCTTTTTTTTTTTCCACCTTCTAATACTCAGATTATGTATCAAATGGAAAAAGTCCATTTCTTTTTCCCTTTAAATCTGAAGAGTAGACTTTTAAAACCTTGTAAAAATGAAACCCCTGTCAAGGGAGATAAGTTAGCAAGAGAATTTTATCTTTACAGAATTTCTCTTTGCCACTTGTTTCAGGTTAATGGTAAGAGTTACCCGCAGGCTAAGTTGCTATTGGGACAGATGGGGGCATTGCATCCAGCCAATAGGCTAGCTGCTTATATCACAGGCAGGTTGCGACCCTCAGTCCTGGACCTCTCAACCCTCAGTACTGTCATCTCCAAGGTAGCATCCAATGCCAAGGTGGCTGCATCCAGGAAACCACGTACCCTGTTGCCTTCAACATCCAATTGCAAAACGGCATCCTCCTCTGGCGCTACAACAAATCGCCCTGGGAAGAATCTGAAGGCATTCGTCCCGGCAAAAAGACCAATTGGTAAGTTGGACTGTATATATATTTTAGAAAGGCCTGTGCCTTGGTGCTTGGCCAGTGGATACAAGTATAGAGGTCGTGAAAATAGAGAAATACAGAATTGGCATTGTTCTTATTCTTGATGTCTGTCTTGCCTGACCTTGTCTGTTTTTGGTAATTCTTCCTGACCACCTATGATAGTAGATTAATTGAATTCTAGTTAATAGTTATTTCCAGACTTTTAGACTGGTTTTAACAATACAAAAAGACTTAGATTTTTAATTTTGTTTTTAAAAAAGGAAGACTTATTCTTAAATATCTTACCTAATTTAATATTTCTTTTATGGGCACTGGTATTTTTGTAACCAGTCATATATGTGTTCCTTGAACTTATGAAACCACCCAAGGAGCTAGCAAATCTAAGGGGGTTGAGTTTGTGTAGTATAGGCTTAGAATAAAAAGCACTTGAAAAACAGAAGTTGGAAGTGTTGCTTTATTCTATTCATCCTGTTCTGTGAATGAAAACCTCATTTGTTTAATATTTCAGTGCTGGAGTCTGTAATAAATTACCTTCTGAAAGCATTTTGTGTTTTAGCATTGCGAGTATATGTAGTCAGTTTATTGAATTCTTCTTTTTGTTGTTCAGATCTGTCTAGGAATATAAGTGTCCATTGGTGTATTCTTAATCCTCTGATGGGAAATTGAAATAATCCGGCTGAATGCTGGAGTTATATGAAGATGGAGGACAAACATTGTATGCCTTAAAAAGACCCCATTTTACCATTTTTAAAGTAGCTTTAACTGGTGATTTTAAGTCCTATCCTGCCCTCTTTTGAAAAGTGTCTTTATACGCTTCAGAAATATGTAAAACTTAACTGTCTCATAAGAGGATAGCAGTTACAAAGAAGCGGAGGTGCTGGGACAGGAGGAAGTTTTAAAATTAGAGTTAGGGGAAGAAAAATCTCCTTATGACGTTCTTCACTGTTTTAGATGATGAAGTTGTGCGTTGCTATATTGCGTTTTTAGTGTCCTGGCAATTTGGCTATATTGCACAGTCAAAAGAATCTTAGTAGGAACACCCAGTTTTAATCCCTTTCATAGTATTATAAAGGTTTGGTTTGGGTTGAGAGAAGTGTTTGATTTCTGTGGGTGGAAATTGGCACATATCATGCAGGTAGGTAGTACCTGTAAGAAATAGACCCAGTGGTGCACAATAAATGTTGATAAACACAATCACTAAGAGGATAAAATATGAGAACTGAAGATATTTGACCTGCAAATTTTTATTTGCAGCGGCTCGACCCTCTCCTGGTGGTGTGTTCACACAGTTTGTGATGAGTAAAGTTGGAGCCCTGCAGCAGAAGATACCTGGAGTTAGCACACCCCAACCCCTAACAGGGCCACAGAAGTTCAGTATCAGACCTTCTCCAGTAATGGTCGTCACACCTGTGGTTTCTTCTGAGCCAGTTCAGGTGTGCAGCCCTGTGACTGCTGCTGTCACTACCACCACCCCTCAAGTGTTTTTAGAGAATGTTACTGCTGTGACACCTATGACTGCTATTTCTGACGTGGGAACTAAAGAAACTACTTACTCTTCTGGTGCCACCACTGCAGGGGTTGTTGAGGTTTCTGAAACTAATACCAGCACCCCTGTAACACCTTCCCAGTCTACAGCCACTGTGAACCTTATCAAAACGACTGGGATAACTACCCCTGTGGCTTCAGTTGCTTTTCCTAAGTCTTTGGTAGCATCTCCTCCAACTATAACTCTTCCTGTTGCTTCCACTGCCTCCACCTCCATAGTCGTGGTGACCACAGCTGCATCTTCCTCCATGGTGACCACACCAACTTCATCTCTGGGCTCTGTTCCCATTATACTCTCGGGAATTGATGGGAGTCCACCAGTGAGCCAGAGACCAGGTAAGGCCTAGATGTTACTAGCTGGTTTACCTGCCATACAACTGTTTATATCACTTACGGTTTTGTTAGGATTATGGATATATCAGGGTAACAGTGGAGGTGTTTCTGCTGTAACATGATACATGGATTCCTGAAAACCTTGACCTTCTGCAAAACTGAACACTGAAAATAATAGACCTCATGGTTAATAAAGGGTTAGGACAAGTCACTAAAAATCTCTGCAACTTTGTAACCAGCGCACTGATAAAAACCACAACTGGTACTTTGGAGATAAATTGAACAGCCTTGACAGATGGTTTAGTGTGGAGCTGGAGATTTTCTGAGGAGATTAAAAATACTCAAAAACATTATAATGGAAATACTGGCTGAATCTGAAATAATGTATGTGGGAGTGGAGTTCTGAGCCAGTAGAGCCGCCATCAAGATGGGCACAGCACGAAGTGTACTTCTGTGTGCTGAGAGCTAGGTCTGTGCATCTCTGAGGAGGGAACCCAAATGTAGGTGTTCCTTTTTTGGGGGGGGAGGGGTTGTGGGGGTGGGGGCTGTGTGTGCTGCTTTTTATTTTTATTTTTTAAAAGATTTTATTTATTCATTTTCCAGAGAGAGAGCATATGCACACATGTGCATGCACACAAGCAGGGGGAAGCCGCAGGCAGAGGGAGAAGCAGGCTCCCCGCTGAGCAGGAAGCCTGGTGTGGGGCTCCATCCCAGGACCTAGGATTATGGGATAATGACCTGAGCTGGAAGCAGATGCTTAACCGACTGAGCCACCCAGACATCCCTATGTGTGCTTCCTTTTAATTAAAAAAGAGAACAGAGGGCTTTTGCCATGCTACAGCTAGGCTAAGGGCTTTTCTCTCCTTGCTGAAGATTAAGACTCTAGGTCCTTTTACCTAGTAAAAATCATTTGTGAATCTGACCAACTCCCATATACAACTGACATTATCCTTCTATTTATTATTTTGTATGAACTGATTGAGATAGAAATGAGGCATATTTCTTTGTTTAGGAATCTGTATGTTTATCAACTTTTCAGTTAAAGTTTTTTTGTAGGCTTATGTTAAATGAATATAAAATAGGAATATCCTACACTTTGCTGATTTTTTATATCCTAATTCAACCAGCTAAAATAAATGGTTCTCTTAATGTACTCAGAATTAAACTATGTAAAAGAGTGAGAGACTTCACAGGACTTAAGGGGAAATAAGTAGGCAACAATAATTCTTTGGTTATTGATATTTTTCCTACTAAATATTTTTGCATTTAGTGACATAGTCCAAATCTCTATCAGTGTTTTAGGAATGAAGTGATTTGGGAGTTAGTTTAAAGTTGAAGGTCTTTCCAAAGGATAAATGAATCATGGATTAAATTTGTTGTCTTCTACTTCTCCCCATATATAAAGATTAAAAATGATTAGTTTAATATGCAGTTTCAGAACTGAGATTGTTGTTGTTAAAGCCATTTTGATTTTCTATTGGATCTCAAGGTTTATATCTTTTCATATTTTAACTTGAGATTTTTTCTAAACGATATGGATTCCACCCCTTTTCTTTACTTCTGTCATGAAACTATAAAGTAGTTTGTTTAGCTTTTTGTGGTTCGCTGTTTCTCAGATTTCAGTCACTTGGAATATACATTCAGGTATTTTGCTCTGATTCTCATTTGTACTATTATTGACTTAATATTCTTATTTAAATAAACTCCTTTGTTTGCTTAAATGTATTTTTAAAAGGAGCTATTGTACTGTAATTGGAAACCAACATTCCTCATCATAACAGAGGTTTACTCCATAAATAAATACATTAGAAACAATAATAAAAAGAAATACATTCTAGCTAGCTACCATGTTAATATGTGGCTTGCACTCTGTTAATGAAGAAACCTAGAAAATGCTGATGTAATATCAAAGACTAGTATTTTCTTCTTTATGTAATCAGAAGATTAAAATTGAAAAAGAAATTACTTTCTGACAGTGTGATATGGTGATGATATACTATATCCATATACCATCTAAAAATATCTTCTGTAATACCACTTGAGGAAATATTAATGTTAACAGATTTTCTTAACTGCTCTTTTTTAAATGGAGCTGACTCTGATAACTTCTAAGTGTGTATAATTTTGTTCTAGGTTCATAAAGAAGATCCCAACTTGGGTACTTAGACATCTGTGACTTTTTCATTAAACTTCTTTTTCTTTTCCTTTCTTAGCCCTCACCTACATGTGAATAAATACTCGCATATTTTGTGTGTCTGTTAAAGGTTGCTTTCATTCTCTGAATTAAGAGTGCTTTGGGTTTGAACCATTCTCTGAAATGTTCTTTGAATAGAAATGTTCAGGAAATTAAGAATGCTTTAATGTGTTTCTTAATTCGTGTAAGGTGGATGTTTTTTATTTAAATTGCAGCCCCGCCCCAAACAGTTTGGTCTTTGCATTTTATTTCACTTTCAAGAGTAGTTCTGGATCTCACATATAATTTGTCATGTAAATGTTAGGAGCATAATTTCCTTTTAGAAGTTTGATATGTTTTGTGGGTAGAGTGCTTATCTGATAGTGTCACATGTTAAACTGATTTGTTTGGTTTGTTGATTTTTTTATTTAGCGACAAACTAATGAAGATATTTATTAATAATGTTAAATAAGTTCACTAATTTGAATGGTAAGGTTAGATTAGTTTCATTTCTGCCCAACATCACCATTATTCCTGTCTTTTTATCCGTGTGACCAAAAATCTGTCTGTAGATTATTCGCATTATTATTTTTCTCTGTCTTCAGTATTTCTAAATATCTCTTCCAAACATTGAAGTGAGACTTTAGGTACTATTAATGATTTGAAATTTTTTAAAATTCACATCTTTTGCATTAAATTTTTGCTTTTTCTGTTTGTTTTAAAACTATCTTTTGCCTCTTCTAACCAGGCTTTATTTCCCTGCTTCTTTGATGTCTCTTAATTTCATTCCATTTTTTGGGGGTATGTATTTTTTTTTTCTTCTGAAAAATAATTTCCACAGATCTTTACGCTTTGGTTATTTGTCATTGTATTTTAAAAGCCAAGGAGTTTTTTATGCCTCGCGATTTTTAGTCCTTGAGTATGACCTGTGAAATGAAGTCATAATTTTAGTGTTAATGACCTGAATTATAAGGTTGAAGAAGAGCATTTTATCGTGAATGATCTGTTTAGCTTTAATGAGAGTCGAGATTTAGAGGCCTGCCATGTTTTTCATTAGGCAGAGGCATTATCTCTTTAAATGCACCTCTTGACAATTGATGCTTTCTTTCTTTCTTTTTTTTTTTTTAACCATTCTGAACGTAAGGTCCTATAATGTCTTGATAATTAGGTTTTAAGATAAATTGTTCTCAGCCATAGGACTATTAAGTAACATATGATAGAGGTACAGGATTTCACCAACTGTATAATTCAAATTAGAAATTATTTATAGTGTGGTCAGATCTTATGTCCTAATAGTTTTTCCTATATGCATTAAAGTGAACTGATACTATGTTTCCATTTTCTGTTTTTCAGAAAATGCCCCTCAGATTCCAGTGGCTACTCCTCAGATCTCTCCTAACACAGTGAAACGTACTGGACCTCGATTGTTGCTGATTCCAGTGCAGCAGGGTTCTCCTACTCTTAGACCTGTTCCAAACACACAGCTTCAGGGGCATCGGATGGTCTTGCAGCCTGTTAGGAGCCCAAGTGGGATGAATCTCTTCAGGCATCCTAATGGGCAGATTGTTCAGCTCCTCCCCTTGCATCAGCTTCGAGGCTCTAATACCCAGCCCAACTTACAGCCCGTTATGTTTCGGAACCCAGGTATAAAACTGGAGATCTTCCTGATGAGTTTTTCTTTTGTTGAATCATTTGGCCACATGGGATGTTAATACACCAGGATTTCTTAGTCTCTTAGAGTTAACCTGTCAAAAAGAAAAGCATACTTTGGAAGTCTTTATACAGGCAGTGATAATTTAAAAAAAAAAAAAATTTTTTTTTTTTTTCTTACCAGGTTCTGTGATGGGAATCCGGTTACCCACTCCTTCCAAACCTTCAGAGACTCCACCATCTTCTGCTTCGTCCTCTGCTTTCTCTGTTATGAATCCTGTAATTCAGGCTGTTGGGTCTTCTCCAGCAGTGAATGTTATCACTCAGGCACCATCATTGCTTTCTTCTGGACCTAGTTTTGTGTCTCAGTCTGGTACATTGACCCTGAGGATTTCCCCTCCTGAACCACAAAGCTTTGCAAGTAAAACAGGCTCTGAGACCAAAATAACCTATAGTTCAGGAGGGCAGCCTGTTGGTACAGCCAGTCTTATTCCTCTCCAGTCTGGTAGTTTTGCTTTGTTGCAGCTCCCTGGACAAAAACCTGTTCCCAGTTCCATTCTTCACCATGTTGCTTCTCTTCAGATGAAAAGAGAGTCTCAGAGTGCAGACCAGAAAGATGGAACAAGCTTTTTAAAAAGAGAGCAGGATACTAAGAAGGCCCTACAGTCAGAAGGAGAAGCTATAGATTCTGGGGCTAATGTAATAAAGCAAAACTCTGGGGCTGCTGCGTCAGAAGAAATCCTGCATGATTCCTTGGTAGATGGGGGTGATCATTTAGATGAAGAATCCCTTACAGAAGAGGGTCCTGTAATTGTTAAACCTTCTCAGCACTCCTGTATCACTGGGTCACACATAGGTGAAGACTATAAAGATGTTGATGAAGAGTATGGGATTAGAAATCATAACAGTTCCAAAGAAAAACTGACTGTTCTAGAAGTTAAGACCATTTCCAAAAAAGCCAGCAATGTGACAGTCCAAAGTGTAAGTAGTATACAGCTTAAAAAGCTTGGTGATGTGAAAGTGGAACAGCAGAAAGGATTAGAAAATCCAGAGGAAAAGTCAAATGAATTTCCAGTCATCTCTAAGGAAGAAAGTAAACTCGAATTATCAGGGAGCAAAGTTGTGGAGCAGCAATCTCTTCCACAGCCAGAGGCCAAGGAGAAGGGATGTGGAGACTCTCTGGAGAAGGACAGTATTAGGGAGAGGTGGAGAAAACACCTGAAGGGCCCTCTGACCCAGAAATGTGTTGGAACTTCACAAGAATGCAAGAAAGAGGCAGATGAGCAGTTAATTAAAGAAATAAAGACCTGTCAGGAAAATTCTGATGTGTTTCAACAAGAACAAGGCATCTCTGATCTACTTGGAAAAAGTGGAACTACTGAAAATGTCAGAGTTTTAAAAACTGAATGTGATTCTTGGAGTAGGATTTCTAGTCCTACAGCCTTCTCCATTGTTCCGAGGAGAGCTACAAAAGGGAGCAGAGGGGAAGGACATTTTCAAGGTCACTTACTGCTGTCAGGAGAACAGATACAACCAAAGCAAGAGAAGAAGGGTGGGCGAAGCAGTGCTGACTTGACTGTTTTGGATTTGGAAGAGGAGGATGAGGAAGATGAGAATGAGAAAACCGATGATTCTATTGATGAGATTGTGGATGTTGTTTCTGACTACCAGAGTGAGGAGGTTGATGATGTAGAAAAGGTGGTGAGCCCATTTTTGTTGTGACTGAAACCTCAAGAATTTAAAATGATTTATTAGAGACAGTAGCTTTTCCAGAAGATCACTAAGACTTGATACATTGATTTGGATGCCTAGGTTTAGATCATGATTAAATGGCTTTGTAGTTTTTAGGCTATGTCAGTCAAGTAACATTTTTTGAGCTAATATTGTTCTTTGAGACTTAACTGCTATTATGGAAAGGCTGGCTTATGCCTTTGGGGGATAGATGCTTGAGAGTGTTTCCAAGTTAGGTTTAAAAAAAAAAAAAAATCCTGAAACTCCTGCTCCTATTTGTTCTCAGGTTTTTTGTTGGTTTTGGTTTTTTTGTTTTGTTTTTGACATTTTCTGTGTGAAGTGATTATAGCCTGTCTGGTAGGTTACATAAAGAACAGGGAATAGGTGGCCTTAGAACCAGAGGAGAACTTACTGCTTACATTTAGAGAAATGTTTCTCTTTTTTGGAGAAAAATGGAAAATACCATTTAATATTTTATTCACCCTGCCCTAAGTTGCTTTTAAAGTATTTCCTGAAATTAAATAGTTTCTAGAGTTTATGTTCTAAACTTTGGTCATCTTCCTTTGTAATAAGACTTTTATAATTTTTACAAACATTTTTTCTGAAGCCGTTTTTCTAGACTTCCTACTTAAGGTTGTAACCCTGTCTAAGTGAGAAGCATATAGGGCAGGAGTTGGACAAACTTTTCCTGTGAAGGGCTGGATTGCTAACATTTTAGACTTTGTAGGCTGGATGGCTTGCTGTTGGTAACTGCTTGGTTGCTGTTACAGCATGAAAGCAGCCATAAACAATAGTAAGTGAAAGAGTGTGGCTGTGCTCCAGTAAAACTTGTATTTATGAAAACAGATGGCAGGCTCTTATATGCTGACGCCTGACAGTGGGGTTTGATGTAAAACATAAGGAGATTGTAGCCAGCTGCCTGTAGGGTGCCCTTAAATCTAAATCATGTCCCTCTCACTAGGAGCAGATAATATGGCCCTCTGAGGTGATCATCATGCAGTTGGTTGTTTTAGAATCTCACTTCCTTGGGACTCAGTCTCTGTGTTACCTGGTCCTTCTCTGTTAATGCCTAACTGCCTTATGCAGATAAAATATAACAGGAAGAGTAGTATTTTAAAACTCAAAAATGTTTAAGTATTCTAATGTTCCTGTGTTGGTTATTTCTTTACCTCGGTTGTCTCATTTGTAAGATGAGGATCTAGCTCTACTATTAGAGGATTCTGTATGCATTTGCCTTATATCCTCATCCTTTTTGAGGACAGATAACCTATGGGTAGCTGAAGAATCTGAATTCATTGAGTTTAAGAGTTAGATTGCAGATCTTCTTGTGCTTTTTGCGGAATCTCCCATTGTAAGTCAGCTTGGGCAAGCATCAGACCAAAGACAGTCCAACTTTAAAACCAGTGAAAACTGTTGCTCTCAGTAGAACTGACTTAACAGAAGCTTTAAAGTGTCTTAATCAAGGGATTGGATTTCCTAATAGGGAATCTGACATACAAGGTGCAGAGACCTTTTTAAAAGTACAGGCATTATAGTAAATGATCTGTAAAATCTAAATTCTGCACTGTATTTCTGTACCTGTCCGACACATAACAATATTTTTGTGTATGTGATTAGTGTTATACTGGAATAGTTTAAGGAAAGTAGTGAGTTGCCTCTTTAATATAATCTTCCATTGTGAAGTTTATTGGATATTATTTATAAAGCCTTCAGTTAAAGCCATGCTGTAGGCAGACATTCTTCAGTTTAAACACCATAAAGCATCTACCTACATTATAATTCAGAGTCTTTAGATTCTGTCTACTAGTTAGTTAGATTCTGTCAACTCTGTTGATTTAGCTTCCTAGAGTTAATATATATTGTTCACATTGTTTAAATTTAATAGACATTGTTTGAATTGGGGACCATAATTGATGGCTTGCATTTAGTGTCTGTCAGCTTTATGGAACCTATAATTCATGGGGGTAAGTAATTTTTCCATCAAGTTTAAACAGAATTAATAAGATGATTGGGATGCTTCCTTTTAAGTTGTGCCTCTCAGGTATAGTACTGTTATAAACAGATAACATATTTCCAGTTTAGTTTCTGGCATAGTAAACACCACTTTTAAAGGTGGACTTAAGTATATCTACATATTCCATAATTTCTATATTCTACTGTTAACATAAAATAATACAGTGAGTTTACAGGTGCTCAATAAATGCTCACTGATTGACTTTTTAAAAAAATTTTATGTGTTAGAATGTGCATACACATGCACATGCATGAGTGGAGGAGGAGCGGAGGGAGAGGGACCAGCAGACTCTGAGCTGAGCGTGGAGCCCAGTGTGGGGCTTGATCTCACAACCCTGAGATCATGACTTAAGCTGAAATCAAGAGTCGGTTGCTAAATCGACTGAGCCCACCCAGGCGGCCCAACTTTGTGTTTTTTTTGTTTGTTTGTTTGTTTGGTTTTTTTAACTGTATAGTAAAGCAAGTACAGTAAGTTTGGGCTTTTTTGGTACCTGAAATTCCTCAGAAGCTCTCCTTGTGTGTGATTAAGAGGCTTAGAAGACTGACTCCGGGCTATATTCTGTTTTCATATCTGCCTTGAGTGTGTTTTTGTGGGTATGTGATAAGGGGTTAGCTATGAAGCACTCGTAAAGTAGAACCTCAATTTTTCTCCTTTCCCCCTACCCATTCACGAAATTTTACTTTGCTGCTACTTAATCTTAAGATTTATGAAGCTTTAATATATTTGTACCTGAATTTTGTCCACTAGAAATAACACTGAAGCATATACAGCCCTCTGGGGACTCTAGTGATGTCTGTTCAGTATGTATCTATGATTTTTAATGTAGTGCTTGGTTTTTAGTTCTAACCATATGTTATCTTCTAACTCGTTCCTTCTTATGAAAAACAAGTTTGGGATCATCAGTATTCATGGTTTAAAATCAATGTTTGGCCCTGGTTGGTTTTATAAAGGGAGTATTCGGTTGGAAAGTTTAGGTATGTTTGTTTCCCAGTACTTTATTTACTGTTGGATTGCTTTATTTCAGAATAACTGTGTAGAATACATTGAGGATGATGAGGAACAGGTGGACATTGAGACTGTAGAAGAGCTCTCTGAGGAAATTAATGTTTCCCACGTGAAGACCACAGCTGCCCAAACACAGACTTTCAAACAGCCGTAAGTCTTAATTTGTCTTTGGATTTTTGTTTTTTGTTATTGTTGTTTTGTTACCATAAACAAAATTAAATGTTCTGTTGAAGAGCTCTGGATAACTGACCTAGTTTGTTTATAAACCTCTAGCTTTTTTCTGATTAGTAGGTGGAGGGGAGCTGGAATTCAGAGGTAATTACCTTGCCTTGGTTATTGCTAGAAGACCATGTGTGAATGTGAATAACCTATGTTTTTGGAGCCTGACACACGGGTAGTAAAATAGTAGTTCTGTTTGTAGCTATTTAACCTCGGGCAAGTCTTTAATCTGAGTCTTAGATTCTTTAGCTGTGAAATGAGGAAAATGCCTCTAATTTGAAGTATTCTATAAGATAATGTATGTGACTAGGGTAACTGACACAAAAGTGGACTACTCAACAGAAGTTAGTTCCTTTATCTTTTAAGAATAGGCATTAAATTCTGAATTTGGTTACTTTATTGGTTGATCAGGTGAGATACAGTTGGGAAATTTTTATGTGTTCAGATGAGATGAAAATAGAGTATGTTCAGGAAAATTTATCCCATTTTCTATGTTAGTAAACCTTACAGTTTTTAGGGATTGGGGTGTGAGAGATCGATGGAAATAAGATAGAAGTCCTTATTTTGTGCCAGATGTGCTTTTCCTGTTATCTTTTTAACCACCATGTAAAAGAGTAATGAGTTGAGAAAGAGTAATTCTTCATCCCTGATGATGCTGAGAAAGTCTCAGGATGGGGACATAGGTCTAATAATTTTCTTCATTCCAGAGCTATTTGGAGGCTACTTCAGCTGCCAATTGGTTAAGGTTGAAAGAGTTTAAATCTTTTAACAATGTAATTAATTAGACTTAAGGTTAGCAGTATCGCTGGATTATGTTGATTATACTAAAGTTGATTTTTCTGAACAATAGCAACAAACAAATACCATTTATAATAACAAAAAAACATATTTGGGATTATTAACAAAAGCTGTGTAAAATTTTTATAAAATTACTGTAGGACATTGAAGATCAATTCAATAAATGGAAAGATACCATCTTTTTAAATTTGTTTTAATTTTTTTATTAACATATAATGTATTATTAGTCCCAGGGGTACAGGTCTGTGAATCACCAGGTTTACACACTTCACAGCACTCACCATAGCACATACCTTCTCCAATGTCCATAACCCCACCACCCTCTCCCTCCCCCCAGCAACCCTCAGTTTGTTTTGTGAGATTAAGAGTCTCTTATGGTTTGTCTCCTTCCGATCCCATCTTGTTGCATTTTCTTTTCCTGCCCGCCAAACCCCCCATGTTGCATCTCAACTTCCTCATATCAGGGAGATCATATGATAATTGTCTTTGATTGACTTATTTTGCTAAGCATAATACCTCTAGTTCCATCCACGTCGTCGCAAATGGCAAGATTTCATTTCTTTTGATGGCTGCATAGTATTCCACTGTATATATACACCACATCTTCTTTACCCATTCATCTGTTGATGGACATCTAGGTTCTTTCCATAGTTTGGCTATTGTGGACACTGCTGCTATAAACATTCAGGTGCATGTGCCCCTTCGGATCACTACATTTGTATGGAAAGATGCCATCTTAATGGGCTGGAACAATAAAAGGGTCAAGAATAACCAACACAGAAAGAGCACAAATTGCAAAGGAACAGATTGTTAAACATTTAAAAATTTCTTTTACTACACCATGAAAACTGTGAAAGGCAAATTAATAGTATAAGGAAAATATTTGCAGTACATGTTTGACAAAGGATTAGTATCAATGATATAAAATAATTTTTTAAGTCAGTAAGAAAAAGATGAGGGAATAGGTAAGTATATAATGGATACCATAGGCAGGTTATAGAAGAGGAAACCTGGACGACCAGTAAACACATACAGATTTGTTTAACCTCACAAGTATTTAGGGATATACAGATTAAACCACAGTGACTTCATTAGTTTACATCCGTAAGATTGGCGAAAGTTGTGATTTCTCATAGTACTATTGTGTCTAATTGTGGAGCAGTTGGAACATACTGCAGGTGGGAGTGTAAATTGTTATAACCATTTTGGAGAGAGTAGTGTGATATGACTGAAGTTGACTTCCACACCTTTCTTCTAACCAGCAGTTCTACTCTTAGGTATATATAACCTGGAAAAGTTCACACATAGGTACAAGGGGCCATGTATGGGACTATACATTGCAACATTGTTTGCCATTGAGAAAATTGGGAAGCAACCTAAACAATTACTAGAATTCTGAAAAATAAATTTTGTAAACTTCATGCTTAGGGAACACTGTATAGCAGTTAAAATGATTGAACTAGAACTGTGTCTATCAATATGTCAGATATAATGTTGAGTGAAATCAGATGAAGATATACCATAACATATAATGTTTAAAGTGCTACTTAGTATTGTCTATTTAGGGATATGTACATTCCTAGTAAAACTGCAAAGATATGCAAGGTAAAAACTCATTTTGGGGGCACCCAGGTGCCTCAGTCAGTTAAGCCTCCAGCTCTTGATTTTGGCTCAGGTCATGATCTCAGGGTCACAAGATCGAGCCTCACATTTGGCTCTGCACTCATTGCTGAGGCTGCTTGAGATTGTCCATCTCCCTCAGCCCCTCCCTTCCATTCATATGTGCTCTCTACCCCCTCTTTCAAAATAAATAAATCTTAAAAAAAAAAAAAAACCCTGATTTTGAGAGTGTTCACCTACAAGAAGGAAGAGAGGAAGGAAATGTGATTGGGTGGGCTGTATTTTTTTGATGAATGGATAAAGAAGATGTGTGTGGTGGTATTCCACACATAGTGGAATATTCTTCAGCCATCAAAAAGAATGAAATCTTGTCATTTACAACCACATGCATGGAGCTAGAGTATATTTTGCTGAGCGAAATATGTCAGAGAAAGACAAATACCATATGATTTCCCTCATATTTGGGATTTAAAAAACAAAACAGATGAGCATATGGTGGAGGGAGGAAAGAGGAAAACCTAAGAGACTCTTAGAGAACATACTGAGCAGTTGGCCAGGCAGCAGGGGGCGGGAGTTGGAGGGGATGGGCTAGATGGGTGATGGGTATTTAAGGAGGGCATTTGATACGATGAGCACTGGGTGTTGTATGTAAGTGATGAGTCACTGAATTCTCCTCAAACTGGTACTTCACTGAATGTTAACTAAATAGAATTTAAATAAAAATTTGAAATGGAAAAAAAGATTTCCTGTATATTTGAGATGTTTTATTTCTTGAGCTGAGTGGTAGACACCCAGATGTTCATTGTATAATTTGTTTAAACGGGTTGTATATATGAAATATTTCATGGTTGAAAAAGTAATTTGCAGTTTTAGGGACTATTTGAATACTTAGAGAAAAAAGCATACTGTTGAAATAAATCATATTGCCCCATATCATTAGACCTTGACAAAAAGAAGCTGGTTATACTTTCAAACAGTTTGGGATGGCTTTGTTCAGTGAAATAGGTCTTGGGTTATTGAATTTCAGTAAGACATTGGAAAATATTGTCTTTACCTAGGTGCCGTACCCATATCTCTGCAGATGAAAAAGCTGCTGAAAGGAGTCGAAAGGTATTTACAATATATTTAATAGCAGTTACTCAATTAAATTGATAACATTTGTCATTACAGTTTGAAATAACATTCCTCTATTAGCTATGACTTTTCAGGGCTATTTTTTGCCAGTGAGTTAATATAATTAGTTTTTTTCTTCATGAAATTATACTATTGAAGTGCTTTTTTTCCTCTCTTAACTCTCTACTACTAAATAGAATATTTTAGAAGAATAAAATGGGTACAGAGTTGATGAAAATTGATGTGCTTATTTGAAAACTAATCCTGTACTCTAATTGTGTGATGTGAAAAAAGGCTGGCATTCTTTCTTGTCTAGGCTCATGATTTTCAGTGAATAAAAAAATTAATTATTCTCTGAATGATGGCTGGAAATTCAAGGAGCCACTAAATTATGAGCCCTCTTTGCTTTTCTTGATGTATTTGAGTGTATGATGTCACAGCGCCATAATTAAGCAAGTTTTTTTTTCCCCCTCCTTACGCTAAGCGTGGAAGAGAGTTTGGTTGTTTAAACCATTTTCTACTTGTTAGTCTGTTTTTAGTTTGAGTAATATAAAACAGTGATGGATATGGGTTTGAGGTGGAGAGTGGTATTCAAGCCTTTTTTAAAAACCACTGGGTGATTAGTTGGTGTTTGATCTGGTTTTGGGTGGTACATATTTACATGATTGTAATCATTTTGCATATATCACCATATTTTTTTCATTCATCCTAAAACATTTTTCAGATGTAAGAATTTTCATAATACCTTATGTACACAAGCCACTATTTTGTACACTAATTATTACGTGCAAATCATTTGTAGTGTCTTACTATAATTAAACTTGATAATTTTGTATCTTGTATCTTTTCTTTTCCCATACTATACTAATGTGCACAATGAGTTTGACTTTAGAAAGACAGTGATTTTAATGTAAGAGTTTTGGGATATTGTCAGGGTTAGATAAAGGCCTCCAGTGTCAGAAAGCAGTTAGAAACATCAGAGGGGAAAAACACAAAACCAAGAAACTATAGAAGACAGGGAATATAATTATGACTCACTTTGTATGAGTAGTATTCACATTGTCTTCATTTAAGGTAGCCATTGTTAATGATCTTTTCAAGCTTTCATAATTAAATAAAGTGTGGAAGACTTAATTGCAGTCTTGAAAAGTGTGTAAGTACAAAAAACAAATTGAGAGGTGAAAGAGGGAAGAAGAAATGAAGGATACGAGTGCTGATGTCCTCATTTTACAGAGAGATACTGTGTTGATGAAATGGAAAGTTGATACAGAATTATATTCAGGTTGCAAAGGGATCAATAGAAGAATTAGAATTATTGACGTGTCTATATTAGGAAGAATGTGAGATGTTAGAGTGGTGTGAGCTAAATCTTCTGCATAGCAGGAAGTAGATAGTATTGAAAATGGAGGAGTATAAGCTGTATTACTATTTTTTTACTTAGAATATAGATTTAAGAACCAGAAGAAGCCTCTAAAAGAATTAGGAAGTGGTTGTTTTTAAGGATCCAGGTACAAATGTAGGGAACAGTTGGTTTTCATTAAAAGCTCTTCAGATATTTATATTTAAAACCCTATGTGCATCTACTATTACTATTTTTTTTTTTTTTTAGTAAATAACTTTTTAAAAGAGAGAGTAAGAGAAAGAAGCCTAAGGCATACTGAGGGTCAAGGAAGACTTTCCTGAAAAAATGCAAAGTATGACTTTTAAATGTTAAGTTTTGGAGGATAGGATGGGAGGGATAGGTTCAGGCAACAGTTTGTAATGGCAGGGTGGTGTGAGATTGCGTAGTGCGTTTTGGAAACTGCTAGCACCTGAGAATGGTTGGAGAGAATGGTGATTTAGGAAGAGAGGCAGTTGATCCTTTACCAAATTGTAAAAGATCTTAAAGCATTTAAGAAAAAAATTTTAAACCTGTTTTCCATAAATTAAGATTTTGTTGAAATTTTTCATGTGATTTTTGTCATGAAAACAAGTTTTAATAATAAATTACACGGGTAAGTTCTTTTTAGATTTCCCTCTTCAAAGTCTTCCTCATTTGAGAACCACTGAAATTTGAGCTGCGAAGTGATTTATACTGTTGGTTACCAGATTTAGAGGAAGGATAGACTGATAGTAAGATGACCAACATCAAGAGGCTATTGAAATAGACAGATAGAAAACAGTAGATATCTAGTATGTAGTATGGAACATTGCCATTCGGGATGGAGGTAGAGGGCCAATACGAATGAGAGATAATCAGGTGGCAATCTTTTGTTTGGATAGGCTCCACCAATTCCTCTAAAACTGAAGCCTGATTACTGGAGCGAAAAACTACAAAAAGAAGCAGAAGCTTTTGCTTATTATCGCCGGACACACACTGCCAATGAGCGTCGCCGGCGTGGTGAAATGAGGGATCTCTTTGAGAAATTGAAGATCACGTTGGGATTGCTTCATTCTTCCAAGGTTTCCAAAAGTCTCATTCTCACTAGGGTAAGTGTCATCTATAAATGACCCACAAATGACAATTTGACTAAGAGAATCTTCTAGACATAGAGAAAGAGACTATGAGAAAGAGAATCCATCCTTAAGAGGAGATTGAAATAGAGCTTGTATTTAACATTTGAATATGGGCTAGTGAACACCCAACAGATCTCTTAAGGGGAAAAGCCCTCATGTTGAGTCAGAGCTGTTTGTCATTTAAAGTCAAGTTCTTAACCAGCCAAACTAACTTCAGATTAAGTCAGAAACTCTGGTTAGCTCTACTTACCACAGTTTCTTTACGTTGGTGTTCTCCATAGCATTTAGGATGATTTACCACAGTGAAAAGCACAACATAAGAGGTATTTTAACATAGTTTTCACAGTTGCCAGTCATTTTATTTATGTTATTTATTTTTAGATTTATTTATTTTAGACAGAGAGCAAGTGAGCAAGAGCAAGCAGTGGGGAGGGATAGAGGGAGAGGGAGAGAGTGTCTTAAGCACACACTGCTGAAGCCAGAGCCTGACATGGGGCTTGATCTCAGGACCCTGAGACCACAGCCTGACCTAAAACTAAGAGTCGAATAGGTTAACCGACTACGCCACTCAGGTGGTCCTAGAATAGTTTACCACAGTGGAAAGCACAACATAAGTGATAGATAGATAGATAACTTTTAATGTTTCTGATTTTTAAAAATATTTTATTTATTTATGTGTGAGTGAGAGAGAGAGAGAATAAGCAGGCAGAAAGAGAAGCAGATTCACTGCTGAGCAAGGAGCCTGCCCTGGAATCAAGACCTGAGCAGAAGGCAGATGCTTAACTGACTGAGCCACCCAGGTGGTCTACATAGGTGATATTTTAATAGTTTTTAAAAATAGTCGCCAGTCATTTTAAAAGGAAATCTGAAATATCTACAGTAATTTCATTTAAATTACTTCTAAGTAGAAGTTGGAGGAGTACAAGGCAAGCCTCACGTCTGTCTAGAACATAATTACTGCAACCAGATTTTACTTACTAGGTGCTGATTTAAAGTTGATTATTAAAATCTAAGCAAAGTAAAACGTTTTGTATCTCCTTGTAGTAGTAGAAACACCTATGAAACACTCAAGTGATGCTTTTTGGAAATAGTCGTGTTCCTTAGAAGTATAAGTATACTTATATAAGTATAGCCGCCTACAGTTTAACAAAGCAATTTCTGAAGTATTAAGAATTGTTTTAAATGACATAAAGTTTACTATAAAGTATTAGATTAAAATTTTTTCATTGAAGAAATTGTGTAGGCCTTACCTGTTTATAGGAAAGAGCAAATCAATTCACATATTAATTTTTTGTTTTTAGGCATTCAGCGAAATCCAGGGACTAACAGATCAGGCAGACAAGTTGATAGGACAGAAAAATCTTCTGACTCGAAAACGAAATATTTTGATACGGAAAGTATCATCTCTTTCAGGTGAGATACGTGAATGATACCTGGTAAAAAGAGTGTAATACAACATCTTTAGGAGGAGAAATCCTCAGTAGACATTTCAGATACTTCTTAGCTTATGGCTTGGCTCCTAGAGCTAACAGTTAACCTTTTGAATGGGTGGGATGTTTCCTCTTGCCTTCCATAGTTTTGGGGAATATAGTTAAATCAACTGGATTTCAGTTGACTCTATTTCTCATTATTATATGGGGTCCTATAAAGAGTGACAGTTTATTCCCTATCAACCTATAGGTAAGACAGAAGAAGTGGTCCTGAAGAAGCTGGAGTATATTTATGCAAAACAACAAGCACTAGAGGCACAAAAAAGAAAAAAGAAGATGGGATCAGATGAGTTTGATGTGTCTCCCAGAACTAGCAAACAGCAGGAAGGATCTGCATCATCTGTAGATCTTGGACAGATGTTTATAAATAACAGGAAGGGGAAACCTTTGATTCTTTCCAGAAAAAGAGACCAGGCCACAGGTAGGAGGGACTTTTTTTTGCCTGCCTTAATATAGGTGAATATCATTTAGTTCAGTGAAGTAAGTCATCTCTTATCTGTAATTTTAGATTTAATTAAATGAATTAAAGGTAGGTTGTATAAAAAGAATATTAACTACATTAGATTTTAGTTTCTAGCTTAACATACTCAAGGAAATCTTCAGAAGTTACCGGTTATGGTAACATGTAAGACCTGCTTTTGATAGCAGTCATGTTATCCTAATGTTTCAATGAATGTTTTTTTTAAGCTGCCATCCTTTTGTACTTTATATCCAAACTCTTGATTTCCCTGCAGTTTTTGCTCCTGAGTTGAATTGTCTTGCTGAGACAAATTGGAATTTTTAAAAAGTTTAATTTTGTTGAGTCAGCCTCCAGATTTATCCAATTGCCTATCAGTGAATTGCTATTAAGGAACAAAGTAAATTGGTTTTAAGTTACTGTTCTCTCCTATATTGATTTTGGAAATGAGGCTATTCTGCTTTTATATTACTTGTTTATATCCTTAAGAGAATAGTATTTCCTCTTTTACTCTTTGTGTTGCCCAGTGTGTGAACCAGGAAATCTAGGAAAGTACTGAGAGATACTAAAATGAGGTAGTTTTAACTTTGCTAAGAAAGAATTTTAATGATCAGTTAAGTCTAGTCCACCTCATTTCATAGATGGAAAAACAAAGTGTAAGGGCTAGAAACTTGTACTTTGTTAGAGGTGTGTAAGAAAAGCAAGCCTGAGGATAGAATTATGCTTGCCTTCATCTAGATTAACTATCAAGACTGTTGGAACCATTCCAATGAAAAAGTGGTTGCATGTTGAGTTTTTCTCAACATAAGTTCTGTCCCTTAGGAGAATCAGTGCACAGGTAACCCATTATGCAGTGAAAAGTGGTTCAGGAAATAAATTACAAGTTGAGGGTCCCTAACCAAATTTGAAATTTATTTCTTGCCTTTTAAGTCAGAGCGCGGTTTTAGGGATATCTCCTAGACTTCTAGGTTTTATTAGCGTAATCGAAGATCTTCTATCCTTAACTTATTTCTGATTTTCCTTACAGAAAATACCTCACCCTCTAACACTCCACACACCTCTGCTAACATTGTGATGACTCCGCAAGGGCAGTTGCTCACCTTGAAGGGTCCTTTATTCTCAGGACCAGTGGTAACTGTTTCTCCTGCTCTCTTGGAAGCTGATCTGAAGCCTCAAGTTGCCACCAGTGCTGTGGCTCAATCAGGTATGTTGTAAGTGTTGTCTTCTTTGGGTAGGGAGAAAGAGTTACCCCTGGTTTAAAAAAACAAACAAACAAAAAAAACGCTAACAAACAAAAGGAGTTACCCTGGTACCATTGTGACAGAGAAAGCTTTTGAATGAGTTCTGTAATGATAAAGATCTCTTATATTTGCCTTTTCCTTGGAAAGAGTTGACCCTCTTTTTATAACATGTTTGGCTCTATTGATTTTTTTTTTTAAAAACCTGGGATTGGGAACTGTTTTGTGATTTTTAGTTATTTCTAAGTAGGAAAAACATGAAAAGAAAGTAAAAGGAAGATGAAGAGTCATTGTTTTAGGTTTTGGTGTTGATAAATATTTATTAATTTTGTGTTATAATCTGAGATGGTGCACTTCTGCTTTACCAGCCTGATTCAGTTTGAGCACCACTCCCTTTTGGGGATAAGGAGTAGAATTGAAAAGGAAGTCTCAGTTTGATGATTTAGGTTCTAGGCACCTAAATTTCTGTTAAGATAAAAGGGTATCTTTACCAGTACTAATACTGCTAAACCCATTCTGGAGGGGTCACCTTTTCTTTTACAGTGCTGCCTCTAGGGCTTCATTTTACCCTCAGAGTAGCAGTTAATTGGGTGAACAGAATCAAGATACAAGTTTGCCTCAGAATAAAAAAATAAACTGGGGAGCATTTCTATAAAATAATTAAATAAGACTTTAAATAAAGACTGTTAAAGAGTCCTTTGGTTAGATCTTACCTGTTTTCTTGTTAAGCTAGGTTCATAATTTGAAGAGCTAATATTTCATCTTCTTGATAAAAGTAAACTGGTGAGGGACACCAGGGTGGCTCAGTCATTTAAGTGTCTGCCTTCGACTCAGGTCATGATCCCAGCATCCTGATATTGAGCCCTGCATTGCAACAGACTCCCTGGAGCCTGCTTTTCCCTCTCCCCCTGCCTGCCGTTCATCCTGAGTGCTCTCTCTCTCTAAAATAGTAAAATCTTTTAAAAAAATAAAAATTAAAAAAGTAAACTGGTGAATTTTGACTACTAAATCTCTCAGAACTCTGGTCATTGGGTATGAATGAGAGAGGGATGCTTACCACTGTAGATCTAAACAAATTTTTTTTTCCCTCCCCCAGAAAATGACGACTTATTTATGATGCCAAGAATTGTTAATGTGACATCATTGGCCACAGAGGGAGGTTTGGTAGATATGGGTGGCAGCAAATATCATGAAGTTCCTGATGGCAAGCCATCTGACCACCTGAAAAGTACTATCAGGAATGAAGATAACTCCTTTGAAGATTCGGGTAGAATCTCTTCCAGAAGCAACCATAGAGAAGGCAGAATGGCATTGGGTCCAACACCAGTTTTTCTGGCGAATAAAGATTCTGGTTTTCCACAGATAGTTGATGTTTCCAGTATGCAAGAAGCACAAGAGTTCTTACCCAAAAAGATTTCTGGTGAAATGAGAGGTATTCAATATAAATGGAAAGAGTGTGAATCTAGACGGGAGAAACCGAAGCCAAAGGAGTCTACGTTTCATAAATTGAAGATGAAAGATCTTAAAGACTCAAGTATAGAGATGGAACTGAGAAAGGTAGCATCTGCTATAGAGGAAGCAGCGCTGGATCCCAGTGAACTGCTAACTAACATGGAAGATGAGGATGATACTGATGAGACACTGACTTCTTTGCTCAATGAGATTGCCTTTCTTAATCAGCAACTAAATGATGACTCTGTTAGCCTGGCTGAACTGCCCAGCTCTATGGATACGGAGTTCACAGGGGATGCTCGACGGGCTTTTATCAGTAAGCTTCCTCCTGGGAACCGAGCAACTTTCCAGGTTGGCCACTTGGGAACTGGTTTGAAAGAGTTACCTGATGTACAAGGGGAGAGTGACTCTGTCAGTCCTCTCCTCTTGCACTTGGAAGATGATGACTTTTCTGAGAATGAAAAACAACTTGCTGAACCAGCCTCTGAGCCAGATGTCCTTAAGATTGTTATTGACTCCGAGATAAAGGATTCCCTCCTTCCCCACAGGAAAGCCAGTGATGGAGGGAAGAGTACTTCTGGTGTCCCTGCAGAGCCTGAAAGTGTGTCCTCGCCTCCTGTCCTACACATGAAGGCTGGCCTAGAAAACAGCAGCACCACAGATACTTTGTGGAGGCCTATGCCAAAGTTGGCACCTCTAGGTTTAAAAGTAGCTAATCCCTCTAGTGATGCAGATGGTCAGAGTCTCAAAGTAATGCCTTGTTTGGCACCTGTAGCTGCCAAAGTTGGATCGGTTGGACACAAAATGAACTTAACAGGGAATGACCAGGAATGCCGGGAGAGCAAGGTGATGCCTACACTGGCACCTGTTGTGGCCAAATTGGGCAACTCTGGGGCCTCACCAAGTTCTGCAGGGAAATGAACTTACTTGTCCTCAGGCAGAAGCCAGGCTATGAGGGAAACCTTCTTTCTCTATAAGCATCTCTTTGTGTCATGGAACTGTGATCCTTGACTTTGATGCGGTGGATGATGGTAGAGAAAGAGGGGTAGGGTGCTGACCTCGGTATTAGAAATAACTACTATGAAATTCTGATCATGTTAAAATGTGTTACCTCACTTGTGGTGCTGGGTCTCCTCATCCTCTCTAAGAAGATGTGATCCATTACTGAACACGAGGTGCCCCTCTTACCTAAGGAATTCATAACAAGACTCTAGGTCCATAGTGGTTCCTAGTTCTTCCCTCCCAGATTAAAAGCTGCTTGAGACTTTGGAGTTGCTATGGGCTGAACTGTAGTGGATAGCTATTGTTTTAAGTGGTTTAAGTCTGAAATCCAAGGAATGTGATGCACTTGTGCAAAGGGATCCAGAAGAGATAGTTTTTAGTTGGTGTTTTAAGAGTAGTGGGAGAGAGGATGGGTACCATGGAATACCAAAGTGAAACACTTTGTGTCATTCAGCAAAATTTTCTCTTCTTTTTCCCAAGTAGCTTCCATTCCCTTATTTTTTCAATCAGAATTATAAACCCAAGCCTTCTGGTAAAGTAGGAATGCTTTTAACTTTTAATACTAAGGTGATTATTTTGAGATGTTAAGGAAAATACTAGTTTCCCCTTACTGTCTGGGTGTTGAAAAGACATTTCATAGTACCAGGGATTTCTACCTGGAATATATATTTTGGAGATAGGCATAGAGGGAGCCCTCCCCTTTTCACAAATCACATCACTCAAAAGACAGCTAAAATGAAAAGCATTCCCTGCCCAGACCAGAGACAGTGGCCAAAACAAAAAATTGTGGGGCTGGATGTTTCCCAAATCAAACCAGCCTCCTGGTGCTTGAAGGTTTCATTCACTATTACCTGCACAGGATGTAAAGAAAAGGAAAGTCACAGTAGGCACTCTTTACCAGGGAAATGAGGCAGTATTTGAATCACAAGATATATTTTTTATTATCTGCTACCATGGATTCAATGATCTGTAGAGCTTTTTCACTCATTAGCTGTCAGGGTATGAAGGACTGACAGCCTGTAAAGATAAAGATATTTATATTTTTGTATAGTTGTTTTCATAGATTTCTCAAAGGCTGAAGTTTTCAACCTAGAAGATGAGATTTGTATTGAGTATAGAAATGACGTTTCCTATCTAGTTTGTAAATAATCATGGTGCACTTGAGGGGTCTCTTGGAAACTCCTGGGGGCAAGAATCACTATTCTGAAAATGTATAGATTGGGATTTAGCTGCTGCATTTTGCCTTTCTTAAATAATTATATTTTGGAATGTAACCCCTGTTCTGTCTTCATTGACAGGATTTGCTTGTGTTGTGAAACACTAACACAAGAGCTTCCAGTGCCTGGGCTGTGCCTAGGTGATGCTGTTTCTTCTGCATCCCCCCACCCCTTGCCTTCTTTATGCCAAATCCCACTCAGCATATCTTCAGACATAGTTTGTGAGACCAGCTTTGGAATGGTTCTAGCCAGTGAATTAGTACTAACATGGTTGGTTCCCTTTCTCATAACTCTGGTAATCAGCAGATTGAAAAAGCGTGGAAAATTTCCTCCGCAAATTACAGTGAGAGCAGATTCATTGTTGGTTTTGTGCTACTTGCCTTTCTAGACCTGCTCATCAGCATTCAACCTTCCCTCCTTTAAAGGTTCTTGAAGAAGCTTGAAGTAGGTAATGAGTGCCCCTCAGCTTCTCATTATCCCTCCCACTCTACCTAGCAGATTTCATTCAATGCCTTAGCCAAGGAGTCCAGCACCTGTCTCCCCTGCTAATAATTGTCCTTGGAGATTCTAGTACTTTAATCCAGGTATCGCAGTTTCCCATTATTAACTTGCTTGTCTCGTCCTCACATTTCCTCCTGACTTCCCAAGGCTCTTGTTACGGCTTTTGAGGGTCAGCCAAGGAGAAGGCAAGTGAGTTGAATAATCCTCAGGAAAAGAAGGACCATTCTGCTTCTGAACACTGTTTCCTTTTTTTAGAAGAAAATAGATAAACAGGTAATAATCAGTTCTTGATGGGAAGATAGTTGACATGAGAGATGTACAAAGGTGGAAATGAGAGATGATTCCACATGTTTAAGGAAGGCTGCAGATGTCTTTATAAACTCCCAAGATAATGGCGTTTTCAAGACCTCTTAGAACTACTAAGTTGTGAGGGCTAATTTGGAGGGCTCAGTCTTTACAACAGTCCTGCAGTCTTGACAGAAATCTCAAATCTCCAAAAACTCCTACCCTTTAACCTTACCCCAGGAGAAACTGAAAATGACATGTATGATTATGAAAGATGTAGTTGAGTGAGAGGAGTTGAGGAATTGGGAGGATAGTGAGCTCTCACCCTAACACTATAAGAAGCATGATCTCAGTAGACCAATAATTCGCCTTTTTATACATCTGTAAATAAATGGAATGTTTTTAAGAATATAATTATGTCAGATTTAGCCTTTTCTTTTATATATTAAATATATATCTTTCCTTTTCTGCTTTTGAAAAATGACTTATTTTTTTAGAAACGTAAGAACAGGTTTGGTGAGTGGAAGGCAGAATGTATAAACTTGAAATAAATCAGTTATAATAATTAAAGCAGGATTTGTTGGGAGGTTTGTGCTGAGTTGGAGCAGAGAAATTTAATGCCCTGAGTCTATGAGAGAGGTGCCACTGAAGTAGTTTTATCATAGGAATTCCTTGCTGTTTTCAAAGTGTCTGACATGCCGTTTGGGGGAGATTTTTGCTAATTATAGCATGTTTTACATGGAGACTTCAAAATTTTACACAAATTGACGGCAAGTGTTTGTCTCAAGAAGTTCTAGAGTGAAGAAAGGCTAGCCTCGTAATATTAATGTGTGCAAGGTATACCAGTTACCTTAGAGAATAAGGAGACATAAACAGTCTGAGGGGCTAAGAACAATAAATGTTCTTGAAGCAAAGTACATGTTAACCAACAAGTATCAGGATTTACAAAAAGTTTTGTTAAAGGGGTCCTTCAGACATTGAGATGAAGATAACAGATGAAGTCTGTGTAGTATGTATTATAAACTTCATGCAAATTACTTTGGGTAAATGTATAATAAATTCAGGGTTTTCCCCCGTAGAACTATGAAGGAAATACCTGGCAGGCTCTTCTGTAACAAGTTTGAAAATGTTTTGAACACAGATGAAAAGCAGATAATCCATATATAATTTGGGGCAGTGTTTAGTAGTTTTTTTTTTTTTTTTCTCTCTCAATTATATTGGTTAAGATAATTGAATGGGATCAGGTGAATAGAGACGTAAATGCACTTTGAAGACGGGTCTGAAAACCGGTGATAACCCTTGTTCCTCCCACCCCAGATTAAAAAACAATGCAGAGTAGAGTAGGCAGCATCTTTTCAGGTACTTTAATGGAGAATGACGGATAACCAAGAATCTCAATACCTTTCTTGCACATAATTGTTGATTTCGAAGAAAATGCTTGTGAGGGCATCAAATCTTCATGTTATTGTATTATCTCTAATGAAATTTACATGAACACAAATGGCTGGATACAGAGAAAATTAAAGCTGAGGTACACAGACTCTCACTACCATTTGGAGAAAAAGATCAGTCAAAAATAAATGCATTTTTAAAACTAAGGGGAATAATTTGATATAAATTCTGAACTGAGGCATGTTTATAGTATATTAAGTATGCTTTAACTGCTCTACAGAGGTACATAAGCATTGAGTAATGGTGTGATGGAGGCGTATGTGGAGGGTTAGAAGGCTAAACCATGGAATGAGTTGGGTATTTTGAGACAAATCTAAGCTCTACTAAATTTCTTATATCATTGCAAACTGCTGTTAGAAGAGATTATGTTAAATAGGAAAGCAGTCTTGGAAGCATTGTTTTGAGATCCATCCTGTTTCCAACTGCAGGCATTGATCTCAGCTGTCCCACAGTGCCTTGCATGTGAAGGTGCTCAATAAATATTTGAACTGATGAGCAAATGTTTACTCCAGGCTGTTAGTTTTCTAGGATCTTAGAATTGCACCTTTTTGCATGTTAAGCCTAGAGTGAATTTAAAAATCTGGTCTAATGAATATAGTGCAAAATTGTATGCATCTCTTCCTAGACATCTACATTTTAGAATATGACAACCATGTATGTTTAGGACATACACAGGCAGAATAAAAAGTGAAATAGTGTATGGATGGTGAAATACTTATATAAGGGTCAACTGCATTTGCAGGGTGGGTTGGCAATTAGTTTGGAGAAAAAGGAATAGCGCTTTTATTCGCACTAGACCTAGGATTACTATTTTCTGAGGAATTAATTCATGAAGCATGGGAACAGCCTACAGCCTATTCCCATATTGAAAAGCTGCATGGTAATCTAGACAATAAATGGATTAAATGGTGAAGAATTAAAAATACATGGTTTTTGTTGGCCTTAGACTGGAAGTACGCAGATTCTAGACTTAGAATATCTCATTACAGTGTTCTTAGTTTTTCAGCCAGATCATTTTAGACAATGAAAGGAGCTTGGATTTGCCTCTACAACTTCAGATGAGAGTAATTTGGGGAACATTTTTTCTAAGGGGATAAACCAGGCTAACTTTGGACAGGAAATGACCAATGACACTTTGTAAACCTATTCGCCTGGCCACAAATGATGTGAGAAAACCACTAGTGGACACAAAAACGTGGAGAGAATTAGGCACAACCGAGGGTGGAGGTGGGCAGTTGCTGGGGCATGTAGCACACAAGCAAGGACGGCAGGTGGCACCATTTACTAGTGTTAAATTTGTTTGCCTCTCCCCCTGTCCCCCGCCCCCAGTAGAGATAAAATAGTGGCAAGGAATTGAAGGAACCAACTTTCCATTGAATACTCTGACCCTTGCCTCCTTCCTCAGATTTGAGAAATAAATGGAAAATCCCATTTTATGTTCTATTATGTCTGCAGTGTGTGGTGGAAGAGAAGGAAGCCTCATGCCTCTCCTAGCTATTGCCAGTTGGTTGTCTAGGAGATGACTTTCCTGATTTTTGTTTCAACTTGTGGGCTTTGCAGATCTTGTTTTTAATACATGGCTATAATACACCCAAGTACATACCTCTTTTGCTAAGGCATCATCTCCCCCAGGGGCTCGAAAGATTTGGATAGGGTGAGACAAGATACACAGTAGCGTACACTTTGTCTGGGGCCCAAGTCTTTTGGCTTACGTTAACCTTTTCATAGGCCATCTTGAAGTAATAATGACGCCAGAGGGCTTCTAGAAAACAAACAGGCTGAGACACCAAAGAATTAATATGTAAAGAGTATTTCTGTGCAAGCGCTTCATTCCTCTCCCCCACAATGAACTAGAAAGTTCAACCTACACCACTAAATCTAGTGAATGCAAGCTTGACGGTGACCTCGCCAAAGTAACGATACTAGGGAAAACAGTAAATTTTGAAAGAAAACGGTAAAAATCTGGATCAACAAAGTCCTTGTTAACTAGGTGAGAGAGTGCGGTGGGATATTGGAGCCTAAAGAAAACAAATGTATCTCAGGAGCATTCACTTACCTCACACATCTAAAGCTCAATTCATGGCTATCATTTCCTGCCCCTTTTCAATCATGGCCAATCAGGTTGCCCCCAGTTCAAAACACTTGTTATAGATCTAAAGAGTTACGGGAGTCCTTTCACGTAGGTCAAAGCGCCGGGGGAGGCGGCGAGCAGAAACGATTCTAACCCCTTTAAATTCCAGCGCTTGGGGTCGATGGGAGCAGAGCCTTGTAGCTGTACCTCAACCTTGTAATCGTGAGCTAGGAGTTAGTTTAGGCTGAGGTCCCCCGGGCCTATCAAAAGCCAACCGCAGCACCCTGGGGGCGTGGTTACCGTCTTGCTGGAGCTCTGGGAAGAGCACTTCTCTGGAGGACCGGGCCTCATAATACCATAAAAGGCTGGTTCTCTCAATTCTGAAGCCATGTTCTGGTGACCTTCCTTTAGGAGCGCTCCCCGCGACTGCACTGTGCGAAACCCTTAGTTTTCGAGTCCCATCTCTGCTTCCTAGGCCCTTTCACTGGCTCCGCCCCCATAAGCCTTACTGGTCCACTCTCAGAACGCCCTCCTGGTTACAGACCGCACCCACTCGCCTCGGCTCCGCCTCACCAGCCCGTAGCTTGGCCCAGGCGGTAGTTCGCGTTTTGAGCCGCTCGTGCCACCATAGCTGCTGCTGCCGCTGCTGCTGCGGAGCCGAAATCGCCGAGCGCGATGCCTGAGGGCGCTGTGAGCGGGGTGCCCCCCGCGCCCTGGGGCTGGTGAGGCTGAACCCGAGCGGGGGCGCTGGCGAGTTGCTGGGGCTGCTGAGGGAGGTGAAAGAGTAGGGTCCAGGGCTCCTGCGGAGGGCGGAGAGCGAGCTCCCGAGGGTCGGGGGTGGGGGAGGGAGGCTCCCGTGGCAGAACGGGTTGCCGGGCCACTGCGAACCCCGCCGCGCCGAGCGTCCCTGCGGCCGCCAGCTCAGGTGTCCAAGCCCTGGGTGGACTCCTCGGTGGCCTCGGCGGCCTCCTTCTTTAGACACTGCAGTTGCCATGGAAACAGTTGGGAATTAACGGGGAGCAGACCAACCACAAGCCCTACTAGGGCCAATCCCATCCCTCTGGCTGAATGCCTCTGGCAGGCGTGGGCCTGGTATTTCTTTGCAGCTCAGGCCTTCCCCCCCCCCTCTTTTTCGTGGGTTTGTCCTTCAGACGTAAGAAACCTCGCAGGGCTTGAAGGCAGGTGTGAGGAGCAGGGAGAGGGTAATGCCTAGAGATAAGAGCTGCAGACAGGGCTAGGCAGAAGGTAAGGTGGCCTCTGCCATCTCAGGTCAGTGGGAGGGCATACTGGAAGGACCTGTGGAGTGGGAAGGCAGTGCCGCTTTTGAGACAAGTTCCAAGACTGGGCCAGGATCTGTCCCCGGGGGCTCCTCATCATGATGGCTGTGGAAGGGTCAACTATTACCAGCCGAATCAAGAACCTGCTGCGATCCCCATCCATCAAATTACGCAGGAGTAAGGCAGGAAACCGGCGGGAGGATCTCAGCTCCAAGGTGAGTCCTAGTATTTGGAGGCACCCTTTCCAATCGTCCCGTCTTCTCTTCCATGTTCCTCTTTCACCTTCCTCTTTTCTTGGGAGAGAGGAGAACCAAAACTCCTGTTGGCTCTAAAGGATCAAGTGTGCCCATCTCTGCCTCTCAAGGAAGCAATGATTTCATTTTAGGTTAAAGGAAAAAGAGCAGCAGGAGTGGGCATGCCGAGATTTCTCCATGAAAAGGAATAAGAGGAGAGCAACCTAGGTTCATTTGTAGCTTTGCTACAAACTAAGACTGTGCTTGGGGAAGCCAGTCCATAAGTGATGACTCAGTTTCCCATTTTGGATAAAGTAGTGGGACCACATACCCTGTGAAGGGCTAAATTGTGACTAAGGCAGCTGCAGGTGTTAGTGTCATGGCTGAGGTTATGCAAGACAGTAGTAGCAGAAAGAACACCTAGTTTGAGAAATTGGCTTGCTAAATTCTTTTGCCTGGGGTCAAAACAAATTTGTCTCTTCAAGAAGCCTGATTTAATTTAACTGGAGCCTCTTGTCTGCCTAGGAATGATAACATGCAAGGAGCCAGGTATCTGCCAGCAAAACAGTTCTCCTGGTTTGTCCTTGAACATTGCCTGTCTTACTCACTCTGTGCCTAGCGCTGTTACACACACCTCCCAACCCAACACTCCAGAAGTTCCTTAGAGGCCAGTCCTTTTCCATCCCCTCACTTGTCTGGGTGTAGGTCCTTATGCTTTCTTCAACTTCGTTGTGCCCCCACAACTTTGGGATTAGAAAAGTAGACCAAATTTATTTAATCCCTGAAGGAACCTAGGGCTTTGTTCCCATAGAATCAGGTTAGACTTTTGTGTCATATTAGCAGCCAATAAACACAGTAACCTTGTGCAGTACAGGATTGCTACAGGGAAAGGCATTGGAAACAGCAGCATTTTATTGCCTTGCCTGTATCTCTTCAGAGGATGAGTAGGGCCAATGAGGAATAATTTAGAGTGCTCATGTACAACATGGAAGGATTCCGGGAAGGCTTAGTTCGGATCTCTGTCCTTTAACAGAACCTTACTTCGATGTGGTCAGAAGGAGAACAGCCTTCCTGTATATTTCAGCAGAGGTCATATTGAATTGAAATTAGCCACAAGGTTTCATGGCAGTGGAGTTGGTGACCTTTCTAAGGACTCTAATAGGAATTCACTGTTCATTATTCTCCAGAAGTAGGAGAATGAGCTTGGAACTTAGAAGCTGCCTTAGATTTGACTGTCTTCGCTCATTTACTGTGTTGGATCATTCTTAGTACTGCAAACTCTGTTATTCTTGGCTGGTAACTTGACAGTGACTACTACTATTGGAGCAATCTTCTCCTATGTTTTGGCCTCTTTTTCTGACCAAGAATGCTATAGGTAGTAGAAATGTGTAATGGGAGTTTATTCCTCAGTGTTAATACTATAATTTTGGTACGGAATTCAGAAGGTACAGTCACCATTCTTTAAAACTTCCCATATCACTCATCATTAAAGGACTCAACAAATGTTTATTCTGTGCCTGTTATGTATGGAATCAGTGACGAATAAAACATCCTTGCCATCAAAGAGCTTGTGGCTAGTCAGATATAGAAACAAATAATTACAACTTGGTATGTTTAATTGCTGTCCTAGAAATAAGCATAAAGGTCTTAAGAGCAACACATGGGAGGGAACCTAAGTCAGCTTAAGGGAATTAGAAAAGACTTCACAGAGGTGGGGATGCTTGAACTGTGAGTCCTGAGACAAGAGAAGAGGAGAAGTTCTCTAGGAAAACAGTGAAAAAGAGTATCCGTCTGGCATCACCATTAAACATCCCTGTTTTCAAATAGAAATTCAGTGTTTCAGACTGCTTTAAATGGCTTTGTTTGTCCTAGAGCTGAGAATGAAGGAAATACTTAGCTGAAGTTGAATGACCCTTGAGTAGTCTGACAGAGCAAGAGTGCTGGTGTCTATCTTTAGCACCCAAAAGTGGTTGCTGGTTTTGTGTGCCCAGGACCCTACAGATGCCCGACCCCCCCATACTCATTGAACTCTTGACTTAAGATGATTCTAAAAGCCTATCCTGTGGTAATCCACATAGGACCTGATGTATAAAGCTTTGTGAGCTGCTCTACTATGTGGTGGCTGTGGGTCATCATGGTAACAATCAGAAAGCTTGTGATTCACGGATAACAAACGCTGAAATAAAATTTGACGACCAAAAGACATATGCCTTTGAGGTTGGATGGGGGGCAAAGAAGGAGGTTACAGAGGGCCTTTGTGCAGCTCTTACCTCAGATGGCCTGCTGCTTTGAGTCATACTATTCCTCCTGTCTAAAGCAGCCTTTTCATCAAATTCTCCCCTTACTTTTTTTTTTTAAAGATTTTATTTATTTAAAAAAAATATTTTATTTGTTTTTTGTCAGATCACAAGTAGGCAGAGAGGCAGGCAGAGGCAGAGAGAGAAGCAGGCTCCCTGCTGAGCAAGGCGCCCAATGCGGGACTCGATCCCAGGACCCTGGGATCATGACCTGAGCTGAAGGCAGCCACTTAACCAACTGAACCACTCAGGCATCCTGTCCCCTTACTTTTACATCCAGTTCTATATTTACTGCAGCCACAGGGACTTCTCTGAGTAGCCCCACTACCTTGGAACCAATCTCTTATTGTTCTTTTATGTATGTCTTCATTTCTTAAGGCTAAGAGTCATGTTATTTATTTCTTTTACATCATACTGTTTAGTATAGTGTAAGGTGAGCAGTAAATCTTAAGTGCATAAATGAATGAAAACACTTTAATGGTGTCAGATATAGTGGGAATAAACTTTGGAATTCCAGAAGAATGGGAGATGATCAGGAGGAGTTTTGTGATGTCTTTAAAGAAAAATTGAAATTAGGAATATTAAAATGTTGAAAAAGAAGTAGAGATGTAGCCAGCCTCGTTAGGTATGAAGGGCACAAGTGAGAAGAGGGGGTGCATATATGCAGAAAATAGTGCTCATTAAAGACTTTTTAACTCAGGAGAGACTTAGTTAAAAATACAGTTGAAATATGGTTAAAAGCTGGAATGAGAGCCAAGTAGAAATGGCATTGTGAGTCTTGATTGAGAAATGGGTAACTGAGAGCTGGGATTTGTATTAAGCTTTCTCTAAGGGAGGGAAGTCTCTGCAGTGAGATAGAATTAGAAAAGAGTAATTTGACGTTTTATTGCCAGATCTGCTGAGTGTTGATGAAATGTAACTCAAAGTTATCAGTTGTAAACACCCTTCAGCTTCAAATTCTGTACAGTTGTCAGTTTTGCCTTTCAGCAGAGGCTATGTTTTCAGCCTCAGAAATGTGTGTGCTCTGGGTAGCTAGCCCTCCCCCTCTTTTCTTAAAATTTCTGGCAGATTTTTATGTAGAGGGAGCTGGGTCATTTTTCTCTTTTAACAAAGGACAGAAATGGAATGAAGCCGAGCAGGCACGATGTAAGTTAGGGATACAAAAGGATTGCCTGTGCTGGAGAGTTGTTAGATTTTGAAAAAGTAAATGAAGAGGTTTTGAAAACCTCCTCCTCCCTAATAGCCATTTGTCCACTCTGGGTTATGTATTATTATTTCTCTGGAAACAATGGGTGAGATGACTTGTAGCTTTCTTCTAGTTCTCAGTTTTTATGGATATGAGTTTAACGCATTCTCTCTCTTTTTCTCTCTCTCATTTTTTCCCCAAATTTTCTCATGTCTGGTTGTATGGTGGTGCTTTGGGCCTTTTAATATGCGGCTCTAAGAAGAATTTGTGTAGGGGATTTTCGTGGAAGAGAAAAAACTGGCAATAATCTAATTTTAGCTTTTGCTCAGTGTTTGAGTCCAGGTGTTAATACTGAGACCCTTTAATCTGCCTGTTTGGTATTGGGAAAGCATATTCATTTCTAGGGCATTTATATAGGGATCATTGGCTTGAGCTGGATGGCTCTTGACTTGGGGAAGGAGTCAGGACAGCAGTGAGATAGAACACTTTTGCAGCGTTTTAAAAAATACACATTCCTGGGCCCCACCCTAGTTATCTGGGATCAGAGGCTCTGGAGGTAGAGCTTTTTAAACTTATTTTTTAATATTTTTTTTAAGAGTTTATTTATTTGTCAGAGAGAGAGCGCACACACAAGCAGGGGGAACGGCAGGCAGTGAGAGAAGCAGGCTCCTTTCTGAGCAAGGAGCCTGATGCAGGATTCGATCCCAGGATCTAGGGCTCATGGCCTGAGCCAAAGGCAGATGCTTAACCGACCGAGCCACCCAGGCTTCCCTCTTGGGGTAGGGTTTGGTAGTTGTTTCTTAAGGATTTTATTTTTTATTTATTGGACAGAGAGAGAGAAAGAGAGGGAGAGGGTGAAGCAGGCTCCCCACAGAGCAGTGTGTAATTTAAGTTCCACCAGAAGCCTGCTGCTGGGTTACAAACCTGTGGCTTAAGTGCTAGGACCTGAAATCTGTTGGCTTCATACCCCAGTCCTCATTGAGGCTTCTTCTTCTTTTTTTTTAAAATTATTTTACTTTATTTAGAGTTTTATTTATTTATTAGAGAGAGGGAGAGAGAGCATGAATGTGGAGAGGGGCAAAGGGAGAGGAGACAGAGATTCTCAAGCAGATACTTCACCAAGCACAGCCGGATGTGGGGTTCAGTCCCATGACCCTGAGATCATGACCCGAGCCAAAGTCAAGAGTCAAACACTTAACCGACTAAGCCACCCAAGTGCCCCCTCATTGAGGCTTCTCGAGAGTGTAGAAAGCTAGCCCAGTGAGTATACTGTTCTCCTTGGGCAGTTCTTATCTCCGCTATGTCTTTTAGACCAATTGCTCTGTGAAGTGTTATGTCAGAGATAGGTCTGAGAGAACTGCCCTGTTGTAGTGTCAGATATGAGGAACTGATAATTGCCTTACTAAGACAGATCAGCAGGAATTTCCTCTGTGGGCAGGAATAGGAAACTTTATGATAATGTCTCTGAGTCCTGGCCAGTTTTTTATGTCACCATTCCACTACCCACTTCCCTTGGCACTCATAGGAACCAAGGGTTTTTAGTGTTTAATACACCCTCTCGGGCGCCTGGGTGGCTTGGTGGGTTAAGCCTCTGCCTTTGGCTCAGGTCATGATCTTGGGGTCCTTGGATTGAGCCCCACATTGGGCTCTTTGCTCAGTGGGGAGCCTGCTTCCCCCTCTCTCTCTGCCTGCCTCTCTGCCTACTTGTGATCTCTCTCTCTCTGTCAAATAAATAAATAAATAAAGTCTTAAAAAAAAATACACCCTCTCTGGTCTCCCCACCTAGAAGTAGATGGCCAAGGGTAGGGGGCCCCTGTGGGCCAAAGACATGCCCCTCACCGGCCTTTGTGAATGACCTTGAGCAACTTCTTAATGAGTTTTTTTTTATTTTAAAGATTTTATTTATTTATTTATTTGGCACAGAGAGAGAGAGAGAGAGAGAGAGAGGGAGAGCAGGAACACAAGCAGGGGAATTAGGAAAGGGAGAAGCAGGCTTCCCGCAAGGCAGGGAGTCTGATGTGGGGCCCGATCCCAGGACCCTGGGATCATGACCTGAGCCAAAGGCAGATGCTTAACAACTGAGTCACCCAGGCGCCCCCTTACTGAGTTTTCTATCTCTGACTTATTCCTCAAGTAAGGCTTGTAAAGTGCCTTGAGCTTCTCAGAACAGGTGGTGTCCAAGGAAAAGTGTGAGGTGTTCTCCTGGTTTTGTTCCTTTGATCTCTGCTTCGTTTCTCCTTCTGGTGCCTGCAGCTGCCCTCAGCTTTCAAAGTGATTCTCACTGGAGAGAGAGGATTCCTCTCTCCCAGTCCAGCTCCTCCTTTGCTGTCTAAAATAGCCCAGCCTCTTCAGGCTCTAAGTTGTCTTGAAAAGCCTTCCCTCATCTGCTTGGTATCACTTATTTCAAAGTCTAACAACACTGCTGCTTTCCAAGTTTCTTTCCCCTCCCTCCATTTGTAATTTAAGGCAAGTTTTCCCTGTTGGGTCAGTTTGAGTCACTGTCTTATTTCCTGCCCATATTTTGAATGTCTTTGGGGCCATTGGTATTTCTCTGCCTTCACTCTTCCCTCTTCCATTTGTCACTTGCGTGTTTTCCATCTCTTGACTATTGAAAAAACATTGGTAGAAGTAAGCCTTCAGTCTCACTTCCGTAACCTCTCCGTCAACCTGCTGAATCTAAAGTTGGGCTTGTGGGCTGTTATCACTGCCCCTTTGTTTGGAAAACAGTCCAGAGCTTGAAATTTGGGACTGTTTATTCAAACTAAGCTTCTCTGGGAACGGGGTCTGTTGCACTGTTGTTCTTCAAGTATCTGTTGGTTTTAATTCATGGGCAGACTGCAGTGTTGGTTAGAAAAACAGCTACAGTGTTTGCAGTAGGATTTGTTGTATTATACATCACATTCCCATCGCTACAAGCTAAGCCTCTCCTCTGGGCCCATTGTCTAATGGGTTTTCTCTCAGTTTCCCTTTACAGTACCTCTCCGAGGAGTTGAACAATGAGAGCTTGCCCACCTGCTTGGGTTTTTGATGAATCAGATCCACATGTGGGTTTTACCTTAACTTCTGTTACCTCTTAAAATGAAAAGAAAGGGTAAGGGGGGGCAAGAAATAAAGTGAGTACGACAGACAGATGGGGCGGTGTAGATCTTTAGGGTTGGTATTTTTGAGCGTTCCCATTTTCCACACCTTGGCGTCCTCCCTCCCAACAGTATCATCACCAAGTCTGCGGTGCTTCTTAATCGGCTACAGCATTTTCCTCTGGTTTTGAAGGGCACTTACAGAAGAGTGAGTTTGCATCACAGGATGGGTATCTCTTCTTAGATTTCTAGGGAGTAAATTCCACCCGCTCTCATTTTATCCCAGAGAATGTTTATAATGCTTTTTGTTGCTTCTGTAGTCTATAAAACACTCTCTCTTTTTTTTTTTTTGAGATTAGATTTCTAAGTTTATATACCTTATCTCTTCCTAAAACTGGAATGAAGCTAAAGACCTTTTCCCCTCCTTGCCCCTTCTTTCATAGCTGAGATTTAAATTTACTCGAAGATCTTGGAGCACTTAGTGAAACCACATGACTGATTTTTTCTTTTTCTTTTTTTGTTTCTTTTTTGTTTTTTTTTTTTTCCAGTATGGTAGATTCTCTTTTGGAGGAATCCTGAGAAGGGAGTTTCTTAGGTTCTTCTGGTTTTGAACATTGCTTCTCATTCATGCTGAGCGCGCTACAGTTTCTTACTTCCTGTCATACTTCTCAGGCTTTGAAATCTATATTCCTTTAGTGGTGCCCCTGGTCATTTCCCCATATACCCAGCTAACCTCGCTAAAGGTGGTGGCGCTTAAAAAACAAAACTAACTTTAAAAAAATTATGAAATACAATAACATCATATTGTATGTAATTAAAACATGGTCCCCCATGTTTATTTTTTAAAAATAATTTATTTTTTACGAAGATTTTATGTATTTATTTGACAGAGAGAGAGAGAGAGCGAGAGCGCACAAGTAGGCAGAGTGGCAGGCAGATGGAGAGGGAGAAGCAGGCTCTCCACTGAACAGGGAACCTGGTGCAGGGCTTGATCCCAGGATCCTGGGATCATGACCTGAGCGGAAGGCAGCTACTTAACCGAGTGAGCCACCCCGATACCCCTCTCAGATTATTTTAGAGCCATCATTTGGTAACCCTCCTTTCCCACTACATCCTTGCATTTCTTCCCACCCCCAACTCCAGATTTCCACTTCTCTCCCTGCGTTAACATTAGGAACAGTTGTACTGTTATACACAGTGGTTCTGTGGGTCCATGAATGTCAGGTTGACCGGGCACAGTTCTGTGATGTCAGATGACCATAAGCTGCAAGTAGTTGCTGCCTCTCTCTGGGGTTGGAGTGAGGTGGGGGAGTGAAGTGGAGACCAGCAAATGCTTTGCTTGTTTTGGTGTGCGGGGACTCAAGGGCCTTGAACCAGGTTGTGTTGCTCACACTCCTGACGGCTTGCTACTTCTACCTTACCCCAAACCTCTCCTTGTTTATCTTTGTGCTCTGCCTCTTTATTTCTGTGTCTCTCCCTACTCACAACTGACCTTGTCTTTGAAGCAGTGGAGAATTGCTGAGTTAAAATGCCTATTTTCTGTGGAAAAAAACTGCATCTAAAATGCCCCATGCCAGAGCTGATCCCGATGATGACAACTGGAGTTCAAGTGACCATGAAAAAGAGCAAAAATGAGGTCATATGCCCACCTGACTCTGTTTGGTTGGGCAGGCTCCAAGGTTGCTAAGTTTCTTGAGCAAGGATCTTGCCTCCCCTGACCTCAGATTTGTATTATTTTCATTTCTTTTGTCAAATAGGCAATGATGGTAACATTGTGGGTGCAAAAGCATGGGATCTTAATACATGCTTTCCTGCAGCTGCCTTGGGTCGTCTGAGGAGAGGAAGCCCCGGGCCAGGTGGATTGGGTGGAGGGCAGCCCACAGGCAGTTTGCGATCGTTGGGGAGGAGCTCAGAGCGTGCTCAGAGACTCTGACCCTTGTCACCTCTCAACTGCTGCGTTGGAGAAAAGCAAGCAGCTGCTTGTCAGAACTAAACATGCGGCAGGCAGGCTGTAGCTGCCCTCCTTGAGTTATCCTGATGCTCACTGGTCCGCTTCTGTTTGGGAAAAGGCACATATGCATGATTGTTTTCATATGACATAGTAACCTGGTGCAGACTAAACATGTCCTTTCTCCTTACGGTGTCCTTCCTTCCCCAGGCTGCTTTGATCTCTCTAGTGAGGCGTCCCCCCCACCCCCACCCTGCCCCGCCAGCAACTGTCTTCACAACTCACCTTCATAGCAGACCCAGAACTGGCTAGTGAACAGGGTTTCTAAGAATGAATGTGCAGGCAGGTTAGTGGGGAGGGGCAAGAGGCCATGAGTGGTCTGATTAAAAAAGCAGATTCAGATTTGGGTCTACCCTGGAACTCTGCAGTTCACCCAAGCTCCTGAGTGAAGCCCCTGCTGCATTCCCTTGGGCTGTACATTGAGTAGTCAGGCGTGTGTGTGTTTGTGTGTGTGTGTGTGTGTGTGAGAGAGAGAGAGAGAGAGAGAGAGAGAGAGTGCGAGAGCGAGAGAGAGCGAGAGAGAGCTGGCTTCTCTCTCCTTTGTAAAGTGAGAACACTGATGGCTTCCTCCTTGGGCTGTTGTGAGGATTAAAGGACAGCTAATGAATGTGAAAGCACACTGTAAGGTCTAAATAAGTTTATGGCTGTTAAGGGGTTGCTAATGTTAATCAGGGTCCATAGCTTTCTAAAATATTCAGGAATTTTTTTCTCATTTGCTGGCAAGATTTTGTTCCTTCAGATTTACATTTGTGAGGAGTCCCTTTTTGCAGGTTCAGCCTCTTCTGTTCCAAAATTTAATCATCCTCCCCGTACAGCTTTTAGTTATCTTCAGTACCTTTTTCTTGCCAATATTGTAACTTGTATCAACAATACTGACCAAGAGGAAGGCTTAGCAAACATTTTTTTAATACCAACTCCTATATAATTTATTATTTCAGGGCCATGGGTATGATTTTTGGGACCTTTTGAAAAGTCAAACCCATGAACGGGGGTGGGGGGGGAAGAGGAGTCCTAGTTTACTGTGTCTATTTAGAAACCACTGGAGGGACGTGCATGCTTTTTAACAGCCATAGCTTCTCTAGAGATAACTTTTCTTCTTTGGGGGCCAGTTCATTTGTATTGAAAAATAATTTGGGAAATGAATTAGTCCTGGAGCTCCCTTTCAGACTAAGACTTTAAAGGCTGAGTGAAAACGTGTTAAATTTATAACCCATTGTTTTAAGTTTTCTAATTAGGACAATTTGGTGATATCAATTAGAAGAAGCATTAATATATTCACAAAAATATTCAAGCATTAATATATTTACATCTTTTGATCTAGCAGTTATAATTCGGGAATCTATTCTATGCAAACATTCACACCACACAAAAGTGTATATGACTGAATTTTTTTTTTTTTTTTTTTTTTTTTTTGGTGTTATTCGCCATAGTGAAATCTTTGGAGTAGTCCGGGTTACCATTGATAGGGAATTGGGATAAATCCATGAAATGAAACACCTTGTACTTGCTGAAAAGAATGAGGTCAATCTATATTTACTGATGTAAAAGGGTATACAAGATACAATTAAGTGACAAAAAGCAAACTGTATAACTTTTTATGTTAATGATTATATTTTTGTTAAAAGCTGTATGTTAGTATATGCATAGAAAAAAGAAAGTGAGGCTATAAATACCAAACTGTTGTTAATATTGGTTACCTCAGGGAGGGCTAGTAGATTATGGCGGACATTCACTGTCTACATTTCTATATTTCTGTAATGTTGGAATTTTTTTACAATAAGTCTGTATTATTTTTGTAAGTAGAAAACAATAAAGATAAAGGTATCCAATTTAAACCTGTGTATTTCATATTTAAATCTAAAATGCTTAACTTTAAAAATCTGTATACTCACTCAAGCACAATATTATGCACAAATGTTGAAAAATATGTATGAAATTATAACTTGGTTTTTTTTTTAATAATAGGACATAAAAATGTTTTCTCACAAATTCATCATTAACTTGTTGAATTTGAGGTGATTGATTTTTTTTGGAGATAATTCTTTTTTTTTTTAAGATTTATTTATTTATTTGACAGATAGAAATCACAAGTAGGCAGAGAAGCAGGCAGAGAGAGAGGAGGAAGCAGGTTCCCCGCTGAGCAGAGAGCCTGATGCAGGGCTCCATCCCAGGACCCTGGGATCGTGACATGAGGCAGAGGCTTTAACCCACTGAGCCACCCAGGTGCCCCAGTACATATGCTTTCTGAAAAGATTTTTTACACAAATAATACAGAGAAACATAAAGAAAACAAGTTATTCATAATTTCAACATCCAGAATAACTACTTATAGCTGTATCCATTTCTGATTATAAAGGACAGGTAATGCTCTTTTTAAATAACAGTATTGTCACTTTTATTTAAAAAGTTACCTCTGAGGGGTGCCTGGGGGGCTGAGTCAGTTAAGCCTCTGACTCTTGATTGAAGCTCAGGTCTTGATCTCAGGGTCATGAGTTCAAATCCTGCATTGGGCTCCGTGCTGGGCGGGGAGCCTACTTTAAATAAAAAAATAAATAAATATTACCTCTGATCTCTTTAGACTTAGTCTTTAATTATAATATAGTCAGATTTGTGAAGTAAATATATGTGTGGCATATATTTATGCCACACATATATTTACTAAAGTCAAGGATGAAACGGTTTTGTCTATAATCATTTAAAGCACGTGGGTTATTCCATACAGGCCCTCCCCATTCTTTCTAGAAAGGCATCAAAATCCTGCTTCCTGCTCCAACTTCTAGGGCTGGCTGTGATAGATGGAGAATTCTCTAGGAGGTTAAAGAACTTACTGGGTAAGATGAACCAGAGTATTCACAAATATTTTTAAAATACTAAAACATGGTCTCAAATATTTATTAAACACTGTGCTCTGTGTTGTAAGCAGAGAGTGTAGGTATGGCCTCTGCCTTTCAGGAGACTAGTAGGAGAGAAGTGACAGATCCATAAAGAACTTCCGTATGAGGTACTAAGTAGCACAGGCCATGTGAATGAGGCACATATTACAGCTGTAAGAGTATCAAACGAGGGACGAATCATTCCTGGCCACGGTGATCACGCAAAGAATCACAGGGAATGTGATATTTGAGCTGATCCTTGAGAGGAAGGGAAGGATTTCAGGAGCGGGTGGTGGAAGGGAGGGCTTCTTGGTAGAAGAAGAATATAAACTAAAGCCCCAAAGTGCCTTTCCAGAATCATGAATAATCCAGATTGACAAATGCACATGATTCATATAGGTGAGTAGTAGGAAATAGAATTAGAAGAAAGGTAGGATCACTTGACAGAGAGCTGCGGTTGCCAGGCTAAGACATTCATAATTTATTTTGTCGGCAGTGAGGAGCCATTGAAATTTTTGAGCAGGGGAGGAATGTGATCAAAGCTGTGCTATGGCAAGATTGTTCTGACAGGTCAAGGGAGAGGAGGACAGGGTCCATAGGAAGGAAATTGATTAGAAGGTCATTGCTATATCCAGGAATGCGGTGCTGAAGGCCCAGTTCAGGGTGCTGGGATTCAGAATGGAAAGGAAGTGAGCATTTTGTAAAGGGGAGTCTCATGGTCCAAGCTGGCATGATTACAGGGGTACCAAGATATCCCTCCCCCACTGTCCTTTTTGTCCCAGATCATGCATCCACATTGCACACTTAGTTCAGATAAGGAACACTTAGTATTCTCCCTGGTTACAAAGTTTGGAAGCAAGAGATTAAGAAAACTCAGGCATGTAGACCTGGTGAATGAGGAGGACTTAGACCTTTCTTCATGATCAGACTTTTGCTAATGAAGTTTTGTTTGTGGTTCTGTTCTTGCTGTAGGAAGGACTGATGCTAGATATGGAAAAAAAATTTTTTTTCCTCTTATTCTGGTTGCTTAAGTTGAGGTACCTCCTATCCTGGCCTTCCTGATAACTGGAAGAGAAAGAGAGAGTGGAAGTGCTGCTCTGTACCAGGCACTGTATTGTCAACACTGCTCTTTGGACTTGGGTGCAAGCCGATGGTGATACCATAACAGAGTCCCTTAGCTTGGGATCTCTGATTTCCAGAACTCGGGTCTGAGGTCTGATGCTGCCCTCACCTCTTCCTCCATCTGCACACGAAATCAGATGCTGCTGCTTTGGACACTATAATGTCATTTGCCTTGGAAATGGGTGTCAGCTGTCCATGTTGACTATAGGTTCTAGAGTTGGCTGGACATGAGCAGGCCCTGGGGTGAGGGGCTACTCTGGCATTAGAAGACCCTCTGTTTATTTTTCTCTGCAACCATTCAGTGAGGAGAGGTCAGAACCCATTTTTTAGATGCATTTCAGGTACTGATAAGACCTGCTAATTTTAAAAAGTATGTTAGGGGCGCCTGGGTGGCTCAGTGGATTAAAGCCTCTGCCTTCGGCTCCGGTCATGATCCCAGGGTCCTGGGATCAAGTTCCGTGTCGGGCTCTCTGCTCATCGGGGAGTCTGCTTCCCTTCCTCTCTCTCTGCCTGCCTCTCTGCCTACTTGTGATCTCTGTCTGTCAAATAAATAAAGAAAAATCTTAAAAATAAAAAATAAAAAGTATGTTAAAACTAGCAAGAGAGGACCCTATTCCCCTCTACTTTGTCCTGTGCCCTCTGCCTCTGCCTTGGTTCTTAGACCTATCCCTGATGCTGCCATGAAGGCCTGGGGACTTCCCCAGGTGCTCTTCCACAAACTGCACCATTCTGATGGTTTGGGAGAACTCAAACTCCCTCCTCAGGTCACCAGAGTTTCTGGAACCAGGCAGACAGACATAGGTTTAAATACTGGGTCTTCCACTCACTACTTAACCTGATTCCTTCATCTGAAAAATGGAGATAATGCCTGTCCTTCATGAAGCTGTCAAGGGTAAGGGGCGCCAGGCTGGCTCTGTCAGTGGAGCATGCAACTCTTGATCTTGGGGTGAGGAGTTCAAGCCACATGCTGGGCATAGAGCTTACTTTAAAAAAAAAAAAAAAGTTGTCAAGGGTATTAAATGAAATAATCTTCTAAATTGCCTAGCACAGTTCTTGGCAGAGTACACATTCAGTGAATGGTAGTTGTTACAGCTGTAGATCCTCTCTTTGCACAAGACCTTTCATACCCCATGGGTCTGGATATTCTTGGGAGAGCATTTGGAGCACTGTTTTCTCCTTAGTCCCAGGAGGGGCTGACATTTGGAAATAAAAAGGCAAAATGCTTTAATTTATAGTTCACCACCTGATTAATCATTATAGCCCCCTGGAGAGCTTTAATATGCAGACTCCGAACCCCCAGCTCCATGTCTGTTGAGTGAGAATCATAAGGTAAGGACTGATAACTGAGAAAGACTTGTTAAACCCTCTGAGTAATTCTGTTGGTAGGCCAGGATTGAGAACCTTTGTTCTCTAGTCTTCAGGGGTTTATGGCCAGAGGATCTCTAAGGTCACCTCCTCCCAAGCCGGGGCAGATTTACCTTCCTAGAAGCTGAGGCTATTTTAATCCCAGCACTGGAGAATTTGGCTCAGCTCCAACTCATGCTAACTCTAAGCTTGGGAGCCCAATTTTTCGGTCATATTGGAAGTTACTTGTTTCTGGAAGCCTTCATGGCATAGAGAGTAGAACTATAAATCAGCCAGACAGGATGGAGGCCAGGAGCAGCATGGAGAGGCAGGATCTGTCCTGTAGTCTTGTTGTGGCCGTTGTGTCCCTTCCTGCCTCCGACCAGATGGCACTTTGGACTCTGAAGGAGCAGGAGTGAGTGAGCTTGGGCACGGTACCCGCCTCTCCCTTCCCCCTCCCCAGACCAGGCTCTGGGTCCCTGCCCAGCTGGCGAAGTCCGTGCACAAAGCCTGCTGGCCCTTGGGCTTTCTCTGTGGCTTTTTCATAAGCGGCAATTGTCAGAATCTGGTGGCGAATCTGCTCTGTGAGATTAGAGTGTAGTGCGTGGGTAAGAGACAAGCACAGTTATTCTTAACCTGCAGGAAGGGAGGGGAAGGCGGAGAGTGCTCTGCCGTGGACAGGTCTGTGACATGCTTGTTTATAGAAATAGCAAGCCCATGGTTTGGCTGGAATAACTTACAACTCAAGTATTTATAGCTTGTGTTAGTGGGATTGAGAAGTGGGGAAAGGGAGAGGGGGAAGAAAGGAACTGGGGGCAAGAAAACAAGAGGTCGCCTTCCTCCCAGTTGCTGGGTTTCTCTACCACTTTGAGGTCAACTCAGTCCTAGATGACCCGGGCCTTTTGTGGCTCTGGCCTCTTTGTTCTCTTCCTCAAGGGAGCAGCTGCCGACTTGACCTTGTACACTCACTGGAGTGGCCCCTCAAGCTGAGCAAGGAAGGGTAACTCCATGCCACTTCTAATGCAGACTCCAACAAGAAGCCCTTCCCTAGCAGAGCCATTGTCTTAGCTCCACAGGCTGGATCTTTCATTGCCTGGTGCCTCTACTCTAGCCTGTGGACTGAGCCGATCTAGGGCTCTGATGGAGAGACCAGAGAGGCTTAGATGACTCTCCCCAGGCTTCCCGGGATCACGTGTTTAGGAGTCTGGGACTGCTTGGAACCTTGTGCTCTGCTGCCTGTGTTACAGATGGTTCTGGACTCTGGAGAGTCCTATTCTTGCCTCCTTCACTTCTTTTTGGCACTTACATCAACTCCCTCTCCTTTCTGGGCGCTCTCCCCTTCACTGGCTTCCTGGGTCTCCTCCTCTCTTTCTAATTGCCTGGCATCTCATCTTCTCCATACTCTAAAAATAGTTACTCTGCACGGTTCTTTCCTCAGCCTCTCCCCCCAACCCCTTCCATCTTCTCCTGTACTTTCAGTGGTGGTTTTCACCTCCATACGAATGATTCTCGGATACCTATTTCGAGCCCTGACCTCTTTCCCAGGCATTTAATTCCATGTTTATGTTGCTAAAGTGCATATTCTGTGGTTCCTATTGAATATCCTGGAAATGTCTTGGATTCAGCATGTCTAAAACAGATATCACTGGCTCCCATCCTTCCTCCTTTGTCCAGACCCAGGTCTGCATTCTGAACCTGCACCATTTCTTTTCATGTTCGCTATCTCTGAGTTTAAAAATTTTGAGTCTTCTGCCTTCTTTCTCCACAGTTGTCAGGTGCCAGTCTTGCTGATTCTATTTGCCTTGTTATTTTTGAACCCATCATGTCTTTTCTGCTCTCATTGTCTTCATGCTGGTCTAAATCCTCATTACTTCTCACCTGAACTGTTGTAACAGCCCCCTGATTGGGCTCCCTGCTTGTGTTATTTTTCTCATATACGTCATCACCAAAACATAGCTTTGATTGTGTCTCCGGCTTGAAATCCTTCAGTGGCTTCCCAGAGCCTACAGATGACCACTTCGTTTGGCATTCAAGGCTCTTCCTGGTCTGGTTGCAAGTCTGCCTCTCCTGACTTACTCTCTTAACACTGTCTGCATTCACCATTGCTCACCTGCTCTGTCATTTCCTTCTGCCAAGCTTTTGTTCATGCAGCTGCTTCTACTGAGAATTCCTTCTCTCTGTATTTCCACCTGTTAAGATCCTATCCTCACAGCAAGGCCCGGGTCAAATACCATCTTGCCCTCTAAGAAAGCCTCTTTGGTTTTCCTTTCCTGATACTGTTCAGAAATCATTTCTCTTCCTCCTCTTTGAGACTTTATATCTTTCTTATGACCCTTATCACATACTATGGATTGCTTTGTAATATATCGTGAATTTTCCCTGATGGATTTTTTTTTTAAGATTATTTATTTGTTTATTTGACAGACAGAGATCACAACTAGGCAGAGTAGCAGGCAGAGAGAGAGAGAGCGGGAAGCAGGCTCCCTGTTGAGCAGAGATCCCGATGTGGGGCTGGATTCCAGGACCCTGGGATCATGACCTGAGCTGAAGGCAGAGGCTTTAACCCACTGAGCCACCCAGGCGCTTCTCCCTGATGGATTTTGAGAATAGGGGGTAGAGTTTGTGTATTCTTCATCTTAGGATCTCCTATAACATCCTGGTGATTTTCAAACTTCTTTGAGGATGACCCACATTAAGAAATACATTTTATATTGTGACCCAGAATACACCCCCCCAACAGAAGATTCATGATCAATACTTAATGACTGTCACTAGCTGCTGTGAGATCTGTTTTGTGTTCTGCTGTATTTATTCACTACCCACTAAATCAGTCAATTTCAAGTCCCATTAATAAGCTACAATCTGCACGTTTGGAAAATATTATTCTACCTAGTGTAAGCGAGTTGTCCTGTCTATTGCCCCTTGGCCACCTGTTTTTTCCATCTCCTTTAATGAAAGCCAGAAGAGCACTTAAACAGTTGGCTTTATAGTCTTTCCTTCTCTCTTGGGATTAGGCTATTATGAAGTTATCCCTTTATCTCATTAAGTTGAGGGATGATTTTGCTTTCCTTCTTTCTCTCAGGAGGGTATGGTACTGCTCTGCCAAGTGCATGCTGGGAGTGGTGGCTATTCAAGGCCTCCCTCGAAGTTTGTCTGTAGTAATTCTGCTCTCCCCTGGCCTCGCTTCTGGGGACAGATGATACCCCCTCTCAGGCTGGTGTAGGCTTTCCTCCATCTCAACACTCCCCATCTGCCAAAGCAAAGGCTGGGTCACGCCTTGAGCATTTTCTCTGCTTTTGGGCTGTCTTTCAGATGTGGAGGAGATCATTGTAGAGTCTGATGTGGGTGCTCTCTTCTTCTGTTTTCACATATGCATGAAGCGATGTTCTAGAACTGTGTGGCTGTATCAAGGTGCCAGCTGCCTATAGTGGCTGTGTCCCAAGTCACTGGACATAATCAGTTACCTGGATTGGTTGTTTTTTCGGCTAGGTTTCATTGGCATGCGGACAGTGAGGGTTTATGACTTACTTTCCTTTCAGTACCTTGGGCCCCACCCCAGACTTTGAGGACAGCTCTTTTCTCACAGGATCTCTTCCCTGCCTCAGTTTCCTCAACAATGCTTGAGACCAGTACTCGCACACTGGTGGGCTTGCTTCCTTATGTGGAAAAATGCTATCTTATTCAGGACAGGCTAGGTCTTTTGTTCTCAAAGTATGGGCTGGGCATCCCTGGGATCTATGAGATCCCTCCCTTTTCCAGTTACATATCCAAATGGGCCAGATTTTCTTCATCTTCAACTAGCATGACATATCACAACAGATTGAATGGAGATGCTGATAGGAGAATCCAGCTGTTTACTGTGAAGCTAGACATTGAAGAGATTTGCAAAAATGTTGAATAATGCTGTTCTTCTCACTGAATTTTTTTTTGTTTTGGAAGATAGAGTTAGCCTTAAAAAATATTAACATGTATGGATTTACTATTATTTTAAAGTGAATTAACAAATATTTTAAACTATTTCCATTGTAATTTCTAATACGCTGATACAAATAAAAGCTCTTTGGGGTCCTTGGTAATTTCTAAGAGTGTAAAGAAACCAAAGAGTGTCAGAGACCAAAAAGTATGAAAATTGCCAGGTTATGTCATGCTGTGGTAACAAAATCACTTCAAAATCTCCCTGACTTAACAGATAGTTTATTTCTTGCTCATGCTCATATTTACTGTGGGTCAGCACAGGGGCTCTGTTCATCAAAGTTACTCAGGGACCCAGGCTGAGGGGGTGCTCTCTCATTATCTGCTGCCATGCTTAGCAGTCAGGAGAAGGGGTAGTGATTGTCCAAAGCTTCCACTGGAAATGGCGTGTCAGAGCGTCATAAAAACGTGCAGTCTTAGAAGCTCTTAAGTGAGAAACCTAATCAAACAAAAACTCATATTCTTGAGTTCTTTGTACCCTTTCCCCCAACATTGTTGGGTCAGTGAGTATCCAAAAGCCATTGCTTAGGGGTGAAGAGAGAACCAAGGGTATGAATTCCAGAAGGATGTTGTTCATGAGGTACTGAGCCCCATGCCATGTCCTAGACCATTATCTTTTCTTTAACAATGACTATGCAAATATTTAAGACATACAGTAAAGATATAGAATGAACAACTGTGTGCCTACCATCAGCTTAAGAAACAAAAAGCTCCCTTTGTGCTCACCCTCACCTTGGCAGTAAGATGGACAGTAAGTGTGTGGATGGAAATGTAATCAGTGTAGGGTCACTACCTGAATCGAAGTGCTATGAAGAAAGATAAAACAGGGTAAGTTAGGTATAGAATGGTAACAGCGAAGTGAGTCTGGGAAGCCTTCTCTAAGGAGGAGACCTTTGAGCAAAGACCTGAGGGGAGTACCTCTGTGAACAGCTGAGGGAATAGCATTTTAATTGAAGGAAGAGTATATGCAGGACCTGAAGCTCGAATCTGCTTGAGGTGCTTGAGGCAGCCAGTGTGGCTGAGGTGGAGGAAGAGGTGGAGAGTGGAGGAAATGAGGTCAGAGAGGGAGCCAGAGGCCAGATGATTTAGGGCTTTGTAAACAGGGTAAAGTGTTTGAATTTGAACTTAAGGATGGGAAGCCTGTGGAGGGTTTTGAGCTGAGTAATAACATGATCTCATATATATTAAAAAAAAAAAATTCACTGGTGGTGCCTGGGTGGCTCATTCAGTCAAGCGTCTGCCTTTGGCTCAGGTCATGAGCCCAGGGTCCTGGGATTGAGCCCTACATCGGGCTTCCCTGCTCAGCGGGAGCCTGCTTCTCCCTCTGCCTGCCGCTCCCCCTGCTTGTACTCTATCTCTGCCTGTCAAATAAATAAATAAAATCTTAAAAAATAAACAGAACAACGACCATCCCACTGTGGCCTGTCATGTTGAGAAGAATACTCTAGGGGCCAAGGTCTGAAGCAGGGAGAACACATGGGAATGACAGTCCAAGTGGGAGATAACAGCGGCCTGAACTCAGTGGGGTGTTGCTGAGTGTTTACAGGCTCTCCCTGGGGACAAAAAAAGAGCCCTGATTTGTAGCATTTGCTGATTTCCACGGTGTAAGTACTCCCACTGTGGTGATTTCAGACTCCCAGTGTGCCGTCCGCTAATGAGGAGGTGGGAAGGCAAGGGCACTGTCCGCTGTCCTGAGCCCGTGGAAGCCGGCTCAGGCACCCCGCTGCTTGAACTTGGGTGTTCAGCTGCCGGTGTGTTCTCAAGGGGCATTCAGGTTTATCTCCATTTTCTACGGTAGATGGAAGCTGTATCACCTTTTCAGAAGGAGGGGATATGGAGGTTATGAGGGGGAGAGAGTCCATTTATAATTTCCATCATGCTGGGCCCTTTCAAAATAAGCCTAGATGTTGGAGGCCTCGCAGGAGATTTGGACTCTCTCAGATCCTTTGAAAGTGGAATTCAGCCCAAAACCTCCCTGCAAACAGGAAGCTGGTTTGAGTTAGAACATAAAATAAAAACCAGCTGATGCCCCTGAATGTTTTTCCCTTGCTCCTCCCACTCCGCAGAGCCAAAGGAAACTGCCTTTTTTTGTCTTCGGATAGTTGTTCAGAAAGTCAGAAAAAGCCAAAAACCATAAATCCTTTGAAAATAAGCCAAGTTTGGAGCCCAGGCAAACTTCTGCCCATGGGGTTTCCTAGCCCGGATGTCTGTCCCACCGCCAAGAGTCCTAGGAGGAAAGGGCCCGAGGAACACAAAAGTTGCCAGACATCAGAGCCCGGAACCCAGGCCCAGCAAGGAAAAGGTGGTCTGCAGCAGTTTCTCAAACTGGAGCTTCCAGCCCATTTACAAATGAAATCAATACCGTGGGCCGTGACCAGTATCATTTTTTTTAATGAAATAGAATGTGATAGAAAATCAAGTATATCACATGCGATCAGGGAAGTATTGTTTTGTGAAACTTTTATTTCAGTTTTCTGCACACGCACACATGTACATGGATCTATATACCAGGTCATGATAGAAACTTATAAACTGTCTTGCTTACTGCGGGTCATGGTCAGAAACGTTTGGTGAACACTGGCCTTAAAGGTAGGAGTAACTGATATCTCCTTCCTGCTTTCGCTTGCTGTTGAAAAGTCCAAGCTAGTTTGAGAATGAATCTTTTATGGAACTGTATCATCTGTCCCCAAAACACCTATCCAGACTCCTGGCAGAGGGAAGGAGAGCTGAGAACAGGCAGACTGGTCTAATTCTTTGGGACCAAAGCCATAGCATTAAGTGAGGGATTGATGCAAATTTGAATCCAAAGGATTTACCTGAAATGATTCACTGGAAAGGAATAGGACTTGAGCAGCCTTTTAGCTCACTGCCCCTGATTCTGTGACCTTTCCCATCTATGTGGGTGATGCTGGCCTTGGGTTCCTCTCTCTCTTTCTCTCCTGTCTGCAGCAGGCAGTTGGTGCAACAGGAACGTTCCCGAGTGCCCTCCCTCTGGGATAGCTGGAGATCACAGTGCCAGGATGGGGAGTGGTGCATTGAGCTGAGCTTCCCCCCAGACTTCCCCGGGGGTGTTTTGTGCTACCTACCCAGTGTGCCTGGTACTCAGACCTTTCAGCAAGCTCACTGGGTGCCAAGGCATTACGCAGTGAAGAAGAAGTGAGGAAGGAGGCATAAGTTAGGGCAGACTCTCAAGAACACAGGTACAGTTAGTTTATCCCACACTAGGCTTAGTGGCTGAGGTAGGCCCCACCGTTACTGGCAAGTCCGGTGCTTGCCAGAGGGCTGTGGGTTGGCTGTGGGACTAACCTGCCTCTGCAGTGAGTAGACACAAGTTGGAATTGCTGGTCCACACCCCCCAGGGAGCTCAGAAGACTCTTGGGGGCCTTCCTGGAGGAATAGGTTTTAACTATCATGTCCCGGGGGTTTATTTTGGTCTTTGGCCACCAAAGGGCATTTCTTTCTAACCTAATTCAAGCTAAAATGGTCCTTGGAGATAAGAATTTAAACCAGCCCTCTAGAAGGACTTTGAATTCTCCAGCTGAAACAGTAAGAGAGGAGAGATCCTAACCACCCTAACTGAATCTGGGTTTTCCTTCCCTATTTTTTTAAAAATTAAAAAAATATATTTATTTATTTGTCAGAGAGAGAGGCAGGCAGAGGGAGAAGCAGGCTTCTTGAGGCTTCCCTGAGTGGGGAGCGTGATGCGGGACTCAGTCTCAGGACCCTGGGATCATGACCTGAGCCGAAGGCAAGTGCTTAACCCACTGAGCCACCAGGCATCCCGTTTGGGTTTCCCCTCTAGAAACTGGCCTGGACTAGGAGTAGACCATCCTGCTACAGACTTGAATACTACTGAAGTGTTTCTGATTCACATCACCCTCCTAGGGCCTCCGAGACTCTTAGCAGAGTACACTGTAGCCTATTTCCATGACCTTTCCGCATTCAGATGCCTCTTTCTCTGAGCCAACAGAGAGACCAAGGACATCTCTGAGCAGTGCAGGGATAGAGGGCGGCCCTCTGTCAAGCAAGATGTTCTGTCGCAGACAGTGAGGTGGAATGAGAAGAGGTTCCAGGGCATTCTGAATCTCTCATGGGATCATCTAGCAGAAAAGCCAGTGAGCTAATTTGAGGTTAGTTCAGTGTACGCCCTAGGGCTGAGCGTCCAGTGTTGGGTAATAATATTGTTGGTGAGAGTGATGGTGAATGTCGCATGTGGCCATGTCCTCAGAATCTCTGAGCACTTTACACATGTTTCCCTTTCATCTCAGTGGGAGTGTGGCTTAATAATAATAATTAGACTACTCTGAGCATCTGTGCTTGGCAAAACACAGCATCAAGTCATGTTTCTGTCTCCTAGGCTCATAGTCTGTATGAACTGGTGGATGTTTGGGGTGGGTAGAGTTCTCTGGTGGAGGGGAGGAATATGATGGGATGCAAAGATCAGAGATATTATGAGTCACCTAATTAATACCTCACATTCCTCTGACTCTTGGTAGATCAGAGCAGCCTTTCTTTCATGCTTGCCAAGGCACGAAGATCAGTGACTTCTCCTGACTCTCAGAGACCCAAGAGGCCAGTCTGGGGACCCTAGGCTTTATCTTGTAAATGGAGACTTCCCTCGATCTGGGGGAATGCTTTTTCCTCTGTGGCTATGAGCTGAGCTTTAATTCTTCATTTTCTTTCCCAGGGTCCCCACAGATTGAGCCCTGTTAAAACCCTGCGATGCACACTGGCTTTTCCCCCATGTGACCAAGGGGCGTGTGGCCTGGACAGACCCTGGAGAAGTCAGTAGCCCTATTCTCCTGAAGAAAGTAGTCAGCGTTTGCTAGGTGGTCGTGTGTACCTTCAGCACCTCCTTCCCAACCCCGTTCCATATGTCACTTCTCTGTCTTGCTCTGACAGGTGACCTTGGAGAAGGTGCTTGGAATAACAGTGTCTGGAGGCAGAGGACTTGCCTGTGACCCTCGATCGGGTTTAGTTGCCTACCCAGCAGGGTAAGTACATTGGAAGAAAGCTTATTTCATGGGAGTTTATAACCATGCTAAACCAGTTGGGGTGGGCAAGGGTTTTTTGGTTTCCTCTGGGAGATCTGTCCAGGTGAATGTTTTGGTAACTTTTCTGTAAAGGAGATACAAGGCCAGGTCAAGGCTCTTTGTGGAATGTTGTCCTTGTTGCCATCTGCCCGGTACATAGAGAGTCACACTTGATATTACACACAGTTCCCATCACCATCTTTAATATCTACCTTCTAGTCACTTTCTCATGTACCACACAGTTTGCCCATTTAAAATGTACAGTTCCGTGTTTGGTGCCACCATCACCACAGTTCATCTTCAGACATTTTCATCACTCCAAAAGAGAAGCCCCATACCCATTAGCAGTAGTCCCCATTCTCCCCCAACCCCAAGACCCCCAGCCCCAGGCAACCACTAATGCACTTCCTGTCTCTATAGATTTATCTGTTCTGGACATTTCCTGTAAGTGGAATCATTCCATTTAAGTAGAATATCTGGCCTTCTGTGAGGCTTTTTTCCCTGAGCATCATGTTTTTAATGTTCATACATGTCATGTCGGGTATCAGTACTTTGTTTCTTTTTATGGCCGGAGAATATTCCATTATGTGGATGTCCCACACTTCCTCTAATCATCAGTTGATGGGCTTTTGGGTTGTTTCCACTTTCCGGCTACTTTTAGGAAAAATACCAGGTGCCTGGGTGGCTCAGTTGGTTAAGCATCTGCCTTCAGGTCAGGACATGAGCCCAGGGTTCTGAGATCGAGTCCCACATCAGGCTCCCTGCTCAGCGAGGAGTCTACTTCTCCCATTGCCTCTGCCCTTCCCCACTGCTCGTACTTTCACTCTCTCTCCCGCAAATAAATAAATAAAATCTTAAAAAAAAAAAAAAAAGAAAGAAAGAAAGAAAGAAAGAAAAATACTGCTTTGAACATTTGCCTACTCTCGTCACTTGGAGAGATGTCAGTGCCATGGAAGAAAAGCAGGGTTTCTGGGGCTGGTGTTCCTCTGTCCCTTGCTGCCTTTTCACTCCTCTGCTCCTGCAGATGAGAAACCCCTCAGCCACAGTTTCTTTAGGCTCTTGCAAAAGTGTTTCCTTGGGAGGCTTGGTGCCCTTGCTGCTTCTGGTTCTCTCTGTCAACCTCCGTACCTTGCTGCTGGGCACGGGAGCCCAGAAATGGGAAGGCCACCCTGCTCCACCTGTCTTCCCCCACTGTTGGCTCAGGAGTGCCCACTTTCCCGGTGTGAGTTCCACAGCGACTCTTGTAGTTTTTGTACCAGTATATGATTTTTCTTAGTTTGATCATCCCATCCAAAATCTGCCTTTGTCAACAACTTGTTTTGTGCCAGGCCCTTTGCTAAGCACTTTGCAAGGAATGATTTCATTTACTACCCAGAGCAACCCTGGGTAGTGAGGTTGGTACTACTATTATCCCATTTAGAGCAGAAGCTAAGATAAAGAGAGGTTAAGCCCCTTGCTCCAGGTCACATAGCTGGTGAGTGTCTACACTGGCATTTCAACCCTAATAGTCTGACTACAAAGCTCTCGATCTGAAAGTGGTGTGGGGTCGGGGAAGACCTGACTTCCTGCTTATTTTTTTAAAAGCCACATCTTGTGTAGCTGCCTACCTGCCACACGATTGAGAAGAGCCCAATTTCTGGGCATCTTGGTCTATGCTAGGGAAACTTCCAGCCCTGGGTTCTGGGGCCAGTGCCTCTCCTGATCTGCCCTTTGGCATCTGATGTCTGTGGTGGGGGTGCTGTGAGAGCTGCATCAGCTTTCCTCTACGGAGGCTGGGCTGGCCTCCTTCTCCCCTTCCAGAAGCAAGCTGATGAATGACCTCTGTTGCTGGATACCCTGTGCAGCCGGCCTCAGGGGAATTCCACTCATGCCTGCCTCTGCCTGGGAAAGCTAGGTTCCTTCTTGTTGGAGTTTGGGCCGGGGCTGGATTTGAGATGGGCAGGAAGGACCTGGGCGGCTGCTTGGTCTGTGCTGAGCCCAGTGTGCCTGCCCTAGGGATTGTGGAGTTGTGCTCCCTACCTCTTCCCCCCATGCCCCTGACCCCAGGCCTGGTGCTAAAGGATGTGTGGTTCTATGTGTGATCAGAGTCCATGCTGGCACATGTGTCTGGGAGTCAGTAGCCTTCCAGATGGTATATGGAAGCTTTCGTATCTAGTAGGTTCCTTCAGGTTGCTTGGCTTGGGCCAGCCCTGGGCGGTGACATGATCTACTCTTGTGACCTTTTGATTTCCTAGGACTTCTAAGTTATCTCTTTGCAAATGCCCCCTTTTTCTGAGTATTTTCGTTTTGCTCTGTGCTGGAGGTCCCTATTGTGCTTCTGAGGTGTCTGGGGACCCCCAAAGTCTCTGTGAGCCAAGCAGGCTCTTTCCCTCCCTTCTTCTCTTCTTTTTTTCCTATCTGGGGATCCTAACCCCACCCCCACTCTCTAGTTCCTAGTGTGCTTGTTGCTCTAGGAGTGGCTCAGGTATCCTAGAAACAAGAAGAAAAACAAAGCTCAGAAAAGTCTCCCGGAGGCCTAGAGGCAAATATCAAACCAAAACAAAGTTTTCTGAAAGGAAATGAAACCGCTCCAAGAGGGTGGCGTAGCGGAGGGTGGGGGGGTTGTGTGTCAGGCAGAGGTGGGTGACGTCTCTGGGCAGAGCCCCCTCAGTTTTAGTGGCTCCTGCGTCTCTTCTCCAGAGCTCCCCCTTTGCTGTTCTCTCCGCAGAAAAGTCTACCCCTCACCTGTCACACTTGGAGTCCCCCTGCTCCAGGAGGCCAGGTAGTCCCCTGATAGCCTCTTGGAGGGACTCGGTTTAGTTGCACATCCATAATTGACTTGGGCGCCTCCTGTGGTTGGCTTGGTAGAGGGCTCAGGTGCTGCGGAGCCTGGCGTGGCCCCCAGTGCCATGGTGGGGCCCTTCAGTTCTGAGAGTGAGCTTCTCTTGACCCCCAGTGCCGTAGTCTGGGGCCTGGGCTGGGGGAATGCTCTGGGCAGAGCCCTCACTGGAGTGAGAGGAGCCATCTCCAGCAGCCTGGAGGAGACCTCTTGGTTGCCTCGGCTAGGGAAGAAGAAGGCAAACCCAGATTTCCTGAGAAGGCCTTACCGTTTACTCAGCCCATCCTGGAAGTCACGCTGAGGTTCCCCCAGTTCCAAAGCACTGGACAAGGTGTGAAACCACAGTCTGTCAACCTGAACCGTGTTCTAATGACATCTGAGCTAAGGGCGCATGGAATTAGCTTCTGACTATCTATGGGCAAGCCCTGTGTGGCGGTTTGCCAGGGAGTGCATGGGACTGTGGAGACACCGAGTGGGCCTGAGAGAGGACACCTGGGCTTCGTGCCCTGGTGGATGGGAGTCGTGTGTAGGGGTTCTCATAAGCCTTGGTCCCCTCAGGGCCTGTCTTCTGGTCGCTCTGTGGGCCTCACATCTGACCCTGAGCCCCCTTAGCTCTTCCTCAGGTGGCTTGGTCCTAGATGCCTTCATTCATTTTTGGTCAGCAGCTGTTGTCGAAAGCTGCTCTGGGCCAGGCACTGTTCCCGGCGCAGGGTGTGCGGCAGCAGGGCAGGAAGCATGGCCGTGTTTTGTGGGGTTTAGGTTCAAGAAGGGTGGGCAGGCCGTAAGCGTGTAAGGCCATAAATGAGCAAGATGACATCAGAGATGGGAAGTGTTCTGAGAAAGTAAAACCAAGTGACGGAGAGGAGGGTAAGTGGCTAGTTGGCGGGGCTGGGGCTGGGAAGGGGGCTGCTTTAGGAGTGGGTGGTTAAGACTCAGGGGAAGGTCACATTTAGCTGACGTCTGAATGACCAGGAGGAACGAACTCGTGAGGATCTGACTTCCCAGTGGTCCAGGTGGCAGAAGCCGCAGGGACAAAAGTGCCAGGGAGAAGAGGAACCGGGTACCTATTTGAGGGGCTGAACGGTGGCCGTGGTGGCTAGAGCGTAATGGGTCGGAGGACGGGGGCCCAGACATTGCATTTTGGCGGGACCCATAAGTCTTAGAGTCCACAGAGATTCCCATCTTGTTCCAGAAGGGACTGTGCTTAGAGTCCTCTAGGCAGAGAGAAGTGCTGCCCAGCTCTCCACTGATACCCATGGTACTCTGTCTTCTCTCCTGTTTTTCGTTTGTTTGTTTTAAGATTTTATTTATTTATTTGACAGAGACAGAGAGAGAGGAGGAAGCAGGCTCCCCGTGGAGCAGAGAGCCCGATGCGGGACTCGATCCCAGGACCCTGGGATCACGACCTGAGCCGAAGGCAGAGGCTTTAACCCACTGAGCCACCCAGGCGCCCCCTGTTTTACAGTTTTACAACTGAGATGCAGAGAAGTTAAGGAATGTGCCCAAGATCACACAGTATGCTAGCACACAGGTCTGCCTTGCCCCAGTTTTCTCGTTCATTCCATCATCACACTGCCCTCAAGTGTCCATGAGTCCGAAAAGCCTGAGGTAGGGGAGAACCACATACCTGCCCTAGGGCTCTAGTTCTCAGTTCTGCTCATCAGGGGGTTCCTTGGCTTTGAGATCTGGTGGCTAGTGACTTAGTCGATTATTCCCTCCATCACAGATATTTATTGAGTGAGTGCCTCTCTTCTAGGCCCTGGAGATGTACACAAAACGAATGTAAGTACCACCTGCACAGGGCTGGTAGTCTAGTGGTAAAGACAGATCTCCTCCCTCCCCCAAAGTGAATTTCACAGAATATAAAATGTGTGCTTTAGAAAAAGTATAAGCAATAAACAGTGAAAGGGAATAGGGAATGGGAGTAGGGCATGGGGTTGTAATGTCAAATCGTGCTGGAGGGTGACATTTGAGCAAGGCTTGAAGGACCTCTTGTCCCCGTGTGAGTCACCTTCTGTTTTCACCTGGTCTGAAAGGAGAACGGCTAAGGCACAGGGTCTCTGCTCGAACCTTCTGTGTCCTGCTCCCTGTTTGTGCTGCTGTGTCATTGCTCATCCCACGCTTCTTTTGTTTCTGCCTTCTGGGGGATGGAGAGTGGTAGGAGGCAGATCCTGTGAGAATACCAGGCTCTTGGTGATGGCAGCAGGCCTGGACCTGTCCGGGGAAGGGGCGTGTTGAGGGCTTGGCCCTTCCTGGTTCAGAGGAGCTCCTGGGCAGTGGGCCCAGCACCTGGTGCTGGTGTTCTACCACGTGACTCCCAGGCCGAGGCCCCAGGGGACAGAGACCTCACTGTCTCCCTGCACCCACAGCCTGGGGTTCTGAATTACAGGACTCAGCCGGTTCGGCCAGCCTAGCCCTTGTGGTGGTTTGTGGCCAGCCGTACTATAAGGGCACACGTGCAGATGCCTGCCTGCTGTCCTGGGCGAGGTCAAGGGCCCGGGAGGCCAAGGCGGAGGGCCAAAGACTGATGCAGGCTGCACCCCGCCCTCCACTCCCTGTAGACTGGAGAGCTTGCTCAGGGTCACAGAAGACTGATGTGGCTCCCACATCAGTGTCGTTGAGCTCTCTTCTCTTGGGAGGACCTCAGCCAGCGGGGCACAGTGGGAACCTTGGATATCTGTGCCAAGTTCTACCCTTCCCCTTTGGCACCTGCATTACTCTCCCCACAAGTGGAGCTGTGACCAGGGGTTGGTCTCTTTCGTCCTCTTCCTCTCTATTGGGAGGTTTCCATATCTGAATAATTAAAAGTGAAAATTTCAGCTTAGGGGTCTATCTCTGTGTGTTCCTCTCCTTTGCATATTTCTCTCCTTTGTGTAACTCCTCCATGCCATGCCTGAGAACTTTCCAGGCTATGCTGGGGGTGGGGGGGAGACAGAGTCGGAGAAGGGAAGGGTTGCCTCACAGCTGGTCATCTCCCTCTCTATATATGCTGTATTTTTACACACACACACTGCTCTCCTTCCTCCTCCCCCCATGGAGCTGCAGTTATCAGGAAGAGGAAACAAGGTGCTGTGGTCTAGCAAGACTCTGAGTGAGTGTGGGGTGATTTGGACAGTGTTTTTTGTTTTTTTGTTTTTTAAAGATTTTATGTATTTATTTGACACAGAGAGAGATCACAAGTAGGCAGAGAGGCAGGCAGAGGGGGAGGGGGAAACAGGCTCCCCGCAGAGCAGAGAGCCCGACGCGGGGCTCGATCCCAGGACCCTGGGATCATGACCCAAGCCGAAGGCAGAGGCTTTAACCCACTGAGCCACCCAGGCGCCCCTAACTAAAGTATTAAAATCTAAATATCTAAATTTACGAACTCGTAACTGTAACTGCTGTAGTTTTCATCTGCCCTGTTCTGATTTCCAGAAATCCTGTGGCCCAAATCCTTTTCGCCTCAAAGTGCTCCAGTCAGCTTTCCCTTCTTCTCACAGGCTCCCCAGCCAGGCACCCTGCACACATTAGCTCAGCTGCATTTCGCGTCTCTCATCTCCAACTTCACTTTCCTCAATTCACTCCAGTCCAGATCCCTGAGAGCACTGCTTCTGGAATCCCGACTCTCTCTGTGGCTTTAGCTGAGTGGCCTTGACCCAGTTACCTCACTGCTCTCAGTTCTTGGTTCTATGATCTTGGTTCTCTATCTCTGAAGTGGGGGTAATTGTACTAAGAGTCTCAAGGTTGCTGTAAGGATTAGCTAAAACCAGACATCAAGGTTGCTTGGCAGAGTGCCTGCTACCTAGAATGTGCTTACAAATGGTAACTCTTGTTACTGAACCCCACTGTGTGCAGAGCTGAGGACGGCTTACTAAAGGAACCGGAAGCCTTCATGTTCGGGATGCACTGAAACTCTTGTGTGGTGCTTTCTAACTTAGCCAGGAGATGGCACTTCTGTTTCCTTCCATGCCTCTGCACTGCTGTCCTAGACATTTGAGGGGGTTTCTTTGTCCCCATTTCTCCCATCCCTTCCTTGCCACCTTCCAGTCTTGTCATGCCTTCAGTCAATGGAGATGTGGCTATTTTCTTTCCCCAAGCTTAATCAAGCTCTCCTTTCCTGGCTGCCTTCCCAGAACAAAAAAATAAAGCCTCCTTTGAAGTTTTTACCATTGCTGAGATTCTAACAGGACTTCCCTCCATTCTTCCAGAGGAGGAACCTGACACAGTCCCTTAACACCTCGTTGCTCACCGCCAGGAGCCCCCTTGCAGCTTCCTTTCCATGCTTAAAGAGTAGTAATTTAAGAATTGCCATTTGTTTGGCTCCTACCATGTGTCAGAAAAAAAATCATTTAATCTTCACAGAAGCCCTGTGAGCTAGATCTGAGTGTCCATCCTTTATTACAGAGAAGTCGACATGCTTGTGCCTTACTTAGGGTCGCAGAGTTGTTCATGGCGGAACAAGGGCTCAGACTCTGGTCTTTGCCTTCAAAGCCCACAGCATCCCAACCGCCCCAACTCTACCTCTGAGAATCCAGATGTCCTCAGTCCCTCTGTCCATAGAAGACAGGTGGGGCGTGGAGCAGGGAGGGCTGGGCCTACTGATGCCGCACAGGACCAAGCTAGTGGACCAAGGGAGGCGCTCTCCCATTCACATCCTTCTTGAACAACTGCAGTGGGCCAGCCTCTGCCGGGCCCAGGAGACTGTTCTCGTGAAAGGCACAGTCTGGTGGGAGGGCCATCAAAAATAATGGAAAATTACAGCTGTGATAAATGTTACAAGATTGATATGCCGTGCTTGCTATGAGAGCGTCTACTGAGGCCATTTGAGCTGAGATCTGAAAGGGGATTAAAGATATGAACTAATTGGAAAAGGGAGAGAAGAATGTTCTAGATAAGGGAAATAGTTCTGCAAAGGAGCATGGGAGATTAAAAAGAGTGAAAGGATGACGTTGGAGCATGGTTCAGGGTAAAGCTGGAGGGTAGGTTGGGGTCATACAACCCAGGGCCTTCATGGGTACTTGAAGGAGTTTGGTTTTGGAAGCCCCAGGGCTCATCTTGCAGGAGTTTTGTGATCAGATCAGACATGCATGTGTGTTTGATGTAAAGTACACTGGAAGCAGGAGGCCTGGGAGGCCTGGCTCTATTCTTTCTGGGACCTTTCTGAGCCTAGGCCTCCTCATCTCAAAGTTCTGGAGGGTTGGACTCGGTGATTTTAAAGTCACCTAGCACGTTGCATTTAATTCCTCCCATCCTTCCTTCCAGCTCTGAGGTTCTTTGAGTCTGTCTGTTTGGAGGAATTAGGCTCCCTGTACCCCGGACTGCCCCTGACAGAAGCTGGGCAAGTGTGCATGGGGGTGTGTGTATGTGTGTGTGTGGTGTGTTTGGGAACAGGGAAGGAGAGTGATGGGGCACAGGGTTCCCAAGGCCATCTAACTTTTGTCGTATGTGTAAAGGAAGGAGGAGACTAGAAGTTGGTGTAAGGAGAGAAGGGAGATGAGAAAGGGGAACAAGGAAAGATGAGCAGACGGAGAGTGAAGGAAAGAGGAAACTGAGGGCAGATCTGGGGAGGGCTTAGAGGAGGAGATGTGACTCAGGCATTCCAAGGCTGTTTGTTGCCCAGCCTGGCAGTTCTGGGCATACCTAGTGTGCCTCAGAGATGCCTGGGTCCCCAGAGATCACCTGTGGAATGTGCGTATTGAAATGTTCCGTGGAGCTAAGCGCTCACCCAGCAGCTGTGCTTGCCGTTGCTTCAAGCTCTAGCAGACACTGGGCTTCCCATTAAACAAGGCTGTTCTGGGGATGCCACTCTCTGCTCATTCTGTCCCCATTCCCTGACCTGGCGTAGCAGGCCCCACGCTTGCTCCTGTCAGCTACCTACAGTACTAATGAAATGAGCCAGAAGGGACGATGGGCCCAGGCCTCCTGACAGCCACTGAGCCTATGGGAGAACACTGCCCGGCCACAGCTTTGGGCTTCCTGCCTTGATTTCTGCTGCCCGGCCTCCTCCTGGAACTGCCTCTGGAAAGTCGGTCTGAGCCTGATTCTGTCCACCCGTGCTGCCTGGTTGGAGAGGGTCCTCCTACCCTTCTCTGCTCTGATTGTCTTCTGGCAGTCTGGAGGACCCTTCTTGGGCTTGCTGGGGCCAGGGATTCTCAGGGCAGGGCCCAGGAGTTCCAAGGCACTGAACAGGCCTCCCCAGGGCCTCTTGGGCTCTCTCTGCCCAAGTCTCACTGAGATTCTAGTCTCACTGAGCCTCCCTGAAGCTTCAGCCTCCTGCCTCCCACCCCCTGCCTCATCTGAGGCACAGAGGGTGTGGGGTGGGCTCCTGCCAGGTACACACGTGGGCACGCCCAGGAGAGGCCTCACCCCTCCTTGGAGCACAAACCCTTGTCAGACATGTGGCTCCAAGCCTGTGAACTGGGCTGCACACCCGTGGCCAACCTTTATCAAATCACATGGACTCTTCCTTCCTGCACCTCTTCCTGGGCTCTGGGCAAGGGCTGTGGGAAGGCCTGAGCCCTTGCTGCCCTTTGTGGGTATGACCAGAGATGTTGCTGGTGCTTAGGGACCCGGCGGGATAGGCTTCCAGGGAGCCTTCATGCTCACGGGGCTGCAGAGATAGGTCCTGGTGGGTGGGAAAGGGAAGTCAGGAAAGTGGGTTGCCAGAAAGCCGTCAGTTGCCCTCGGTGGCAAGCAGAGGGTCCCTCTGCACTCTCTCTAGGCAGCTCCCGGTGCTGAGTGACCGGAATTTCCAGGTGGCCTGGATGCTCCTGGGGGAGCTGTGTGGTCTGGGGCTAAGTCTCTTGTCTCACTCATCTCCCCAGGTGTGTGGTCGTGCTGTTCAATCCCCGGAAACACAAACAGCACCACATCCTCAACAGTTCCAGGTAAATGGGTCTGTGCCTCGAGGAGGACCTCCTTTTCCGGGGAGCTGTGAGAAAGGCACTGCCTGGGGCGTTGTGGCTCTGCGGTCTGGGGCCTGCTTGGGCCCCAGGACCAGAGAGAGAAATGACGCACGGAGGTTGGCGTCTACTGGTCTTGCCTTTTGAGGGGACTCTGTGGGAGCTGGGCTTAGGCCAGGTGGTCAGTGCCCCTCTGAGGCCCCCTTTTGCCCTGCAGGAAAACCATCACCGCCCTCGCCTTCTCTCCTGATGGCAAGTACTTGGTCACCGGAGAGGTGAGTGAGAGAAAGGGGCTGCAGTCCTCTGGGGTTGGGGGGTGGCCTAGCCTCAGCAGAGGGCTCCAGTCCTAGGCCTGGTGAGGGCTGCTGCCTCTCTGGCTTCCTGAACAGATGCTAAACCCTAGTTTTTGCTCTACCTGAGAAAACAATAGTTCTTAAGCTTTAGTGAGCTCCAGAATTGCCTGGATTGCTTGGTGAAGCGCACATGGCCAGGCCTCCCAGGATTTCTGATTCTATAGGTCTGAGATGGGACCCCAAAATCTGCATTTCTTACAAGTTCCCACTGGTTGATTCTGCCCATTTGGGAAGCAGGTTTTAAAACCAGGGTCTTAAAATGTTCCTGGTCCCCGGAGGCCCCCTGCTGGGCACATGGGGAATGCCTCTGCTTTCTCAGGTTTGCCCGGAGCCCCCCTGGGGAGCCCCAATAGGCCTGAGTGGGAGCGGTTCTCAACCCCGCAGGCCCATTAGAATCACTCGAGGAATTTCGAGCAAACACGCAGATGCACACTCGGATACAGAAATGTGGAACAAAATCTGGGGTCGTCTTCTCCTGGATAATTATGGTCCTGAGATAGAGATCATGTTTTTTGTTTCGGTTTTTGTTTTGGTTTGGTTTTTACCCTTGGCCCCATACAGCACTCTGCTCCTGACTCTCAGCCAAGGGTCATTAGAGAGATTGTACGTAGTTGTTGGGGAGGCAAGGGCCCCCACTCTGAAAGGCTCAGGGAAGCTGCATGCCTCGGCCCTCACTTCCGGTTCTTGCCGCCCTGCAGAGTGGGCACATGCCTGCCGTGCGTGTCTGGGACGTGGCCGAGCAGAGCCAGGTGGCGGAGCTGCAGGAGCATAAGTACGGGGTGGCTTGTGTGGCCTTCTCCCCCAGCGCCAAGTACATCGTCTCCGTGGGCTACCAGCATGACATGATCGTCAACGTCTGGGCCTGGAAGGTGAGTGGACTGGCTGGGGTGGCCTGACAGCCTCACGGTGGGGGGTCACCAGCCAGTTGGGGAGCCAGGACACAGCTGATGGGAGCCCCTTCCCCCCACTCTGCTGATCTCAGTCTTGTTCTAGAAAAGAGCCTGAAGCACAGAAAAGCAACTTTGTAGCCAAGTGTGCTGGTAAAAAGGGGCTAGTTTTATGTCTGGGGAGGGGGGCCTCCCAAGAAAATGAATCACTTTGACTTCTCCAGAAAGGAATTCTTCTCTCTCCCTTCTTTTTCTGACCAAAAAATCTTGGAAAGGAACATTTTTAAAAGTACACAGCCTATCCAACCCTTCCGCCGTCCTCTGAGCCTCTTCTTCTTAGCCCCAAGGGGCAGATTTTTGATTCTTCCTTTGGCTTTCTCTCCAGAAAAACATTGTGGTGGCCTCCAACAAGGTGTCCAGTCGGGTGACTGCGGTGTCCTTCTCGGAAGATTGCAGCTACTTCGTCACCGCAGGCAACCGGCACATCAAATTCTGGTACCTCGATGACAGTAAGACCTCAAAGGTGAGCTGCTGCGGCCAGAAGTAGCCCCAGGGCCAGAGCCTGCTCGGCCCTCCCCAGGAGACCCTGTTCCACTTGGGCCCCCTCTACTCACTCAGCAGCCGTACAGAAGTTCTGGGTGAGCCAGATGCTATCTGGGCTGAGGGAGCGTCTCAAAGAGCAAGCTGGGGGGCTTGCTCCTTTTCCTCCCTCCCCTCAGGGCCTCATGTGTCGGGACAGGCTCCAGGGTGGATGGGCGGCAAGAGTGCTGTGTCTCCACAGGTGAACGCCACCGTGCCTCTGCTGGGTCGCTCGGGGCTGCTGGGGGAGCTGCGCAACAACCTCTTCACCGACGTGGCCTGTGGCCGAGGGAAGAAGGCTGACAGCACCTTCTGCATCACATCCTCAGGGTTGCTGTGCGAGTTCAGCGACAGGAGGCTTTTGGATAAGTGGGTGGAGCTGAGAGTAAGCACCTCTGGCTATGGGTCCATGGGTCGGGGCTGGCCGCCTGGGGGTCATGTCAGGGGAGATTGGATGCCTCTGGCTCCGTAAGCAGGGGCTCAGGCCCTCAGGCATGTAGGAGGGGACCACAGGAGAGAGGAGCTTGGGGGAGCCCCAGCATGGCCTAGTTCCAGCCCACGGAGATCTGTATAACTCCCTCCTCTCTGCTTTCTCTTCCCGCCTTTCTTTCCCCTGCTTTCCTCTTCTGCTCAGAATACAGACAGCTTCACAGTAAGTGGGGCCTGGACCCTCCTGTCTTTCTCATGCTGTTTCTTTTCCCTCTGCTGGGCTTTTCCTTACTTTGTCCTCTTGGCCAAAACCTCTTGGGCCTTAGAAGGGTCCCTGGCTCCCATCCCCCAACTGCACGTGGCTGTGGTCCTGCTGGCCATCTGCTGCTGGAGGGAGGGGCGTCTCTAGCCAGCAGCTGAGGGGCTCAGGCTGGAGCATCCTCTGCCTTGGCTGCTCTCCTCTCGGCAGGCGACTGTGGTGGAGGGGTTGGGCGGGAGACCCTTGCTGACCCGAGCCCCTCTGCCTGCAGACCACTGTGGCCCATTGTATCTCTGTGAGCCAAGACTACATCTTCTGTGGCTGTGCCGATGGCACTGTGCGTCTGTTCAACCCCTCTAACCTGCACTTCCTCAGCACGCTGCCCCGGCCCCACGCCCTGGGGACCGACATTGCCAGCGTCACTGAGGCCAGGTGAGCTACCGAGGGGGGCGCTGCCTCAGCTCAGAGCCTCCCTCTGGGCCCAGACTTCCCTGGCTGTGCGATGTGAAGAGTATGTCTGCCCCAGTGATTGCCAGGAACACCTCTGCAGACCTACAGATTTGGGCTTCCTGATACCGGTGGGAAAGTGGGGAGTGTCTCAGTAAGGGGGGGTTAGGCGGGGCTTTACTATAAGATTTGGGCTTGTAGTGGAGGATTTTAGGGATGGTTCAAGGGTTTGAAGGTTTGCTCTGGTTAGATGCTGTCAGAAAGTGGGGGCAGTTGCACAGTTGGGCATCTTTATAATTTTAATCTCAAAGGTGGAAGGGAAGGTATGGGGCAAAAGCTGTAATGGGTGAAGAAGCAGCAGCCAGTCTCCACAGACGGGACCGGGAACGTTTGGTCATGTTTGTGGTTTGTGCTGTGCTGTGCGTTTATCTGTATTCTCAGGCACGGTTATGAGGGGTCTTGTTTTGTTCCACTCCGTCACGGCCACGGAGTTCCTTTGTCAGACTGTGGTGTTCCGTGACGTGGGTTGTGTTCCTTACGAGAACTTGATGGTCCAACAGCGCGTGCCAGGTCAGCTCCCCGCTGACAGCTATGAGCCGCTGCTTTTTCCTTTCTCAAGCAGCTCCCCCCTGCAGGTCTGAAGAGGCTCACTCTGCTGCTTCCTTTGTGGTTTGGCTTCGGTTTTCATTCTTTCCAGTCCTTCATTCCATCAGCTCCCCACTCACTCTTTGCCCTGTCCTCTTCCCCACAGTCGCCTCTTCTCTGGAGTGGCCAACGCCAAGTATCCAGACACCATTGCTTTGACATTTGATCCTACGAATCAGTGGCTGTCTTGTGTATACAACGACCACAGCATTTACGTTTGGGATGTGAGGGACCCCAAGAAAGTAGGCAAGGTGTACTCGGCTCTGTATCATTCCTCCTGCGTCTGGAGTGTGGAGGTATGTGGGCTGGGCTGGCCTGGAACCGACCAGGTTTGCTGGGGTACCGTTGTAAGGCGGGAAGTGGGGATCCCTGAGTATAAAGTTACACTCCTCCTGCCTCCTTGTTTCTCTGGCAACATCCCTGTGTATCCCCGTATCTTCAGGTGGGTCCAGAGCACTGAGCTTGAATTTTAGTGCTTCTGAAGCTCGGGCTTCTTCCCTTGTACCTTTGTCTGACCTTAGCTTTGCCTCATCCTGGGCTGGGTGATCTTGGACAAGTTACTGAACTTGGCTGAACCGCAGTTTCCTGAGCTGTAAATTGAGGCACCTGATTAATCTTGTCCTAAGAACTAAATGAAACCATATAAATGGGAGACGTGGAAGAGGGCCTGGAACGTAGTAGGAGCTCGTTAAGGTGTTTGCCCTTAGCGATTACAGAGAGTATCCAGTAGCAGCAGCTTGCTTCCTATGTGACAAACACAGCACTAAGTCCTTCCAGCGTTCTCTCTTTAATCTCATTCCCGTCCATCTCCTCGGGCAGGGAAAGGACTGCCCGCTAACCAGAGATCTGACTCTGTTCCCTCTGCCCCTCAGGTCTACCCTGAAGTGAAGGACAGTAACCAGGCCTGCCTGCCCCCAAGTTCCTTTATCACCTGTTCCTCGGACAATACCATCCGGCTGTGGAACACGGAGAGCTCCGGGGTGCACGGCTCCACCCTGCACCGAAATATCCTCAGCAATGTGAGCCCCGAGGCCATAGGGCACCCGCTCCCCGCTCAGTGCCCCCCCCCAAGCCTTCACACCTTCCTCTCAGGATCCGGGTCCCCAGATTTGGATCCTCCGGCTCAGATTCGTCCAGGCTCCTTGAGCCAGGGGTTTATCTTGTCCAGCATTCCGCTCCCCTTGCAGCTGTACGGGGTCAGGCCTGCCTTACCCACCTCCCTTCCTGACCTGCTCCACTAGGACCTCATTAAGATCATCTATGTGGATGGGAACACTCAGGCCCTGCTGGACACGGAGCTGCCCGGAGGAGATAAGGCTGATGGGTCCCTGATGGACCCCCGTGTGGGCATCCGCTCTGTGTGTATCAGCCCCAATGGACAACATCTAGCCTCTGGGGACCGTGTAGGCACGCTTAGGTAATGCCAGGCCGGGAGTGGTACCAATGGCCTCCTGCAGCGCAGGCTTTGGTGGGGGGGGGTTACGTCCCAATGGACAGAGCTTGAGAAAAATGGTCGCAAAAAGATTGGGGAACAAGGTGTCTATATATAAAGGGAGAGGTAGTAAATTTACAAGGAAGAAACCCAGCAGAAACCATCCTAACCAAGTGATTAAGCTTACCGTCCTCATAACAGCATCATGAAGCCTGTGATAGGATGCACTAAGAAGCTACAGAGAGTGGTTTCAGTGGTCTTCTGGCCAAAAATGCGTAAATTCAGTCCGATTGTGGGAAAACAGCAGGCAGACTCAAATTGAGGTACAGAGGACAGAGTAATGAGTACTCTTTTAAAGAGTACAGGGGAGTAATCAGTGCTCCTCAAAAGCATCAAGGTCATGAAAGATAAGGAAAGACTGAAGAACTGTCACCGACTACAGGAGACTAAGGAGAAGTAACAACTAAGTACAATTTGGACTCTTGCGAGGATCCTGGATCCAGAAAAAAAGATATTATGGGAAAGCTGGTGAAATTAAACTAAAATCTTGAATTAGCAGTATTGTACCAATGTAGATTTCCCGGTTCTGGTATTCGAGCTGTCGTTAACATGGGAAATCGCTATACTCTTTGCCACTTTTCCCTAAGCCTCAAAATTCAAAAATAAATAAAAATTTGATTTTAGAAACAGGCCCCGGGGGGAAGATATAGCAGAGAACTGAAGGTGAGTCTTTCCTCCTGTAGCCTGGCAGTGACGTCCTCTCACTCCTCTTTGCAGGGTGCACGAGCTGCAGTCCCTGAGCGAGATGCTGAAGGTGGAGGCCCATGACTCAGAGATCCTCTGCCTGGAGTACTCTAAGCCGGACACGGGTAGAGCTCCATTCCTGCTCCGTGGTTCACTGGCTTAGGGTTATGGGGCTCGGTTCCTGGGGGCCTTCCGCCGGGCCCAGATAGGGGCCTGCTCTGGGCACGCACGGGCTAATGGAGTTCTTTGAACCCCAGGTCTGAAGCTGCTGGCATCAGCGAGCCGGGACCGGCTCATCCACGTCCTAGATGCTGGCCGAGAGTACAGCCTGCAGCAGACGTTGGACGAGCACTCCTCCTCCATCACCGCCGTCAAGTTTGCAGGTGGGGGCAGGGCAGTTGGGACACATCTTAACCACCTACCACCAACATCCTCCACCCCCACCCCGACTGCCACCAGCCTCCTGGCTCGGTGAGAGGGGTGTGCCCGTCACAGGGGTGTGTTGGACAGCAGCTGGGAGGCCTGGGGCCGCACTGGAAGGCAGATGGAATGTAGACTCTATGTCTAGGGGACCCTGAACCAACCAGTTGGCTGGGGATGGAGAGCACAGAAAGCTTAGGTTTGGAGGGAAGGATCCTGATTTAATCGGTCGTCTGGGTCCTGTAGAGAGCTCAGTAGTGGGCCAGTAGAGGAAGGGCTGGCCCCTTGTGTGACAGCAGTGGGAATAGTGAGGCCCCCATCTTCCGTAGCCAGCGAAGGGCAAGTCCGCATGATCAGCTGTGGAGCAGACAAGAGTATTTACTTCCGCACGGCACAGAAGGTGAGGGTCTGGGGCTTCTTGGACTGGGGCGGGGGTGGGGGGCTCCTACCCCGCCCCCAGCTGAGGTTGTAAGAAGTGAAGGGAGGTGAAAGCGGGGCTTTCTGGGCCTGGTGGGGCCACGTGCTCTACCCCTGCAGTCTGGAGACGGAGTCCAGTTTACACGGACACACCACGTGGTACGGAAGACGACCCTCTATGACATGGATGTGGAGCCCAGCTGGAAGTACACGGCCATCGGCTGCCAGGACCGAAATATTCGGTGGGCATGTTCTTTTCAAACCGTCTGACCGCATTCCTTCAAGCCCGGTGGCAGGGGGTCAGCTCCTGGCAGCTCTCTCCCTACTTCTATCTTTTTGTCCAGGGCCTTGTGCCCCCTTGAGCCTAGAGAATGAGCACTTCACTGTACTAAGGAGGCAGGAGTTGGTGTTGGGGCGTGGCTCCGAGTGAGGACATGGCTGGGACCGAATGCTGGGGGACCCCGCCACCCGGGTGTGCTTGATCATGGCCTCCTCCTCATGTGAACAAGAACGTGTTTCTTTCTTTCTTTTTTTTAAGATTTTATTTATTTATTTATTTGACAGACAGAGATCACAAGTAGGCAGAGAGGCAGGCAGAGAGAGTGGGGGGGGGAAGCAGGCTCCCCACTAAGCAGAGAACCCAATGCGGGGCTTGATCCCAGAACCCTGGGATCATGACCTGAGCTGAAGGCAGAGGCTTTAACCCACTGAGCCACCCAGGCACCCCAAGAGCATGTTTCTCTACAGGATCTTTAACATCAGCAGCGGGAAGCAGAAGAAGCTGTTTAAAGGGTCACAGGGTGAGGACGGCACTCTGATTAAGGTAAGGCCTTGCCCAGGAGGATGGGCCCTAGGCCACAGAAAGGGAAGCACTGGAGTACCAGGTGGAAAGGGACTGGCGCCTCCCTTGTCCTCTGCCAGCTCTGTGTCCCGCTCCTCAGGTGCAGACAGACCCCTCAGGGATCTACATTGCCACCAGCTGTTCTGACAAGAACCTCTCCATTTTTGACTTCTCCTCAGGCGAGTGCGTGGCCACCATGTTCGGCCACTCAGGTGAGCATTGCCCTAGTACTCTACTGCTGGAACTTTACTCTTTCTTCCTTTAGTTTCTTAGGACCTCACAGAGCTGCCTGCCCCTCGCTTCCAACCAACATCCACATTCATTGTTGGGGCAGAAGCTTGGCCAGGACTTTAGGGTGGCTCACAGGCCGTATCTTTGTTCCTCACAGAGATTGTCACTGGAATGAAGTTTAGTAATGACTGCAAACATCTCATCTCGGTGTCGGGGGACAGGTGAGTAGGAGCCAGCTTTCCTGAGACATAGAATTTTCCTCTGTGACACACACACGCTACCCCTTCCTCTCTCTTCATATCAGGGATGTCTCTGGGAAGTAGGGCTGAGCAGGGGTATTTCGTGGCTGGGCCTGATGTGGCACTAGAGGGTGGCTTTGGCCCTCCTGCCAGCCCATGGAGAAGGGGAACTAGTGTCCTACCTTACCTCTCCCTCACCCAACTCTGGCTCTACCCAGCTGTATATTTGTATGGCGCCTGAGCTCTGAGATGACCATCAGCATGAGGCAGCGTCTGGCTGAGCTGCGCCAGCGTCAGCGAGGGGGCAAGCAGCAAGGGCCGTCTTCTCCTCAGAGGGCTGCAGGACCCAACCGGTGAGAACAGAGTATGGATACGGGCTAGCGGTGGGTGGGCATCTGGACTGCTCGCTGTTTCAGTGCTCCTCCTTTTTGCTCTGGACCCACCTTTCACCTGTACCTCCTGACTCCTGGATCCCCCAACACCAGTTTCATACCTGAAGACCCATGAACACTGGCCTCTTCCTGCATTGAATCTCCTCTTCCCGTGACCTTCCTTGTCTTGGACTCAGGCACGAGGCCCCATCGATGCTGTCTCCTGGACCAGCTCTGTCATCAGACAGTGACAAGGAGGGAGAAGATGAGGGTACTGAAGAAGAGGAGCTTCCAGCTCTGCCCATCCTTGCCAAGGGTACCAAGAAGGAGCCAGGTGTGTGGAAGTCTGGAGGAGGGGGAGACGGGCAGCAGTAGGCACAGTGGCTAGATGTGCCCTTTCTGGGACGGGAGGTGAGAGCAGGGTGAGCTGAGGAGGCCAGAGCATCACTGTGGCCACACAGCGGGGTGAGCTGGTGCTGGACCGGGGCTCTGGGTGGGTGGGCGGGCAGGAGACACTCTCTCTGACTGCCTGTCTCTGTCTAGCCTCAGTGCCTGGCCCAGCCCTGCCCCGAAGCCTGTCCCATTGGGAGATGAGTCGGGTGAGTCACCATCTTTAAAAATGCCCTTCCAAGGTTCCCAGGGGTGGAGGGAGGTGAAGGCAGAGCTCTCCGAGCCTGCCCACATGCTGTACCCCTTGTGTCCCAGGAAGGGCCTCGTGGGAGAGTTTGAGCAGCTCGGCTGATCCCAGGTTGGGGGTGGTGAAGCCCATGGGTCTCCTTCCTGCAGGCCAGGTTGGGTGGCCTGCAAGGTCTAGTCACCACTAGAAGAAGTGCTGTAGTAGTTCAGCTTCCTGGCCTCCAGTGGGGAAGTGTAAAGAAAGAACAGGTTGAGGTGGGCAGTAGACAAGGGTTGTCTGAGCCAAAGAGTTAGAGCTGAAATTCAAGGGGTGCCTGGGTGGCCCAGTTGGTTACGCGTCTGACTCTTGGTTTCAGCTTAGGTCATGATCTCAGTGTCGTGGGATTGAGCCCTGCCCCATGTGGGGCCCCACTTAGGGTTCCATGCTCAGAGAACAATTTGCTTGTCCCTCTTCTTTCTCTTCTGCACTTCCCTTGTGCCTGTGTGCAGTAGCTCGCTCTCTCTAATAAATAAATAATGTTAAAAAAAAAAGAAGAATGTAAGTTCAAGAACCTTAAAGGTTCAAAGAGTAGGCATCTGGAGGAACTGTAGTTCTGAAGACTCCAGGTTAGGAGGTAAGCGCAGAACTTCCAGAGCAGTTAGTTAGAGGGACAGGGCGGTGGGAGGACCAGTAAATGGGCGGCTACTTCAGGGCAGCCAGAAGGAAGGTCAAGACTTTCTGAACCAGCCCCACGGCAGCCCCACCCTCACTTGTGCCGTGTCAAGACTTCAGATGGCAGCACCATCACTGTCAGTAGCAGCTCCCTGGAATGATGGTGGCATGGTGCCTTCAGGGCCTTCGGACCAGGCCAGGGGCTCAGGGCTGGACTATTGGGTTTGTCCTTGGTGTTCTGAATGGACCTCGGAGTAAGGGACTTTTTAGAGATGACCAGCTCCGAGGGGTCTGTGAGACCAGGTGAAGGCTGAGACTAGAAGGTCTCAGACAGGATGTAGAGTGAAGCTAAGAGCATGAACTCTGGAGCCAGACCACTTGAGTTGTAAACAGCAGGCAGGCCCCTAACTGTTCGCAGGACTTGGTAAGTCATTCAAGCCTACTGTACTTCAGTTTTCCCACCTATAAAAATGGGGATAATGATAATACCTACTTTCTAGGGTTGCTGTGGGGATTAAGGGAGTGGGTACATGTACATAATACGCATGGCACACAATGAGTGATATCTGAGTATTTGCTGATACTGCTTTCTGGTGGTTGTGACCCCCTCCCCAATCCCTGCCTCACACCAGGTGCAGGAGACGGCGGAGTTCCTGGCCCCAGCCCCTGCAGCCAACCAAGGACCCAGGAGAAGGAGCCGCTGGGCCCAGCCAGGTGTGGAGCTGAGTGTCCGCTCCATGCTGGACCTGCGGCAGCTGGAGACGCTGGCCCCAAGCCCTCGCGGTGTTAGCCAAGACTTGCTGGCCATGACCCCATCCTGCCCTGGCAAGCATGGTCAGCAGGCCCCTGAGACCTCACATGCTAGCCAGGTGAGCCAGCTTTCTCCCAGCAACCTAGAGATTGCCAAGCAGCCTTAACCAGCCTTATGCCAACAGCTGGGGCCTGAGCACTGGGCCAGCTGGCCTGCCCTGCCCCTGTGACACATGGGTAACTGAGACTGCAGAGGGTCAAGCTGGCTAAGCGGTATGGTCTGGGAACCGGGGTGGTACCCTTTGTCCTGGGCCAGGTTTCTTTTTTTTTTTTTTTTTAATTTATTTATTTGTTAGAGAGAGCGAGCGAGTGAGCACAGGCAGACAGAGTGGTAGGCAGAGGCAGAGGGAGAAGCAGGCTCCCCGCCGAGCAAGGAGCCCGATGTGGGACTCGATCCCAGGACGCTGGGATCATGACCTGAGCCGAAGGCAGCTGCTTAACCAACTGAGCCACCCAGGCGTCCCCTGGGCCAGGTTTCTTAAAGGGCTCATGATATCAAGTAGTGGCTGGAGGTTGGCAGTCTGGAGTATGACAGAATATAGTCTTTCCAGAAACTCAAGAACGTTAGCTGGAGTTCTCCTCAGAGCTGGACTACTCAGCATCTCCCCAGAATTGATGCCTACCAGATCCTTGTCCACCTCCCCCTCTTTTCCCAGACCCTCTCTCACACCAGCAACCTCAGTAATGCTCCTTTTTGTATTCCCAGAACGAAAAGCCCCCTCGGCCTCAGGCTTCCCAACCCTGTTCCTGTCCCCACATTATTCGGTTGTTGTCCCAAGAGGAAGGGGTCTTTGCCCAAGATCTGGAGGCTGCACCCATTGAAGATGGTATTGTCTACCCGGAGCCGAGTGACAGCCCCACCCTGGATACCAGGCAAGGATCCTTCCCTCACCAGACCTCAGGGGCCATGCCGTCTTCCTTTCCCAGGCTTCCCTTCCCTTTAGTTAGGGGAGGGCTGGCCCAGGTCCCTTGGGGCTTGCCCGCCCCCTCGCTCCTGCCTCATCCCCAGCCCCACTCACAGGTCGGGGAGACAGAAGCCAGGTGTCCTGGTGGGGCCACTCACCCCTACTGACTGCCTCTTGCTTCCCCGGCTGGCCTTCTTGGAAGTGAGTTCCAGGTGCAGGCTCCAGTCCGAGGGACCCTGGGAAGAGTGTATCCAGGCAGCAGAGGCCCTGAGAAGCACAGTCCTGACAGCGCCTGCTCTGTAGATGACACTAGCAGCCGCCTCTCCAGCCCTGAGCACCCCAACGGAGGTGAGACCGTGGCTCCGAGGGAGGCCCATGGGCCGAGGCAGCCGTGGAGGCTCTGGCGAGGGGTGGGTGCAGCGTGCTGCTTCTCTCCCCCCCACATCCAGACTCGGAGAGCACGGAGCCCCTGAGTGTGGATGGCATTTCCTCAGACCTTGAAGAGCCCGCCGAGGGCGATGAGGAAGAGGAGGAAGAAGAGGGAGGCACTGGCTCCTATGGGCTGCAGGAAGGCAGCCCCCATACCCCAGACCAGGAGCAGTTTCTCAAACAGCACTTTGAGACTCTGGCCCATGGGGCTGCTCCAGGTGTGGTCAGAGGGCCCGTATGTGGTCGTGGCCGTCTGCCCTCCTTCCCTCCTTGCCTGGCTGAGAGGGAGGGGCCATGGGCAGGCCGTGCCCTGGGGTTACCTTCGAGGGGAGGTAGAATCAGGGTGAGGGCAGGCTTCAGTTCATGATTTCTGTCACCTTGGTAGGGGCCCCAGTCCGGGTACCAGAGAGAACAGAGTCTCGGAGCATCTCTTCACGATTCCTGTTGCAAGTGCAGACGGCCCCGCTCAGGTACCTCTCCCCACAGCAGCTTTCACTCTCTGACTAGGAGCTGTGGCTCACTAGACCTCCTAGCGCTCCCCAGAGGGCTTGTCCTGCCCCCAGGCGAGGCTTCTCCCTCCAAGGGTGCTGACTTCTGTCTTCCCACGTCAAACAGCATTGTGTACTCCCACGTTTGGGGACCATTGGCCTACTGGCTTCATGCCTGCCCTTCCCGCCCAGAGCTTCTGGTGCTGTGAGAGCTTCTCCCCATCTTGGCATTGAGGACTCCTAATCCTTTGGGCCTTCTTCCCCATTTCCTCCCTGCAGGGAACCGTCTCCATCCTCCTCAAGCCTGGCACTGACAGCGAGAGCAGCCCAGATGCTGGCAGCTTCGGGTGAGCCCTTGAGAGGCAGCGGTGCCAGTCCTCCAGGAGCGCCCCCGGAGGCACAGCCCTCCCCTGGAAACGCCAGCCCCCAGCAGCCAGTCCCTGTGCTTTTGCCTCGACGCCGCCTCAACCCTGACAGCAGCTGGGCTCCTAAGAAAGTGGCTGCAGCCAGCACCTTAGGTGGACTCCAAAAGGCCCAGTCTGTGCAGAGTCTGGTCCCGCAGGGTGAGGAGCCTGGGGGGCTCAAGTCCAGGGAGCGGGGAGTGTGACGTGCATGCACATGGTAGAGGAAGGTGGGCTGATTCAACCCTGATGTGCCCCTGTGCTTGCCACTGGGTGTCCCTTAGTGGGTATGTGCAGGGCACAGCAACTCCTAGGTAGCTGTGAGCCTTAAAGCCTGGGAAGCCTTCCTCACCACCTGACCTGTGTCTCCATCTTCTCTGCAGATGAGGCCGCTCCACCAGGCCCATTGCTCTCACGGGAGACCAACGCCCAGGAGGGCCTGCGCTCCCTGCTGCATGCCAACGGTTGTCTGTCTCGGCCTCAGTCCTACCAGAACCCCACCACCAGCGCCATGGCCAAGATTTCCCGCAGCGTGTCTGTTGGGGAGAATTTGGGCCTGGCGGCCGAACCTCAGGCTCCTGCTCCCATTCGAGTCTCACCGCTCAGCAAACTAGCCTTGCCCAGCCGGGCTCACCTGGTCCTGGACATCCCAAAGCCACTGCCTGACCGTCCTACCCTGGCCACGTTCTCACCTGTTACCAAGGGCAGGGCCCCTGGTGAGGCAGAACAGCCTGGCTCCCCAATGGGCCTCACAAAGGCTCACAGTACATCTGAGCGGCGGGCCTGTTTGGGGGAGGGTAGCCCTCCCAAGCCTAGGACAGAGTGCCCAGCTCCGCCTAGGCCCAACAGCCCCTGTGCCCAGCAGCTGCCGGTCAGCAGCCTCCTCCGAGGCCCTGAGGACTTGCAGCTCCCACCCCCCGAGAAGACCCCCAGCCCCGTGGAATGCACCAGGCCAGGGGCAGCCCTGAGCCAGGACTCAGGTGTGCACAGCTCCCCAGCTATCATCTCCTGCCCCATCCTCTTTCTCCTGTCTCTGTTGTCTGCTCTCTGGCTCCATCCCATTTCTGTGCATCCAGCCTCTGGCGTTTTCGTCCTGTTTCTGCTCCTGTCTTGGTCCGTAAGTCACACCCCGATGGTGAGACACTCCTGTCAATCTTCATGACCTCCTTGTGACCTACTTGCCCCTTCACCACCTTCTGGCTGCTTGTGCTGGGGCTGGCCCTCCCCTCAGGACCTTGTTTTCTGTGTGGTGTTGGGGGGCTGGCAGCGTTGGGAAGGAAGGAGGCGAGACGAAGGCAAGCAGAGGGGGTGTGCTCCTGCGGTAGGCCTCTCCTGCTCTCAGGGGCCCCTGGGTGAGGGGAGGCCTGAAAGGGCAGCTTTGCTGGGCCTCATTGAGTTGTATGTGTCCCCCCCACCCCCCAGAACCGGTAGTGAGCCTGGAGGAGTGCGAACAGCTTGTGGCAGAGCTCCAGGGCAATGTGCGCCAGGCTGTGCGGCTCTACCACTTGGTACGTGCTGGGCACCCATCGTGGGGGAGATAGCGCGTCAGTAGTGCCAGCTGAGTATCCAGAACAACCACGAGGCTCTTCCACTGACGGGTGGGCGGGGCAAGCAAGAACATCCAGGGCAGAGTAGGTGAGAGGCTTAGAGGCCAGGCCAGGCCTCTTGATTGAGCACCTACTGGTCCTCTCTGTCTGGAGACTTCCTCAGACTGGATTGGGGGAGGGGGAGTTGTGGAGAGACCCTGTGTCCTAGTTTGCCTGGGACCTGGTTTGTTTTAGGACCATCCCAGTTTATGCCTGTTGTTCCCGTGTAATTATCAACAGTAGCCCTTTGCCCACCCTAGACACAGTGGACGGTCCAGGACGGCCTTCTCTGGGGGCAGGCTAGGCCCAGGTGGGCCCCCCCTTTATATATCCACTGACAGGATGTCCATCCACTGTCCCTCCAACTCTCTTCTCGGGTCTTGCTGCAGGTGGCTGGCTGCAAGACGCCCTCAGCGGAGCAAAGTCGCATTACCCAGCTCCTCAGAAGCACCTTCTCCTCAGTGCGGCAGGAGCTCGAGACCCTGGCCGGGGCAGTGTTGTGTAGCCCGGGCGGGAGCCCCGGGGCAGTGGGGGCCGAGCAGACACAGGCCCTCCTAGAGCAATACTCAGAGCTGCTGCTTCGGGCGGTGGAGCGGCGCATGGAACGCAGACTCTAGTTCCAGAATCCCGTTCCAAGTGAATGCCCCCCTGTTCCAGACTGTAGCCCCTGCTCCACTCTCCAAAACCTGGAGGGGATGCTTGGAGTGGATAGCAGGGATCAGTGCTCAGAGGGGAAGCAGCTTTCCCAGCTACTCCTCATGGGGCCCCTGTATTTATTAATTTATTTCCCTGACTGTTGCCTCACTTTCTTGGAACTCCTGCCTCCACAGCCCCTTCAGTGGCTCATGCAGGGTATAGGTCTTGGATCTTCGTCATCTTGGTGCTGTGAGGAGTCGGAGGGCAGCCTGCCCCATCTGGGGGAAATTGGGAAGGGCTGGCCCTCTCTTCTTAGAAGCCATTTGAAATTACTGCAGGGATCAGCTCCCTGGGGGGGAGCACACACAGGGTATTAGGTGGGGTGGAAGTGAGAGGCCGTGTGGTATCAGTGCCCTTCAACCAACAGCGGGAGCTTCACCTCTACCTCCACTTCCCCTCCCACACCAGCTGCACTCCCCTGGCTGCCAGAGCCGGGGCTGTTTTCCCCAGTTCCTGGCAGTTCCCAAAGGCAAAGCCCTCTAGCCCTCTAGGCATTCCCAGCCATCAGGAGGCCTGAGTTGGTATCAAGTCCTGAGCCCCCCACATTCCACTCCCATTGCCCCCTCTAAAAGAGCCCCAGCATTCTCTCTCCCCCTGTGCCCCCCTTTCTCTCCTGGCCAGAACTTGTGGAGACAGCTGTGGGATGTTGCTGCAGGACAGTAAAGCCCTCTGCTGGGCAAACATAGAGCCCTGGCCTCCTTTTCCCAGCCCCTTGGTCTTCCCTGTCTTCCCAACCCTGATCCCCAGCAGGCTGCTAGACCCAGAGGCCACCTTCTCCTTGCATCCTGAGTGATGCCGGTGTTAGAACTTCCCTCATGGTTTACAGGGCACCAGCCCACCTTCTAAGGCCCTTGGCCACAGACGAAGACGGAGTCTACACACACACACACACACACACACACACACACACACACACAGTTGAGTGTTCATTGCTAGAGTACTTGGCTGGCTGACGTGTGCCTGGTTTCCCTTCGTATGCTACTCCTGCTTTACCACCCTGATTCATGTGGAACCATTAGGGAGCATGAAAAGGACTGGGACACACTAACCCAAATTCTGGATTTTTGGTGTCCACAACCTAGCCAATATGAGATGGCTCATAAGTTTCTGGTATGGGTGGAAGGAGCCTCCTCAAAGGCAGTGCTGGGCACCCAGGACGCCTGGGGACTGGAAGTTGAGGGGAGGCAGAGGCATGTGGGACTGCAGAAGGGGCCAAGAGACACACTGGAAAGGTGGTAGGTGGGACGGGTAAGTGCTAGAGGGGAAGGGGTAGATTAGAATCAGAAGGGCAGCTGTTAGGAGTGAGGGGAAGGATAGGGCACAGCAGGGAGGTAGACTAGGACCAAGTAGTGAGGCTGTTGTTGAGTTGGGGTGAAGAAAACGTGTCTCTGGGCCCTACTGCTCCCCTCTGCCTTAGGTAGGTCAGGGTAGCTTTCCTGAAGATTCAGGTCAGGAAAACCTGTGCTCCCATGGAGAGGCCATGGGGTCCTGCTGGTTCTCTAGGCAGAAACTTAGAAAGAAACTGGTTTCCGTAGAGTGCTCAGCTCCTGTTTGCATCAGCGGAGTGCACCAGAACAGACGAAGCCTATTTTCTCCCGCCCCACTCTTTGTAGTACCACCACCTGCACAGCCGAAGTGCAGAGAACCGCAGCCAAAGAACCGCACCCCGGCGGGGCTGCAGCTGCCCTGTGGGGTTTAGAAGTCTACTCCACTCCCCCTACCGGCACACTAGCCACAGCCCAGACCAAATAGGGCTCAGGCCTGGCCCTCTGGCCTGGGTTCCTCTCGATCCTCAGCCAGCCAGCCCCTCGCTCGAGGGAGCCACACGCCCGCTAAGGTTTGTGAGAAGGTGGCCACCCTTTCCCTTACCCCGAGCCGAGCGTCGGGTGGGAGAGGGGGTCTTGCGGTCGGCCGGCGCCCGTCCCCTTCTGCATGTCTGAGGCCACCGGCAACTGCCGCCCCCCCCCCCCGCCCCGACCAGATTTGCCCTGACCCAGTTTTGAAACCCCCACCCCCTTATTTATAACTTTTATATTTTGTCCAGACCGTGGCTCTTCCCTCTTCCCCAGGTCTCACGGGGCAGGGGCTGTTTTTAACTCGTCCGTTTGTACTGATGTATGAACTCGTCAATAAACACAATCATTTGTTAACTTCAGGATGCCAGCGAGTGGGCCAGGCGGGAGAAGGCGCGGCTTTTCACAGGCGGTCGGGTTAGCCGAATGGGAGCTCGCGGGAGGCGGGGGCGGGGGCTCAGCGGCTGGGGGCGGAGTCTTCAGAGGGCGGACACCTGGCCTTGCAGCGGCGGCGGCGTGATGGCGGAGGCGGCTTTGGACGCTGTGCGGAGGGAGTTACGAGAATTCCCGGCCGCCGCAAGGGGTGAGTGGGTTCACGCAGAGGCTGCGGCGGCCTCGCCTCGACCGCCGGGCAGCCTCACGACGCGGGCGGGACCTTGGGCATGCGGGGAACCGGGGCCCCCAGTCGGCAGCGCCCTGACCCTCCTGGGCCGCCGACACCACGGTTCCCCTGAGTTCGTATCTTCAAGGCGCTCGTGCACCTGACTCGTTGCCGGCCCCTCTCCGATCACTCTTCTGTTCCACCGCTGCCCTCGCCCCCGTGCTGGGTCCTCAGCTCCCAGGCTCCAGTGTCCTCGTGGCTTTCTGGGGTGACTCTTCGCCCTACTCCCAAGGCCCGGGCCAGTCTTCCCCCTGGTGTGTTTCCCACAGTCAGCCCGTCCTGAGTAATGGGGCGGTCTGTTGCCCTTCCCAGCCTTTCGGTTCGCTGTCTTAAGGTGGTCGGATGCTCCATTTCCGAACCCTTTGCTGGAACGCTTTATTCTGAAACAGACTTCTATGAGCTGGTGCAGAGCTTTGGGAGAATTGTAGGCAGCTGTATAAGTAATCATTGGCTTTGCCCCTGCTTGTTTTTTTGTTTTTCTCTCTCCTTAGTTCCTTCCCTCCCATTTCTGTTTTACCATTAATTAGCAACACGTGCACGTGGCTTAAAAAAACGGATTTATAATGAAAGGATGCCTCCCATTCTAGGCTCCAGTTTGCATCCTTCCAGAAATACTCAGTTTATTTCTATACACACACACACGCCTATATAGCTCTTTCTGTATACAAGTGGTTGCCTGCTAAACATAATTTTCTGCACTAAGTATCCTGAAGATCGTTGTATATCCTTCTTTCTCAGTCTTTTTCACTCCTGTGTATTAGCGTGGTAATTCACTGAATCAGCCTACTATTGATAGGCATTTAGGTCATTTGCCGTGTTTCTTTTCACTAATGTTGCAACGAATATTTTGAGCCCCTCAGTACTAAGGACCTCAATGTGTGAGGCTCTGAACAATATATTTAGAATATGTCACTGAATAAAACAAATTTCTGCCCTGGTGGATCTTACATTCCAGGTGAGGAGACAATCCTAGACACACTAAATGAGTTAATTATACAGTAGAAGAGATGGATTAGAAGATCAGTGTTGTGGGTAAAAGAGTAAAGCAGAATAAGAGGTCTCAGGCCAGGTATGGAGCGGGGGCGCAGGTTCCAATTTTAAATAAGATAGTCATGGTGGGTAAGCCTAGATAAAGCGACATTTGAGCAAAGGCTTGACAAAGGGGGGGGGGAGAAGTGAGCTGCTCAGACATCTGAGAGAAGGGTCTTGCATGTAGAGGGCACTGGGACGGATGCCCTGAGTTGAGACCGTGCCTGGTGTGTTCATGCAACAGCGATAAGGCCAGTGTGGCTGGAGCAGGCTTTCTGCACGTGTGTATTTTGTTGGTTAAAGTTCTAACAGAAGAACTGTTAGACCAAAGGAATTGTTTGAATTCCTTTTGAAATTCTCTCACATGGAAGCCTCAGCAGGGAGCAGTAGCCATTCTCTATAGGAAGTCTTTTAACTGGAGGTAGTAAAACTGAAATAATTGCAGAAAATACAAAAGGTAAAAAAAAAAAAAAGCAGTTTCCACATATTTTAAGAATCTCAGTGAGAACAGTAGGGAGATTTACAGAGCCCCCCAAATCGCCTTCCCAACGTGACTGCTATGATGTGACGGCCTAACTGGGAAGACCCTGAGCCAGTGTCATTCCCCCACCCCCCACCTCCCCACTCTCCTTGCTCCCTTTTCTGCTTGGCAGGTTCCATCTTACCTCTCTAGATAGTGAAGCAATCGCATGTGCCAGCTCTTATCCTTTTCAGTTTTCTTGGGCCTGCCAGGTCTTCCCACTCAGTTCCAATTTTTGATCTAAAGACATTTACTTTCTGCCTGCAAAGCAAAGATGGCTTTGCTTTGGTGTGGAGGCTGATATAAGAGATAGGGCATGACCTCAGAGAGAAAATTAGTGCAGTGGCCGCCCACTGGGGCCAAGACATTCAGGCTAGATCTCACGGATGAAACTAAAAAGTGAAGCCCTGTGTGGCCTCTATAGAAGCCAGGAAAAAGGCATTCCAGTCTGAGTGAGCAGCAGGAACAAAGTTTGGCTCCACCTGAGAGTGTGGTAAGGGGCTGGCACCAGACAGGAGGAAACCAGACTGGAAAAGTAGGTTGGGCCTGATCATGTATCACCTTGAATGTATGCCAGGATGGACTATAATTTGTAAACCATCAAAGCATTTTTTTTTAAACGAGGGGTATGACAAGATGAGATTGTATTTTAGGAAGATGACTGGGGCCAGGGTGAGGGGTGCTTTGCGAGGGAGTGGAATTAAGCCAAGGAAACCAGTTAGTTGACTGCAGCAAACAGCCAGCGAGGAGATGTTGGAGACTCTGTTTCAACCACTAAGCCAACATTTGTTGAGCACCTGCTGTGTGTTAGGGACCATTCTAGGACCTGGGGATACACCAGCGAGTGAGACTTGCATCCCTGTCCTTGTGGAGCTTATGTTCTATTCTAGCAAGAGAGACCAATAAACAGTTTTGCTAAGGGAGGTACGTAGTGTGTTATGTGGTGATGAAAAAGGGAGAGAGAAGAAAAAAGAAGGGGTGTAGGATTGTTTGGGACAGGTTCCAATTTAAAAGGGTCGCCAGGGAAGGAAGCCTCACTGAAGTGACATTTGAGGACCCAAGGAGGTAGTCTGAATGTAGTTAGCAGCAGAGGGGAGGTGGGGGTGGTTGGAGAGACAGAGGAGGTGGCATCTGTAGAACTTCAGGACCACCCATAGGGTGACCAGAGTGAGGGAGAAGGAAGAGCTGAGAAGAGCAGGTCTGTGAGAAGTGATGCAGGGCCACTAGAGACATCTGCGCAGGTGGCGTCCTGCTCGACCTGCCTAAATGCACAAGGTAGTGTGGGGTGTCCGAGGGTGGTGATGCCATTGGGTAAGATCAGAAACACAGTTCAGCCCTTACTCTTCCTCTTAGGGTTTCATGGGGCAGCCTGTCTCCCCAGTTGGGTTGTAATCTTCTTGTGATGACAGTAGGATCCTCCCTTGATACCTCCACACGGGCCAAACCAAGCACTGAGTACATTCTAGGTGCTCAGTGAATATATCACTGGGAAAAAGGTGCTTTCCAGAGTCTCGACTCACCCACACCAGTCCATGGCCTTGGGGCCTCAGCTCTGCTCCTTTTGGAGCTCCCTGCACCACCTGAAATGGCTGCCTGCCCTCATGGCTGCGAGGGGGTTGGGCACTGCAGAATGGGAAAACCGAGGGGTCACCATATGGGGCTGGACGTGGTCTTGAGAAGGGTTTGGGTTTGGGGCTGAGCAGCAGCCTCTGGCCCTGTGGACTCTGAGGGTCGCATCTTGGTGTGTTTGTGGGTGCTTCACACTTTCTCCCTTAAAGTTCCCTCTTTTGTCATTTCCTGGTTGTCCAGAGTCCCTTGGTCATCAGTGGGCATCATCCAGTGGTGACAATGTGCCCCGCAGTGGGAGGGGCAGCAGCTGGGTGCTCTCGACTTCAGCCCCCCTCCACCTCTTTTTCTCAGAGCTCAGCGTGCCTACTGCCGTACCCTACCTGGACGAGCCCCCCACTCCACTCCACTTCTACCGCGACTGGGTCTGCCCCAACAGGCCCTGCATCATCCGTAACGCCCTGCAGCACTGGCCAGCTCTGCGGAAGTGGTCCTTCCCCTATCTCAGGTGGGGGCTGCCCTGGGGGGTGTTGGGTGGTACTTGGTGGTATTTGGGTGCGGCTGAAAGTCCTCTCCTCCAGAGCCACAGTGGGCTCCACAGAGGTGAGCGTGGCTGTGACCCCTGATGGCTACGCTGATGCGGTCCGAGGGGACCGCTTTGTGATGCCAGCCGAGCGCCGCCTGCCCCTGAGCCGCGTGTTGGATGTGCTAGAGGGCCAGGCCCGGCACCCGGGGGTCCTCTACGTGCAGAAGCAGTGCTCCAACCTGCCCACCGAGCTGCCCCAGCTGCTGCCTGATCTTGAGTCCCACGTGCCCTGGGCCTCCGAGGCACTGGGTGAGTGACGATGTCGGCCGGGCAGGGAAGAAATGGGGAGGAAGGAGTCGGCTCTGCTTGCAGCCTCTCCCTTGGGTAATGACTTGGCCCACACTCTTGGTCCCTCAGGCCCACACTCTTGGTCCCTCAGGGTCGGGTTCTATGCACTAAACACCCAAGTCTCCAGGCTGTGACTTTGAATTGAACAACTGAACATTGCTATCCTCCTTTGTGCCCCAGGGGAGGAGGCCCCTCCTGGAACTCACCCTCCTCTGTTTTCTCCCTGTGAGTCTCTGGTCCCCCCTCCAGGCTCTGGGCCAGTATCACTGTATGGTGGTTATTCCCAGCCTGGCCTTGGAGGACAGCCCCTCCTAACTCGCTCTCTTACCTCCAACCTGCAGGAAAGATGCCTGATGCTGTGAACTTCTGGCTGGGGGAGGCGGCTGCAGTGACGTCTTGTAGGTGTCAAAGGGATACAGAGGTGGGGGAGGAGGGAAGAGGAGGCCAAGAGTGGAAGGTTGGGTCCGGATGGAAGTTAGACTGACTATTCTCTCCAGGATTTCTACCGGGATTCTGGGTTTTGACACGACAGAGGACATCCTGATAGCTCAGGCTGGGGAAGGTCCCATGGCACTGGCAGCAGTCCGTGGCACTGGCAGCAGAGGGCATGGTTTCTTCTAGGTCTCTAGAAAGCTCGCCAAAGGACAGATAGGTCAGGGGTGAATTCAGAAGGGCCCTGTTCGCTTGAATTCCCCTCTTGGTAGAGATGAGCCCTGGTGAGCATCAGGTCACTGGTGGGCCGAGATCTGAAACACCGAATGCTTGCCCAGCTCCTCACCATCCCCTTGAGCCTCCCTTGTGCTCTTCTTTTAGACCATCTGTCACATCTGTCTTGGGGGCAGGGCCCTGAATGTGATTATTTGGCTCCTCCTGTGCCCTGACCCTCATAACCTTGCCCACTGGACCTTCTTTGTATTGGCAGTACATAAGGACCACTACGAGAACCTCTACTGTGTGGTCTCAGGGGAGAAACGCTTCCTGCTACACCCACCCAGCGACCGGCCCTTCATCCCCTATGGTATGGGACTCCGCCTGCAGGGGCTGGAGAGCAGGGGGCCAAGGTAGAGGGAGGCCAGTGAGGGCCCTGGGTGGGCTGGTGCGCCAGGCCTGAGGTGTGGATGCAGTGTTTCAGTTGTATTCAGGGAGCAAGTGGGAGGAACTGAGAAGCCGCAGCCATTTGAGTGTCCCCACGCCTTTCTCTGGTTTCAGAGCTGTACACACCGGCGACCTACCAGCTAACTAAAGAGGACTCCTTTGAGATAGTGGACGAAGAGGCCATGGAGAAGGTGTCTGCCTTGTTCCTGGGCCCTGGGGAGAGGGAAGGGTCAGAGCCTGGTCTCTGAGGAGCAGGCACAATGGAGCTGGGGAGATGGCATCTGACTCTGAAAGATCCCTAAGTCAGGGCCCTCCCAGTGCTGAACAGGGCCGGGCTCGTGGGCTTTACCTTTGGATGGGACAGAGCTGCAGGGCCTGGGGGCTTTGGACCTGCTCCCCAGCATCCATTGTGTCCCCAGGTACCCTGGATCCCACTGGACCCGCTGGCTCCAGATCTGGCCCGGTACCCCAGTTACAGTCAGGCCCAGGCCCTTTGCTGCACGGTGCAGGCCGGTGAGATGCTCTACCTGCCGGCCCTGTGGTTCCACCACGTGCAGCAGTCCCACGGCTGCATTGCGGGTGAGGAGCTGGCCCAGCAGGGCAGCTGGGTGGTGGGTCAGGGTGGCAGGTAGTCCAGAGGGGGACGTTTGTGCAAGGGTCTCCATTTTGTCCACAGTGAACTACTGGTATGACATGGAGTATGACCTTAAGTACAGTTACTTCCAGCTGCTTGACTCCCTTACTAAGGCCTCGGGCCTCGACTGATGGAGCCCTGCTGAACACTGCCTACATCGCCAACTGGGGGAAAAGGTCGTGTCCCTCCCTGGCCAGGTCACTTCCAGAGGCAACCCAGAGTCAGTGTGCTGGCTGCTGGCCTAGCTCAGCTTGGGATCAGCGATGGAGGACTTGGGGAGGTGACCTGGAGGTCCGGGAGGTGCCAGACAGGTCTGGGTGTGGGCTCCCAGGAAGTTGCCACACAGGTGAGGCAGCAGCTTGTCCCGCGGGGAGGCGTGGGGCTCCAGGTGTGGTGCCACCTTTCGCTGGCCCCGTGGCCTTGGGCAGCTGATCGCCTCGGAGCACTGGTGTCCTGTCTGTAAGACAGAAGGTTGCTTCCTCCCCCACGGGGTGTTGGGAGGCTTGGAGAGAGCGCCTTAGGGACCATAAGGGCTGGCATGGAGGGAAACGCGCAATAAAAGATGACTGATTTACACGTGCTGAGACTCCCTCTCGAAGGTGCCTTCTATGGTCTGGTGAGGGCTGGAAGGTTCAGGTAAACATTTCAGGGTTACTCTGATGGCAGCTGAGGGCTGGTTTCAGACCTGAGCCTGAGGCGCTCTCAGCTCCCAAGACCCCTCTCTCCGTGATAGCCATCACAACCACTCTCAGGGCAAGCGCACCTCACTGACTCGGCCCGTGAAGCCGCGCTGAGCTTTACTCTGCCTTGTTGGCTGTCCTCCGGCTCCAGGGCAGCTAGTGGGGTTTGGAGCCCCCAGGGACACTCCTGCTTCTCCCACAACAAGGACAGGTAGGGGACAGAAACCCCTGCCCCCCACCTCTGCAGGGGTCCCTGCACTCAGACCCCCTCTTTCCCTGCAGCCACCCAGACCTGGAAGAGCCCCCATCCCCGAATGCCACCCGGAGGCCTCATCATCCTGGCCACCCGGCTCCGAGGGTGGAGGCAGCCACGAGCGGCTTGGGAAGGCTGCGCAGAATAAACCACACCCCTGCTGGGTTGTGACGGGCCTGAGGCACTGAGGTTGGCCAAGTGCTTCCGTCAGGACCGGCCATTCCTGTCCTACTGGCACTGAAGGTTGTGAAAGACCCTGTGATAGGCGACGAGGCTCTTCCACTTGCTGCTGCCCCGGGCCCGCTCCCTGCTTTCTAGATGTCAGTGGCCCTTCTAGGTGCTGCATGAGAGCAGGGGTGGGTGGGGTTGGCACTGATGGCAACGGCTGGAGGGAACAGGTCTTCATGGTGGTAGGCCCCCATCACGGGGGTGTCTGAGTCTCCGCATAGGTTTAAGGTCCCTCTTTCCTCGGCAGATGGCTTGTCCTGGAGTGGGTGTGAGGCTTGGGTGGAGTGGAAGCAGTTGGGAGGGACCAGGGAGGAGCTTGGGGCCAGCTGGTACATCACTGGCCCTGGGTTAAAAAGCCAGCAGTCCTCGGTCCTGCATCCACTGCCTGCCATTTGTGGTCCTTGAGGACAGCCAGCCTCATGGCTCTGGTAAGACCTGCTAGGGCACTGGCCCCCTATTCTGACCCTTGGTCCTCTTGGGGCCTGATTAATACTATTTCTTCTTTAATTTTTATTTATTTATTTATTTTTAATTTTTAAAGATTTGTTGATTTGAGAGAGAGCCGGGAGTGGAGAGGGGGCAGAAGGAGAGAATCTCCCGCTGACTCCCCACTGAGTTCAGAGCCCGACGTGTGGGGCCCGACTTGTGGGGGCCCTTGGCTGGTTCTCAGCTGAGCTGAAATAAAGAGTTGGATGCTTAACTGAGTCACCCAGGTGCCTCCAGCCTTAATGCTATTTCTTACTGGGAGCTGTGGGTGTCTCCAGATGTGGAGAAGGGAGTCGGTGGGGGATGCCAGTGTCGGATGAAGGTGTCCTGCCCTAGCGATGGGCTCCAGGCAGAGTTCCCTGGCCCTGTGGGTTTGGGCCCTGAGAACCCAGGCTCCCAGGAAGTGGGTGCTCCCAGGCTTGGACCGTGGGGGCTCCAGGGCGGACACTGACAGGGCGGACTGTGTTTCCCCAGCTCTGCACCTAGACTGCATCCTTCAGGACCCTTCTGAGGCCAAAAGGAATAGCCAGTACAGGCTTCGCTGGCACACTTGCCGTGGTTTATATCCCCAGATCCACGTTCATGGGTTTGGATGGACCCACCTGGGGACCCTCTTTCGCCCAACCCTGTAGCCCCTGGAGGACTTGAAAACCTGTGGGAAGTGGGAGCTGCTAACTGCTGTTTCTACTCAAGCAGAGGGTCCATTTCCAGAAATGATTCCTGGCCAGGGGTGCAGAGGCTGTCTGAAAACCAAGTCTGTGTTCTTCATTTCTGTTTCTCCAAAGAGAGGGTTTGCTTACCTGGAGCATGCCTCCATTTAGCTGCTTAACTAGGGGAGCGGCCCCACCAGGGGGCCCAAGGCCAGGCTGGGTCTTAACATGCTTCTTCCCCTCTCTCTGGAGCCTCCTATTCCCCCAGGCCTCCTGCCACCCAAGGCCAGCCACTTAGCAGGGGTTAGCGGGATGTGTTAGTTGTGGGGTCGAAAGACTGGAAGACACTAGAGCAGAAACTGGAAGCAGGTGAGTGTGGGATGGAGAGCTTGAGTTGAGCCAGCCTGGTCTATCCTGGCCCAGGACCTCACGCAACTGACTAGCCTTTCTGTGCTTCTGTTTCCTTGTGGGACTGGTTATAATAAGTAGTCCCTACACATAGGGCGGTTGTGTGATTAAACAAATGAATGTACATAAAGCCCTTGGACCAGCGCCGGCCCCTAGTGTTGTGTAAGTGTTGATAGGTAGCTGCTACCATAGCCGCCTTCCCTTTCAGGGCTCTGATGGGGTGTAGAGCAGCTGTGTGGCTGGGCAGGGCCAGTCCCTTTGGGTCATGATTAGTTTTGGAGGGGTCACCCTGGCCTCTTCTTTGACCCTTGTCTCCTTCGGGCACAACAGCCTGCAGCAAGCCTGTCCTCTCCCCACTCTGCAGGCAAAGATTCCTGGGACCTGCTTGCTCACTGTTCGTGTCCTGCAGGCCCATGGCCTGCCCTCGAAGGACCTAGGTGAGTGTTGGGCCCAGGGAGGACAGTGGCATTGTAGCTGGGTTCATAGTAGGACAGGGCCAGTGGGAAGAGACTCCAGGGCTGGGGGTGCAGGAAGTCCAAGAGAGGGTTCCAAGAGGAGGCACTGGGTCGAATGTCAGGTAGGCCCTCAGCCTCCCCTCCCCCTGCCTCCTGACCCAGCCCCATTCCATGGGTCTCGGCCTCCGGGGGCTGCTTGTGATGGAAGGTCATGGACTCTGGGCAGCTGGGCTGGGTTGGGCTCTTGACCATGAGCAGGCACTTGTTCCCCCTTCCCACAGTGACCCCCTCTGACTGCTATGTGAGTCTGTGGCTGCCCACAGCCTCTAGCCACAGGCTCCAGACACGCACGGTCAAGAACAGCAGAAACCCCATCTGGAATCAGAGCTTTCGCTTTCGAATCCACAGCCAGCTCAAGGTGGGCCCACTGTCCCTGCCAGCCCTCCTTCTGCGCTCTGACCTGCTCACCTTCCTACTCCACTCCTCCTTCCTGCAGCTCCTCACTCTCTTCCTTTCCAGAATGTCTTGCAGCTGCAAGTCTTTGACCAGGACCTTCTGACCAGTGATGACCCCATGTTGTCAGTGCTGTTTGACTTGGGGACTTTGCAGGCTGGGGACTTTCACCGAGAGAGCTTCTCACTGAACCCTCAGGCAAGGCTGTGCACAGGGTAGCGGTGGGGCTCAGCCCAGGGAGGAGAGCTGATTTGGAGGAGAACTGGGCACATGGCCCTCTTCTCCGGTGAGTGGTCTAGGCCCCCCGGCATCTCAAAGGCCACAGTCAGCCAGGACCTGCTGTCACTGAGGAACAGTCCCATCTCCGGCCCTCTTTCTTGGCCCTTAAGCCAAGAACAGCTTTCTAGGAGCCCCCCAGAGAAGGTGGAGAGAGCAACCTGGAGATGGACATTGGTTCTCCCCACCTTTGGGGCCCGAGGAGCCCCAGCTGGCATCTGCATTAAAATCTATACACACGCTTCTCTCCCTTTCTAACTTGCCCCTTTATTTCTCTAGGGTGAGGAGCGGCTAGAAGTTGAATTTCGGCTGCAGAGACTGTGAGTCAGGAGCGATGGAGTGATTCCTGGGTGGGAGTGTTTCTTTTGGGGAAGGACAGAGCCCAGCACACGCAGAGCTGACACCTTTCCCTGGGAAACTTCCAGTGATGGTGGGGGGATGTCTTGTCCTCCTTGAAGGGTGAGAACCTGGAAAGCTGGGCTTGCACTGAGGGTCACTGGGGGCTCTTTCCAGGACAGACTGTGCTGAGCAGCTCGTCAGCAATGGCATCCTGGTGGTGAGTGCAGAACCCCTCCCTCAGGCCCTCTTTCCTGGGCCCGAAGCTTGGGCCCCCATTGGGGATTAAGGGGTTGAGCTGAGTTGGGGAGGCCATGGGATTTCAGTTTTTCAAGAGAATACAAGCAAGCTCAAGCACATGTTTGGTGACTCAGGGCCAATGTAATAAGGTGCTGAGGACCAAAACTGGGGTACTGGCAGGGTGGGGGCCTCTAGCAGGGAGGGGTTCGAGTCTAAGGGGCTTTCTTAATGACTCAGATCCGGGAGCTTTCCTGCTTGTATGTTCGACTGGAGGAGGCAGGGGACCAGAAACGTAAGTCTCTACCTACTAGGATAGCCCCCAGCCCTCTGTCCTTGTCTTCCCCTTTCTAAGGGGACCCTGGAAGGGACCTTCCATTAGCTGCCCTCAGCTCTCATAGGCAGCAGTAGAGGTGAGGGGCAGATCCATGCTGGGGCTCCCCAGGACTTGAGTGTGTCCCTTAGTCTGCAGAGGGGGTATGGTGGGGGCCCCATCGCCCAGCCTGGTCCTGTGCCAGTCTTCCCTTTCGGTAGGGGGACGGAAGTGGCCCTCAGGCCCCTTAGCCAAGACAGCCTTGGGCCTCTGAGGGCCAAGATCTCACTTGCAGCGTCTCTGTTCGGGTTCCTGTTTCCAGAGTCTGAGGGCAGAGTTCAGCTTGTGGTTCCTGGATCCTGTGAGGGTCAACAGGAGGCCTCCGTGGGCGCTGGCCCAGTCTGCTTCCATTGCCCGGCCTGCTGGGAACCGGAGCTGGGTATCCTTCTGCAGGTAGTGTGTGGCTTCCTCATATGGGGCAGGGCCTGTGGGGTCTTTCTCCCTCCTTCCCTCCCCGCTTGCTCCTAGCCAGCCCCTCCCTCTGCTCGTGCTGAGCCCCTTGCCCCATCACTCTCTAGCAGAATCAGGCATCCTGAGAAGAGGGTGGGGTCGACGGCCTCCTACCCCTCTTCCTGCTGCTTTGTCACTCCCTGGGGGCAATGGGTGAGGTCCTTGCTGGAACCAAAGGGTCTTCTGAGGTCTTTTTTCATCCCCTCTGCAGGGTGCCCCTCGAGAGCAACTGAAGGTGCCCCTAAGCGCCTTGCCCTCCGGCCAAGTAGTGAGGCTTGTCTTCCCTACATCCCAGGTACTTGATCACCAGAGGAAGAATGCCTAGGCCTTGTGGGGCTGTCCCGCTGTAGTAGGAGCTGCGGTCTTTGGGCCAGGCTCTGGGGAGAGGGGTCCTCTGAGCAGCCCTGCCTTCAAGCCTCAGGCCTTGCCTCTTTGGAGATGGCCGGAGGCCCAAGGGAGCACAGGGGGCATCATAGGGTGTGACTTGGGCTGGGGTGAAAGAAACATGGTGGCTGACTTTTGTGACTGGTGTTTATGGTTTCCAGGAGCCTCTGATGAGGGTGGAGCTGAGAAAAGAAGGGTGAGAGCCAAGCAGGGAGAGGGCGGGGGTGGGGGGGGGAGGTTGGTGGGGAGGTGGGGGGTACCTAAGCTTGAGACTAAGGCAGAGAGAGCGCAGGGGAGCTGCCAGAGGAGAGAAATCACGCTCCCTTTGGGTGGCAGCTGTTGTGGGTGGACCTTAGCAAACCTTCATGAGACAAGAGGAGTCCCCCAACCTGGGCCCTTCCTCACATGCCTGGAAGACTAGCTTTTCACCTTGAAGAGGTGGAAGCACTGTTTCTTATCTCTTTTGGAGTCATTTTTGGGTGGGCGAGGGAGCAAAGCTTAGGGTGGGGGGAGTAGATCTGTGGTGGTGGGACCCACCCAGGGGCCTCCATGCAGCCTGGGACCCCAGCATTTCTGGTCCTGCGAATCCATTTTGTTGCCTTCCCGTGGTCCTGCAGGGGTCCGGGTTCACCTTCTCCCCCTCACAGCCATACACCTCATGCTTCAGGCCAGGCAGGGGTGAGGGCTGGGGAGAGGGGTGGGAGTTGGCAGTGGGTTTCTCAGGGGAGGCAGACCTGGCTTCCTTGTCTGTGACGAGGTGGGGAGCTGTCTCCTAGCCCCTTCCTTTCCCCCTAGACCGAGGGAGCTGGCGGTGCGGCTGGGCTGTGGCCCCTGTGCGGAGGAGCAGGCCTTCCTGAGCAGGAGGAAGCAGCTGGTGGCCAGAGCCCTGAAGCAGGCCCTGCAGCTGGATGACGACCTGCAGGAGGACGAGGTCTGTGGGCCATGTGTACTGGGCAGGCTGGGTGGGCGCAGAGATGAGGGCTTGTTTCTTCAGCAGAGCGGAGCTCTGCCCACCTCCTGTGTGCCTGCCCCTGCGGTGCTTCCCTGTCAACGCAGCAGAGCATCGCACTGGGCACCTGGAGCTGTAAACCGCTTTCCTTCTCCTTGTTTCTTCATTCTCGGCCTGGTCCAGGTTTTGGGACTTGGGTCCAATCTGTCCAGTCAGTGGGACATGCAGCCTGAGGGCTGCTTGTGGGCCTGGGGGAATCCCTGGAGGCTCACATCAGCCTGGGGCAACTCCTTCCAAGAGGGAAAGGGGTGGCTGTGTGGGAGACTTTTGAGGTGGCTGTGGGGCTTCCAGAAAGTGGTCACCAGATTCCTCAGGGGCTAGGGGTGAGGAGGTGAGGCCTGGAACTTGTCCAGTTGTACTGGAGTTCTTAAAACCAGATAAGTCCAATCTTTGACAGGCTACTTCTGATTAGATCCTCCTCAGCAGGCCTGCCTGACCAGAACTGGTTCCAAGAGCCTGGCTCAGGTCTTGACTGGCCTGGCCGTGCTCTCTTCCAGGTCCCGGTGGTCGCTGTCATGGCCACTGGCGGTGGGATCCGAGCAATGTTGTCCCTCTACGGGCAGCTGGCTGGACTGAGGGAGCTGGGGCTCTTGGATTGTGTCTCCTACATCACAGGGGCCTCGGGCTCCACCTGGTGAGCTGGCGGCAGGTGTAGTGCAGGATTCGGGGAGTGGCGGGGCTCTTGTAGACCCTGTGGGTGCCTCTGACCCAGCTGGGAGAGAAGGGAGAAAGGATGTGCTGGAGGGAGACCCACGTAGCAGGACTGTTGGAAGGTGCCTGCTGGACTGGGATAGAGAGCCCACGGTGTGCAGTGACCCCCTGGCTTTGGCTTTTCCCAGGGCTTTGACCAACCTCTATGAGGACCCAGAATGGTCTCAGAAGGACCTGGCGGGACCCACTGAGTCCCTGAAGACACAGGTGACCAAGAGCAAGTTGGGCGTGCTTGCCCCCAGCCAGCTGCAGCGGTACCGGCAGGAGCTGGCTGAGCGGGCCCGCCTGGGCCACCCGCCCTGCTTCACCAACCTGTGGGCCCTCATCAGTGAGGGCCTGCTGCACGAGGAGGTGCGGGGAGGGGCATGGCCAGGGCACAGCTGGGAGATGGGGAGCGGCCCCGGGCAGCAGGGCGGGCAAAGGTCTCGGGCCCCAGAAAGCCACAGCTTGAGGCTCGAATCCTCTCCTTCCACCAGCCCCGTGACCACACACTCTCAGATCAGCGGGAGGCCCTGAGTCGCGGCCAGAACCCTCTGCCCATCTACTGTGCCCTTAACACCAAGGAGAAGGGCCTGACCACCTTTGAATTTGGAGGTGAGCAGCCCTGGAGCCGAGAGTGGTGCCCTCGTGGACAGCAGGGTGAGGGGGAGCTGGGCCTGTGTGTAGAAGGTGGGTGTGTCGCTCCCCCCTTCAGGGCCAGGTCTCACGCTTGCCAGAGACTGTCATCCTACCAGAGTCACTCATGCTCAGGGTGCCTGCAACCAGCCTGAGCCTCTGGGTCACCAGGCTGCCCTGATGTGAAGCCTGTGGTGTTGGAGGGTGCGGGGGTTCTGATCCCCATGGTGAGGCTGTGTTGTCTCCCACAGAGTGGTGCGAGTTCTCCCCATATGAGGTTGGCTTTCCCAAGTACGGCGCTTTCATCCCCTCTGAGCTCTTCGGCTCTGAGTTCTTCATGGGGCGCTTGACCAAGCGGCTTCCTGAGTCTAGAATCTGCTTCCTTGAAGGTGAGGGTGGGGCCTGACAGGTTTGGGAAGCTGGGGTAGAGTGGGGAGAAGGGGCCCGGGGCAGATGGCAGGCCTCCACCTCTCGGCTCAGTCACCGGGCCGTTTTCCTGGTCTAGGATGGGTCAGGTTGTGATGGAGTGGGGGACTGTCCCCCTCGTGTCCCTCTCTCAGGTATCTGGAGCAACCTGTATGCAGCCAACCTCCAGGACAGCTTATACTGGGCCTCGGAGCCCAGCCAGTTCTGGGACCGCTGGGCACAGGATCAGGCCAGCCGGGGTAGGTGCCTGGGCTTCTTGGAAAGAGCTGGAGATACAGCCACTGGGGTAACAGGGGCATGGTGGGCTGGCCTTTGGGAGTCCATGGAAACTGGGGTAAAAGTTCAGGGGTCCCCATTTCCTAAAAGACGTTCCACTTTCCCCTTTCTTGACTGTGCAGACAAGGAGCAGGTCCCTCTTCTGAAGATAGAAGAATCTCCCACGGGGGCCGGAAGGATTGCAGAGTTTTTCACCGACCTTCTGACACGGCGCCCACTGGCCCAGGCCACCCATAATTTCCTGCGTGGCCTACATTTCCATAAGGACTATTTCCATGATCCTTACTTTTCCACCTGGAAAGGTATCTTCTCTCCCTGGTCCCAGCTCTCCAAGGTCTGCCCATGGCCACCTGAGCCTTGGGTCTCTGGTCCAGACAACGACACCCTCCGACCCCTGGGCCACAAGCTTCTTGAGCTTAGTTCGCTGGGCTGCCTAGACCGGCAAGCTTTTTTCCTCTCCTTATGTTGGGAACCAGGGCCCCTCTGGGGGTGGGGGGTGGTCTTAGGAAGTGGCAGGGCGACTCTGGCAGGAGAGCTCAGGGACTAGAGGACAGAGTCGGCTTCTACCAGCAGCACGGAGCTAGCATTAGGCTCAAGGGGTCTGGTGCCCTCAGTACCAGTGACAGCTGCTTTTCCACCCCATCCCCTTAATCATTCCAGCCACCAAACTGGATGGGTTCCCCAACCAGCTGACACCTGCCGAACCTCACCTTTGTCTGCTGGATGTTGGCTACCTTATCAACACCAGCTTCCCACCCCTTCTGCGGCCCACACGGGATGTGGACCTCGTCCTGTCGCTGGATTACAACCTCGAAGGAGCCTTTCAGGTGGGCTGAGGGGCAGGCGTGGGAGGCAGTGGTGACAACGGGCCTGGCCTGACATTCTGGCTCCCGCCTCCAGGGACATCTACCTTAAAGTCCAGTATCTGGTCCTAGTTCCCTTAGGGGCTGAAACGGAGACACCATGTGAATGGCATCCTGTGAATTCTGGATCCTATGATTTTACCACCAGGGGAAGTTAGAGTGACAGGGAGAGGTTTTTAAGTGTATCTTACATTTGGGACCCCTTTGGATCCACTGCCACCCACCAATTGGTCCTGAACCTCGGGAACCCTCTGATGTCAGTTTTCATTCGTCCAGTAAATTTTCTGGGAGTTGTTAGCAGCCCCTCGCAGCAGAGCTCAGTGTTCAAACACTTTCCAAAGTCTGGCCTGGTCCTGGGGGGTCTGCCTGGGTTGGATTTGGCATCTGGGCACCTAGTCCCAGGGGTCTCAGCTGACCTCCCTGTTCAGCTGGCCCAGCATTGGAGACACTGGGGAGCCCCATGGGCCCCGCCCTCTGACCCCCTTCTTCCTGCCGTGCAGCAGCTGCAGCTTCTGGGCCGGCTGTGTGGGGAGCAGGGCATCCCATTCCCGCCCATCTCGCCCAGCCCTGAGGAGCAGCGCCAGCCTCGCGAGTGCCACTTGTTCCTAGACCCAGACTGCCCTGACGCCCCAGCGGTGCTGCACTTTCCTCTGGTGGACGACTCCTTCCGGGAGTATTCGGCCCCAGGTGAGCCCCCAGCCCCTTGTTCCCCCGGCCCCAGCCTTCATGCTCTCCCTGGGGGACCCCCCAGCCTCAGCTCCACACCCTCCCCCAGGCATCCCACGGACCCCCGCAGAGAAGGCAGCTGGGGAGGTGAACCTGTCTCCCTCCGACTCCCCCTACCACTACTCGAAGCTGACCTACAGCCCGGAGGACGCAGACAAGCTGCTCCGCCTGACCCACTACAACATCTGCAACAACCGGGAGCAGCTGCTGGAGGCCCTGCGGGGTGCCGTGCTGCGGAGGCGACAGCGCCAGCACCACCAACCCCAGTGAGGGCGCGGGGGGGCGGGCTCAGGGCTCCCCCCCGCACCCCCCATCCGGGCCCCTCAGACTAGCACCCAGGAGATCCTGGTGGACAGGAAGAGTTGGGGCAGACACTCCTCACCCAGGGTTCCAGAACCCCTGGGGCCTGGAGGGCCTAGCCGTGGCCCCCTTGCCCTCCGAGGGGCTTCGCCAGGCCATGTGCCCAGCACCACCCTGACAGGACCCCACAGCCACCAGCAGCAGCCTTGTCCCCTACGTGGGCCAGGAGCCTGAGCGGCTTAGAAGGGCTGGGCCTGGTCTCCTCAGGCTGGAGATGGCTCCCTCTTCAAGCAAAGAGAACGTTTAGAGGGCCTGTGGTCACCCGAGGTAGACATGGGGGACGGCTTGAGCCCAGAGCGGTATGGATCCTAGTTGTGGAAGCGCTCAAAGCCCTGGGCCCCTCTCCTCTTGCTCCCTTGAGTAACTGTACTGTATGAAATAGAGCAGTTTATATATCACAGAGGCTCATATAAATGTGAGGTGGGAACAGGTGACATCATGCCAGGCTTGTGGTTACATGTAACAAGGACTGGTTTGAAAAAGCTCTTGCCAGACCCCATCCAGAACTAGCGAACAGGTGCATCTGACTTCCCCTGAAGAGAAGACCACGTGTGCCCTGTTGGGGCCACTCTTTCTAAGCAGTGGGGAGGCCTGTTTGGCCCGGGGGGTTCTGCTGCAGGAACCCTGGCCCTGCGCAGGTGAGTGGACACACAGGCAGTGGCAGCTGGCACCCCTGTCCTCCTCCCCCCGCCAGACAGCTGCTTCCTGTCCCACAGCAGGGGTGGCCACACCCGCGATCAGAGGAGCCACAGGAACAAGAGAGTGACCTCCTATAGCAAGCTGTGGTCTGGGTGAGGGCTGCCTCTTAACAACGAACTGTCTGTTCCAGACCTTGGTCCTGGTAACAGAGTCTCGGGCTGGTCTCCTAGAGGTTGTCCTTGTTGGTAGCCCTGAGGTTTGCTGCCACCTCAGGGTTTGGTTCAGGGTCCTGACCTGTTGGGGGAACAGGAAGGCAGAGTGAACTTAGGGCTTGGCCTCCCTTAGAACATTCCACCTTCTGCTGGTGCTGGGGTTGTGGCTGACAGGCAGCTGCATGACTGACCGTAGTGTGTAGAGGGGAGAGAACAGCTTCTTGTGACCCAACTCCCCCTGTTTGTTCTGGCCCACTGATGCTTGGGCCCTGCCTAGGGCATGTAGCTCGTGTCACAGTGGAAAAAAATGGGGGCCCTGGGAGCCTTAGAAGCCACCATCCAAGGACAAAGCCTATTCATTCAGCAACATGTTCTCTGGATTTGAAAGTGGAGCCTGTGTGCCAGAGACCACAGCCATGGCCGCCTTCTGCGGTGCTACAAACGCTCCTCGGGCCTGACCTGGGGTGTCTGTCTCTGCGAGAGTCTGTGTGAGTGTGTGTGTGTGAGGGGTGACAGCCTGACTTCTGGCCTGCTCGAGGATAGTAAGGTTCCCCTTTCCTGTTGGAACAGGGAAGAGCCGGAGAGAGGGCAGAGTGCAGGCCAGAGTGCAGGCCAGATAGGGCTAGCCGGCAACCTGTCTTCTGTCTTGGACAGGAAGAGGAGGCCAAGAAGTGAGCCAGGGGTGGACGCCCGGGGTATCCTTACCTTGGGCCTGGCTGGGGCAGGAAAGGGAGGGTGAGCCGGGGGCAGGAGCCTGGGCACGGCCTTCAGCCTGCAGGAACTCCAGGGGTTGTGGCTGGCTGTGAGTGCTCACGGGCATCTCCCTCAGTGAAGAAGTCAGGGGACAGGCGTGGAATCTGTGAGAAAAAGGACCCTCAGGGCCTGGACTCTGAGCAGAGGCTAGTACCCAATTGGGGGGGGTGGGGTGCTAGGATTTTCTATTGCTGAGTGTCTCAAATACGGGGGTTACCCCATACCCTAGCAGATCTGAGTCTCCAGATCTTGGGCTTAAGAGGGCTGCAGCTGTGCCAATCATGGGGCTCAGGACCACCCCCCCAGATCCGCAGGTACCCTACCTGAGTGGGGCGGCCGGGCCGGGCACGCCCTCAGCAGTGTGCTCAGCGGGGAAGCCCCCCGGTCTGGCTGGGTGCTCCAGGCTCAGACTGCGGGCTGCAGAGCAAAGGGAGATCAGTGGTCAGTCCCAGCCCCTGTGCTAGGCCTTCTGTAGTCAGCAGACTCCCTGCATGTTTGTGTCTCCCCCCGCCCCCAGAGTCCTACCTGGAAATGCTAACGCTAAGGGGATGGTATTGGGAGGTGATTAGGCGATGAGAGGGGAGCCCTTACAGAAACCCCAGAGAACAACCTGGCCCCTTCCACCAAGTGAGACACAGCGAGAGGGTTCCCCTCACGACCTGGAAGACGGCTCTTACCAGACACCGAATCTGGTGGCACCTTGATGGTGGACTTCCCAGTCTCTAAAACTGCAAGAAATAAATGGTTCTGGTCTGTTACCTACCTAGTCTGTGATTTTTTTAAAAGCAGCCCAAATGGACTGACGTGCCTGCTACAGGAAGCCAGGCACGTGTCAAGCCTTGCCCATGTGGTGTCCCTCGCGCCCTGCCTCCCAGAAGGCTGAATGCAGACGGGCTGAGAAAGGCTCAGTCTAGAGAAGACCCTGAAGACACTCAGGAGGCCTTTGGGATGCTGGAAGGTCAGGCTCAGCTCCCATGGGACCAGAGACAGTGTGAGGAAGGGAGCCAGGAACCCCGAGAGCCTGGGAGGAACAGGTGAGGGACTCCCACCCGGGGCTTGCAGCAGCCTGAGGATAGGACCTGAACACACGGCCTCTGGATGGAGCCCATCTGACCACAGTAATGAGAGACTTCTGGGGCAGAGGTGTGTTCCAGGCATCCCTCCTGCTGGAGCTGGGTTTGGCCACTGTCCGTAGCACACCCCAAGGGCAGGGCCTTCAGAGCTTTTTGAGGACTGGAAGCTTAGAGGAGGTCCCAGGGTCACAGAACAAAGCCTAGGAACATGCAGGGGAGTCTGAGAGATTCCAAGGAGGGTGGGACAGGGCCAGGAGGCAGCCAGGGGGGCAAGCCCGGCCTGCCCTCTGTGATCTTTGGCAAGTGGTTTACCCCTTCTGGGCCTTCAGTTCTCTGGGAAGACATGAAGTCCCACTTACCTCTCCGGGTAGAGAGGTACTAGATGTGGCACTTCTGAGGATGCCTGAAACAGCAGCCGGGGGCCCAGGGACTCAGTACCCTAAGTCCCTCCCCAGGTTCCCCCAGTGCTTACCAGCTGTGTTGCTCAAGGCTCGAATCCTGCTCTCGGCTTGCCCTTCTGATGTCACTGCCCAGGGCATCTCCACCCCGCTGCTCAGCCTGCCACCCAGGGAGCCAGGGGTCAAAATTCTTGGCTTCCCATAAGGGGACCCCTGCCTCCAGCCCCTGGGCTGCTCTTCAGAGGCTGTGCCTACTGGGTCAGTATGGCCCTAGGCTGTTGTCTCCTTCTCTACATGGCCCTCACCTTAAGGAGAAGGCGTGTTTCCTGCCATGCTGGTGCCCCAGCCTCTCGCACTGGGCTCCTCTGAGGTCAAGTGTGGCCACCTGGGCCATATTCTGAGAAGACATGAGAGGGGTCACCACGGCCATGTCCGCTCTTCCCTGTGGGCCTGTCCTCTGTCTCCCATGTTTTCCACTGCCCAGTACCTCTGCTGTTGTCCTCTTGTCCCAGAAGAGGCTGAGGGAGCTGCCCCCTAGGGTCCCATGGCAGCCATCCCAGGGGCTCAAGCAGGGCTGTGCAGAGAAGGTGGGAAGGCTGTACCAGCTGGGTGTGGAGGGGAGGCTGGAGCCTGGCCTTGCGAAGACCTGTGGGTCACCAGAGGGTCCCAGGCCAAGTGCTGGACTGGCCCAAGGGAGCCTGGGAATGAGGCGCTGGGAAACCAGGAAGAGGGGCAGGAGGAGGAGGGCCCCAGCCTGGGGTGGGGCAGCTCAAGAAGGAAACTGTCCCGGGACACCGGGCTGGCTCAGTCAATAGTGTGTATGACTCTTGCTCTTGGGGCTGGGTTGTGAATTTGAACCCCCCGCTGGGTATAGAGATTACTTAAAGAGAATGAAACTGTCTTAAGAATGGGGCTGGGGGATTATCCACCATGTCAAGACTCCAGGCCCTGGTGGCCCTTCTGAGCCTGAGCTGTTCTGTGGAAGAGAGCTGCCTGGAGAAGGAACCTTCTCATACTTACCTGCCTCTCGGCAGACAGGAGCTGCTGCTGGAACTCCAAAAATCCCTCCATGGTGGGGGCACCCTTAGCATCCTGAAAGGGCAAGATAGGGCCCAGGAAACATCCAGGAACAGAGGAGAGGCCCCCTCTGAGAGGTGGGCTAGCAATCTTCCCCTCTCTGATCACTTCATTCCTGATGACTCTTGGCTCCTAGGCCTAGTGCCCCCCACCCCAGGGCTCAGTGCTGGCTCCAGGGTCTGGGCCTTACCCCGATGGCCCCAGCCCCACTGGTCTCCTGCTGCCGTGCCACAGGTTCCAGGGAGACCGTGGTGGCAGAGGGAATGGGTGGCCCAACGGGGACACCAGGCTGCAGGTCCCTTGTCTCCACCAGCTGTACTCCTGGCCACCAGCTTCCAAAGGGCCTCTGCTGGGGGTCTGTGAGCCTGTGGCCAGCACTCTCGGACTCCAGCCCTGTCACTTGCTGCAGCAGCTTCCAGTCCACCTTTGAGAGGGGAGTGAGGTGAGCCAGGTCAGGTCGCCTCTCTTCCCCGAATCCCTTCCCCTAGAGAGAACCCCTGCCTCATCATGGTTCTTTCATCTGTTCCTGCTTTAGCTGGCTTATGACACTTCCCCATCATCCTAGTCCACAGTGGGGCTCCAGCTTTTCCTGGGTCGGAGGGTAACAGGACCCTGCATCTGGCCTGGCAAAGAACAGGGTTTTTCGGAAGGGTCAGCCGTGGGCTCAGTGCATGGGGCATGGGGCGGCTCCATTCTCAGCTTGCTCCTGCCCCTCCGCCCTCAGGCCCCTAGCTGCTGGTGGACCCTCGTCCAGCCTCCTCTCACCCCTGCCTTCCTCTGCAGCTGGGCAAACTTCTCTTCCTGGGCTGCCAGCAGCTTCTCTAAGTCCTGGTGTCTGCAGAGTAGCAGCTGCACGTCGGACACAGTGTGCTGGGGAGAAGCCAGCCAGGGTGAGGCCCAGCTCCAGGGGGTGCTGAGAGCCTCCCCTCGGGGTCCGCAACCCGGTTTAGCAGGTAGGGAGCTGAGGAACAGCAGGACCTGCCCTTGGCCACAGCTGCCAGTCGGTGCAGCTGGCTAATGGGGTGGGGGGGCTGGGCTCACCCCATAGTTGGGGTCCAGGAGTAGAACCTCCCGGGAGGCCAGCCAAGCCTCGGCCCGGTCCAGCTCCTGCTGTAGCTTCTGCAGGCCCCAGTTCTCCTCGCAGCGCTCCTGGCACAGGGTGCAGGCCTTCGTGAGTGCCTGCAGCTGCCCTTCTAGCTCCCGCAGACACGCTGCCACCTGGTGGGAAGGGATGCTCTGGGTCAGACGCTCCAGCAGAGGCACTGAGGCAGGGGAGGTCTGGAGGGGCCAGCAGAGGGCTCCAGGGAAGGCCCAGACCCTCCCCTTCCCTTCTTGGCCTCTCTCTCTCTGCTCCTTGCCTGCCTTCTCCTGAGGGCTGAGATTTCTGCTAGGGGTTCCAAGGCCTTGGGTAGTTGGGCTCCATCCCTTTTGTGCTCCTACCTCCCGGGACATGAAGTGGCCGCTGTCTATCAGCTGCTGCCCTTCCTGCTGTACATCGTGGGCACGAAGGCAACGCTCCTGGAGTTCTTGCCCTAGCTCCGCCTGCTGCACCAGGAGCCACTCAGCCCCCACCACGTCCCCCGCCATCTCCTCGGAAGAGACCAGAGCTTGCTTCTCCCGAGCCCATGCTCTGGGGGCAAGGAGATGAAACTGCCGTCAGGCCTGGGAGAGCAGCCTCAAGAGGCAGGGCCTGAGGTGTGGCTGGGGAAGGGGAGACCAGCTCCCCGAAGAGCTGGGGTGACCCCCACCCAGCAGGGCAGAGCTGGGCCAACACCGGGGCAGGATGTCACCTACAGCAGTTCCCGACAGCAACCGAGGAAGGCATGGCCCTGGGCAGCCTGCTCCAGCTGCCGACCCCGCTCCCGGGCCTTCATGTCCAGGGTCGCCCAGGCCTCCTCCACCCTGGCCAGCTGCTTGCACAAGCCCTCCTGAGCCGCAGGGTAAAGCTGGCCTAGCCGGTGGGCCTCCATCCGTACCCGGGCCACCTCCTTCTCCACAGCTGCCAGGTCCCGCTGCCACCAGAATACCTGATCAGGCCTCCCCCCACACAACCTGACCCATTTCCCTCATTCTGGAGGGGGCCTCTCTGCGTGGGGGGTGGGGGGTGGGGGGTGTCCTCTTTCCCAGGATTTCCCAAGCCAGCTCCACTGTGTTCCACATGCACCCCGGGCAAGCACTCCTGGGCTAGGAAGGCCTTCCCTTCTCCCCTCTGGGGGGCCCTCCCCCTCACCCGCAGGGAGACGTTGGGGCAGGTGCCCTCACCTCCAGGCCCCTGTGCTGTTGCTGCAAGGTCTGCATTGATGACGGGCTACGGTCACAGATGTCTCTCACCATCCGGGTGGCCTTCTCTTGCATCCATTCCTGGAGCTCAGCTGCTGCCTGCTCAAAGCCCAGGACCTCCCGGGCTATGGCCAGGCTCTGGGAGAGGGACGAGGGTCTGCTCTGGGTTGAGCTCATTCCTAGGGTCTTTCTCTCTAGAGATGTGGCCTTGTGGGCCGCCTCCCTTTAAATAACGAGGACCATGGGGCTCGGTGACTCGTTTGTCACCACCAGGTACAGAGAATGTCCCAGATGTGGCAGGTGCTCAATGAGTGTGTGATGTTACAGATGAGGGGATAGGGTCTCAGGGGGCACCGTGTGATGAGGGGATCTTTGGTGTACAAATCACGAGAAATGCGGAAATTGAGGCTCTAAGCATGGGGGATGGGTCTCTAGGAAGGAGGGCTTTGGTTTCTGGGAGGACTGGCTAGGAGGGGAGGGTCAGTTCAGGAGGCTGCCCGGGCTGTCAGGGACTTGGGGAGCAGCCTGTGTTAAAGAAAACCAGCAGCTCCAGCTGAGAACACAGGTCAGGCAGCAACCCGGAGCCCATCTGCACAGGAGAATGGGGGGTGCAGCATGTGGGTGAGGACAGATCAATACTGCGGGTGGTTTCAAACCCCAGGCCTGTGTTTAGGGGAGGCTCCAAGGGGTTCGGAAGCTGGCCAGACCGGCTTTCTGTTTCTCCCTGGAGGAGTGAACTGTGCCAGCAAGAAAGAAAATGGCTGGAGAGAGCTGGGGTGGGGGGAGGTGAAGGTGCAAGAATTTGGGAGTCCCCATCTGCCTAGTGCTAGGAATCAGAGGCAGCCCCCTCCCGCTGTGTGCATGCACGTGCACACACACACACTCATGCCCATACTCCCACGCTCCTACGCGTACCCCCGGCTGGCCTACTGGCCCCCGACCCAGGCAGAAGGCATCGATGTTCCTACTCCTTGGCTGTCCCTGGCCTGGCCTGGGGGGCACTTACCTGGATGCGGGCTTGTATTGCCCCGTCCAGCCTCTCCCAAGCAGCCTCGATGCGACTCCTCTGGGCTTGAATCTGGGGAGTGCACCTGGGTGCCATCCGTTCCAGGGAGTCTGCCAGCTCCCTCAGGGCCTGCACCTTGGCCTGCCCCAGGCTCTGAACTTCCTTTTTGAAAGCATCAAACTTCTCTTCCAACATCTGCGGGGATAGAGGGGCAAGGAGGTGGCATACAGCAGCTCACGAAGGGTTGGCAGTGTCTGAAGTCGTTCCCCTCTCAATCCCCAGCCCCACCCGGACTGGACGAGGCAGGAGCAGACTTCCCTCGACTCTGGCTCTGGCACCATGGGGATCTGCCCAGAGCCCCCCCTTCTTCCCTTCAGCTCTTGCCCTTGCCTCCCTCTCGCCCAAACGCACACCTCCTTTGCCCTGGCTCGGTCTCCATCTACTCGGCCCCAGGCTCGCTCAGGAGAGACTCACCGTGACAGCCTCCAGGTCCTGCCCGTGGTCCTGCGACTCAGCCGTGGCCGCCTTGCTGGCCAGCCAGGCCTCGAGAAGCAGGGCCTCCCGTTCCAGCTGGTGGAGCTGTAGCTGTTCCTGCAAGCCTTGCCGCCTGCCGTCCGCCCGCAGCAGCAGCCCTGAGTGGGCCTCCCTCACCGCCCGCATCTGGGCCAGTGCCCTGCCGCTGTGGCACAAAGGACAACCTGGCTGAAGCCTTTCCTCTCTAGGCCAGAACAGCCTCACGTGCCTGCCTCTGAAGGGAGAGCCCTCCCTGCACCTCCCTATGTGGGCCGGGCTTCCCCACACCTTTCCGGGTTCTGCCTGCTCTCCAGGAGGGCTGCTGTCTGCTGCAGGCTCTCAATGCGCAGGCCGAACGCCTCTAGGTCTCTCCAGGTGGCCTCCAGCCGCCGCAGAAAGGCACGCATGGCCTCGGCACTCTGGCCAACATCCTTAAGGTCCAGGACACAGCCCTGTTCTTCCAGCCAGGCTTCTGCCTCCTTGAGCTGGGGGTGCAGGGAGAGCAGTCTTCCCTGGGTCATGGCCTCTGGGGCTCCCAGCTTGGGGCACGCACGGCCTTGAGATCTCGAGCTGTGGTTTGCACCCTGGCTCCACGTGGGAATCCCCCAGAGCTTCCACGCTCCCTGTGCCTGGCCCTCAACCCTGAAGATTCTGATCTGATCTGGAATGGAACCTGAGTATCCGCATTTCGTAAAGCTTCAGGTGGTTCTGATGGAAGGCAATGACTGAGAATCGCCGGTTTAGAAGAGACAACAAAACAAAATCACACCCAACCCAGGGCTCTGGGCAACTTGCAGAAGGATGAGCTCCGGGGGTGGGAGTGGGGGTGGGGCGCAGAAGAGCACTTAGCTGAGGGAAGAGGGGACGCACAGAGAGCCCAGAATGCTGCCTACACTCTGGGTTTCCTCAGGCCCAGCCTCGCCCACCTCAGCTCCTCACCTCCATCAGGAACTGCTGGGCCTCCCGAGCCTGCTGCAGCTGCAGCCGCCTCCGCGTGGCCTCTGCCCTCAGGCCGCCCACGGCACTCTCCAGCTGCTGCACCCGGACAGCAGCCTCTGTGGCGAAGGGCCCGGCCTGTGCCAGCTGGTGTCCCTCGGCCACCACGGCCTGGGTCAGAGCCTCGTGGCTACTCATCTCATTCTCCAGGTTCTGGGGAGTGGGAGGAAGACCCTCCTCAGAGGACCCAGGTTCATGCTGGTAGCCTTACAGGATCCCACAGATCTGCCCCCAAAGCCTTCCCTTTCCTGGTCCACAAAGAACCTGGGGTGCCCCCAAAGCCTCCCAGAGGTGGAGAGCTCCCAGCACCACTGGCTAGCTGGGACTGGTGCCCGATCTGAGGTTCAGGGTGACCAGGCCCACACCTGGTGCTTCTCCTGCAGCTGTTGCACAGCGCTCAGGCTCTGTCCACAGTCCTGGGTGGTGGCCAGGGGCAGCTTCTCCCGCACCCACGCCATCTCGTCATCGGCATCCCTGAAGAACTGCAGGAGGCGGCTCCGGGTCTCCAGGGCAGCTCTGCGCTCCCGCAGGGGTTCCCTCAGGCACTCAAACCTGCAACGGTGGAGGGTGGGGACCGGACAGTCAGGGGTGGGGGCCAGGAAAGTGACCCAGCGCTCACCCACTCAGTGCCCACGATGAGGGGCAGGGGATGGCCCGGAGGAGACAAGCTGGAGGGCCGGGAGGGATGGGGGTGAGCAGGAGGCACGTGGGTCGATCTACCTCCGAAGCAGCTGCAGGGCCTGGTCTTTCACATCTTGGGCGAGGCAGAGGCCCTCCCCTGTAAGGACCTGGGCCTGGCCCCACAGCCACTGTGCCTGCCTGGTCTGCCCTTCCACGGTGGCCTCCAGCTCTCCCTGTGCCCCCAGGAGCTTGTCTAGCCCAGGCTGGTCCTGGTCCCTGACAGGGGCTCTCAGCTCAACCTCCACAGGCTCCATCCAGCTCTCTAGTTCCTCCACTCTCCGCCGGAGATACAGGGCCTAGGGCAGAATGTGAGGTGGGCACAAGGGGGAGAGGCCTAGCACCTCCCCCCCCCCCCCCGCCTCTGGCCTGTTCCCTGGCACACAGAGCCCACCTCACAAACCTCCTGCAGCATGGCTGCCTTCCTCCGGCTGTTGGCCTGCAGCTTGTCCCAGAGCTCTCCCAGCTCCCGCAGCCGCTCCCGGATGGTCTCTGAGGATGGGTGGCCCTCCTGCAGCAGCCTCTGTCCCTCCTACAGCCACACAGGGAAAACCACTAGGACTTAGGATGGCTGGTGCCCATGAACCTGTGCGGGCTCCACCCCACTGAGGGCTCGCTGTGTGACCTGGGCGAATTCTTGAACCTCTCTGAGCTCATTTTCCTTATCCATAGAATGGAGAGAACAACAGTTAATTTGTTTAAATGAGATCAAACATCAAACATTTTTAGCAGGACACCTCATGCTAGAGGGAGCCAGCCTGGGGTCAGATCTTGCCCTCTGTAGGTGGGAGAGGGTAAATTTCAAAGATGCTACACTTTGGCTCCTTTACCCACAGGCCTGCTCACTGCGGCCTTTCTCTGTCCCCTCGTGTCCATCCAAGATGGCTTTAAAAACTATCCCGTCAATAGGTGATTGAAAAGGCACTATTTTTGGAGAGGTGCCCTAGGAAAGCTACTGTTTGTCTCTCCCCTTGGGCGCTGGGCACGGTGCCTGTGTACAGAAAGGACTAGATGAGTGTCAGTCATCCGTGACTCTGGATCAGAGCCCTTGCCAGGGCTCTGCTGGTCTCCCCACGCTCTCTGGCCTGCAGGACTGTCCCCTCACCGTTTGCAGCCTTTGTCGGTGGTGGACATTTGCGTCTAGCTCAGCCTGGAGACTCTGTTGTTTCCACAGCTGGGCCTGTAGCAGAGCAGGGTCCCTCCAGCCCTCTTCCAGGGGCACCGAGTGCTTCTCCCTCAGCCATGTGGCCACCTGCACATACGCAGAGGACCAGGCTCAGCTGCCCCGGGCTCTCCCCCTTCCCCCGAACCTCTGGGCTGCCCCGAGGAAGGCTGGCCTCTCCTTCCCCACCACAACCACTACCACCCCCCAACCCAGGGGAACCTCGAAGGAATCCTGTAGGAAAGTCTGCAGCTGCTGGAGCTCCTCCAGCTGGCGGCGACGGGTCCTGGCTCGCTCTACCAGTGCCTCTTTCCTGCCAGAAGGAGGGACTCATGGGCCCTCAGGTCCCCTCCCCGGACCTGGAGCTGCTCCAGGGGCGTGCACGTGCCTCCCCATGGCCACAGCCCTTCTTCTGGACCAGTACGCCTAGAGCCCTGGGCTCCCTCTGAAAGGAGAGAACTACTCCCTCTCTTCACTAGTGCCTACCAGGGGCTGACTTGTGTCCCCTCACATTTTTAAGTTGAAGTCCTCATTCCCAGTACCTCAGAGTGGGACTGAATCTGAGGACAGGGTTTTAAAGAAGTTAAAATGAGCTGCTCAGAGCGCCCCCAACCCGCCACATCAAGTGTCACGCACACGCAGGGATGACCATGTGAGGAGAGGGGAGGACGGCAGTCTGTAAGCCAAGGAGAGGGGCCTCAGGACAAACCCACCCTGTCAGCATCTGGATTGAGGGCTTCTGGCCTCCAGCACTGTGAGAAAATATGTTTCTGGCATTGAAGCCACCAGTCTGTGGGATTTTGTCACGGCCACACTAGCCAACTAGTACAGTATCCAAACCACTAGTCTGGATCATGCACTACCCTTAGGAAGGACTCTGAGCGGGTGCCCACCCAAATATGTGTGTGTGTATGTGTGTGTGTGTCTGTATCTGCTGACTTATACGTGTGTGTACCTCTCTGTACCAGTGTATCAAATACATTGCTGTATGCACAAAAAGAGAAATTAGACCCGTGATCTAAAAAATAAATAGGAGCAAAAGCCTAACACTGCCCACATCCCTGTCGTCTCCACACCAGCGTTGAGTGGAAACTTATCTCCCCCTGCTGGGGCTACCAAAGGGTGTGGGGGTGGAGGTGCAGCAAGGCTTGGAGGTGCCGCCTCCCTGGAGGATGCCAGAAGCTCACAGGGGAGGGGTCACGGTGGCACTGTCCCAGGGGAAAGCCAGACCACCAGAAACCATCTAAGGTGATCAGGGGTCACGAGGGAAGGGTGCTGACAGAAACCAGCAAACCAGCGTTTGTCATCCGTCCATCAAAGGCCTCCTGGTAGCCAGGTGGGGGTCCCACGTGCAAGGAGCAGGAGCGAAGGGCCCAGCCCTCCCCCTGTCAGAGGGCCTGCATGAGGGCTGACAAGCACTGTGGACCCCAGTGGGCTCTCTGGAAAAGGCAGAGACCCCTGCCAGTCTGAGAGCCGGCTTTTGGCCACATCCGCCTGGCTCTAAAAGTCTGAGAAGCTGGATGACTTAGCTGAACTGGACGGACTTTTAGGAGGAAAAAAGGAAGAGCCTGGTGTCTCATGAGCTGTGCTGGGTTCATCTAAATGGGCGTGAGAAATGTGCCGACCTGCCCGAGTGGCAGGCGCCGTGCTAAGACATCAAGGGTACCTTCTCGATCCTCCCAACTACCTGAAGAGGCAGGCGTTGTTACCCCATCCTCGTAGACCTGAGACTCTGTGAGGCAAGTGCCCCAAATCCCACCACAAGGGGGCAGCACAGGAACTCAGGACACTGGCTCATGGACACTTAACCACTGGGCTCTGGCCTGGCCCTTCCATTAGGTCGCCCCTCCTTCGGTTTCCTGGGACACGTTTCTTGGTACAACTCCCTTTCATCTCCCCTGGGGGGCCACATGCTGGGCCGGCAGGGGTGCTTGGTATCGACCTCAGGCCCTGGAAAACGCTGGGGAGTTTGCTGCACCCCTCCCCCCACCCACAGCCCAGAACCAGATGTACCTCAGGAGCATGGCCTGGCACCGACCCAGGGCACCCTGGGCCTCGGGGTACCCAGCCTGGTGCAGCCTGCGGGCCGCGGTCTCCAGTGCGTTCATCTTTTCAGCCTGAGCCTCCAGGCCCCGCTCCAGCGCCTCGTGCTTCCTCAGGAGGGTCTCTGCAGCGGCCCAAGAGTCCTGGCAGGAGCAGGGAAGCCACTACCATCCGTGGGGCTGCCCCTCCCGTCCCAAGCTCTCTGCCAGCCATGCCACCCACACTCACCCACATGATGAGTCCTCTGCCCAAACCCGTCCCTCTGAGGTCTCAGGGCCGCGTTTGGCTTTAGGACAGTAATCCTTAGCCAGGGAAGGTGCTGGGGATGGGGTCAGGGTCAGAATTTTCAGGGCACATGGAGCTTTTTCACCCAACAGGAACACCCCCTCCTCTGCACTCTGGTAAGACTGTGTCAGCATGGAACCAGCTGGCCCCTGATTTTTCCAAGAAACCCCCGAGTCAGGCTCGCCGGCCACAAGGGTTGGGATGGTGGCTGGAAGACAAACCTCAGGGGAGGGACATGAGGAGGGCAGAGGTGAGGAGTCGTGGGAAGGAGGCAAGAACAGGTCAAAGGGCGCACGCTCACCCTCTCAGCTCCCGGGACATTCCCTGTGGGGCTAAGCCCCAGGTGCAGGAGAACCATAAACATGAGGGGTGAAGGCTTCAGGGCTGCAGGTGGTAGAGGATGGGGAGCCCTCCCCCACTCCCGGGGCCTGGGGAGCTCAGGCAGCACTGGCCACTGCTTTGGTAAAACCTGGGTCAGCACCCACCCCGAGACCCTTGCTGGTGGGGCAGGCCTCCTGGCTGCAGAGCCAACTTTCCATCTGCTCCACAGAACTCAGAACCAGCTGTCAAGAAAGGAAAAGGCAAAAGGAAGTGAGCAGAGGGTACCCTCGGTGCAGGTGGAGTGAGCCTGTGGGTGCCCTGAGGAGAAACCAGGGACCAAGACCTTGGCTCGAAAGAACACGTGCACAGCTGGCAAGACTTGCTGCGGGCCAGCTGGGCGCTGGGCACTGGGCAAAGCCGAGGAACAGCGGCCTCGGGGTTTGGCTTTGACCAGGGGCCGGTGGGGTTAAGGGAGGGCAGGATGGAGGCTGCCTACCTGAAGTTCCAAGGCCCGCTGCAGCTGGAGCTTGTGGTCCTGCCAGGCCCCTTCCAGGCTGTTCATCTCCTGGTCTAAGCCAGCCAGGGCTTGGCGGAGGTCGGGGAGAGCTGGGTGCCCTGCTGCGAGCAGTCGCTGCCCGGTGCTTCGGGCCAGGCTGATGCGGTTTGTCCACGAGTCCAGCTCGGCCTGTCATAAGATGGGCCTCAGACCCCCGAGGCCAGGGCTCCCTCCATGCAAGGGAGGAGGCGTGAGGCGGAACACAGCGGAGTGGGTAAGATGGAAGAGGACAGAGGCCCGGGCAGGTGAGGGAGGAAGGGCTCAGAGAAAGTTGGGACAGGGCAGAGGCAAGATGAGGTCCCAGGGTCCGGCCCTCACCTTGAGCTCCTGGTGCTCCTCCAGCCTGCGCTGGGCCTCCGCAGGGCTGCTCGGGGTGCTTTGGGCCTCCATCTCCGCCCGCAGCCCCTGGACCCAGACCAACAAGTGCCGTAGCTCGGCCTGCAGACTCTGAGCTTCGTATAAGGCCTCCAGGGACTCCTTCCTGTCCGCAGGGTTCATCAGCTAGCCCTGAGGCCTCCGAGCCCCTCCTTCCCTCGCACCCACACCAATGCTCTCCGAATCCCCTTGGCCAGACAAGGGCCCAGGGCTGGGGATTAATAGGGGGACAATACCAATAGTTATTCGAAGGGTGGAAAAATGTTCTCAGGGGAGACCAGGGTTAAGGGGAAGGGGAGAGACAGAGAGGCTCCCGGGACTCAGTCTGTGAGGAAAGAGGCCCAGGGATCCGTACCGCTTCTGGGCCTCCCTCCAGAGCTGCCACCAACTGTCCGTCACCTCCCGCTGCTTACGGCTGAGGCGGTGGGCTGTCCCAGGGCTTCTCTGGCAGACGCGGCCCACTGCCCGCTCTAGGGACTGTGGGGAAAGCTGGGCTCAGGGGCTGGGGCAGGGAGGTAGGTGGTAGTCAAGGGAGCCCCAGCTGAGGGAGGCCCCTGGCTTCTGGGGGGCGTACTGCTCAATGGAGTCTGCTGGCTCCCGTGGTCTGGAAGGCCTCCTGCCCTCTGTGGCCTGCCCAGCATCCCACAGACGAGGCCACCTCCACACCCAGCTATGTACCTCCACCTGGGCCTGGAGGAGGCCTATTTCCCGCTCCAACTCCTTGTGTTTCCGGATCAGCCTCTGCAAGCTCTCTTGATCTTTCCCATAGTCCAGGGCCTGGACCAGGGCGGCCTGGGAAGGAATGCAGCCTTACTGATTTTGCCTTTGCTGCAGCTCCCCGCTCACTGCCGAGGGGTCACCAGCCATGGGGTTTCTGTGTGAGAATCAAGTACCCCACCTGATTCCCTTCCCTGTGCCCTCTGCTGACCAAGGCCCCTTCCTTCTGTGAAGAACAATTCCCAGGAGAGACCAGGGGATGGAGTTTCTTCTGACCCAGTCATCTCTGTGTGCTGCCTCCACATACCATGTCTCAGTGGTCTCTCATTCCTTTGGGGGGAACTGAGCGTGGACAGACAGCCAGGCCTGGCTGGCTGGGGGCAGGGAGCAGAGGAGTAAGAAGAGTGAGGCAAGAGCCCCTTCACGCCCAGAACAGGGCACCATCTGTTCGCATGGGACTTCTTGGGTGGGTGGGGGGGGGCAGACAACTTCTTCACATGCCCCCCACCCCCCTGCCAGTGTTTAGCCCATGTTTCTCAGTGTTGCTGACATGCTCCGGGGCCAAGCTCCTGTGCGCTCTGGCCATGCTCAGGGACCAGAGACAGAAAAGTATGTGGGGGAGCTGTGCTCTGGCCTCTTGACCCACAGTGTTTCTAGAAGCCAAGTGGGCCAACCTCCAAGCCTGTAATGGGGGCTTCTCGGGCCCAGAGTCAATAGCGAGAGAGCCCCTGGCAGAGCCCTCTCCCTAGCCCTGAAGGACCCCTAGCAGGATCTACCTCCAGTACCCAAGCTGAAGAGAAGGGGGGGCAAGACGCATGGGAAACTCCGGGTGAGCGCCTCACCTCCCAGCTGGCACAGTCTTTTGCTACTTACTTTCTCCCCAATCTGCTCAGTGACACCATCCAGCTCTTGGGACAATGTATGTATCTCCAGGGCCCCCTCAAGCTGCTGCTGGTACCAGAGTAGGTTGCCACGGAAACTCTTCCATCTGGGAAGGAAGGCGTAAGGCTGAGTCAGAGGTGGCCCTCCCACCCCCTCCCCTAGACCCACTGCGTTCCCATCGGGGACTGGCCTGCTGTTCAGCTGCTGTCGCCGGTTGTGGATGGTCTTGACTTGCTCAGGGTCCAGGTTCTCGAGCTTCAGGGACAAGTCACTGATGCTCCTGATGTGGATGCCGTCCACGGTGTCCTGCAGGGGTGAAGGGTGAGGGCACCCGGGCAGTCACAGCACGTGGAGGGTCTGCCTCAGCCCGAGAGAGGGTGAGGAGCGGCGTGTTAAATTGCTCAGGAAAGCAAGTGATAAGAAAGCACGGATGAGAACTGAGAATAAGAGTTGACAAGCAGAGCAAAGCAAGTGGTGGAATGAAACGGCGAGCGGGGTCTCCTGGTGCAGGAGCGTCCGCACCCCTACGCGTCCTGGGCGGGGGCTGTTAGTGAGAGGGGCTTACGGGTCCACTGGGCGGGGTCCCCAGCCGCTGGAGGGAGTGCAGGGATCCTGGCCCCAGTAACAACAGCTCATATTCAGAGAGCTGGTTAAAATTCCCCAAGCACTTTCGAGGAAGGGTCTCGGCCGAGCTGGGCAGGGGAGGGGTTCCCTCTCCTTCTGCATACACCAGAGCAGAGCCAGAGGCTACCATGGCTGGTGTGTGGCAGGCCCGGGATCTAGGCCCCGCTCCTTGAGCCTCTCTGGTGCTCCCTCTACCACAGCGCCCAGCAGGGAGGCTGTGAATTCCACCAGCACCAAAGGGGAGCTCCGGGCGAGAACCTCAGCCTTCTAGAAATCGTATGTGCTGACACTGGATAGAGGAGGGGAGCGTGTTCGGTCTCTAACACCTGACTGTGACTGCATTTGTCCCATTTCTTTTATCTAGAGCACATGAGAGAGATTTTGGGGGTGCATGTGGGGGTGTGGTGAGGAGAAGCCGAGAAGCTGAATGAAGGTTCTGGGCAGCTGGAGTTTACGGTTGGATTGTCCACTCCGTCCAGGCACATGTGTATCTTTTTTTTTTTTAATTTTGAAATAATTATAGATGCACAGGAAATTGCAAGATTTCAACAACAATAACAATAAAAATAGTATAGAGAAGCCGCACAATCCCTTCCCCCAGCTTCCCCTGAGGGTAAAACCTTATATGACTGGGGCACAGAGTGGACATGCTAACTGTGGACGCAACCACGGGTTTGATTCAGAGTATGTCAGTTTCTGCACATGTGCACCTGTGTGCGTGGTGGGGAGGACAGTTCCCGGCAGTTTCAGCACACATACCAATTTGTGTGGCCACCACCACTCGTCCTGGCTCTCTTACCTAGGAGGCCAGCATTATCCCCATTTTAAAGATGGAGGAACTACGGCTTGGTGCGATGAGGGGGCTGCCTAAGCACATGCAAGTAGTGAGCGCGGGGCAGTGGCTGGAGCCCTCCCCCGACCCATGCTGTCTCACTATTCTGAGCAGTTCTGTCCCCCATGGGGACAGATTGACTGCATCTCCCCCACAGGGCCCCATACCTGGGCCCAGACTCCTGGGAGCTCTCTGAGACGCTTGCGGAGCTGCAGACAGTGCTCAAGGTCCTGGCCCAGCTCGCCCAGGTTCACCATTGCCTCCTGCAGAGGCCAAGGGGTGAGGGTCTGGGACGGCGCTCTGAGCCCCAGCACCAGGGCAGCCAGCTCCTGGAGCAGTGTTGGGGCAACTTCTTGCTGGGGCTCCCACCTGTCAGGGAGCTGGGGAGCAGCAGGCTTGTCCTTGTCCCCATCTCTCAGCCCCTCAGCCTCACCCCCAGCTCTGTCCCTGCCCGGCTGGGTCTCACCATCTCCTGGATCCAGGCGTCTGTAAGGTCAGCTCTCCGCAGGAACTCCAGAAACTTCCACCTGTTCTCTAGGTCCTGGCCCCGGAGAGCCACTGCCTGCCTCAGCTTCTGCCAGTGTTCCTGCAGCTCCTGCAGCCTCTGGGAGACCTCTCCTGCCCGAGGGGGGCTCTGTGCCAGGAGAGCCTCGCCATCCTGGGAGACAGAACACCCGGAGATCTTGCCTGTCACCCCTTCCCCTGCCTGAAACCTTCTTCCTTGGCCACCCAAGAGCCCACACTTTGGAGTAGGACTGGGGCCGAGGGCCCGTTACCTTGGTGATGGAGATTATGACCTCCTCGTGCACCTGGATCTCAGCCTCGAAGGCCTGGTGTTTTCGCAGGAGCCTCAGTTTATCTTTCAGGTCTCCAGGAGGGATTGGCTCTCTCAGCTGCCAGACTCGATCCTCAATCCAATCCTGGGCCTGGTGGGGGTTGGGGACATGAATCCCATTATGCCGGTGCTGCTTCAGTCTCCAGGGATGTCCCATGCACTCTCTTAGTTGTGCCCAGGGAGTGGACTGCTGGCCCCCAGGGCTGGGTGAAGCCGAGCTGGATAGATGCCATCCAGGGCTTCTAGCCCAGGGGGACATGCTTCAGGCCCAGCCCTGCCCCTAGCCAGAGGGTAGGGCTGGGCAGGGCCTCTGGAGGGGAGGTTGGCCTGTTCCCAGGATACCTGGCTCCCTCCCTCTGCCTCCCTGGTTCTCTCTGACCTAGCCCTCACAGGCTCAGGAGGCAGCAGGATCTCTGTTCACAGTGTCTTTGAATCAAATGTCCTGGGTCCAGCAAGGCCCCTGGGAAACCCACTGAACCTTCCAGACTTCAGTGTCCTCATCACAGGGGTGTGGTGAGGCCTGAAGGAGCGCGGGAAGGTGAAGGTCATTGGCAGCCTGTAAAATGTGGCCCAAGGTCGCCTGGGTGGCTCAGCGGGTTAAAGCCTCTGCCTTCAGCTCGGGTCATGATCCCGGGGTCCTGGGATCGAGTCCCACATTGGGCTCTCTGCTCGGCGGGGAGCCTGCTTCCTCCTCTCTCTCTGCCTGCCTCTCTGCCTACCTGTGATCTCTGTCAAATTAAATAAAATCTTTAAAAAAAAATAAAAATAAAAAAAATAAAATGTGGCCCAAGCGGAAGGCACGGAGTTGGGGGTGGCCCTCCGACCTGGGTCACAGCCCTGGTGAAGCCAGTCATGAGGAGACAGGTGTGCAAGGCTTGTCCCCGGCTCTCTGCCAGGTCCTTCACTTGAGCCCGATGCTCTAACACTGTGTGGAGCCGATCCTGCACGATGGGGCTCCCAAGTGTCTTCGCTTGCTCACACAGGGCTGCCTCCTGGTGGGGGGAGGGTTGGGGTCACAGTCTCCTGTTCCCCCATGCTGGGAGGCTGGCCCACAGGAAAGCCCTTCCCTCAGCCCAGCATGGCCCTTCCCTCAGCTGGTCCTCCCAGCAAGCCAGAACCAAACCCACAGCTCCCCCATGTGGAGCCAAGTGGCTCTGGTGTCCCTGAAGCGTGGCCCTCCTCTTGAGCCACATACCCACTTCTGCTCAGTCAGCCCCAGCCAGGCACCCCTAGGCCCACAGGCTGTACCTGTACCCTGATATTACCTGTGGGTGCACACCAAGCACTCCATGTCCCCCATTCAGAACTCTCCAAAGTTTCTAGACTCTGCCCTCTTCCCTCCCCTATCCCCCGATCTGACCATGCCCAGTTCTCTCTGAGCCTCTTACCTTCTCATCTTGGGCAGTCAGAACATTCTGGAAAGTCTTGTGTTTGCAGATCAACTGCTCTACCTCTTCCACTGAGCTCCCCAGTGCACCGGTTTTCAGGGAGATCTGGATCAGCCCATGGAGAAGTCAAATAGGCCATCAGGGACTGTCCAGAAACAGCTGGGCCCCTCGACCCCCATTTGCAGCCATATGCACTGAGGCTGTGCCCAGTCTTTGGGCCTCCCATCAAGGAAAAAAGCTGAGTCCCAGGAGGCAAGGAAGCAAGTAGGTGGTAGAGGAGAAAGGGAGAAGGGGGCGCATGGGGACGTGTGTGGTGGGGCAGGGGGAGGACCTGCCTCCTGGACCGTGAGGATCTGGTCCAGGTGACCACACTTTCTGAGGAAGAGCTGCTCCCGCTGCATAGCCTGCAGCTTCTCTTCCTTCTGCTCCCAGGCCTGGAACACCTGCTCCCGTTCATCCCGCAGGGCTCGCAGCCCTTCCTGGACCTGGGGACAGACACATGGGAAGCCTGGGGAGAGCCGCCTGTACAAGCTGACAGCCGATCTTGAGGGAAGCCCCTGACGAGAGGCCAGCGTGGCAGGGCAGGGCAGGGTGGGAGGTGATGGGGCTCAGACGAGGTCAGGGCAGGTGGGGGGGGCACAGGAGAAAGGGGCCCACCTCCTTGATGGGTGTCCCTACTACAGCCAGAAGTGCCTGCTGGCCCAGCTGCGAGGCCCTCTGGTGCAGCTCCTCCCGGGCCTCCAGTTCTGCCCGGAGCTGCCAGTGGCTGCTGAGTAGTGTGGGAAGGTCACGGCTGGGCTCCTGGGAGCCCTCTTGTCCCTGCAGCTCCCGCCACACAGTGGCGGCCCAGGAGGTGTAGTCCTGCACCTGCGGCCCCAGGAGACCCAGGGAGAGCTGGGTGAGGGCTGGGCTGGGCTGGGCGTCAGAGAGCTGGGCTCTGAGGCCCAACTCCAGCCCGCCTGTGTCCACTCGCACAGCAGAGTAACCGTTCCAGGGCAGAGCTTCTGCTGAGTCTCAGGGGCATTTTGTCACCAGGTTCCTCTGCTGTCATCCAACCTAATCTTTCCAGGTTCATGAAGTGTGCCTGTTTGCCAGCCTCCTCGTCCCCATCACCGAGCCTCCTCACCCTTTGCTTCTGGTGCCCCTCCGGCTTAGAAGCTCCTTCTCCCCACCCCTTCCGTCTCTCCCCACCTCACCTGCTCTTCAGGGTCCAGGGCCTCGTTTGCCTCACGAAGGCTTCCCTGGCACTGTGACACCTCGCTGCTCACCTTGCCCTCGGGAGATTACTGCTTTAACACTTGCACACTGTCTTCAGATCAGTGTACACAGCATGAGAGCTGAGGGGGCCTTGGATCCTTGTCCAAACACCTCATTGTCGAGGTGAAGAACGGTCAATGGCACAGTGTGTATGAGGGAGGACTCACAGAGGCCTTGCACAAGCTCACGCTGCTGGAAAGTAGCAGAGGCAGATCCCCAGATCAAGCCTTTTTGTAGGGTCAGAGTTTGGGCTTCCTGGTTTACCAGGCACTGGATCTGGGGACTTCCGAGACAGCCTGTGGCCAGGGCCCCCGTCCCAATCTGACTTCTGGAGTATGAGGCTTGTCCCCTCATCTAGAGAGGCTCCCTGAGGACAACAAAGTCCATCTTACTTAGCTTCTTCATCACCCTTCTCTCTCCATCCATGGCCCCTGGTAGATGGTGAGACACAGATGTTCAACAGATGCTAGCTTATCCCGAGGTCACTGTCTAGAACATGTGACTCTCCAGTTATGGGCTGCTTTTCCTCCCCAGGCCTGGCTGGGACCCCCATCTCCTGCTGCTCTGTTACTCACCTGGGCTGGTGTTGACTCAAACCTAAGGAGTCCCTGCTGTGTCCCATGCACTCAGTGCCCTGACAGACAGATGGGCCTGCGACAGACCTCCAGACGTACCCATGCTCCTCTAACTCGTGTCCACACTGGGTTTCCCTCCAGAGCAGGAGGGTCTCAACAGCACACGCTCGTGCATGGCAACACACACACACATACACACACGTTCATGCACACGCACGTACACGCATGCAGCCCAAGAGGACAGAGCCCTCACCGCCCTGTGGAAACGGGCCAGGAGGCATGCCCGCTCCAGCCGCGTCCTGAGCTGCTCCACGTGTAGCTTCAGGGCTTCCCAGGCCTGCCCCAGAGCCTCCTGCCTCTGCTGCATGGCCTGGGCCTGGGGCCCTGGCCCCAGCTTCTGAACTGCACTTGCAACCTCTAGCAGTTCCTGCAGCTGGGGTAGGGAGAGGAGACGGGGCAGGGCGGGGGGTGGGGGAAGGGTCACGTCCTCCTGGAGGCTGAAGGGCCTGCCCATCCCACAGAACCCTCCTCCAGCCAGGCCCTGCCATGCCCAGTAGGCCCAGTGGGAAGCCCTGGGATAGCTCGGGAAACCCAGAGGAAGAGATAGACAGGCTCAAGGGGGCCTATGGAGGCACGGGGTGGGGGGGGAGGGGTGGAGGGGAAGAGGCGGCCAGACTGGCTCACCTGCTGCCCAGCGCCCCTGAGCTCATGCTCCAGCTCCTCGTGTCTCCTCAGCTGAGCCTCCAGCCCACGCAGGTCTGGGGCCACCTCACTGGGGAGGCTTGTGGCTTTCTCCTGAGGAGAGGAGATGGCCAAGGCTGTCAGGAATAGAGGGTGGGGCATCGAGCCGGGGGTGTGTCCCCTTCTAGAAAGAATCTCCTTCCTCCCCTTGGGCTTGTACCTGGACCTGCGTGAGGGCTTCCAACAGATCTCTGTGTACTCTGAGGGTGACCTCGGCATCTTGCAGCTGGTGGCCTCGGGCCTGGGTCAGCTCCCACAGCTCTGACCAGGCAGCCCTGTCCCCAGGTGTGTGGAAGACCAACAGGATGTTAGCCATTGGCTCAGCATCTCATTCCACACTTGGCTAGTCCTGTCAGCCCTTGTCCTTTCCGGGCTGCATCCAGGACTGGCCCAGAGCTCCCCTTCGGAGCACCTTCGGAACACCGTTTCCTGCCTCAGGGCCTGCCTGGAGCCTTTCCAGCTTTACCACGAATTCAGTCCTTCATTGCTGTCATGCTCAGCCCTTGATTTCTAATCTTTGTGCTCCTTCTTCCCTCTTGTGTATGCCAGTCGCAAATGTCAATCAGCTTATAAACATTCAAGGGCAGGAGCTGCATCTTCTCTCCATTCCTCAATGTGCTCAGCCAACTCTCACTGAGCTTCTAAGGCTTTTACCAGGCCAGGCTCCATGCCAGGGGTCATGGACAAGTCAGGCCTGGCCTCAGAGTCCGCAGGCTGGGATTGGGGGTAGGGGACCCATGCCAGCCAGGTAGCAGCTAGGCCGTCTTTGCACAGTTCCTTCCCCAAGTCCTGGGAGCCAGGGGTTTGGAAACGTGTCCCTGGGGGTCCGGGCAGCCATCCCTGATCTGCATACCCAGCCTTGCCACCCTTCACAGTCCGCGGTCACCAGGAGCTGGCTCAGCCTCCCTGGGGCCAGCGCCCTCTCCAGAATCCTTGCAAGCAGACAGAGCCAGTGTGGCCCTCAGAGTGGCCTGCCCTCTCTGAACACCCCAGGAACTGCCTGCACAGCTCGCTCCCCCAAGCCAGCACCCCCGGCCTAGCCCACTGGACACTCACTGCAGGTGCTGCTGCGTCTGCTGGGCATCAGGGGCAGCCCTGTGCCTGAGCTCCTGCAGGCTCTCTGCCAGCTGCCGGCAGGCTGCCACCCGCCGGGCACCCAGCTCCACTTGCCGCTGAAACCTTGTGAACTCAGTGCAGAGGTGCTGAGGACAAGAGGGCAGTGGGTGACAGAGTGACCCCCCAGGAAGGCAGCAAGCAGCCTGGGAAGCTGGGGCCTCCTGATTGGACAATGGGGGTGGGACAGCCCTACACCTCCTCAGAAGGCCTGTCCTCGGCCAGCACTCACAGTCCCACAGCCCCCTCCTCCACAGCCCTTCAGGCCGGCCCACTGCCCCCGGCCTTCTCCCTGAGGGTTTCCTCCCAGCCCTTTCTGCTCACCAGGATGTGCTCATCGTCTTCTCCGAGGCTCTCCCCGAGCCGGGCCGCCTGCTTCTGGCTAGCCAGCCAGGTCCGCAGCTCCTCAGCCTCCCCCATGAACTCATGCAGCTTCAGAGTCCCCTCCAGCTCTCGGCCCCTGTGGGGACAGCCCGTGGTTCCCACAGGTTGGCTGCCCACTCCCCTGGGGAGAACCTGAAGGAGCTTATTCGTGGTCTCTGTGCAAGCCTGTGGCTCTAGATTCAGGGAGAAGTAAAGCCAAGGAGGGCAGTGCGGGGCAGTGGGCTCATATGCAGGGAAGCAACGGGAGCTGGGAGCCGGGAGCTGGGGGCTGAGCTCTTGCCCAGCGGGCCTTGCTGTGGACTTGACGGAAGGAGGGGAGTAACCCCCAGCAAGGGCTCCTCTGACACATCTCTATGGGCCGGGGGCCAGGGTGTCCTTCCAACTCAGGGTCATGGCACTGGAACGGTCAACCGTGGCTAGGCCCCGCCAGACCCAGAGCGGGTACAGCACCCCTTACCGTGTGGCTGCCCGTTCCCGCAGTATCCGCAGCTGCTCCCAGAGCCTCTCCCGTACCACACGCAGCTGCTCAGGGGCCCCGGGGCCAGCGAGGATTTGCGCCTTCTGGTCAAGCTTCTCCATGGAGCTCCAGCAGAGGGCCAGTTCCTGCTGCAGGGCCTGCCAGCACGCACGGACCCAGGCCCGGCGCAGACTGGATGGCTCCTTCACCCACACTCGCATCTTCCCCACCCTTCCCTTCGGCCACTGATCCTCAGACTCATCCATCTGCCCATCTACACACCCACTGATCTACCCGTCCATTCATCCCCAACCCATCCGCCCAGCCATGCGTCCAACATCCACCCACCCAATGCTTTTGGAGTTCTTACTGTGTCCTCAGAGGACTCACTATTTAGTAAGAGAGAGCTGGGTAACTGGGGCCGGGAGAGGGAGGGCACAGGAGACACTGCACTAGACCCCAACAATACAGAAGACAGCGATGGCCGGGGTTAAGTGGGCTGCCCAGGATGTCTGGGACACCGAAGCCCCACAAAGTCACGGCCCCAGGCACACCCCGTACGAATGGCTGAGAGTCCTCCATCCCAGGTCGTGGAAACACCGACCATGAGAGCTCTACGGAAACCCATGTCCAGACAAGAGGACGCGTCAGTGCCAGCTGGAACCAGGGCTGCTGAGGGGTCCAGGGCTGTGAGGTCCTGAGAGTCTTGAGCCCAGGAGGAGGGTGTGCTGGGCCTCTCTCCCTTTAACCGTGGCGGAGGAATGCTTGCCAGGGGAGGTAGGTTTCAAGAGGGCATTTGGTTAACTCAAAGGGTGACATTCAAAGTGTGGGAGGAAGAACCCTGAGGAAGACATGGGAGAAGGTGCTGGGGCAAGAGAGGAAGAAGGCAGAGAAATCCCGAGGCCACAGTGGTATCAATGGGTCAGGAGACTAAAGAAGGGGGCAGAGTTCTTCAAAGGGCTGTCTCTGAAGGAGGGAAGCCCTGGGGATGGACAGGGGGCCCTGCCAGACTTGGGGGTTGGCAGGAAAGGAATTGGCTGTGTCTTCAGGAAGAAACAGCAGGGCTCTGTGCCCCCGGGAAGGAGAATGTGCCCTCGGCGAGCATGATAGACCTCTCCTCGTGGCTCATCATCTCCCCAGGGCAGGCTGTGTGCAGACTGCCCGGGACATGGTACCTGGTTCTTCTTGATGAGCTTGGAGGTGGCTGCTTCGTCTCCACCACAGTCCTCACTGCTCACCAGCGGCTGCTTTTCCTTCACCCAGTCCTCCAGCTCCGATGCAGCCAGAAAACACTGCCAGGAATGAGGCCACCTCACCCTGATGATGTCAGCTGGGACCCTCCACCAACCCTTGGGGACATCGCACTAGGCTTTCCAGCAGCCTGTGCAGAGGATTCTGTGCCTGTTGGGGACTTGCCAGCTTCTGGGCTGCGGTTCTGCCAACTGACCCGCCCCTCTGAGAGGCCCAGCTCCTGCAGACTTCCCTCACAGAATGACCCCGGGGGCTCTCCGTGTCCCACCTGTTGGAGAGCCACAGCCTGCTGCAGGCACTGGGCCTGCGCCTCCCACGTCCGCTCCAGCTCGGCCCAGCGGCCCTCCAACTTCTGGCACTGCTCCAGAATACGCGGGGCTTCAGGGTGCCCCGAGGCCGCAAGGCTCTGTCCAGAACCCAGCACATGCTGTACCTGTCCCTGGTGGGCTCTCATCTCCGCCCCGAGCTCCTGCCACAGAACGGGATGGGGACTGCTGCCTCTGGGCTTCCCTTAGGCACCAGGCACCTCCAACAGAGCCGTGCATGCGGCTCCAGGCCCCAACTGGGGCAAAACTGGGCAGGGAGTAACTGGGGACAGAGACTTGGGAATAGGGACACTCTGTTAGTGACAGAAGGCTTCTAAGGTCTCGGAGTGGGAGGTCAGGGATCCTGGGAGAAAGAGGGGGCAACTACCTCGTGCTTGTGGCAAAGGCTCTGGGCACCGTTCAAGCACTGGGTGGAGCCGACTCTGGCCATGCGCTCAGCCACCCAAGTGAGCTCCAGGTTGCTCAGTTGGTAGAACTCATGCAGCCCCACTGAGGCCTGCAGCTGTAGGCGCCGGGCGGCCAGAGGTCCCTGCAGAGACTTGAACCTGGGTGAAGGCAGAAGAGATGGTAGATAGTGGGAACAGTGGTGGGGCGGGGGGTGGGAATGCCCTCAGGGCTTCCCACAGCCCAGCGAGGGACCCATGAGGAACAAAGCAGAGGAAAGGGGAGAGCCTCATCTGATGATGGTGAGGCAGCTGGAAAGGGCCCAGGGCCAAACACTTCACCCAGATAACCTGCTTGACTTCAGATTGTGGGGTACTGAGGATGCCTAGAATTGGGGTATCTGGCCTTCCTATCCGGGGAATGACCCTCCTCATAAGGGAAGGAGATTCGGACAAGTAGGTCGTGTAGATGCCACTGCTGGCCTCACTGGGTAAATTGTCCTCGCGTTCACGGGGTGGGCGGTAGCACAGAATGGGGTGAAGATGGAACAAGCAGGTGGGTACCTCTGTAGGTACTTCTGGGTCTCCTCCATAATGGTCTGGGAAGTGAGCCCCTGGTGGGCCTGGGAGACGAGGGCAGCCATCTTGCTGGCCAGTGCCTGACTCTCACTTTCCAGTTGGCCGTGCCGTTTCTGTAACTCCCGGCTCGAACCCAGGTCCTTCCCTGTTTCTGCACTTTGCAGTCTCCTCTCCAGCTGCTTCATCTTCTCCTTGGCATCCTGGGGAGATGCCAAGGGTCCTGCATCAGGCTCTATAGCATAGGCTTGCAAATTCTTGGACTCCAAGACCATACTGCTTGCCACTTACCAGATTCACCAAGGACCTACTAGGGACCCCTGAGTCTCACCGTCCACCTCCCACCCACCCTGTGCCCCAGAGCCTCATGAACACTCCCATCCCCTCCTGCTTCTTCCTCCAGAGGTATCTCAGCTGTGCCGACTACACCCTGGGCACCCAGGAGACAATTCTAAACTGTCAGCGCCAGGCCCCACTTGCCATCAGCCAGAGGCCTCTCAAGACGGCAGGACTCCCCAGGGCCCCTCCAGAGTTAGCAGAATACCCCAGACTCCTCCCTGCCCCTGCCTGTCCTGCTTGTCCCCCTCCCCTATCCTGGCCCAGCAGAGCCTCAGTCTCCCTCCTGTGCCCCGGCCCTCTCTTAGGCAGACCTGCAGCAGCCCCAGAAGCTGTCTAGTCTGTTGGAGCCGGTCCCCCTGCCTGGCCAGCTTGTTCTTCAACTCTTCCCACTTGCTACTCAGACCTTGGAGGCTGGCCTGCACAGCTTCCCTGGCACAGTGCCTGCCGCTCAGCAGCCGTCTCCCCGCCTGGAGTAGACACAAAGATGGAGGGAACTGTGTCGAGTTGCTTTACCACGAGGGGCCACAGCAGGCGGGACCCAGATGGCAGAGGTGGGGGGAGGGGGTAGTCTGCTACAGGTTGCGTTCTCCAGGTTGCAAGGGCTCAAGCATTTCCTGTAGCCCCCGATCTGTAGGCAGCGGTGGGCAGGCTCTGGGCTGATGCCCCTGAGGTGAGCAGGGTGAGCCCGCAGCAGACTGAGGTAGGGAAGGCTTTGTTCAGATGGAAGTGGCAGGTGCTGGAGCTGCCCTGAGAGCTGGGGGCGGGGTGGGGATGGTGGGAAGACATGAAGGGAACGTTCTGGGCTGGTTTGGGCACCAAGACAGAAGGGTATCCAGCAGAGTGGAGGAGGAATCTGGGGTATCCTAATTCCGAGGTGACTGAGAACGAGTCTTCTTTCGGTGAGTTTGTTCCATGAAAACAGGCCATCCAGCTGGGCTGGGGATTTGAAGAGGCATGAGCCCCGCACTCTCTGTCTAGCACCCCCACCTGCTGCAGGCCCTCCATGTGCTCAGAGGAGGCCAGCAGCTCACGCTTGGCGGCTTCATGCCACGCGGCTTGCTGCAGGATGTCGCTGGGCTCTTGGGAAGGCTCCTCCGCTGCCCTCAGGCTCTTCTCCTCTATCCATAGCACCAGCCCCGCCACATCCTGCTGCCATTCCTGCCCAAGAACCAGGAGAAAATGGGTTGCATGAGCCAGGGGGAAGGGCTGATGCATGGACCTCTAGAGAGAGGGATCTCATGGACCCCCTGGGAAACAGCAGGACGCAGTGTGCAAGGTGGGGCCTGGGTTGCCACTCACAAGTGGGGACAGGGAAGCGGAGATGGGGAGGGAAATGTTCCCCTCACAGCAGGAGGAGGTCTGGGGAGGGACAGCCTGGGCTCCCCATGGTGTCCTGTGCCCAGAAAACAGGAGTCCTTGGTCAGTCCCCACCACTCAGGCCACCTCAGATCACATATGGCCATTTCTCTCTCCTAATAGGCTTATGCCACAGGAGGCCTGTGGACCGGCACAGCTCTGAGTTCCCATGGGGGCTGAATAAGTCTCTGACAGAGCCGAGGTCTGCGGTGGGTGCCCATGGCCCAAGCATGAGCCCAGAGTGTGGCCCAAAATGATGGGCAAGGGGAGTCGCCAGGTGAGGGAGGTCAAGGGAGTTTATCAGGACTTTGTTCAGTCCTGCCTCAAAAGTGTGGCCTCAGCCTGTGAAAATCAGAGCCGTAACACAGGTCCCACAAGAGGGGCTATGGGGGTCGGTGGCAGAACAGAACATGTGGGAAGGTGCTCTGCAAACCAGAAAGGGCTCTGCATTGTGCACTAGTGTTCACGCAGCAGGGGCTTCTTAGGCCCTCCTCCCGGGAGGCCTCGTCCACCTGGGCTGGCCGCCTCACCTGCATTTGGAGGGAAGCCAACAGCCGCCTCCTCTTCTGCTCGCTCCTCTCCTGGACCCTGGTCCACTGTGCCTGGACACTCTGCAGCTGTTCCCGGACCCTGGAGGCCAGGTGGAATGGGGGAGGGCTGGGGGGAGGGCTCGGGGGTAGGGGACTCAGCTCAGGGCATGCCCCGCTGCCACCTCGCTGCCCACACCCTCTCCCAGCCTCCAGGCAGCAGGCCATACAGGGTGTGCCCTGTGCCCATGGGCCTTGGCTCACTTGTGTGCAGCAGGGTGTTGGCTCAGGGCCAGCTTCTCACCACGTGCCCGCAGAGCCTCTGCTCGATGGCCAAGGATGCCCAGGAGCCGCCCAAAGTCCTGGTGCTGCTGCAGCAGGCTCTGGGCCTCCCTGACATCGTCCTGAGGGGGCAGAGGCTGGGGGTCATGCTTGGGATGATGGGGTCAGCACCATCTTGCCCACTGCTGGCCCCAGGGCCACCAGCAACCCCCACCCCAGCCCCTGCCCATCTTCAAAGCTTCCCCCAGTGATGGGGAAGCGGCCCTGCAGCCTCGTATCCCTGGCCCCCTACCCCAAGCTTGTCCTGCTGCAGGAAGGCCTCGTGTCTGGCACAGGTGGCAGTGAAACCATCGACATCTCCGCCAAACCTCTGCAGCTCCAGCCCCTCCTGCAGCCGCTGCCGTCTCTGCTCCCAGGCGGCCTGCAGGCCCAGGCCTTGCTGGTCCAGGAGCCTCAGAGTGCAGGCCACCTCCCGGGAGTCCGGGGAGTCCAAGGCTGAAAGGGGCTGGCCCTGAGCCTCCAGCTGCTGCAGCCTGTCCAGGACGACAGGCGGAGTGTCAAACCCCATCTGCACCTCTCACTGCCCCTTCCTCCCCTCTCCCTTGGTCACTCACTTTGGAGCTCTGATAGAGGGCTAACTGGCAGGGGGGACCTGAGGCTAGTTAGACCCAGTGGCGCACTCATCCCCTAGGACAGCTGTGCCCTAGCTCACTAGTGAGGCGCAGACCATAATGGGCCAGGCATGCTGCTGAGGTCTCATGGCGGCCACGCTTCCTGCTGGTCACACACTTGCTCCAGGGCCCCATCCCACTGGCCATGCCCAGGCAAGTAGAAGAATCCCTCAAACTGCAGCCGGGCCACCATATGTCCATGGACATGAGAAAGGGCGCCTCTCTCAGCCAGTTGAGCACATGGGCACACAGCTTGGGGACAGGTGACACCTTTGTGTGGATTAGGAAAAGGCTCTGCTTCCTCTGAGGTGAGGCAACCTCGACCCATTAGTAGAGTCTGGAAACAGAGGACAGGATGGATTCGGTGCCCACTTGGCTACCTTCGGGCTCCCCTGTGCGGGCACAGCCTGTGGACTGTGCGAGGTGACCCTCCCTGCCTGACAGAGCTGGACTGTCATCCCCGCAGGACCGATGGTCTAGCCAGACTGGGGAGGAGCCATCTGACTCTGGGAGCCTGTGGGGTCTGTGTCATCCAGAAAGGAGTACTCAAAGCAATCCATCAGGCTCACCTGGATGGGGTATGGCCAAGTCTTCACTTGACAGAACCTTCCGGGAAGCTAAGATTCTGCCCTGCATCCCACTGCACCCCACCCCCAGAAGTATGCAGGATGCCTGACCAGTTCTTGGTTACATCCCCCTCCTTTTTTTTTTTTAAGATTTTATTTATTTATTTGACAGACAGAGATCACAAGTAGGCAGAGAGGCAGGCAGAGAGAGAGAGAGGGGGGAAGTAGGCTCCCTGCTGAGCAGAGAGCCTGATGCAGGGCTTGATCCCAGGACCCTGGGATCATGACCTGAAGTGAAGGCAGAGGCTTTAACCCACTGAGCCGCCCAGGCGCCCCTGCATCCCCCTCCTTAAAACCTGCCCCAAGCACCTGCTGGATCCTAGGTTGGCCTACTCCCCTGGGTGACACCCTGCTTCCTGCCTCTCGCTTTCTGGTGGCCTGTCCCCTGAAGGCCGCCTTATCTGCCCTCCCCTCCTGACCTCTCCTGTTGCAGCTGGATCTCCGCCAGCAGGTCTGTGTGCTCCATCAGCAGCTGCTTGGCTGAGGCCACATTTACCACCTTCTCCTCGCTGCGCAGCTGAGCCCAGATGTCTTCCGCCCACAGCAGCAGCTGCTGGCTCTCCCGCAGGAAGCTCTGCCGCGCCCGCGCTTCAGCCCAGGCCCTGGCCTGTTGGGCCACGTGCTGCTGTCCCCGCTCCAGCAGCCGCCATAGTGGCTCCACCTGTTCTTGCAGGGACCGGCTCTCTGGGGGGCCCAGCTCCTCAGTCCTGGGAGATGGGGTCCACCGCCTTGTCAGGGCTCTGCCCCAGACCCCTGGTGTCCAGGCTCGGATTCCCCAGGGGAAGGAGTGGTGACCCCTCATTCCCATCTCCCCCCTTGCCCCAGGGGCAGAAAGCCTGTGTGGCTCGCCCTTTCTCCATGGGCATTTCCTTGTACCCTTCCCCCACCTGTGTCCCGTCCTTCAGACAGCACATCCTGCCCGTCCTCCACTTTCTGTCCCATTCCTCATTCCCACAACCCTGTTCAGTCCTCCCCTACCTCCCGGGGCCCTGTCCCCATGCCAAGCCCAGGCTGTACTTCATGGATGCCCTTTGCAGGTAGTGGACTCTCCTCTCCAGTGTTAGCATCTTCTGCTGGGCCAGCTGCAGGGTGCGGTGGCTGTCCTTGGATTGCCCCAGATCTAGGGTTTCCAGCTGGAGAAGCAGTTCTTGCAGTTGGACGTGTGTGGAGCCACACTCGTGCAGAAAGGTGCACACATCTGCAGTGTGTGCCAGTTGTGTTTCCTTCTCTTTCTTCAGGGCTTCCAGCTGCCCCCACCTGAACAGAGGGAGCAGGGATGTCTCCATCCCGGGACCTTGGCCGGGGACTCATACAATGGCTGCTACCAGGATGGCCATTCCCACACCCTCTCCTCCCTGTCTCTGACACACCCAGTGTTTCCTTCTGGCATCTGGGGAGGTAGATAAGCAGGCTCCACAGGCCTGGGAACTGTATCCAGCCCGTCCTGCACTCCCTCATTCTTACCTCTGGCTCAGTTCCTCCTGCTGTTGCTGGATTTTGGGGGTAACTTCGGGATATCTCTGCTTTAGCTGTTCCGCATTGCTGCTGACCTCAGCCCAGTAGCTCCTTCCCACAGCCAGGGTAGTAAGGAAGTTCTGGGGAAAGGAAGACCCAGGCCTTGAGGGCTTTTTTTCTCTTCCTACAACTGCCCTCAAGACTACAAATTACCTCAGACATGGTCTGCTGCCTAGGTATTTGAACTGCTTCCCTCTCAAAGGATTGGGATTTCTGCCCTTAAAGGGCTGGAGGGCTTTTTAAAAATTCAAAGATGAGGCACCTTGGTGGCTCAGTGGGTTAAAGCCTCTGCCTTCAGCTCAGGTCATGACCTCAGGGTGGGATTGAGCCCGGAATCAGGCTCTCTGCTCAGCAGAGAGTCTGCTTCCTCCCAGCCCCCCGCCTGCCTCTCTGACTACTTGTGATCTTTGTCTTTCAAATAAATAAATAAATAAATAAATAAATAAATCTTAAAAAAAAAAAAATCAAAACCAGGTATCCAAACTAGAAAGAAGTAAAACTGTCACTATTTGCAGAAGATCATGTATTATATACAGAAACCATAAAGACCCCACCAACAAATTGTTACAACAAATGAATTCAGCAACAGTGTGGGGCACAAATCAATCTACAGGGATAGCTGGCATTTCTGTACACTAATAATGAACTATCAGAGAAATTTAAAACAAACTCACTTACAATTGCATTAAAAATAAGATACCTAGAATAAATTTAACCAAAGAAAGACCTACACACTGAAAACTATAAGACTCTGATGAAAGAAACTGAAACACACACACACACACACACACAAATGGGAAGATATACCATGTTCATGGATTGGAGGAGTTAATATGTTAAAATGTTTGAACTACTCAAAGCAACCTACAAATTCAATATAATCCCTATCAATTCCACATCATTTTTCATAGAACTAGAACAATCCTAAAATTTGTATGGAAACACAAAAGACTGCATAACTACAACAATCTTGAGAAAGAACCAAGTCAGAGGCCTCATGCTCCCTGATTTCAAACTATATAGTTTACTATAATAAACTATACTAATTATTTATAATAAGCAAAACAGCATGGTATTGGCATAAAAACAGACATATAGATCAGTGGAACAGAACAGAGAGCCCAAAAATAAACCCATGCACATAGGGTCAATTAATTTATGAAAAAGGAGCCAAGGATATACAATTGGGAAAAAAGATAGTCTCTTCAATAGTGCTGGGAAAACCAGACAGCCACATGCCAAATATGAAACTAGACCCTTGCCTTACACCATAAACAACAAATTCAAAATGTTCAACACCAAGAGCAAATAATCTTTCTTCAAAGAAGACATACAGATAGCCAACAGACATATGAAAAGATGCTCAACATCACTAATCTTCAGGGAGATGTAAATCAAAGCCCCAACCAGATCACCAGAGAATGGCTGTTCTTGAAGAGACCGGAAAGAAGTGTTGGTGAGAATGTGGAGAAGAGGAAGAAAGGAAACCCTTGTGCACAATTGGTGGGAATGTAAATTGGTGCAGCAACTATGGAAAAGAACATGGAGATTCCTCAAAATATGAAAAATAGACCTACCATATGGTCTAGCAACTCCACTTCTGGGTGTTTATCCAAAGAAAGTGAAAACACTAATTTGAAAAGACATCTGCACCTCCATGCCTGTAGCAGCATTATGGGCAATAGCCAAGATAAGGGAGCTGCCTCACTGTCCACTAATGGATGGACAAAGAAAATATGGTATATACATACCTACCGCATCCAAAAGAATTAAATATTTCTCTCATACCATAAAAAAAGAATGAAATCTTGCCATTTGGGACAATGGGAGGGACCATGAGGGCATTCTGCTAAGTGAAGTAAGTCAGATAGAGATAAATACTGTATGATCTTACATGTATGGGGGATCTAAAAACACAAAATAAAACCAAGACAGACACAGAGGACAGATTGGTAGCTGCCAGAGGTAGGGAGTTGGGGGTGGGTGACATGAGTAACAGGGGTCAAAAAGCGCCAACTTCTAGCTATAAAATAAGTCATGGGGATGGAATGTCTAGCATGGGGACTACAGTTAATCACACTGTGTTGCATATTTGAAAGTTGCTAAGAGAGCACATCCTGAAAGTTCTCATCCTAAGGGATGCCTGGGTGGCTCAGTTGGTTAAACATCTGCCTTCAGCTAAGGTCCTGATTCTAGGGTCCTGGGATTGAGTCCCACATCAGGGTCCCTGCTCAGCGGGGAGCCTGCTTTTCCCTCTGCCTGCCAACTCCCCTTGCTTGTGCTCTGACAAATAAATGCCAAGAAAATCTTTAAAAAAAAAAAAAAAGTTCTTGGGGCGCCTGGGTGGCTCAGTGGGTTGAAGCCTCTGCCTTCGGCTCAGGTCATGATCTCAGGTCCTGGGATCGAGCCCTGCATCGGGCTCTCTGCTCAGCGGGGAGCCTGCTTCCTCCTCTCTCTCTGCCTGCCTGTGATCTCTCTGTCAAATAAATAAATAAAATCTTAAAAAAAAAAAAACAGTTCTTATCCCAAGAAAAAAATTATGTAACTATGTGTGGTGATGGCTGTTAACCAAACTTATTGTAAATTGTACCTGTGTATTCAGTCCTTATGGTAATAATAGAACGTTATGTGTCGATACTAACTAGACTTACAGTGGTGATCATTTCACAGTATCTACAACTATCCTACCATTATGTAGCATCCCTGAAACTACTGTAATGTCACATGTCATTTATGCTTGATAAAAAAACTTCAAAGCCAGACCCCTTGCTCCTCCTTCCCAGACAGGACTAGAGTGAACATGGACCAGTCAGGCACAGGAGCGAATAATGGAGAGGCAGGAGCAGGCAGGAAGGGAGAAGGACGGGGGATAAGGAGAGGCAGCAGGGCCGAGCAGCTGAGAACCCCCCATCCTTGGTGAGCGGTACCTCATATGTGAGCTGAGTGACCTCCAAGTTGTGGGCCTGGGGCTGCAGTGTTTGGAGCAGTGCTGTCTGGTTCTCCAGCCAGGACCGCAGCTCCCCACAGAAGCCATGGAAGCCCCACAGAGCTGCTGCCTCCTCCAAGCGTTCCCTGTGGTGCTGAGGAGAGGCCGGCCCAGGGGTTGTGGTGGGGGTCAACTTCCCCATGGGGCCCTCAGAGTGGTCCTGTCACCCTGATTCCCCCACTGGTGGGCCCAGTGCCCTCTGTCAGAGGACCAGGGGAGGAAGCTGACAAGAGCTCAGCATCGGGTCAAGGACCCTGGCAGAACGTGTCCTCTTGATCTAGCCCTTGGCTCTTAGGTAGGGACCTGGCTCTGCCTAGCTTGGTCCACCTCCTTTCCAGGCTCTCCTCCTGCTGCCTACCACTCCTGGCTTCACTGCTGGGCTCCAGGCACTCTGGCCTTTACTCCTCCTGGGCCTCCTTCCTGCCTTGGCTTAAGTCCTGCCTAGGCCATTGTGTCCCTCTCTCCTCTGCCCACCCCCCCCCTTTACCTGCTCTTAGCCCCTCTTTGTTCCAGTCTCAGCCCAAGTATCCCTCCCTCAGAGATGCCCTCCCCGTCTGCCAGCCTGACCTGGGCTCCCATCACACCCACAGCTGTCTATTGACTTCTCATCTCCTCTGCCAGCACATAAGCTGCTTGCAGCCAGCATGCGTGTCCAGTAAGGGCTCCGTCCCTGGGCTCCCAGCTCAGGGTCCGGTAGAGAGTAAGCGCTTCATGAACATTTCTAGAACAAGAATGTTACCTTTGCTAGGGCCTGCAGGCCCTCATAGTCCCGGCTCAGGCAGTCCTGTGTCTGGAGTATGGTGTTAGGGTCAAAGATGGTGTCAGGATCAGCCGAGAGGGCCATCTTCCAGGTGCCGGGGGGGCCAGAGTGGCAGGAGACCTCACTCCAGGTCCCCAGGTGGCTTAGACCTGTCTTTGGAGAGCTCAGGGCAGACACCACCTGTGCTGACAAGACAGAGGGCAGCACATCCACTGGGGCTCCCCTAAGCACAGAAGGCTCCACATGGTGCTGCCAGGGGTCGTCCCTGGGCTGGTAAAAGTGAAGGGGGGCATCCCAGCAGGAACCTGGTTAATGCCTGGAAACTGGCGGGCAAAATGAGCAAAGCCGGACGTACTGGACGGCTTTGGACGTACTGTTTTGGACAAAGCTGGACGTACTGGGTGGGCAGATGGGATGCCACGCACTGAGCTGGGCAGGAGGCAGGATGTTGCGGGGGAGGGGTTCTTCCCCCAACCAGCCCAGGGGAAGCCCAGTCTTCCACAGTCCGCGGCCACAAAAGCCCTCCCATCTCCACCTTCTGTGTGGTCACAGGAAACGGGCCTCGCTGAGATCACGCGAGCATTTGGAGCCGGAGACCCGTAGTTCTGTAGCTGGCCCCCACGCACCGTGAGCGACACCTGCGCTGCGGCCGCGCGTGCCTGTTCATTCAGCTGCCGCAGCTCGGCCCCAAAGGCCTGAATCTCGCGCTCCAGACGCCGGTGGCGAAGCAGCAGGGCCTCGGTGGCCGCCGGGTGCCGTCCGCAGAGGGCGCTCTCCAGGGCCGACCGCTGTTCCCGCAGCCACGAGGCCGCGTCTGCCGCGTCCGCCAAGTACTGCCGGGAGGAGGGCAGGCTGTGCACTGGCCGCCCCGCACACGCCCGCCGCCGCCCGCGGCGCACCATCCCGCTACCTGCTGGGCTAGCAGAGCAGCCTGCAGCCGCACCCCCCGCCTGGCCGCCCCAGCCCGGAGCCGCTGCCACGTGCCCTGCAGCGCCTCGGCCCTCTCACGCAGATCTGGCCGCGTGGGGGGCCCGCGGGCACTTAGGTCGCATCCCCTCCGCAGGAGATCAGTGCACACGTTCTGGTGGTGGCGCAGCTCGGCTTCCACGGCCTGGCAGGGTGCAGAGTAGGGATCTGGGTGAAGGGAAGGGAAGAAGGGGGCCACAAGGTGGGGACGGGCAGGGCGGCAGATACCTTGTGTTTCTGCAAGGCTGCTCTGATCTGGCTGAGGTCTAGGCCCAGGGCCTCATCCTCCACCAGCTGCCCATGCTCCTTCAACCAGGCTTCCTCCTCCTCACAGTGGTGCAGGAACTCCGCCTGCTGCAGGCTCTGCTCCAGCAAGGCCCGCCTGAGGGAAGGCAGGGGCCCCAAAGGGATTGGGGAGGGCTCCCCACCAGACTCAGACACTTCCCCTGAGACAAGAGTTTTCTTGTTCCAGATGACTTAGCAGGGGACCCAGAAGACTTGGGAGTGAGGGACAATGTGGAGAAAGTTGCCAAGTCAGCAGTATTTTTAACGTGGGCAGGAGGTAACTAGGTTACACGAAGATTCTGGAGTAGGTATAAGAGTGGGATGAGCTCTTACCGGACCTTGACCAGAGACACCAGGCTCCAGTGGAGCTGGGCCAGTGCCTGGGCCTTGGCCTGCAGCACCCCCACACCAGTGCCCAGGGAGGAGTCCAGCTCCGAGGTCTGGAGGGCAAGATGGCGCACATGGGCTCCGTGGGCGGACACCTGGGCCTCCAGCAGATCATGCTTCTGCAGTAGCTCCATGGTCTCTGTCAGCTGCTGCCCACAGGCTGTGGAGCTGGCCAGCACCTGGCCGGGGGTGGACAAGTGAACATTGCAGCCCCATAGTGCTGGGTCCCCATGAGCACCTGTGCTGGTGCACCTGCTTTTTGGCCTGGGTGAGGGGGATGTCCGCTGGTACAGGGCCCACCTGGAGCTCCTTGAGCTGATTGGAGGCACTCTCCACCCCGTGCAGCAAGCCCAGCATAGCCTGCAGGTCTGCCATCTGCTTCTTCTGCCCTTGGAGGCGTTCAAGAAGTCGCTCCCAGCGCCCAGTGATCTCCAGTTGCCTGCAGTGCATGAGAATAAGGGCGGTCTTTACTGGGCTGCTATGGGGAAACCACCTTGGGGGCTATAGCTGGTGGTGGACTTGGTGGTCAGGGAGGAGCCTTGGAGCATCGTATTCTTGCTTCTCAGACACAGAGAAACCAGAGGAAGGGTCTGTGAGGTTCAGGTCTTCAGGGCCCCCAATCCTTCTTTCCAGGCCCTATCTCAGATGATAGACAGCAACTCCAGCCTTCTAAGTGCCTGTGCTAAAATCTGGAGAACTCACTTTCTCACACCCCGCATCTGGTCTGTCTGCAAGTCTCCCTGGGTTCAAAATATTTCTAGAATCCCACCATTTCTCATGGCCTCCATTACTTCTCTCTGGCCTAAATTATTGTGCAGCCTCCTATGTGGTCTGCTTCTGCCTCTTCCATCCGTCCCCGACATGGCCTCCAAAGTGATCACTGTAGAAGAGGAGTTAGACTGTGGCACTCCTCAGCTCAGGCTCTCCCACGACTCGTTCCCCTCTGACTAAATCCCGTCTTTAGGGCAACCTACAGAACCCAGCATGCTGTCTGCCTCCACCCTTTGGCCCTGTCTTTCCGGGACCTCAGCTGCTGCCGGTCCCTTTGGTCAGCACTGGCCTCTGTGCTATCTTTTACAGGCACTGCACCAGCCATTCCTGTTGCCTGGGAGAGTCTGTCCCATCTGTATGGCTGCCCCCTCACTCCTCGCTGGTCTTTGCTCAAAAGTGAACCTCCTCTGACCACCCAGTCTACCTTCCTCTCCCTCTGTTGGCACCTTGTAATCTCCTATGCTTTATCACTATTTTTTATCATTTTGTATATATAGTTTGTTTTCCTTAGACGTGTGTAAGCTCTGGGAGGGGAGGGATTATTGTTTGTCCTCTTCACTACTAAATCCCCAGCACTAGCCCAGTGCTCGGGAAATAGTAGAAGCTCAATAAATGTTTGTTTAGTGAGTGAATTAATAAGAAGTATGTAGAAAGGGTGGTGGTTTACCAAAAGGGGTTCATTACAGATGCTGGAACTTCAGGCATTGGCAGGAGTTTGAGCTTCCCAAGGGGAGCCCTTACCATATCACACCTCTATGGCCAGGAATGGGCACACGTAAAGATAAGGGTATGATAGGAAGGACTTACCCTGTTTTAAGGATAGTTTCCTTGCCCCGGGCTCACCTGCAGGCCACCTCCTCCCAGCCAGGGTGCTGCTGCTGTCGGAGGACATCTGTAATCTCGGCCAGGGCCTGGAAGCGCCCCTCTTGGGGCAGGATGCTGGCCTCCAGCATGCCCAGTCTCTGGGCAGCTACCTCCACTGTGGCCAGGCTGGCTGGTGGGGCTGCAGCTGCAGCCTGGTCCAGCGTGTGCTCTGTGTCCATCAGGAAGCTCTCCCTGAGGGCAGCCTTGCGCTGGAAGCGCCGGACCAGGGTTTCCAACCGCTCGAGTTGCAGGATTCTCTGCAGCAGGGCCTGGCTCCGGGAGGCCTCCGCCCGCTCCAGGCGTGCCCAGCACTGGGACAGCTCTGCCGGGCCCAGGCCCTCAGGAGGCAGGAAGGGCTTGCGGTTCTGGGCCCGAAATGAGGTCCGCAGCCGGAAGAGCAGGGCCTCTGTGGCCCCTCGCTGCTGCAGCCGTGGTGGCTTCTCCTGGGTGCGGAAGCGGGCAAAGGCCACCAGGAGCCGGCGCATGGCGGGTAGGGAGTTTGGGAAATCGTGCGCCTCCAGCTGCGCCTGCTTCTCCGCAATCCAGCCTAGCAGGTCGCCCACAAGCTGCTTGTACTGGGTCTGCAGCTCCTCCGTCTCCTGGAGCTGAAGCAGGATCTGGAGGAGGCAAGGGCACAGGGCAGCACTGGGGCACAGGCCCTGGGATGAAGGCACTCCCCTTTTGGCTGCTGAGTCGACCACCAGGGTTCCCAGGGTGGGTGGCAGCTCCTTCCCCCAAGCTGAGGTTGCATGAAAGCGGGGTTCCTCCCAGCCCCCAGAGAAGCAGGTCTGCCTGCATTGCACGCTTAGACCCAGAAGCACGGGGCCCCCATCCTGGCTTCCTCCATCTTATTTTACCCCATTTGGTCTCATGTCCGGGAGTCCCGTTCTTTTTCTGAGCCATCCTTCTCTTCCCTGAGGCCCCCACATTCCTAAAGCAGCTCAGAACCCTTGGCCTCAATCGTCTCCCTCATGCCCAACTGAGACACCAACCCTAAGAACAGCCTTCCCAGATCTCTGCACCTGCCACTATGTCTGGAGAGGAAGAGAGCTCCCCAAAACTGGGACTGAGCTCAGCAGAGCTGCTTCTGTGCCTGTCCTTACAGAGTCTGGCTCTCTGAGCCTTTCAGTCCCATTAAGAGCTTAACAGTCTAAGAGCAGAGGGAGTGGGAGGGCTGGAGGCAATGGAGCTCACCTGGCTTTCCCTGTGCGCCAGACCCCGTGCTGGGCACTGTGCCCAATACCCCCGAAAACTCATGACAGCCTTCTACGACCCCAGGCATTATTGTTGCCATTTGACAGAGGAAGCACAGAAAAGTTAGGGGACATGATCAGGGCCACACAGCTAGGAAGTGGCAGAGGCAGGCTTCAAACTCAGGTGTGTCTGACTCTGGAGCGCATGCTCACCCCACCTCTCCTTGATGCCACCTTCCCTTTGTCACCAACCTTAGCAAGTCTCCTCTGGACCGTCTGCTCCTGGTGCAGGCGGGAGAAATGATGGTAGTAGAGGGAGACGTAGGTCATGATGGAGCGCTCATCAGGCTGGAGGGCCGCCACGTCCTCGGGGTCCAGCAGCTGAGCAATGCCCAGCTCCTGCTCAGCCACGTGGAAAGCCAGGGCAAGGTTTTGCAGTGGACGCTCCGGACGCAGGGAACAGTAGTCAAGCAGGTCTGGTCTGGACAGAGATCAGGCAGAGCTCCTCACCAGAGTCACTTACTGCTTGGGTCTAAGGAACTTGTTAAAAAGGCCAACCATCTCCTGTCGGCTGTTTACACCTGACCATACATTAGTTTCTCCTGTTGGTAATCTGAGCTGGTCATGAAGGAATCAGGTTCTTGGGGTGGGGCATGTTAATTTCCCTCAGGCACCAGGGTTCTGGGAAGGGGGAGAAGCTCCCGGCTTGTTTCCCGGCTACTTGCCGCCGGGAAGAGGACTGAGAATAGAGTCAGGGACACAGAAAGTGGAGAAGGGCAAGGGTCAAGGCAAACTGGGCCAACTCCCCCACGATTTCCTAGGGACAGGGGAGGGCCAAGGCTATCAGCCTGCTCTACCTCCGTTCGTGGCGTGCATGGGCCCCAGGGATGTGGGAGATGGGCAGGTTCGGGACCCAAGCCCATTGTGGGTGTTGGCTTAGTGGTGGGGGCCTCCAGGGGGAAGGCTGAGAGGCTGAGGGCGCCGGGTCTGCTCTCCCTCAGGCGCACCTGTGTGCGTGGATGAGGGCCCCGAAGCTGAGCCCGTCACTCCAGCTGCGGGAGAAGTCGGTGATGTTGACATTGGCATAGCAGGCCGTCTTCCTCTGGCACCAGACCAGCAGAGCTTCCTTGGCGGACAGCAGCGCTGCGCTGGCCCCAAACTCCTCCTGGTAGGGCAGGACAGCGGGTCACCATGCAGGGACTCTGGGAAGGCAGCGGGACCCGGGGGCCTCGGAAGAGGCGGGCTGGGCCTGCTTGTGAGAGCAGATGGCTCTCCCTTGCACTGATTTCATTTGTGGTGGGCGGGGACTGGGGCTGAGGGAGAAAGATCGTCCTTCCAAAGCAGAGTGCCTGAACGCTGTCACATTGAGCAGCTGGCTTTGAGTCACCGCTGGTGACCACAACAGCGGGAGCTGCCATTTCTCCAGCCCTTCTCGTGGGCGGGGGGCACTGGGCTAACAATGGGCCCCACGAAATTGAGGCTGGGATTTGGTAGACTGGCTCCTGGTCCCCGTGGGCTGTCTGCCAGCCAGGCACAGGGCCGTGGCTTTCCAACCTCTCATGGCCCCATGAGGGGGACACTATTACTATTTCCATTCTAGGGATGACACAAGGAGGAGCAGAGGGGCAAGGAGAAGGCTGCCCAGCATCCTTCCACTAATAGGCTTGCCGGTCCGGTAATGGCTGACAGCCTGCCTCTGACGGGTGAGCGCCCCCTGTCTGCCACCTCGATGCCTCACAGGGCGGCTGAGGGCAGAGCCAGCACAGCGTCTTCTGGGCAGGGCAAGGATATCTTCCTCTGGTTTCAGTCCCCTCTCGCCCTTGATGTTTCTCTTATTGAGTTTCCTTTACTCTGTTCCTCTTGGTTCCACTTGCCTGCACCCCTGGCTTGCTCTCTCTCTTCCCCTCAGTGCTTCTCTCCCCTCCTTCTTCCTGTCTACTCCCCGCCTCTCCCCACCACTTCCAGCCTCCATTTTTGGTCCCTGTCCTGCCCTCGGTGGGACTCTCCTTCTACCCACTCCCTCCCTCACCCTCACCGCCCCAAAGGCCCCTCTCCTTCTTCCTCCCCAACTCTAACTGGGGTTGAGGCCAGTTAGAAATTCACCCAATCATTCATCGCATAGGTGCGAGACTCTGGGGACACATCCAGGCAAAGCTCCTGCTGTCCTGGGGCTCATGGTCACATGATGGGGGTTTCAAGGGTCCTCCTGGATTTGAGCCAGATCTATGGCTTCTTTTCATTAGGGTCTCGTTTTCTAGGTTGGCTTTTATATCCTAGTGGAATTATTAGGTGGGGTTTTGGAAACCACCAAACTGTGAAAATTGATAAATATAAGAACTTTATGTTTTTACTCTTTTCAATTTGGTTGTGGGAGAACAAGCGGAGGATGGAGGACCATCTCTTTGGTGTTCGGGATACTGGGGATTTGGAAACTTCTGGGGCTGGGACTCCCTCCACGTGTTTAATTTCCTCCAGCAGCAAATTAGATGTGTAATAGGAGTTAGAGGGCTTCAGTGCCAAGTAGGGAACAACCAGTTGGGGTGAAAGGCGGGCACTGGGCAGTTTCCTAAACCGCTCACTTGTGAATGGCTTGTCCCAGATCAGGATGGATCTAGTTGTCATTTTAGCATATTACAGTCTCTCTGACATTCTCAATTCTTAGCCCGTTGTTGAAGAGTGGGTATTCATTGTGTGGACACCAGGGTCTGTTGTGGGGCTCCTAAGAGTCAGGAGGAACTGCTCTGTCCCCAGGGGCCAGAGGTGAGGCCAGGGCTGGGCTGGGCGGTGTGGGTGGTGGTTGGGACATACCCTGTCCAGGGAGATGTGGGAGATCTGGAAACGCAGAATGATGACCCAGATGAGTCCCAGGATGAGGGTCTGGTCTCCATCCACGATGTTCTCTGGTCCAATGAGAGGTATTGGTACCTGCAGGCACAGCTGGCTGGGTTCAACTGTGAAGCCCATGTACCAGAGAAGACTGAGCACCCAAAAGTTGGGGGGCCTGCTGCCAGATGGGAGGGTCCTGGAATCCATCCTGTCCCAGGAGGTCCCCAAGGAAGGAAGAGGCAGGGCACAATGCCACACAGATGAAGACTTTCTAAATGGTTGCTGTTTTGGACTCAAGTCCTTCTCAGCTAAATCCCAGCCTGGTGAAATGGGCTGGACCCCTAGGGTGGGGGATCTCCCTATATGTGGGGTACAGGTAAATGGGGGCCGAGATCAGTGGTTCCGCCATAGGGGTTGGAAATAAAGGCTCATCATAGTCAATATATGGGCTCAAGAGACAACAGCAACAGTCGGCCTCTGCCTCTCAGGGCATATGGGGGTGCTTGGGAGCACTTCAATCATAGCCCTCTTCCTCAGTGGTCCATCTCCTGGTAAAAAGACAGATTCCCGAGCTCCACCCAATCAGACTCTTGTGGGCCAGGGCCCAGGATTTGCATTTGGACAAACTCCTCAGGTGGTTTTTCTGGACACTAAAGTTGGAAACCTGCTGCCCTAGATCTTGCCCGCATGGACGGAGGAGGAATGAATGAGGGGAGAAAGGAACAGAGTAAACATCAAAGCCTCATGGGACCTGGGCCCCTTCACCCTCTGGCTCTGTCTTCCTCTCCTGGACCACAGCACTCCAAGGCCTGTGGGATTCTGGCTGTTCCTTAGGGTTTTAGGTACAGGCCTTGGGGCCTTTGTATTGGCTGTCCCTGCTGTCTAAAAATATTGTCCCCAATAGCCACATGGCTACTTCCCTCCCTTCTTCTAAGTCTTTACCAAATACCACTTTTTCAAGGGTGTTTTCAATAGCCACCTTATGTCAAATAGAAGCCCAGGGACTATTCCTCCTCCTCAAACACATGTGCTCAACCCCCTGACTCTGCTTGGGTGGGGATCTTGGTTTTCTCTTATGTCTCTTTCTCTTTTTCTCTCCCTAGTAGAGTGGCTGGCATATAGTGGTAATGGATACGGATGCACTGAATCGGGCAGAAGAGGGGAGGCTCTCTGTAAGACCTGGCGGGAAGCTGGCTTCAGCCAACCACCTGCCCGGTAGAGGGGCTGCATCCCTGGGTATCTTGTGGGGTCCAGCCCGTGCTCAGTCTTCCTCTCCTGGCACACCTGAGCCCTTTGGCATTCATCTCAGCTTGGAGCCGGAGCAGCTGGGGGGTGGGGTGTCAGAGTCTGCTCATACCAGCTTGTGAAGTCTGATCTTCCCACTTTGTGCTTAGTGATATCACACTGGTAGCTTGGAATCAGCCGTGGTGGAATCAGCTATAGCAATGCCAGGGAAATTAGCAAATGCTACGAATGAGGGCTTTTACTCCCCCTGGTTGTTAAACATTTACCAGCATCCACTGAGCTGGGTTCAAATCAACTGTCTTTCCTGAAACCATGGGCCCCTTGCAGCCAGGTCTGGGCTTTGATGACCGTGGTCCTGGAGCCTGGCATGGAGTGCCCAGCAGATGACACGGTCTCCAGAAGTGAGTGAATCCCACGTTCTGCTGCTCATGAACCCTGTTTTGGGGCAGCAGTATGTAGAGTGGAGACAAGGCTGTCACCTTCATAGACTATGTATCAATGACATGCTGTGCTCGAGGGGAGCTGCAGAGCCTCTGACAAGGGCCACGGGGTGCTCACTCTACCCAACTATCCAGAGGGAAGGTTGGACCTCTGGACCCTGAGACCAAAAAAGGGCCTGGGATTCTGTGGCTGTCAGCTTTCTGCTCCTGGGCTTGGGGAGAGCAGTGCCCCCATCCCTAGCTTTGGCTTCTAACTGCCCTGGCCTCTCTCAGGCATGCCAGGCTCCCAGGGGGCCGTGACCTTCACCCTGGATGTAAGTGACAGGCACACACTCTCAAGTTCAGCCCAGCCAGTTCCAGCTCAGAGATTTTGCAGGCTCTAGGAATAGCCACCTCATGGGTTCCAGATCTGAGGCCAGGAGCCCTGTGGGCTTCCCCAATCCTGGCTGTCAGTATAAAGGAACCCTGCCTAGCCCCTGATGCTGGCCATGAGGGTCTTTTGATGGCCATGGAGTTTTGCCTCCTTTTAATGACTATTTCTTTGGCTGGTCTCTTTCTTTCAGGAGACTGTGGCTCCCTCCTGCTTGCTGCGGCCCCTGCCAGCTAACCGATCCAGCTTCTCCAAAGCAGACCTGTACCTCTTGCCTCCACCGCCTGGCTTAGTGTCCAGGGTTCTGCTCCCATGTCCTCCTCTCAGCCTGCCTCCCACAGCCCCGCATCCGGGCTCTGCTGGCCCATGGACCATGGGTCTTGGCTGGTAAATTATTTCCTTATATAGGAAAGGAGAAAGTTAAGAATCCCACAATTCTCTCACTGCAGGCAGAGGTGCATTTCAGTCTTGCCCATAGGATGACAGCTGTCCCCACTCCAGCCAGTCTGGTGCTCTCCAAGCTGGGAGAGCTGTTCAAGGAAGGGCTTGACTTTCTGGACCTCTGCATCCCAGCTGCTGTGCCTAGATTCAGGCTCCAGATCCTCTGCTCTGCCCTGGCCAGCCCAGGAAAGATGACCTAGGAGCCCAGCTGATCCCCTCTGTCCCCAGCACCTTGCCCAGAAGCCGTCTCCCCAGCCCCCACCTTGGCCTTGAGGAAAGCCAGAGCACGGCTGCTGTTCTCCAGGAAGTGTGCCCGCATGCGGCCCCGGCTGGGGGGTGGCAGGGCCTCCCCCGAGATGAGCTCCAGCAGCCGAAGTAGGTGGGTGCCATCAGCCAGCTCTGTGTACAAGTTCTGGATCTTGATAGCCACCTGGAAGGGGCGGGGGAAAAGGCACATGGTCAGTCTGCCCCAGCTGCCCGGCCTATCCCCAGCCCCTGGGAGGTGCAGCCCAGAGCATCTTCCTTGGTTTCAGGTGGGCTTTAGAGTCAACAGAAGTGGCTTCAGCTGGGCTCTGGGGCCTGGGATTCAAAGTCTCAGCCAGATGACCTCCCGGCCGGCCCCCAGAGTCCACTGGCCAGGGAGCAAGGGGGAACAGTAGAGGCGGGCTTTGGGGCACGCCCCGATGCACTCACCCGGCCGTGCTGGAAGATGTTGTTGATCCAATTAGTGAAAGTCTTCTCCTGCATCCGCTTGTGCTGCGCCTGCAGCTTGCGAATGTGGCTTGTCTCGTATGCGGAGTCCATTGCGGGACGGGACTAGGACAGCTGCCCTGTGGCTCTGGTACTGGCCTCCTGCTGAAGGTGCCTGGTGGCCCCAAGGAGCTGCTGGGGACTGTGGGGCCGACCAGCCAGCAGGCCTGCAGCCCTTTAGGGATGAGAGGTCACTGGATATTTCTCTAAGCCAGAGATGTTGAGCTTGGAGGTTGGGGAAGGAGTGTGACGGTCCCCACGTTTGGACGGGTGGGTTGTGGTTTAGGGCCCAGCCAGGTAAAGTTCTGGAGCTCCTGGCTGGTGCCCTGTGCTTGAATGCCTCAGAGCCCTTTGCTCCACCCACCTCACTTTCCAGATTCCTCGGGGGGCACGGGAACTAGCTGCTGTTCCTCGGGATGAAAAGGGCAGGCGGGGTAGGGGGAAACAGGAAACTCACCTTGGCGATGTCTGTGCCTGGAAGGGACCCTACTGGACAGATGGAAACGGCAGATAGCAGGGGCTGCGTGGGGAGGGAGAGAACCACAGGAGAGGCCAAGGCTGGAGCTGGGACCACGCCATGGCCCTCCTCTTGAGCTGTGGGGCAGGGGTGACGCCACACAGCAGGCTTTGTCCTCCCACCTGCCAAAGGGTGTGGCCTGGACTGGGAGGGGGTGGCTCAGGAATGCTGCAGCCTGTGGTCCTGGGATGGCCTCCTTCATCCTCCCCCAACCCCCACCTCGGATGCTCCCAGTGTCAGGTGGGGGTCCTGGCTGCCAAGTCACAGAGACCTGTGGGAGCACCCCGAGCTGGCTCTGGGTGGGAGTGCCATGGGGGTGTTGCTGTCCAGGTAAATGGCACCCACATAGCAGAGCCCCTGGTCAGAAGCTTCTGCACCCACTTCCCAGTCTGGGATTGCCCTTTGGCACCCCTGCAGGGCCTCTTTATGAGCACCCACGCGGTGGGGATGGGAGGGAGCACACTGGCGCGCCCATCCTGTCCAGGGGAATGCCACCATAGAGGGAGAGGAGTCCTAGGACTTGGGGCTCGGCCAGGGCCCAACTGTGGGTGCTCCCTCATGCCCAGGGGCCACTTTCTGAAGGGGGCTCTCCCTGGGAAGGGATAACTTGGAGACGCAAAGGGTGTGGGAATGATAGAGTCTCCTTCAAAGCCAGGGACAGTGTTCACTTTTGGGGGTTTTATTTGGGTCTTGGGGCTCAGGGCAGGGGCTATAGAGATAGCCCACAGGCAACTCTCCCTCCCTTTCTCCCTGAGCAATTTTTTTTCTGGAAAGATTTTATTTATTTATTTGACAGACAGAGATCACAAGTAGGCAGAAAGGCAGGCAGAGAGAGAGGAAGGGAAGCAGGCTCCCTGCTGAGCAGAGAGCTGGATGTGGGGCTCGATCCTAGGACCCTGGGATCGTGACCTGAGCCAAAGGCAGAGGTTTTAACCCACTGAGCCACGCAGGTGCCCCTCTCCCTGAGCAATCTTGAACTGCAGGCCAGAGAGGGTTCTCATTTGGGTGGCTTCACAAAATGTTCTGGCTAACTTCGGGGTCATAGTCACTGGGCTGGTGTGGGTATCTGTGGGTTCATCCAGCAGCCCCAGAGACTCCGAGAGGAGATGCCATACTCCTCAGGCGGATGTTCCGGGCAGCCAAGGCTGGTGAGAGGAACAGCGGCCACAGCCTGCCCTCCAGAGCTGGGTGTGACAGAGCACTCTGGAACCCTGGGGCTATGGCTGGGAATGAGGGCATGGTGCTCCCAGGGTGGCGACAGCTCCCCTCATCTGAGAGAAGTTTCCTCCCATTGCCCTTTCCCTGTGAGGTCCCTCCTGCCACGGGCTTCCCAATATCGGAGTGAGCCCAAGCTTCCTCCTCGCTCACAGCCCCAGATCCAATCAGTCCTCAGTGGCGGCTGCTCCATGCTCCCCAGAACCCCTCGATCTACCCTCCTACTCTGCTTGCACTGTCCCTGCACGGCCCCACCAGCGTTCCCCCACTTGACATCTTGCCCGCACATCAGCCTATGCACAGTTCCCCAGTTTACCTCCCGGAGCACAGCTCTGCTCATGCCTATGAAGACTCCCCATCGCCTCAACTGGACCAGCACTTTCCTGCCCATATTGGGATTCAGCTGTTCTTTTGGCTTAGAATGTCCCTTCTGTTCTTCATGGTCCACATTTTCCTATCCTATCAGCCCCAGTTAAAAATCCTGCTCCTTCTAGTAGGTTCCCTGCCACCTGCCCTCATATTCCCAGTTTGTCTCTCCTCCTGTCAAGAGCCTTGGCCCAGGGTATCTTGTATGATGTGACCACCAGAGGAGAGGCTGGAGCTGTGTGATGCTTTGAACACAGACCTCAACAGAGCTTGTTGTATGAGGTTGCTGAGTGGGGCTGGGGGACTGCTCATCTTCTTCCTCACCTCAGATGCCGCTAAAGCCATTGCACATGCGGCAAGACCTGGCTCCTCTTTCGCTGCCACTGATTGCAGCCCCTGCTTAAATGAGAATCCCTTGATAGTCAGTACCTAGTTTTGAGTTATCTATGTGGTGAGTAACTAAGATCTCAAGTCAAACAGATTTAAACAACATAAAAAAGATTTAAACAACATAAAAGTCCCAGAGGACTGAAATGTCTGGGAAGAGGAGGACTTTAGGTGAGGTTTGATCCAGCAGTTCAGATGATGCTTCCACAGGCCTGGGCTCCCTCTGCCTTTCTCGATTCTTCCTTCACCTTCATGCTCCAGAAGGTGGTTGCTGCCAGCCTAACCTCGCTCCTCTACCCCCAGTAGCTCTGGGCAGTCCGCTCAATGCCATTGGTATTGTACTGAGTTCACTTCTCTACACTGCATGGTTCAGGGAAGAGAGAACATCTCTCTCAAGAGTTTGAAGAGAAATCTGAGGGGCTTGGCTCTCATAGGCTTGAATTGAGCCACATGTCCATTCCTGAACCAATTTTTGTGATGGGAAGGGAGGCAGGGAGGATGAAATACTCTCATTGGCTGAGCCAGTCAGGATCTACCCTGGAGAGGTGTCTATTTCACCCAAAACTTGTGGCTCAGACACAGGGTGGGGAAGTAGGGAGTGCTCTGCAAAGGAAATTCTGGGTCTGGATCACCGCAAGGGTAGATGGGTGACAATGGGAAAAACCCAGATGTCTGTTATAGGTGGGGTGTGACAAGAGGTAGGAGCAGTGTCAGCCACCAGGGGGCGCCAACCTTGCCACTCCTGCACCTTCAGGCACAGGGGCTTGCCTCTGAGCTGGAAAGAACGAGGCAGCAGGGATCCAGCTCCCTTGAATGTGCTCAGTGGTGCCCTTCCCAGCCTCACAAGGGCCCCCCGCTCCATGATTCCTTCCATCCTGGTCTCCAGTCATCCTCACCTGGGATCTGCTCCCAGACCTGGCCTCTGCCCCCAGCAGATGGAGCTGCTTTCCAGCTCAAGAAGCCCCGCTTTGGGAGTCTCCCAGCCTAGAAGACATAGGAAGAGCTGGGAGTCACAGGGATAGCATACCGAAGGGGCACACCCTCCCCCCTAACTCCTCTGCCTCATTTCCATTAGATCCCTGCTTTACTCTTTTTTTTTTTTTTTTGAAGATTTTATTTATTTGAGAGAGCACAAGCAGGGGGAGCACCAGGCAAAGGGAGAGGGAGAAGCAGGCTCCCCACTGAGCAGGGAGCGCGATGTGGGACTCTATCCCAGGACCCTGGGATCATGACCTGAGCTGAAGGCAGATGCTTAATGACTGAGCCATCCAGGCACCTCCCCACCCTGCTGCCCCCGGCCCCTATGCTTTACTCCTGAGACAACTGGGTCACTGGAAAACCAGAACCAATGGAGGAAAGGTAGTAAATTTTTCAGAAGTTTATTGATCAACAGATTGTGTCTTCTTTTTTGGTTTGTTTGACATTTCTAAACACGATTACAAAAAATAGAAGCATTGTGTATTAACTGCATTGGCTAATGGACACTTAACACACTCTTAAATTAGGCCCGTGTTTACCTTGATAAACTCAGTGGTTATCTGTCCTAAGAATGTTATTTCTCTGCTACATTCCTCAGAGGAAATAAAGAGCGCCTCTGTTAACCGCTTTCCTTCTCTTCAAGGCAGTTTGTCTGGGGTACTACTCTGGGCATCATGAAGGAGTTTAACGGTGCAAAGCGGGGAGGGTCCCGTGGGGGCTTTTGGGCCGTGACTAGTTTCTTAGCCCCCCACCCCCACCCCCACCCCGCTGGGCAGTGGGCTGCAGTAAGACATGCCCAGTGGGCGGGCGGCTCCTCAGGACACCCCCACGGAGCACAGCAAAGGGCTGTGGTCAGAGGACTGGGGGTCAGGGCTCCGTGGAGGCTTCCCCTGTGGGCTGGTAACGTGGGGGACGCGGTGTTGAGAAGAGGGCAGGAGGCATTGGCTTCTCCACACATGCTCTTTGATCTGCCTGGACATGCAGTCCCGTGATTCAGAATTTAACTCCTCAAAGGCCCACCACCGTCTTGCAGGAGGAACCACAGCTCCAGATAGGAAGACACTATAGCTGCATCATGATGAGTGCTCCAAGGAGAACCCAGTCCAGCCCCAGAAAGGCAGAAGCCAGCTGAATGCATGCCCCTCCCCATCGCAGGGGGACCCCTGGGCCATCCCAGGGCGTGGGTGAGGAAGGAATCCACGTAGGATGCTGGGCTAGAACGTGAGGCTGGAGCAGGTTGGATGTCTGCACGTTGCCATGAAACCGGAGGGTTTTGAGAGGTCTTGGTGCACTGTTTCTTTGCACAGGAGGGCCTCATCAGCAGGCTTCCAGCTTGCAAGCTTACTTTGGGAGGAGGAGGCTGAAACTGCTTTCCTCCTACACTCGAGGCTGCAGAGGTTTATTACGTGGGACCCGGGGCTGTAGATTCAAGATTCTTCGATCTTCTTCTGTGGAATTGTGGAGAGCATGGCGTCTCACAGTGCTAGGGTTTGCCTAACTCCGCCCTCCTGCCCAGCTTGCAAACTCTGTGGAGGGGCTACTTCTTAAAATTGGGGTGGTGTGGGGAGAGCAGTGCGGTCGGGCAGTGTGAACAGAATTCTAGAGGGCTCTGCTGTCCCCCAGCCCTGCTGCATGGGGAGGCAGGATAAGGGGCGTTCTGGACAAAGACGCAAGGAACTTGGTGCAGGTCCTGGGAACATACAGGTCCCCATCCTTGGCAGCCATTCCTGAGGTTTTCCAGGGCTTTTCTTTTCAAAGTTCTTAATCAACTTTTCATGATGAATGACTTCATGTTTTAAGAGATGTTAAGAAAAACGGGCAAGGCATTTCCTTTTTTTTTTTCTTCCTCAGCAGGGAAAGGAGGCAACTGCCAGATGTTCTGTCACCTGACAGCATGGGGGTGGCAATCACAGTGCCACCAGAAGTTTCCTTCCGCAGAGAAAGCAGAAACTTCAGTCTGCTGCAAGCTTTCCTATATGTCTCTGCATAGACAAAACTTGCCCCATCTGCCTATATACCCAATGGCAAGTATCAAGAACACATACTCACGTGGTGTATGTATATATATGTATATATTTATGTAGGACGACTGAGAAGAATTAAAGGAGCAGGATAATTCTCAATGGAAAATCAGTGAACCCTGGCATCTCTAAACCTTTGGATCAATGAATTTTCTCTCTTTGCTCTGCTTTGCCCTTTGGTGGACTCCCTTGTGGGCACGCATTTGGGCAGTCCTCATGCTTTCACCAAACCATCTGCTTATATCATAGTACTGACATACACCTTTCTTGGTTATGTTTCTGATTAATTTAAAATCAATTTAATTTAAAAGTGCTCATTAAGATTAAAAATCATATTATGAATTTACTTCTCTTAAAGTGACATTATTTAGAAAGTGAACTAGGGAGTGTGGGGACTGGCCTCTGGATCAAAGCTTCCCCAAAATAAAAATTTTAAGTCTGCATTTCTGCCCCCGATGTTATAGGGGATATCAGAAAAAGAAAAAAAAAATGTGGTTTTTGGAAGGCTTGGGTGGGACTGTGATGATTTCCTTCCCTTTGGGGCCATGTGGCTATCCCTGTTTTGTGCCTCTCTTTTGTACTGCATGAATAATAATGAAGTGATTCCCGAGCTGCAGCCCACAGAGGGAGTGTGGCAGTGAGAGTTAACCTGTCTCTACCTCCAGCTGACGGGCACCTGGGTGAGTGGACCAGACAGCTTTATACCAAGACTCAGAGAGAGAACACTCAGGAACCAAATCCTGCCTTGTGATGGGCAGGCACCGTATGAACTCACAGCCTTTTGAAGGAAAGGTTTCATATGAAAGATTCTGTCCTGTTTCTGTATAAAGGCTTTTCCTGTAAGAAAGAAAAACTGGACATAATAAAAATGCCAACTTTTTTTTAACTAAAAAATAGTGTCTAAAGCTAGAGAATGACCTTTTCTACTTGGCAGCCTGGGGTGGGCTCGCCTTGTATTTCCCTTATGTCCCTAGGCCCAGCACACAGCAGGCACCAAGATGTGGGTTTAACTTTAACTCCCGCCATTGACCGGAGCCTTGGGGAGGTGTCACCATGCTGCAGAGAACCATCTCTTTCCTTTACTGTGGTTTGATTATGATCAATAGACTTTGCTACAAATTATTGGACAGACCAGTAAGAAAAGCCAGCCTTCAGACTTTGACATGACTTGAATACCAGAAATCTTGCCAGGGGCTAATAAAGTTTCTGAGTTCCAAATTCCTAACCAAGTGTAACTCTGCAGGGCAGGGTCTGGGGTGGGGGGAGCTCTGGTTGGATTATTCGGGAGGGTGCTGGGTATCAGAGATGCTCTCCACTGGCCTGGCTGCCTGTCCTGCTTGAGCCTGCAGGGGTTGACGGGGGCAAAAACAGGCACAGACTCGGGGCAGGGGAGGCAGTCTTCTCTTTGGTAGACGGCCTGGAGAGAAGAGAAACCTTCTGTGCTGTTGTTTTCCACTCTCAATACAGCAGGAAATGAAATAAATAAGATCAACTTTGCTCCCTCCCAGTACGCTCTAAGGGACAGACAGGAACCAAGGCAGATGCGTTGTGCTGTGTGGCCCAGCACAGGCTTGCTGGCTCTGGGAGGGCCCTCGGCTCACTCCCTGGGGTTGTGGGATTCTATCCAGCCTGCCTCCTGTCTACATCTTTCCAGCCTTCTAAGGACTCTTTGGTTAATCTCTCCTTTTTCTCAATCCTTCCATCTCCTTATCCACCCCGTCCTCCCAACATTTGAATAGAAACTCAGGGAATTTTAGAGGTGAAAGAACCTCATCTAGTGTCCTGTGTCTGCCCTTCTCATTCCACAGGTGGGGAAACTGAGGCACAGAGAGGGTGGTGCTGTGGCCAGGGTCAGTGAGTCAGTGGCAGCACGGGCCTCGGGCCCAGGCCCTCCCGCCCTCATTCCCTACTGCCCATGGCCTGCCCTGAGAGTGGCCCGGCCCTCAGTCGGCCTTCGGCATGGACTTCCTGTGGGAGGGGGGCACGAGGTGGGGGGGCAGGCTGTTGGGCAGCTCATAGCCGTCAAGCTTGATCTTGATGAGGTGCTTGGCCAGCGCAAACTCCTCTTCATCCAGCATGCCGTCACAGTCACAGTCGGCCAGCTTCCAGATCTTGCCCAGGACGCTGTTGGGCAGCTTGGACGTCACCATTTCCTTCTTGGCGTTGACTCCCGATATCTTGCCGTTGACGGGCGACAGGGTGTAGAAGAGCTCGTCGTAGACGGGCTTGTCTTTGGCCACAACCCACTCCTCCTCGTCAGCGCCCTCCTTGGCGCCCTCCCCATAGCCCTGGTTGAAGGGGCCCTCGGTGGTGCCGTCGAAGGCCCCGCCTTGCACAAGCTGTGTGGGCATGCTGCTCTCCTCCTGGCTGATGAGGTTCATCAGGGACGAGATCTTGCTGCTCAACATGTTGTCCACCGCCTCAATCAGCTTGGGCTTCAGCGAGTGGAACCTGGTGAAGTCATAGTTCTCCAGCTGTTCCTGCAAGAGGAGAAACCACAGAGTTGGTCACAGGCCCTCGCTTTAGGAAGCAGGCAGGGAGAGGGAGGGCAGCAGGCAGAACTGTCCTGTAAACAGACATCCCAATCCGGGGCTGCTCCGGAGCTCTCTCTCTATTTGCTGGAGTCCCCACATCTGAATCCACCAGATCCAGGACTGGCTTATGGAATAAGAAACAAGATGCAGGGAAGACAACAATTTTTTACAGCAACCCATCTTTGGCTGGAAGTCACGTGAGGGATAGCAGTCCCCTAAGGGCTTCCTGACACCCTTCCTTCAACCTTGCCCCCCTTTTTTTTTTTTTTGTGCTCTAGAGATTTAACATTTTATCCTTTTTTTTTTTTTTGAAGATTTTTATTTGTTTGACAGAGAGAGAGATAGGCAGAGATACAGGCAGAGATAGGGGGAAGCAGGCTCCCCGCTGAGCAGAGAGCCAGATGCGGGACTCAATCCCAGGACCCTGAGATCATGACCCGAGCCGAAGACAGAGACTCAACCCACTGAGCCACCCAGGCAGTGATTTTTATCCTTTTTATCTTTTAAGGTGATCTAATGACACACTTCAGTTGATCTTTACAACAATGCCGGGAGCAAGGAGGGGCAGGGGTGAATAACCCTGTTGGATGCACAGCCCGTGGGGTGTTCTGACAGAGCCAAAACGAGAGTCCATGGCTTCCTGCCCCTTGACGAACGTTCTTTTGTGCTGTAACATGAAGCTGTATCAAAGAGTCTTTTTAGGTAAAACAATTATTTAAGAATGTTGTTTTTGGATCAGTTAAAAAAAAAGTGTCATTTAAGGTACAATTAAGTAAAAGTTGAAACTGGTGAATGGGAGAAGAGTAGGGATGGGGAGGGTGAGTAGAGATCCAGCCAGTAGGGCTGAATATCACTAGTCCGGGCAGGGCAGGTCTCGGCATCACTTGCCAGGAGAATGGGCCCATCAACAGACAGAACGGCAGGAACACGTGCACCGCAGAGGGCCCTGGGACACAGCAGTTGCCCAACTCGGACAGGAGCCAACTGTAGATGACACATAGGCTCTGTGGATGGCTCTGTAGAAACAGTCCTTCCTCCTTTGGTTCTCCTTGGTTACTCTGCCTCCCATCCATCCATCCATCCATCCATCCTTCATCCATTGACCTATCCAACATTTACTGGCCATTGGTATTACCAGGCCCTGTTTGAGAGTCTGGGGATAATATAATCATGAGGAGCCAGTCTCTGCCCTCAGGGAGCTTATGCTCTAAGAGAGGGAAAACATTCTAGTTTTTTTTAGTTCCTGCTTACTTTCAAAAAGGGTTTGACTTAGCTTACAATGGAAAAATGATAACATGAAATAGAAGAGAGTCATTAGAAAAGGAAAAGCTAAGTAATTAAAGGGGAGAGGAAAGTACCATCACATCAGACTTCAAAGGTGAGAAAAGCTACCTCTCCTCAGAAGCCGTGGCTGGGGTCCTGGGGGGCACACCCTCTCACGGCCTGAGGGAAGAAACCATCTGTTCGTTGTAAGAGACATGCTTTTTCTGAATTGTGAGAGTTAACTGGGGCCTTTTCTGATCTTTGAAAAATGTTTTCAACAACAGTTTTGCTGAATAAATGCAGAAAGTTCCAGATAAGGAAGTTTATATATGGGCTTTATGTGAAATATTTCTGTTAGGAAAATTCTAGAAGGCCAGCAAGGGGCTGTCCAGGTGTGCAATTTCCTGGAGATGAGGTAGGAAGACCCTTGAGTAAAAGAGGTTTCACTCAGACCTCACTATTCTGGGCAGAAGTAATGTGACAGGCAGTTGGTGGGGGGTAGGGGGAGCAGAGCTTTGTGCAATCATAAATATCACAACTTCATTGTAAAAATTTGTGGAAAAAAACTGATAGACAAAATAAAAAATTTAAATCACTTATAATTCCATCCCCCAGCAATAGCTTCTGCTAACTTTCTTCGGGCACACATTGCTAGCCATTTTTACAAATGTGTGCACATACACGTGCATGCGCGCGCACACACACACAAACACACTCTTTTTAACTGAAATAAGACCACACTGTTTGACAACTTGCATTTTTAAGAAAAAAATGTATCACATCTTTCCCTGATAATGATTGTTATAAACCTTATTCCTAAGACCTGTACAACACTGAACGATCCAGCCAGGCCATTCCTCATTTACTCTATCCTGTGTGGTTGGACATGTTTCCATTGGAGAATCAAACTGTGATGTCCAGAGGGTGCTAGTAGGACAGATATTCTGTGCCGTTACTTAGAAGGGCAGCCCTGAGCTTCAGATGGACGGACAGAGTTAAAAGCTAAGCAGCTCGATGGATGTGTAGAGAGGCACCTCCAACACTCTTCTCAGTAGCAAACTGCGACCCCTTCAAACCACGCAAGGGCCGGGCTGGGCTGATACCCTGTGGGCAGCCTGGGCCCCGCTGAGAGCCGCAGGGTGGTGCAGGTCCAGTTTCTAAACCCCTTCCCATCTGCGTGTCGTCTGTCCTCTCCAACAGACTACAGTCACCTCTATGGTGCTCCAACACCAGGACTCAACAAGGTTCCTGACACTTCGGGCTCTAACTGCCACTCACTCGGTCAGTCAGGGGAATGGAGAAGAGAAAGCCCAGGAGGAGGAGAGCGGGCAGCCTACACAAAAATCCAAGTGCTGCTGGGGTAAACAAGTCTGGATTCCCCTGGGTGCACAGACACCTACCCTCCTGCCTCATGAATGAGCCTGAGTTCTGAGCACACACAAAGCCCCAGTGTCTGGCCAAGCAGACGAAGGAGGGTGGTGTCCGCCCGAACTTTCCACCCTCCCGCGGGGTATGTGCATTCAGACAGCAAACCTCTGGAAAGCTGGCAAGGGGAAATGGCCACGTGGTTGCAGGGGTGGACAGGAAGTAACAGCAGCAGCCACCCCTTGCCTGGAGGGTGCAGAGGAAACAAACCCTATACTCTCATCCCAAGGCCTGACAAGGGAGTATGGGGTCCGAGTTAAACCGCCGCCATCCCTGCCCTCCACCGAGTTCGCTCCAAAAAGACATCTTTGTATTGGGATGAATACACACTGGGGAATTTAAAGATTGACCCATCAACAATTGCCTCCATCGAAGCCACCAAGCCCGGGATCCTGGAACTTCTCCCTCCCAAGGCACAAAGGTCAGTTCCTGGCTGGGTCTTTGCTGGCCTCCCTCTTGCCCACTCACTCCCGGCATTCACCAGAAGCACTTCCCCAGTTTCCAGCTGGCCTGAGCAGGTGGGGAGGGCTCTGCTGCCCTCTGCTGTGGGAACTCGGCTGGCTGGTCAGCCAACAGGGGCGGATTCTCGAAGGAGGGAAACTGAGTCTGCGCTCCAAAGGGCCTTGCTCGTGTTCTCCTTCTCCAGTCTGGACCCTGCCGTGTGGTTAAATCAGATTCCCTCCTGGAAGGAGGCAGGGCAGACGCGGGCTACTTCACCAGCAGGTCACGGGCCTCTCTCAGCACCACATAAAGGCCTTCAAAATACACTCAGATCATTGCTTCCACTGAATCACCCCAAGCAGCGTGGTCTGTGAGGACACAGGGAGGTCAGACACAAAGCTGGCCTCGGGGAGCTCTCTGAGCGGCCCTCAGATGCGCAAAGATCCTAACAAAGTTACCTCCCAATTTGTGTCCCCACTGCTGTCCCAGATGTGGTCAATGAGAGGCTGAACATCTGTGCTGGAGGGGAGGTCAGATGCTCCACAGAATCCAAGACAATGGAGACCCTGGCCCCCACCATCAACCCCCACAAAGCTTCCTGGGTGACAGCAAACTAGTTCGAAGTGTCAGGTGATGGTAAGCATCCAGGCCTGCTTTGTCTCCTGCGGAGTCCCTGAAGGGGCTGGGGTGCTCTGGTCAGCAACAGGCCAGCTTCCCAAGAAGGCGTCCCCATCTCTCTACAAGCTGTGTGGGTGTCAGGGTGAGGTTAGGGTCCCAGAACGTCACTACCCACCGCCTGCTCGGATAGAAACACACACTAACTTACCGAGGAGCTCATCCAACTACACATGGGGCACCTGCTATGTGGCAGGGGCCAGGGATACGGTGGTGCCCAGGATGTGGGTCCCTGGCCTCCTGGAGCCTCAGGAGGGAGAGAGTCACTGAGTGAATCAATGAATTACAATGGAGCACAACAGCTGCTTGTTGTGCTGTTTGCTCACGGATTTATCCCAGGGACCCAGAACAGTGCCTGAGACAGTACACTTAATATTTCTTGGTGAGTGAGCGAATGAACACGGGTGAATGGGGGTTACCCGTCAGGATGCACTCCTCACTCCAAGGGCTGGGGGCCCTCAGGTGTCTGCTGACAGTGCAAAGGCCTCTCCTGAGATGCTAGATGAGGGGCCCATGCTTCCTTGTCTTCTTCCCCAGGGACTGCCCCTCTGCTCCAGCTCGGAGAGGCCTGGTGTCCTCTGACATGGCTGAGCCAAGGCTAACATGGCTATGAGAAGCTCTGGTCGGGGGCCGCACCACCGGCGTTATGGGAATTCACCTGGGACAGGCACGCGGGTCCTATAAAGGAGGCTTACAGCAGCTTCCTGCTGGGCTCAGCGATGCCTCAGGCCTTGGGAGCGGCCCCTTCTTGTGGGTGGGGCGCTGTGCTCGCTCAAGAGGCTAATGAGGCCATAGTGTGCACTGTTTTTCTTCATAGCTTTCATTGCAGTCAAGAAGCCAATTTCCCTTAAAAAAGATCTGAAGGATGCAAGGAGATCACTGTCCCACAGATTGGTCATGGGGTACAGGGCATAGCAGAAGGGCGTGAAGGCGGGCCTGCCAGGAAGACCGCTCCAGAGGCCCAGCAGCCCTCCAATTAGCCATCTTGTGATTAAACACCCCCACCCCCAATTCATCTTCTGAGTACAGGACTACCTATTTCATTTCTGGAAGAAAAAAAGGTGTTCTGGATTTATTTTGAAGCCAGCTAAGTCGTACCTGACCACCTCATATATCCCACATGCTCTTACCACCTTGAACCCAGCCATCTCAACAGGAAGTATGGCCCACTCCTATGCTAGTGTGGGTTTATATTGTGGAAACCCTAGAAAGGGTTTATATTGTGGAACTCCCCAGGGCCAAAGCTTCCCCTCCTGCTCCCTGTTGATCCTTGTCCCACCGCTCCATCTCTCCTCCTCTGATGCTTTTCTGAGGCAGCCAGGCAGCTTGCCAGCCCACCTTCCAGGGGCATATCTCCTACTGCTCTTCCTCTAGCCCCATCCTTCTCGGTGGCTCAGGGCAGAAGATGGTACCTGGAGGTCTCCAGGGTGTGGCCAGAAGCAGGGCACAGACTGCCCAGCCCGCCCCCATGGTAGGCCCCCACAAGTTCCCACTGTACTCGTACGCTGGCTGGTTTTCCTCCTGGGAGAGTCCTGTTTCCGAGAACCCACATCTCCATCAAATGTGGGAAGACAAGAGAGAATCCAAGAGGGCGATGTGGTTTTTCTTTGCCTGGCCTGCCTCACTAGCTATGGGCGTCTGAGTTTGTGTGGCCTGCTTTCCAGGGAGAACAGTGGCCTCTGGTGCAGAGATGGGTCCTTGCTCTGGACAAAATGATGGTTAGTTTGGCTGACCATTTTTATTTAAATTCAATTTAGTTAACATGTAATACATTATTAGTTTCGAGGTAGAATTTAATGATTCATTGGTTGCATACAACACCCAGGGCTCATGACATCACGTGCCCTCCTCAATGCCCATCACCCAGTTACCCTATCCCCCCACCTCCCTTCCTCCCCTCCAACAACCCTGTTTGTTTCCTAGAGTTAAGATTCTCTTATGGGGCTGCCAGGGTGGCTCAGTCGGTTAAGCGACCGCCTTCAGCTCAGGTCATGATCCCAGGGTCCTAGGATTGAGTCCAGCATCAGGCTCCATGCTGAGGAGCGAACCTGCTTCTCCCTCTGCCTGCAGCTCTCCCTGCTTGTGCTCTCTCTCTCTCTGACAAATAAATACATAAAATCTTTAAAAAAAAAAAAAAAAAGAGTCTCTCATGGTTTGCCTCCATCTCTGTTTCTATTTTTCCTTCCCTTCCCAATGTTCATCTGTTTTGTTTCTTAAATTCCACAAGAGTGAGATCATATGGTATTTGTCTTTCTCTGATTTATTTCACTTAGCATAATACCCTCTAGTTCCATCTACATGGTTGCAAACGGCAAGTTCTCATTCCTTTTGATGGCTGAGTAATATTCCATTGTAGAAATTTACTTCTTGAAATGTGTCCCTTTTTGGTTCAATGTTTTGGGGAGGCAGGCAATCTCTGCTTTATTCACAGAAGCCTATTATCATGGATCACCATTAGGAAGATGCATTCATTGCATTCCTTATCTTTTTTTTTTTTTAAGAGGGGGGTGGGGTAGAGGGAGAGATGGAATCTTAAGCAGGCTGCACAGCCAGGGCGCAGCCTGACATGGGGCTTGATCTCACAATCCTGAGATCATGACCTGAGCCGAAATCAAGCTGGACGCTTAAGTGACTGAGCCACCCAGGTGACCTGTATTCTCTATCCTAAACCATGAAACCCTCATGTGTACCCAGCAACCAGCCAGACAAGGTGGCATTGCCTCTCCGTTACACACCCATGAGGCTACAATGAGCTCCCAGTACCTGCATTGCCTTGACTTCTGGGAAGTCCCCGGCAGAAATCTGGTATTCTCGCTGCAGCTGAAGATAGATTTCTGGCAATCTGCTGATAAGCTCTCTCTTCTTGTTTTCCTTTCCAAACATGCTCGGCATCTCCTTCTTCAGGTGGCTGATGATGTAGGCATGGACCTGAAGGGGTACATGTCAGTAAGGACATGCTATTTAGAACTGCACCAGAGAGATACACAGGTCGGTATCTTAAATGTATCATAACATGGAACAGGTGCCCAGCAGGACCATGGCCCTCGGGACAGAAGGGAGGGGATTGGGGTGGGGGGTTGGGGGGTACATTATAAGCCTGCTTCTGGGTGTACAGAATGTGAGGTACATGAAGGATCCTCCAGATGGTGCTGTCTACAGGTGCCTAGAAAGAGGCCCCCCTGGCCCTCCTCCCCCACCCCCAGCTCCTAGTTGGCCTGGGTGTTGGGTTTGAGAGCTGAAGCAGAGGTGGTGCCTGGAACCACAGGAGTGGTTGAGACCACCAATGGAAAGTGAGCAGAGAAAACCCCACCAAGAAGGACCAGGAAGGGGAGTGGGCTGTGGCAGATAAAGGCTGTAGGAAAGAAGGGCCAGGAAAAGGGGACACCTGAGCTGGGCCCCAAAGACAGGGAGGACATGAGGGAGGGCTGCAGCCATCCAGGAGTGGAGAGCATGGATGGCAGTGCGGAGGTAACACACTGTGGGCCGTATTTGGGGTGCTGTGTATGTGGCTGCGACACATCTCTAGAGGCAGGGAGGGCAGACTGCTGTGGGTGCCAGGAGCTGATAGGAGGATCAGAATGAGCCTCTGCTAACCTACTGTGGTGCTAATGAAAATTCTGGAGAAGAGACCAGGGGCAGGAACAGTGCCCTGAGCTCCCTGCTTTGGAAGCTGGCTGTGGTGTGTGGCCGGGGATGGGGGGTGGCGACTGACTTGGGCAAGGTCTTGGGCACAGTTCAGTTGTGCCTCTGAGTGGCTGTTCCAAGTCTGCGCAGGGAGCGCGCGGGATGGGTGGGTCCTAGGCAGAAAGACCTCAGTTCTAGTGATTAACCGGAAGACCTGAAGAAAGTTTCAGCAGGGCACCAGGAAACGAAACTGGAGGCCGATGCAAACGGCTGATCTGATGTTAATGGCTAATAAGTGGCTAATCTTCATGGAAATCTGTGCCCAGTGAACAGGGAGATGGAAAGTCTTATAACCTTCCCATGGAGAGTTTGAACTCCAGGGTCTCTAGAGATGGCACTGAAGTCCTTTCTGCACAAGTCCTTCCCACCCCAGCTGTGTGGCACCGGGCTGGATGGCGGAAGCTCCAGCTGGGAGAGGGACCCCAGGTACACAAAGGGGAAGCTTCAGAAACCCTGATCAGCCGGTGGGAGCAGGCCTGGGACTGTCGCCCGAGGGGTGGTGAACCCTGCAGGGGGGTGGGGGAGCTCTGCTCAGCTGTGTCACCCCCTTTGTCAACATTTCCACTCTTCTGCTGATTTCCAACTTTAGGACGAGAAGGGGTATTCTTTACAAAAGTTCTCTTTGTATGCCAGAATTCTGTAGAGTCATTTAGAAGTCAAGAAAATAAAATGAGAATGGATGAAAAACAGAACAGTGGTGACAAAAAAGAAAATGACTAGGCAGCTATGGGAGCTCCTTTATTAAAGAAAACAGACTTCTGTCATCTTGTGGAAGAATGGCAATGAAATAAAGGGGGTAAGCAGAGATATCCTCCACCTCAGCTAAAAGCCTCTGTGTAAGGACACACACTGGGTACAACCCAGAACATTCTGCTAAGATCTGAAACCTAAAATAAGGGCGTAATGTAAACACTGACAGGCTCAGACCAGATAATGTGAACCTTCCCATCTATGTAGAGGTCCGTCAACAGAAGCAAGCACCGTGCTGTCTGCTGCTGCCGCAAGTACAGATAGGCAGGGAGATGTCAAAACCTGTCACAAGTATACTTACTTACCTATTTTTCAAATGAAAACAACTTAAATCATTTATATGATTCTTTGAGGAAGAGAAACCCCAAATTTGGGAATCCTTTATTTAGAGTGTTGGACTTTAACTGCATTCCTGAGGTATGATGAATAAGTGGTAAGACTAGTAATTTCCTTGCCTCGGACAGTGACTGCCTGGCTTGGTTTGATGGGGCTGGTAGAGGGCACTGTACCACACTGAAGGACTTGGGGGGACTGCCATACTCAGTTGGGAGAACCAGCTGCTCACTACCTGTCCTTGTGTCATTTCCAGATAATCCTGGAACTTTTGGACCGGCCCTGTGGGTCCCTCTCCCTTCCATACTTGGGCCTACCCCTGTGCTGGGGCCAGCCCCACCTGAAGCAGGAACTTCCAAGCTGCTTACTCTCCTGTCTACAAGGGTTTTTGCTGAACCTCCACCTCCAGGCCTCAGGCCTGGGGCAGCTGCCAGACCCCTGCAGGGCTCCGCAAAACTTCCTCACTACCTACTAATGTGGACCTTTCGAGTTGCCAGGCCTGTGCTCAGGGAAGGCTGACTCCCCAAACAGCCGCCGGCCACACTGGGATTGGCACCTGGTTTCTGAACACTGCCTGGTGCCCAGGGGCCTGCGTTACCTGGCCTGGCCTGACACCTGCCACAGCTCTCCACCACAGCCTTGCACCTGCTCCCTCATTGCAGCCCACATGGTGTTCTTTGGCTGATGGCCAAGACTGCTGGATGGTGGGCTGCCCTTGGACACGAGGCCTCTGGTGCCCTGACAAAAACTGGGCCTCAATTCCTTCCGTCTTCCATCCTGCCTGGCACTGTCTGAGTCACCACCCTCAGGTGCCCTGCTCATGCTGCAGGCTGCTCTCAGCCTCAACCTCCACTTCCAGAAAGTTCCACTGGCCTGTTTTGTGGGAGTCTCCTGTTGTGCTGCCTCTAATTGGCCACCCCCTCCTGCCCCAGATACGGTGTATGGGCCCTGCTTTTAAGACGGGTATTGAGGGGGCACCTGGGTGGCTCAGTTGGTTGAGCAGCTGCCTTCAGCTCAGGTCATGATCCCAGAGTCCCGGGATCAAGTCCCGTATCAGGCTCCCAACTCCATGGGGAATCTGCTTCTCTCTCTGACCCTCCCCCTTCTCATGCTCTCTCTCTCATTCTCTCTCTCAAATAAATAAAATCTTAAAAAAAAAAAAAAAAGAAGTGTATTGAGTTACAAGGTAAATTACAATCCTTAGAATCAAGGAACGCTACATCTGGAAGGGACTCCCTGTATCTAATTGAACTCCCAGTTCCAGGAAATTCATATGACTTGCTCAAGGTCACACCACCAGGTAGGAGGTGCAGAACTGTCACTAGCATTCAGCTGCCTCATTCCTGTCCTTATAGAGTTAATTGCTTTCTCTGGGGGATGCATTAAAAAATCTTACTAAAGCTGCTGAAAATCTGGAACTGAACGTGAACCGTGTCCTATAGAAAAACAGTGTGGAAGACTGAGACTTGATGGGTTTTGATTGTCCCTAGGTCCCAGGGATGCTGTATGGGAAGGTCATTTAGAGTCTCCTTCCCCGTACACAAAAAACTCATATATTATTGCAAACACCACTATGAACACCATGTAGGATGTGGGTAAAGACAGCAATCTTCTGGCAGGATGGCACCTTGTAATTTTCTAAAGACTCTTGGTAAACAGAGGGGACAGCCTGGAGGCACATTCCTGCCTTTCTGTGTCAAAGGAGTTTTCCCCAGATAAACACAGGACTGAGGGCCAGACCAGGTGATAGTCCCTGGGGAAGGAAGTGGACTCGGTCTAAATCCTTTTTTTCTTTATAATGAGAGAAAACTAATCCAGAAGGAGGGAGATAGGAAAGACAAGAGGGAAGAGCGAGCGGAGAAGGGAGAGGCCTGATGAGACCCAGCTCTGGAAGGCCAGGGTCAGGCCCTGTCCCCACTGCCCACTTGTGGAGCCATGCCGGGCGACTCGAGGCACCCACCTCAGCCGACTCGCACGCAAACTGGAAATGACAGCTCTTACCTCACAGGGTTGTTAGGACGAGAATCAAAAGAGGTTATAGATTTGGATGTATTTGAAAAAGAAATAAAAATGTTAATTATTATTGCCTAATGACCAAAGACCCCAGAGTTGGAGGGTTAGTAAAGCCTGAGAAGGCTTGTGGTTGTTTCGTTCTTCCTGAATAAAGAATAAACTCTTACTGAGTTAATAGTGACTGAAAAAATTAATAAGTTCTATGTATTTGAATAGTAATATGATGAATATGGGTCCCAAGCGCTTCACTCACAAATAAGTGACATTGAACCCTAGGGGGATTCTGGATATTCTTATCTTGTCCAATTCACCATTTCTCTCATATAAAACAGGGAAAGCCCCAACTCATCCAAGGCTGATGATTTGGGTGAGGTCAAATGCATCATGTCAGTTTCTGTCTGGGCTAATCACACAATGAGCAAAAAGAGATGTTCTTCCCTTTAAATGAACATGAACTTCTATCTATTTCATGTATAGATTCTGCTACAAGCTCATTAACTGTCCAGTGACAACTGTCCATACATCTCCAAGCAGAGAAGCACGTACTCAGAGTGATACTAGATATATTCCTCCTGGCCGTGGGGGCAGCCCCAGGCAGCGAGTGCTGGAAGCTTCTAGAGCTCATCGTCAGTAGGAGTGGACATCCTCATGGAATTTGGATCTTGGGGAGCAGCTTGGGGGGACTCGGGCTGCGGGGACATGGTTCTTCACTATGTCATCTCATCTGCACATTAACCCAAACTGTTGGGAGAGCTGCGTCTTTGGAGGCCCAGCTAGAAACTTGCACCGAGCATTGAACACGAGGGGATCAGCACATTTTAAAAAGTGGGTTTATGGGGATATATAAAAAAAAAATCAGGGGCACCTGGGTGGCTCAGTGGGTTAAAGACTCTGCCTTCGGTTCAGGTCATGATGTCAGGGTCCTGGTATCAAGCCCCACATCCAGCTCTCTGCTCAGCAGGGAGCCTGCTTCCCCCTCTCTCTCTGCCTGCCTCTCTGCCTACTTGTGATCTCTGGCAAATAAATAAGTAAAATCTTAAAAAAAAAAAAAAAAAAGTCAGTTCATGAACTAGAGACCCAGAAAGTGGAGCTGTGGAGTAGTAAGACTTGGAGACTATCAGTGGCAGAGAAGAGCCACTCACCGGATCCCCTCCAGCCGGGGTTTGTCATTCTGTTGAAACTGAAGCTGGAGCCCATAGCTCGTGATCTGGAACAGCTGCGGGGGGCCTCACGGGGGCCCACCCACTCGTGTGAGGTCAGCCTTCAAGGAGATGGGCTTCCCTGCCTGGGTGCAAATACTGACACATGCATCCACAATGGACAGAGCGATTTCTAAAAGCCCCGTGGCGTGCTAAGCATTAGTGGGGTGTCATCAGCTGCTGTAGAAGGGTCCTCACACCTTCACCTGGGTCAGTTTGGTGAATTTCAAAACATCTAACTGCTCCACAAAGGGAATTGGCAGGGTAGACAGACCGGAAAGCTAGACTCTGTGCTTTACACGGGACTGGAGGAGAACACGCTTTGAAGACACTGAATGCCACAGACCTGGCGGGGTCTAGGAAAACCACTGACCTCTCCTTTTCTTTCTCATTTTGAGCTGTTCCTTCCTCAAGCGTTGACTCACTTTTTTTGTTGCGTGAAGATCACCAGAGGGGTGGGAACCTCTCCTGCTCTTGGACAACATTTATGAAGGGTGGAGCCCTCACTATTTTTGTTCGTTTATTCCACGAACGACTCTTGTTTGGAGTTTGTCTGGAAGAGCCGAAGAATTTCTTCCGTTTGGCTGGGTTAGTGACAGCTGCATAAAACTACATGGTATTTTTTTCAGTGCTGTTTTGAGCTTTCCCCAAATCGCCTGAAGAATCATGAAATGAATCTGGATTAGCACCTTAAATTGTAAACAGTCTTCAGAAAAGGATGCCTACTGATATCCTTAAGACGTGGTCTTTGAGGTTAACCAAAATACCCACTCCAAAGTTTTCTTGTTCCTTGAACTAGAGGGATGTAAAAAAATATACATAAAAGTAGAAAAACCAGGGAAATCATTAAATTTCAAGAGATCTTTGGTAAGAGTGCCATTTTTCCTTTTTTTTTTTTTTAAAGATTTTATTTATTTATTTGACAGACAGAGATCACAAGTAGGCAGAGAGGCAGGCAGAGAGAGAGGGGGAAGCAGACTCCCTGTTGATCAGAGAGCCTGATGTGGGGCTTGATCCCAGGACCTGAGATCACTTCTTGAGCCGAAGGCAGAGGCTTTAACCCACTGAGCCACCCAAGCACCCCCAAGAGTACCATTTTTCAATCACTATAGTGTCATTTTTATGGTACCTAGAGCTTGATCACTGCAGAACCCAGCAGGATATTAGCGACAGGACACACATGCTTCACTCCCAGATGGGATGTGAGTTCTGCCCAATTAAGGTGTTGTCTAAATAGACACAGTCCACCCCCCAACTAGACCTGACACTTCCTAGGTGACATCTGAGAACTTGCTCGTTGCGTGTTTTCAAAATGTCAGCTTGATAAACCTCTAAACTTTGCAGGGCTCCCGTGGACACACAATTTCATAGACCACACGGAATGACAGATGGACACAAAAAGCAATAGTGAGAAGCTACAGAGGCTGTCCACTGTGCACTTCCGGTGAATGCTCTCCAGACCGAGGAGCCAAACTAACTGAGGTTTGAGTTTATATTTTGCAACTCACAGGCTGTGAGGCCTCAGGCAAGCTGCTTCACGTCTCTGAGCTTCAGTTCCCTTGCATGAGAAACAAAGATAATGCCCAACTTTGTGCTGTTATGGATCGGATCAGAGGACGGAATGCATGAAATACTCCGCATTGAAGCATGAAATACTTCCTGAGGGACCCCGCAGCCCCTCAGGAAGGGGTGGCTAGCAAAGCAACACCTGATCAACAGAGACAGAGATCAGTACGCCAAAATCAAAGAGCATTTTCACGTAATATAAACACTGCAAAGAGGAAAACTCGAGTGATTCCTTGTCCATTTAAGCAACAACAAATTCACAAACGGCCAGAAAGTCATAGATGGCGTAGAGCAGATGACATCGGTTGTTGCTAAGGCCACCGTACTGAGTTCTGCTCCTTCTCTGCCCGAGCCTCTATTTCCTGTCCTCTTTCGCAGGATGGTACTGCCCTGGGGGCACCCTGGCACTGAGAAGCTCGGGCTGGAAACAGCCACACTTCAAACATTTTCCTTTATGAAAAGGAACAAGCCAGATACTATTCTTAGGAAGAAAAAAAAAGACAAGCTTTTTTCCTAGAAGTAAGCTCAGCAAGTTGCTCGCCACCCTGCCCCCCTGGCCCCTGCATGGGCACAAGGGCTTTCATTATTCCCAGTGTCAGGACAGAGCAGCATTCTGTGGCCGCACGGGTCCGTCCGTTCGGAGGGCCTGACGCTCAAGGAGGGCAGAGAACTCCCAAGGCGCTTGGTGCTCCCAGTGGACTCTCTGCTCTCTATTTATTTCTGTGACCGAATACAGCTGTGCCTTGAGTCACTAGGCCTTCAGCAGTGACTGGTGAAGTAGAAATGTCCATGGGTGTTTTCAATAGTTCCAAGACAATCCTGAAATCTACAAAGGCTAGCACAGGATCTGCCATCTTGGTTATAGAATAAAGGTTGGGCGTCGTGGGCCCTGCAGTGTAAGTTTGGATGTCTCAGCTGAAGAAAAGAAATACCACATGCCAAGGGGCCAGTGAAGGGGCAAAAGCAGACTTCTCGCCACCAAGCCTTAAGCCCAGGACTAGCACACGAGAGAAAGCACTTCAGGAAAGCTGCAAATGGATTCATGAACTGGTTAGCACGACCTCCTAGTAGAAATGTAAGAAAAATGGCTGTAGCTCCTGACAGGAAGCGGCTGGACCAGGAAGACAGGATAAAGAACGGTACCTCACAGGGGCACCGGGGCTGCAGAGCAGCTGAACAAGACAGGGGTATGCGTGAGCTCGCACCGGGACAGAATGTGAGCAGAGGGCACGAGAGCAGAGGGAGGGTCTATCTGTGGGGCCAGAGAGAGATGCCACCAGGTAACTCTTTCTTTTGTTTTTTAAAGATTTTACTTATTTGTCAGAGTGAGAGAGAGAGAGCATAACCAGGGGGAGCAGTAGGCAGAGAGAGGAGCAGGTTCCCTGCTGAGCAAGGAGTCCGTTGCAGGACTTGGTCGAGGATCCTGGGATCATGACCCCAGCCAAAGCAGACGCTTAACCCACTGAGCCACCCATGTGTCCCTTGTCTCTCTGGATACAGGAGAGAGGCTGCTGGGTGAGCACGCAGGCACGAAGACAGAGGCTGCTGGGCAGGGATGAGAAGGTGTGAGAAGGCCAACTGTCTAGCAGTCACCCTCAGTGAAGCCCACCCTACCTCCCCGGGCCAGGCCCCCTCCTCAGAGCATGGTGTCCACACCCCACTCAGCACACAGCTCATCATTCTGTAATGGGGGGTTTGGGGCCTCCTCCTGCACCTGCTAGGCTCCCTAGTTCTGGTCCTGGTGCTGAGCAAACAGGGCCTCCATGAGGCAAAGTGGTGGTGGATTCCAGAAGGCTGGCCTGCTGGCCCCCAAGGCCAGACCAGAAGTCACTCTCTGTGCAGCAAGAGGATAAGGGAGGGGCATGGTTATTTGCCACCAGAAGATGAAGGGGAAGTACCCTTCCTCCCTTCCTGACCAGGGTGCCAGTGGATTTGGCCAAGCAGGCCTATGGACTGGTTTTAGCTTACGCGACAAGGCACAGGGGCTAGGCTGAGAGCAGGAGTGCTGTCTTTTCGTCCTAGTTTTGTTACTCATGGATTAGGTGACCCTGGAGAGATTGCTTATTCTACCGCGTCCTTCTGAAATTAGGGAGTGGTTAGACCTCCGGCTTCCAAACATGGCTGATTATCAGAATCACCTGGGGAGCTTTACACGCACATACACACGCATATGCATACTCACATATACACACACGTAGACATGCACACACACACACAAATCAGAAGCTCCAGGGCAGGGCCCGGGGACTTACATTGGTTCAAGCTCCTGGATGCTTCTGATGATCACTGACACTAGCCGAACTCTGCAGGCACTTCCAGCAGGAGAGGAATATGGGATTTTATGAAAGGGGCACACAGTTTTTAAAGAACCATTTCTTCCCTACACTTTTTCTTAGAGGAGTCATGTGCTTTTCTCTCTTCAGGGATGTGACAAGTGCTTGAGGACGGTGGGCAGATGACCACTCACCCTAACAGGTGTGCACCCCTGGGGCTGCCAAAAGGTTCAGCTATGGGGTGGAGGAGCCCAGAGCCACAGCGGGCATGCTTGTGGGCACCCACCCAGTGTGGGGACCCGCCATGGCCCCTGAAGTAGCACACTCAGGGGGTCGGGCTGACCCAGCCTTCCTCCTAGGACAACTCTGGCTCCAGGCAGGGACGTTGGACACTGGGGTCTGTGCTTAAGGCACAGAGTGACCTACATGGCATCTCAGCACCCTACAGGTTCCACCAAGGCCCCCTCTCTGACTCAGCTGGCTTCACCCCCCTTGTCTTAAGACAACAGCAGTTCCCAGGTGGTAAGCCCACTGACCCCTCCCTGTGTGCCCTGCGAGCGAGGTCACACTGAATCCTTACAGGCATCCTATGACGTGCTCTTACGCACTCCATTTTACAGAGCAGGAAACAGGTTTGGAAAGGTTGAATCATCTGCCTGAGATCACAGAGTAGGAGCCAGAATCTAAACAGGCCTCCTGATCTTGAGGCTCTCTTCTGAACCTTGTTCATGTTCCATCCCCTCCTGCACCCCCACCTTCCCCTAGAGAGGAGACAGTGGGAAGGGGTCTCCTTGGCTCACCTTGGCCAGCCTCGCTCGCTTGATGAGGTCGTTGAGTTTGCGTACGGCCGCCTTCTGAGGAAGGCTCTGGATGTCTCTGAAGAGGTCTTGGGCCTCGGCCTCAAAGAGGCGGCGGTTGTCAGTGTTCTGTAGGGGCTGTGCCCAGAAGGAGCCGATGTAGACACGTAGCACCTCGGGTGTGTTGATGACCTTGCCCAGGGACCACATGAGGGCCCCGTAGACGCGCATCAGCTGCTGCGTGTCCACTTGGTCGGCCTTGTTCAGCACCACGCGGATCTTGTCATCCTGGCCCCGGAAGGCCTTGATGGCCTCTGAGAACTCATCTGAGATGTCCAGTTTGTGAGCATCGAAGAGCAGGATGATCCTGTCCACGCGCTCTGCGAACCACTGCAGGACCTGGCAGAAGTCGTAGCCTGGGTGGAGAGAAGGGCATGTCAGTGGGGCTGGGGCTCAGGACCGGGGGACGTGTGGGGGCGCCGGTGACTGCCAAGGATGGAGCGCCACCTCCAAGGAGGTGATGGAGGTCTGACGGCCTGAAAATCACCTCAAGTGAGCCCCCTGGGGCTGGACATGTTCAGGAGTCAATGCTGGGGATCCCAGGAGCCCTCCCCTGGAAGAAAAAGGGCCTAAAAAGGTGCTCGTGGTCATTTGGATGGGGCGTCCCTTCCAGACCTGTGATTTCATTTAGTCCCCACGAGTCTCTTACTTCTCCTGGTATGGTCCTTGGGATCGATGGCAAATTGGATCAATGGGTCTATAAAACCACAGGCCCTGGGTCAAAACTCTCCCTTCGGCCAAAGGTTTGCTTTTCTGAAAGTAGCGGAGGTGGAGAAGGAAGAAAACTCAGGGGTTGCTTGGGGTCCCGTGGTGTCACCACTAAGCCCAACAAAAGAGGAACTGTCTTCTCTTTTCCTAAGTTTTTAGGTGTTAAGAAGGCCAAATGTTGGCCTGCCCCAAAACGGTGACCAATATTTATTGTTTGGACTATTTATATCATAAGTAAGTTGTAAATATTTTTAAAAGATCATGTCTCACAGCCGTTGTGTGAAGTGGTCTCTTGCCAATTTCTTTTTTAAAAATGGCCAGGCCCACAACGAATTGTTTAGTTCACTTTGGCCGCGTGCCAATAGGCTCCAAATCACACAGCTCTGTAAACACTTCTCACAGGCCCTGGTCAAGGCCTGTTTCGGGTCTCCCCCAGGGGAGGCAGAGGCCCTCAAAAAGCAAACAAGAGAGGACCAGTCCCACAAGGTTTATTTTTAATCCCGGTCTGGTTAGCTGTGGGCTCGGGCTTGACGTAGCCCAAGGAGGGCCAAGATGGTGCCTTTCCTGACTCCTGTCACCCCTTCTTATAGGTCTTGAAAACCTCCGAACACACATAAAGGTCTAGAAAATAATATGATGAATGCTGATGTACCCATCACATAACTTAAATGAACCTTGGCCTTTTGCCTTATTTGCCTCAGATGCATTAAAGGATTTAAGTGTACTTTCTATAAAGAAATCCTGCATAGCTGTAAGGATGAATTAGATTTTCCCTCGTCAACACAGGCAAATCTCCAAAGGAACGGTGAGCAAAAAACCAGTTTCAAAAGGATAGGTCCGGCATGATAACATTCACATAAAGTGTTAAAAAACAAAGCAACATTCAGGAGCCAAGAAATACGTATGACAGCACAAATACAAAAAAAATTGATGGTAGGGGCGCCTGTGTGGTTCAGTGGGTTAAGCCTCTGCCTTCGGCTCAGGTCATGATCCCAGAATCCTGGGATCGAGTCCCACATCGGGCTCTCTGCTCAGCGGGGAGCCTGCTTCCTCCTCTCTCTCTGCCTGCCTCTCTGCCTACTTGTGATCTCTGTCTGTCAAATAAATAAATAAAATCTTAAAAAAAAATTGATGCTAATTTTGGAATACTGAGGAACTCTGAGGTTTCTAAGGTAGATGAGAAAGCATCTAAAGAATGATCTATTTTCAAAAATAAAGGGGGTCAGTGGATGAAAGTTTGCATAAATTTGAAGAACAAGTGTAAGAGAACTGGTTGAGGAACAAAAGGATTTAGACACAATTTTAATAAAGAACATGAAACATTCCAAAAACGCTAACGCTCCCTGCAGACCCCTCCCGAGCACACTCTCCGGGGGAAGCACCGCCCTGAGTGTGGTGTTTCTTGTCATTACACGTTTGCGTGTTCCTGGTTCAGACTTTTCACTTCTCTATTCTGTCCCACAGTGGCACTCCCTGATTCCTTGGGGACAAAGAGGGCAAAGGCAGTTGTTAGAATGTGGGCCAGAGTTGATTTTCATCACGATCAGCAGTCAGGTGAGAACAGAAGAAAATCAAAGACGCATGGCATGGGGTCGCACAGCAGTATGTAGAGATTCCGAGTGCAGATTTCACTTGGAGTTCTGTCCCTACCAGGACAGGGCAAACTGCCTCCCAAGGGGCTTCTGTCATTCCAGACTGATCTGGGTCAGTCTGATAGCCTGCTCAGAGATCCTGAGCAGAATAATGATGGCTCTGCACTCGGGGAGCCAGGAAGATGTTTTAGAACTGACCACCAGAAGGACCCGTGTGTGGACATTGGAGTGGACATGAGTTGAATTTGCTGGGCACCCTTCTTGTTGGGCCAGAGGTCCTGTGTGGGCCACAGACGCTGAAGGTATAGCGGACAGTCCATCACCCCACTCATTGGCAGGTTGGGGTACAGACAAGTGACCTAGAACCAGAGAATCATCTCCTTCCATCAGGCGGGGGTGTTGGACCTTGAGGGAATGATACAAAGTCACAGGGAAAATGAGAATTTCTTTCTTTCCTTTTTTTTTTTTTTAAGATATTAATTATTTATTTGAGAGAGAGAGAGAGAACTATTAGGGGGAACAGCAGACTCCTAGGCGAGCAGGAAGCCAGATGCGAGGCTTGATCCTGGGACTCCAGGATCATGACCTGAGCCCAAGGCTGACACTTAACCACACAGGTGCCCCCAAAATGAGAATTTCCTATTGGCAGTGGTGCTGAACTGAGAGTCAGGCAGTGGTAACTTCCTCACCTAGTTTTTGAGACTAGCTTCCCAACCTATCCATTAATTCTGTGAACAACTTGATTTTCTGAAAATTTCCTTTTCTGCTTATATCAGAATCAGCTTCTTTGGTTTGCTGCCAAGAATCACAGTTGGTGAATAATTTTCCCCACTTCAGAAATACTCTTACAGTCAGCACCCAAAGACACTTGGTACCCCCATTGCTGTCACTGCCTGCACACATGCAATTTTAGCCATAGACACACAAATCTCTTCTTCCAAGGACCACCTGGGTTGAGTGGTTGGCCTTGACAGTACCCATATTTAAACTTTCACTTAAATTTGGGTTTCTCTTTTCTTTTCCTTTCTTTTTTTTTTTTTAAGATTTTCTTTATTTATTTGATAGAGAGAGACACAGCGGGAGAGGGAACACAAGCAGGAGGAGTGGAAGAGGGAGAAGCAGGCTTCCTGCTGAGCAGGGAGCCCAAAGCGGGGCTCATCCTAGGACTCCGGGATCATGACCTGAGCCAAAGGCAGCCACTTAACAACTGAGCCCCCCAGACGCCCCAAACTTGGGTTTCTAATAGTTATTTTAAATGTCTTTTTAAAAGATGTCATTCCAATGCTTCATTGAAATAAAAAGTGGGAAAAGAGCTGCTAGATAGAAGTTTACTGTAAGCAAGGCCACTACTCATCTCTGGAGGAATGACCACATGGCCATATTTTCTTGTTTTAAAGTAACCAGGAGAACTTACGATTTAAGAAGTACAGGTAGATAGAACTGTGTTCTGTTTGTCACTGAACAGGTCTACAGTATTATTTGTTACACATTAGGGAAGTATAATCGAAGGTAAAGAAATCACCAAGTGTCTCAGGAGAAAGCAAAGAATTACCACAGCTGGGGGAGGTTGGTCTGCTCATTTTTTTCATACATAGTTGTTGTTATTAGTATTTTACCCATTTTTAAAAAAGATTTATTTATTTTAGAGGGGGGAGGAGGGGCAGAGGGAGAGGGAGAGAATCTGGAGCGGACTCCCCACTGAGCACAGAGCTAGACGTAGGGCTTGATCTCACAACCCTGAGGTCAAGACCTGAGCCAAAATCAAGAGTCAGATGCTTAACTGACTAGCCATCAGGCAGCCCTCACTTTAACCATTTTTAAAGTGTACAGTTTATTGGCATCAAGCACATTCTCATTGTGGTGCAATCATGACCATCTGCCTACAGAATTCTTCATCTTCCCAAACTGAAACTAAGTACCCATTAAACATTAACTTCCCATGCCTCCCTCGTCCAGCCCTGGCAACCACCATTCTATTTTGTCTTTGTGAATTTGACTACTCTAGGTGCCTCATATAAGTGGAATTGTACAGCACCATTTTGTGACCGGCTTCGTTCATTTAGCACAATGTCCTCAAAATTCACCCCTGTTGTAGACTTCATCAGAATTTCCTTCCTTTTTAAGGCTGAACAGGTCTGCTCGACTCTTAAATCTTCATGAGATAAAACAGGCACCAAGGATTTATCTACCAAAAAGTTCCAGCTGATTTTAAAGAAACGACTTAATTTAATGATGTTATTTAGTCTGTCTGCTGAAAGCAAATGGTGACATGGAAGGACCCGCAGATCACTGATTCCCAAAATAAGGTCTTAGACTCAAGTAAGCTGCTTGCCGAAGGTGACACTTACAGATCCCTCCCTAGAAGCATGGAATCAGAATCCCTGAGGCTGGGCTTGGTGGCCAGCATTTTTTAAACCTCCCAGATAACTGGCGATGCCTGGTGGTATGAGCACCGCTACTCTGAGCGCCAAAGCAGATGTTTAACCAACTGAGCCACCCAAGCACCCAAATTTATTATTAATCAATCAATCAATCAATTAATGAATTAATCTTCATGAGTCTGCGGTAGGTACCATTACTATTTCATCAACATGACTCTTTTTGCAAATATATTATTTCTCTACTGTATAAAGTTAACACAAATTACATACAACCAGAAACCAGGCGGTAACAAGGTAAGGTGATGGATGTGTTGATTAGCTGCAGGAATCATTTCACTGTATATGTACATTAGATCATGTTGTATAACTTTAGTATACACAATTTTTACCTATCAATTATGCCTCAAAAAAGCTGGGGGGAAAAAAAGGAGAAGAGTATATACAGGCCTTGGACTCAGGCTGCCTGGGGTTTAATCCTGGCTCCATCACTTACCAGTTTCGTGAACTGGGACAAGTTCCTTAACCTTTCTCTCTGTGCCTCGTTTCCTCATCTGTAAAATGGGGCTAATCATAGCATCCACATACCTCATGGGGCTTTGGAGTTAACAGATGAGAAACATTTGAATCATCCCGACATCTAGAAAGCTCTCCAAAATGTTATCTACTGGTTATTCAAGAAATCTTAGCAACGGGGGCATGGTGGGAGTGCAGTAAATGTTAAAGGATGCCTTCCTGGGGCCAAGTAAAGTCTGCAACCACAGAGAAAACACAATTAATTAGGGTAGAGGTGACGGCACTATGACGCTCGAGCCAAGTGGAAGAATCGGCACTCAGAAGGTAGCTAATAGAAGATACGACTTAACAGAGAACCGCCCATATATTATAAATAAAGCTGGTGGACCCTCAAAGTCCAGAGGCCTTTCTTTTTTTAGCTTGTGAAACAGGTGGAGCTCTACGGGTTGGTCCTAAAGGCCCTAGGTTGCTCCTAAAATAAAGCTGGGATTCTAACCACAGATACTTCCCGGCTTATAAAAGCCCATGCATAGCCATACGGGCCAGGATAACCAGGGCACACGTTGTTACCCAGTAGGAGGAAAGTAATGAATTTTCCCGAAGATTCGGTTACAGAGGGCGGTCAGGTCCCCATTACCAACTAGAGTTCAGCCACACTGTGCTAAGTGGGTCTGTGACAGAGCCACTACCTAAAGTGGAAACCAGTGGCCCTGACACTGACCATGGCCCTTGGCTACTATTCCGTTGGGCCTACAGCCTACACAGTGACGTTACGTTTGAACTTGGCCTGTTTTTGGTCCAGACATGCACTGTAGTTCTAACAGCCCAGTCCACCTGGTGCCCACTTCTGAGTGGAAATACCACAGCTCTGACACAGACCAAGTTCTGCCTCTGAAAGGCCACCTCTTGCTCCTGGGCTCCCGCTGGGGTCTTAGAGCTCCCCAGAGAACTGCACCATCTGATGCCACAGCTGTTTCCCTGCTGGGCCATGAACACCCAAGGGGAGGGCCCCTTTTTACCCTGCTCCCTACAGCACCGAGATGGGGCTCACCGAGAGGAGGCCTCAGTACATGCTTCCTGAGGGACTGAGTGTTCTCTGTGCAAAACTGTGTTCAAAATTCCCAGAAGTAGCTTTCAACAAGCTTTCGGAACACCTCTCTCTCTGGAATTCAGAAGTATGCTAAACATTTAGAAATGTAATAATACATTTCACCTACAAAAGTAAAAAATGGATTAATTAATAATTCTTAAATGCCTAGGATGTGCTCGGGATGGTTGCTGAGGGATATACTTCTATAAAACAAAGGCTGCTCGCTTTGTCCATACTAACCCCAGAGTGGGAGCAATCCAAATGTCCCTCCACAGGTGAAGGATAAACTGTCCAGTGGAACAGCACTCAGTAATACAAACAAGGAGCTACGTGCAGCCACATGGGGCAGGGCGGGGCGGGGGGGGGTTGTCTCGGGAACACCAGGCTGAGTGAAAGAAGCCAGACACTGAAGAGTATGCACCATAGGATTCCATTTTTGTGAAATTCTAGAACAGGCAAAACCAAGCTATAGTGACTGGGAGCAGGCCCGTGGATGGGACTGCAAAGTGGCATGGACAAAGAAGGGACTTCTCAGGGCGATGGAAAGGTTCTACTTCTTGATGAGGGTACACACATTGGTCAAAACTCATCAAACTGGACAATTAAAATGAGTACCTTATTATGTTCTACTGTAATAAGACTGCCTTAAAAAATTAAAAAAAAAAAGAAAGAAAGAAAGAAGGAAAGGAAGGGAGAATGATCTCAAAGCTGCTAAACTTGTTTGAAGATAAACATTTCCAGAACTCCTGGATGCACCAGGAAGTTGAAATCTGTTTGCCAAGCAGACTTTGTAGCACATTTGGCAGGGTAGAGAATTGAATGTAGCGAAAGCAGGAGCTTCAGGCTTTAGTCGAAATCAGTCTTCACCAAAAAGGTTAATGTACCATTTGGCTCATCCACTGGGACTTTGAGAGTTGTGTCATTTTACAGGTGTTTTACCTTCTGGCTGAGAGAGTCTCCCATGGTGACGTTCAGGGATGACAACACTCTGAGTTTATGAGAATCCATTCCAGCTACGGAGAATACAACATAGCCAAGGGTACATACACACCTGGGTGGGTGTGCGTGTTTGTACACAGGCATGTGGGGCAACGCATGTATGCTTGCATTAATGAGTGTTTATGGAAGGCACAGGAATCCACATCCTAACACACTTGCCCCCATGGTGCTCAATGTATTTTTAAAATTTATTCATTTAATTATAGACATCTTAGTTCTATTAGACCTAATGGAACTTCTATTGGTCTAGAACAAAACAGAAATGTCATCAGCCCAATTGGTTAAAAATGGAGTTCCTATCTTTGCAAAAGGATCCACAAGTAATATAGATTTGGAAGCTGAGAAAGAGAATTTGTCCTGTGGAAGATCCCAGCTTGGCATCCTGGCTCCATGTTCTGGGAACAAAGGGAGGGGGCAGGAAGGAAGCGGCCCCTTCCAGCCAGTCAGAGCCTTCCAACCATGGAAGCTGTGGTCTCCATCCAAAGGCACCCACCAGGAAATGACATCTGAGATTTTTGCCCCCCGGCTCAGGTAAATATAGGGTGGGGGCCTTGAGAAAACTAATTTGGCAGTCTGTTTCCAACAGAGCAGAAAACAAAATTCTTCAATTTCTTCCCAGAGCCAAGTTGCTAATTACATGAGTTTTAAACAAGTTGTGTGTCAGTAAAAGGATGCAAGACAATGGAGGACAACCAGGGAGGCCAGGTTCTCCCCGCCCGTGCCGCTGGCCCCATTCTTGGGGTGGGTGAAGCCACTTGCCCAGTTGGACATGGCCCAAGACTCTGCTCAGACTTATCCTCACTGGTGGGGCACAGGCCTGTCCTTTCTAGAGCCAGGAGCTCCTGTTTCATGCCAGGCCACTCATACCCCCACCACAGCTCTTACGGTGCTGGTTTGTCTGGGTAACCCCGGCCTCTCTCCCGGAGGTCCCTTCAGCATCGTGTCCACCTTTGTGTCCCTCCAGCACCTAGTTGACTGTCCAATGCAGACCGTCCAGCCAGACCCTACGAGTGTGCTGGGAGCACCTTTGAACTGTACTTCTTATCCCCAGGCTCCTTCCTTTCTAATCCAGCCCTCAAATGTCCCCACCCCTTCTCACAATTGGGAGCTAATCCCCAAAACGTTGAGACCCCTGATTAGTTTTAGAAGAGATATTTGCAAATTCTCCATGACTAGCTCCCACCTTCCCTCTCCAGCCTGGTCTCAGGGTCTCTTACTAAGCCCCACTCTCCCCACCCGACAAACCACACCAGACTCTTTGCCCCTCTTCAGAGACATCCTACAGTCTCCTGCCTCTGGACCTTTGCCCAGACTTCCTTCAGCCTGGCACGCTCTCCTCTTCATCTCCAGCTACCCAGCCCTCTGGGTTGCTTCCCTGCCAGGAGGCCTTCCCCCACCTGAGTGGAATGGACCCTCCCTCCCCGTTTCCTCCCGAGAGGGTCTGTGCTCAGCCACAGCTCACCCACCAAACTATAAGTAGCCTGAGAGCACAGGACAAGTCTTAGTCGTGCTTGGAACCCAAAAGCCTGCCACAGAACACTTTGTACTGTCCAAATCACGTTCCCTATGATGTATTCTTATAGCGCCAATGATTTTTCTTTCCCAACACTTACACTTTCCAGTGATGTATTTATTTGGTGAGAATAAGGCAGAAACTCAACGAGGGTAGAGACTCCACCTCTCACTGTATACCCAGTACTAAGTATCCACTATTAAACAGAGTGGGTGTTCAATAAAATCGGGTTATTCCTGAAGACAATTAAAATAGAACTACCATATGATCCAGGAATCCCACTTCTGGGATTAATTCAGAAGAATTAAATTGAAAAGACTTCAAATCAGCATCTCAAAAATTATTAGCACTCCCATGTTGACTGCAGCGCTATTCACAATAGCCAAGATGGGGAAACAACCTTAACGCCTTTGGCAGGCGCACGGCCAGGAAAAGTGTGGTTTAGACAACATGGATGGACCTGGAGGACATTACACCGAGTGAGATAAGTTCACTCAGAGAAAGAGAGATACTACATGATTCTGTTTATACGAGGAATCTAAAATACTCAAACTCATGTAATCATAGCGTGCAACGGCAGTTGCCAGGGGCTCCATGGGGTGGAGGGGGATGGGAAATTACTGAGCAGCAGGCACAAAGTTTCAGTTCAGCAAGAGGAGAAGAAACTTCTAGAGATCTGCTGTATGACACTATGCCTATAGTTAACAATACCGTACTGTACACTTAAAAATTTAAGAGGGTGGACGGCCTTTTATGTGTTCTTACTATAATACATATGTATGCACATAAAATCAAAAACAATGAAATTAATTTGATTAATGAAGTGAATTGAAGGGAAAGAGAAGTGTAACTGCTTTTTAGCAAGTTAGAGGCCAAGGCTTGAATAGTGCTGTGAGTTTCTAAAAAAACAAGAGCTGTTACTAATTTTAGGAAGTACAAATAACCTCAAAATAAACATCAAGTATCTGGGATTGCTCAGGTATTAAATATGTATTTTCAAAAATAGTCACTTCAGTTAACAATAGCAGCTACTTCAGTTAAACACGTGTGACCAGTCCTTGTATTGTTTCCAGGCTGGGTTTACTTTGCAACTGGAAAAGGCTGTTTCTGAAAATGTGATTGGGGTTGGGTGGAGAATGATAGCTCAAAATAAATGATGGCAGCAAATATTTACTGAATTCTCTCAACATTCCTGCACTTTCTACCCACATAATCTCCCGCAATCCTCACAGTAACCCCATCAAACAGGTGCTATGATTATCCCTATTTTCCAGGTGAGGATCCAGAGACTCAGAGAGGTTAAATAACTTAGCCAAGGTCACACAGCTATTTCCTAGGAGGGCCAGGATTCACACCCAGGGACTTGCATCCCAGGGCCTATGTTTTTTATCCACTGCACGGCACCACAGGTGTGCCAGGATGGTGGCATTCGAGGTGGTTTTTATTTCCTTCTTTCTGATCTTTCCAAAGTGAAGTAGTTTTATAAGTGTTCTACAATAAATATATACTCTTTTTGTAACAAGAAAAGAATAATATTACAAAAATTATTGGTCTCTATGTGACTAGGCTAACAGTATTACCGAGGAAGGTTTTCCTTTTCTTCTACAAAGGTGTTCAGCCAGGGCCTGGATTTCTAGCTTTTCCAGCCTATCACCATCTCAAGAAACCCTGAAGGTGAAGTAGTGTCTTTGCAACTACCCGTAACCTCTGTGGGAGGGGTTGGCCCTGGATCAGCCGCACTTGCCAGCGCAATGGGAACAAACTGGTAGGGAGACGAGCCACAGACACTCAGCTCCCGCTGCCCGGTCTACTTCCCTTCACCCCAAGCTTATCAGAGGCACAGGTGGGGTGCGGTGGGGGATGGGGGTAAGCAGAGGCGGGGCAGCAATGGGAGGGGCGGTTCCAGGCTTCTGCTGGGTGTGGGGAGGGGCTGACCCTAAACCCTCTCCTGTCCTGGAGATCCAAAAAGACTAGAGAAGAGGAACAGGGGCTTCCCTCTCCGCACACACTGCGGAGGGGTTCCAGGGGATGTCCACCTCAAAGTGCTCAGTTGGTGGTGGCTCCCCCTTAAAGAGTGTGATTGGCTACAAGAAAATCCCTGTGGTTGCAGAGTTCCCAGTCTCACTGTGCCTGGCCTGAAGGGGGTTTGGCCATTGGACATACCACAGTTGAACTAAAATCAAGGACCAATCTGTCCTTGGATGGGCTTGGTGTTGTTTATCCTCTATTTCCTCTCCCAACTCCTTCTTCCTTTGGAATTTAGTCCAAAACTCTGTGAACGAATTTATCGGTGCCTGTTTCCTCCTAAAATAAACAAGCCAAACGCACAGCCTCTCTCTTTCCCCACCGGGGCTGCCGTAAAGATAATGATGTGGGGGGCACGTGACCCCCAAGGCCGCTCACACCATGGGATGATACCATCCCGCACAGGTGGGGAACAGAGAAAGGCTCTATTTGAATATTTGGCCTGATGAACACCCTGGCCTCTGGTCAGGTGACCACGTCAAAGGGGGAAACTGGGTTTCATATCTCTTTTCCATCTCAGACTAAAAATGAGGTTAAGAAGCAAAGCCATTTAATGAGCACTGAGCCCCGGAAAGAGACAGCAATACTATGTGGCACTTTAAGGTTCTTTGCCAGGGCGAGAGGTTGGTGAAAATTTACCAAGAAAATCCCCCAACTTCTGGAGCTTGGGTTAACCATTTCGCTTTGCTGGGCCTCAGTTTCTATATCAATCAGATGGGTTAGATGATCAGGAAGATTTTTTTTTCAGGGGTGCCTGGGTGGCTCAGTCATTAAGTGCCTGCCTTTGGCTCAGGTCACCATCCTAGCGTCCTGGGATGGAGCCTTGCTTCAGGCTCCCTGCTCTGCGGGAAGCCTTCTTCTCCCTCTCCCACTCCCCCTGCTTGTGTTCCCTCTCTCACCGTCTCTCTCTCCGTCAAATAAATAAATAAAATCTTTAAAAAAAAATAATTTTTTTTCCCAGATCTTAGATTAACTACACTAGATATTAGCTAGTTATAGTACCAGCGTAAGAACATAAAACCGTTCAGGTGGCTACGGGAACACTCAATGACTACATCCAAGGGAAAAAATGATCAAGTAACAAGTTTCATTTTAGTCTATTTGTACCACTGGACTCATGTACTATGGCACACAGGGTTGATCGGAAGGTCCTTGCATGTTTCCACAAGGGTCTTTAGTTGCCCTGAAGTGTAATTTGTCACCTAACTGCCACCAACTCTGTGCTGACAGAAATTACCAGAGGAAAAGTCACAGAATTTGAGGCATCCAAGAATGCTTAAGAGATCATCAGCTCCACCTTCTAAGAATAGAAGTAAGTGAATCCAGGAACTAAGTGTCATGCACACAGAGATTGCCCATGCCTCATTTTCAAGTGGGCGTTGTGTACCTAAGGCAAGAAAGCTTCTTACAATACATCTATAAATCAGATGGTCAGTTGGTACTTGTACTGGATTTTCTTGAGGCAAAAGGCCAATGAGACAGTCTCCACCCTAGTGTGAGGAGACTGAATATTTCCAAACAAGGCTTCTACCTTGACAATACATCTTGTCATTTTGTGGTTCAGAAGGGCAAAAAGACAATATTTCTTCAAGCTACACTTTTCTCAAGAGAGATGTTAAACCAAGAAGGTGACAGCTTTGGGATCAACAGACAGAAAGCGACTTCTGACCCTCGATACCCTGCCCTGCCCTGTTCCTCCTTCTCAACAATCCCAGTGTTGTGTGAGTGTTTTGTGAGCATATGGACAACAGCCAGTCGTCAAGACCAGGGCCAGCCAGTAAGTTATCGGATAACCTGCTCCTAAAGTCAAACTATTACCCAGAGATAGCTATTTCTGCGTTTATGTCACTGATGTAAAGATAGGTCAAGTCAATGGGGACCATGTGAATACACATTGGGTTCTTTATTTAAAAAAATGACTGCATTGGGGGCACCTGGGTGGCTCACTCGGTTAAGCGTCTGTCTTTGCCTCAGGTCATGGTCGCAGGGTCTGGGAATCGAGCCCCCCATCAGGCTCCCTGCTCAGCGGGAAGCCTGCTTCTCCCTCTCCCACTCCCCCTGCTTGTATTCTCTCTCTCACCATCTTTCTCTCTGTCAAATATATAAGTAAAACTTTAAAATAAAAATGACTCAATTATCTTACTAAATAAAAGTTCACATAGTTACCAATAGTATTTCAAAATGGTCAAATACCTCCAGAAAGGAAATACTTGGAAATAATCTGAAAATAGGCAAAGGTGCTTAACCACACTAATAATAAAAATGAGAATTAGAATTATACTGAGAGGCCATTCACCTATCAAAGACAAAGTGAAGATAAGGGAAAGAAATCAGTAATGCCCTAAGTTGGGGAGGATGTTTTGTTGATGGGAATGTAAGTAGGGACATCTTCCAGTAAAGGCATTTTGGCATCAGCTAACTCTGTAAAAAGACCTCAGTTCCATTTGATCAGTAATTTCACTACTAGGAATGCATCTTTTTTTTTTTTTAAACTGAAGTGTAATCGACAGGCAATGTTATATTAGTTTCAGGTGTACAATATACACCTGATTTGGCGATTCTATACATTGCTCAGTGCTCACCCCAGTAAGAGCAGTTATCATACGACGTTATTACAGTATTGCCGACTATATTCTCTAGGCTGCACTTTTTACCTCTGTGACTTATTTATTTTATAACTAGAAGTTTGTACCCCTCACTTCTTTATTAATTTCACCCATTTCCCTCTCCACCTCCCCTCTGGCAGAGACCCCCAGTCTGATATTTTGTCTCTCTGCTCATTTGTTTTGTATCGTAGAGTCCCACTTGCCCCCTACTATGCAAACTGTAAATAGTTGCACTGTGTGCACAACTATATTCTGCAGCACATTTTGGAACAGCAAAAGATCAGAAACAGTTTGGGTGCCATCCACCCAAAGGATACCAGCTGTTAATTTGGGGACCTCTGCATGACGGAACACTTTAACGTCCTGACAAGGGCGGGCTGCAAGGTTTACTGCTAAGTGGAACATTCTTGGTACAGAGCAGCCTGCGGGACCCTCCAGCTCTGGGAGACACTGCTGACAGGGTTTGCTCTGGGAGAGGAACTGGGGGTGCCGTTGGGACACACTTCCCCACCTAACCTTGTGTAATGTAAATTTTTCGTCTCAAGTAGGTACACACACTTGTGCAGAATGAAAGGTGAGATGCTGAGTAATGGTCTGATTTGCGCTTTACACTGTGATCTGGATTCAAGCAGGAGGTGGTTTTTGAGAAAGAGACTGACATAACGCAGGTGAAGAGGAGGTTTCTAAAGGCAGTTTCGTCTGGCACCTGTGAGAAGTAGCCCCAGATACTGGAAAGATTATGGCAAAAAGAAGTGGAAACATGCCGATAGCCAGAGCCCTCGGCTATAAGAGAACACCTCCTGCGGGTCATTGGTCACTGTCTTCAGCAGGCTCCCTCAGCTCCCTTCCTGGGCTGCACTCTCCCCATATTCTTTCCACAGGTCTATGGTCAAGTACACCTATTTCCTTTCTCCTCCCTCTCTGCTTCCATGGAAAACAAAGAGGCCTTGAAAGCGTCGCCATTTTCAGCACATGTTCACATCTGCTGGCTCAAGATGCCCGGCCACGCAGTGCCGGTGTGTGAGACCTGACTTCCGGCCCCACTCCGGGTCCTCTCACTGGATACACACTTCATTGCTCATGTCTCTGGAACACTTAGGCATTCACACCAACACTCAGACCCTCACAAGATCCGATTCTGCAAGGAAAGTACTTTTCTTCCCATTTTATAGAGGAGGAGACTGAGGTTCCTAGAGGCGGAGGAACTTGCCCAGGTCACCCAGCTGGTGAGGGGAAGCTCCAGAGAAATGGAAAAAAGTCTCAGGTCAGCATTGCTCGGCACTCTACAGCTCCACCTCCACCTAGAATCCTGCATTTTCAATCTATCACTCCCACCCTCCAGTCTGGGGGTCCCCCACTGGTGCACAGTGACTTGGGGCGAGGGCTTTTACCACACTTAACTGTTGGGATGCAGGTTATATAACAAGAATGCCCTCATTACAGCAGTGAACTTATTAAACATCTGAAAGGTAAATGAGACATCTTTTTCTCTTCTTTCAGGGACGCCTGGGTGGCTCAGTTGGTTAAGCGGCTGCCTTCGGCTCAGGTCATGATCCCAGCATCCTGGGATCGAGTCCCACATCGGGCTCCTTGCTCCGCAGGGAGCCTGCTTCTCCCTCTGCCACTCTGTCTGCCTGTGCTCACTCTCTCTCTCTCTCTGACAAATAAATAAATAAAATCTTTAAAAAAAAAAAAAAAATCTCTTCTTTCAGGGTGCCTGGGTGGCTCAGTGGGTTAGGGCCTCTGCCTTCAGCTCAGGTCATGATCCCAGGGTCCCGGGATTGAGCCCCGCATCGGGCTCTGCTCGATTGGGAGCCTGCTTCCTCCTCTCTCTATCTCTGCCTCTCCGCCTACCTGTGACCTCTCTCTGTCAAATAAATAAATAAATAAAATCTTTAAAAAAATCTCTTCTTTCTTTTTTAGAGGTTCCTAAAACTCCTGACTTTCAAAGAAGTATAGAAACGTTGGGGGGAGGTGTGCTCCTCCATGGAGGGAAGGCCTAAGCAGAGGACAGCAGTGTCAGGCAGGACTCCTGTCAGAAGCCCACCAGTGAAGGCGACCACGGTCACCGGGTCACCCAGGGACCACAGTGGGACAGTTACCACTGCTTCCTTTCACAGCCCTCCCCAGGAGGATGTTGGTGAGTCACAGAGCCCAGCCCAGTGCCGGAGGCTCCTGCCCCACCCAAAGACACCCCGGCCTGGACCCCCACCAACTTACATCCTCTATCCTGGCCTCCAAGAGGACAGCGTTCACCGGCAAACCAGAGATGTGGGGCAGAGCTCAAGTCCTTTTTGGCAGTTTCCCCAAGTTTGTAATCCTTTCTTCTTTCACTTGCCTCAGGGGTGGCAGAGCACACAGGAAAGGGCAGGCTCAGGAGGCCCACTCAGCAACCCCAGACTCCTCCAAGTGGGGATCCGTGGGCAGCGGCCCCACCCCACACTCCCCATGTTGCTGTGCTGAGGTCAGGAAGTAGCCTGTTAGCAAGTTCCCTGGGGCCTGAGGATCAGAGCGGTAGGGCTTCTTGGCCTCACTCATAGATTCATCAACTCCAGGACAGAAACGGGGCGGAAAGAGGGTGACCTGAGGACAGGTCCCATGGAAGAAATGACAGAGACACCCGGGAAAGAGAAAACCAACCTAGCAACCAAACCCACAGAAGTAAAGCGGCAGACCCAGGGCTGGTTCTGTGACCGCTCAGGGCCACAACTCCCGGATGCTCATAGTAATAATTCTGGGTAATCAAGAGGACATTAAAAAAGATAATCCTTCAATGGCTTCCTATTCTTCTCAGAATAAATTCCACGCGCTTCCCTAAGGCCGACAGCCCCCCCACAGCAAGTGCTCCCCACCTCACAGACCACCACTTCCCAGCTACTCAGCGGCCTCTAGCCTTCCCTGGACCCGTCAGGTCTTCACTCCCCTTGGGCTTCCCCCAAGGCCCTGCCAGGCTAATCCTTTTATTCTTTGGGTTTTAACCTACAAGTCACTTCCTCAGAGACCCCTCCCCCGACACCCCATCTAAAGTCGGAACACTGCTGCTGTGGGACTCAGCAATTACTTTCTTCAAGTCTTCCTTTCAACATGCATTTGCTTTGTATTTCTGCTCACCCGTCCCCCTCCCTGGTGTGTACTCCAGGAAGGCGTGCCAGGGTCTATCCTGTTCTGTTTAAAAGTAAAGCCCCTGATGCCTGACACAGAAGAACCGGACCAGGAGGAACCAAGCAGAGTTTGGTGCGTGGAAGATATTCAATATAAGACAACCTCTTCCCCTTTCTACTATCTTTTGAATGAGAATGTAGGGCAGTGTGTGTGGTCTTTCCCAAAGGTGACCATCAATAATTGCTGAAGGTAAAAAACCCAGGAAGTTTGGTGTTTGCAGGGGGAAAGCATCAATTACATGGAAACTTGTCCCACCAGTACCCTTCCCCAGTGCTGCCTTCTGTGTGTGTGTGTGTGTGTGTGTGTGTGTGTGTGTGTGTGTATGACAGTAAGAGAGAGAGAGAGAGGTTTCCCTGGATTGTGTCCTCGTCTCTTGTGGTTAACAGCACACACTTTGGAAGGAGGCTGTGTGGTTTGGATTCCACCCATCCATTTACTATCTGCTCTGGTTATCAGTTACCTTAAAACTCAGCAGCTTAAATAATAACTTACTATTTTCTCTGGTCTGAGGGTTGACTGGTCTCAGCTGGGTGGTTCTCAATCGGGGAGTGTCATGAGGGGACAGTCAAGTGGCAGTTGGGGCTGGAACTGTCTGAGGGCTCAGCTGAGCTGGTTGTCCTTGATGGCCTCTTCACTTACCTCGCCTAGGCTAGGGGCTGCCTGAGCCTCCGTGTGACTAGCCTGGGCTTCCCTCACATTATGTTGGCCTCTGGGTGGTTAGACTTTTTCAATGTCAGTTGGCTGCCTGTAGATCCAGCCGGAACCTTCAGGACTTCTTAGGATTAAGACTTGGGAAGTTACGAAACATCACTCCTGGAGAATTGTACTAGTCCAAAAAGTGAGTCAGAAGGCTGTCCTAGATTCAAGGGGAGGGGACTGCAGCAGGCATGAATATCGGGAGCACAGTACAAGGTGGTGGGGGTGGTGGGAGGAGGAGGAAGCATCTTTTGAGACTAGCTACCACACTTCTAGAGGACTGTGGGCAAGTTTCTTAACCTCTTTGTGCCTCAGTCTTCTCTCCTGTGAAATGTTGTAATACTTCCTACTTCATAGAGCTCTTGTGAGGAGCAAATGAGTTAATAATGTATGGAAAGCAATTTACAATGTGCTGTGGAAGTATTAACAATTATTATTACTCAAGAGTAAGGAGTGAAACTTTTCTCTGACTAATCTCTGCATCCCAATGTCTATGAAATATTTGAAGATCATGAGCTGCTCCACAGAGGATAAGAGAGATAAGATAAGTGATTTTCTCCCTACCAAAAAAAAAAAAAATTTACAAGTGTAGGTAGGTTTAAAATTTGGGTAGAAGCAGTCATTCCTCATGATCAAGCATTTAAAATATTGACAGATTGGGGCGCCTGGGTGGCTCAGTGGGTTAAAGCCTCCGCCTTCGGCTCAGGTCATGATCCCAGGGTCCTGGGATCGAGCCCCGCATCGGGCTCTCCGCTCCGTGGAGAGCCTGCTTTCTCCTCTCTCTCTGCCTGCCTCTCTGCCTACTTGTGATCTCTGTCTGCCAAGTAAATAAATAAAAAATCTTAAAAAAATAAAATAAAATAAAATATTGACAGAAGTAAAAATAGCTGCCAGGGCTGGGCAAAGGCCCTTCTGAGTCACAGTGATGACAGGATCACATCAGGGACAGGAGCAGCAACACTTGTGGTGTGGAATTTCCTGTGGCAGTGGCGGAAAAGGAGTCATGAATGCGTCTGTCAGCAAACTTCCCCGAAACAAAAAGGAACCAGGATTTCCTGTGGGAGGCCTAAGGAGCGACTGGTGTCCAGGACCTCACACCCTAACTGGCCTTAGCACAGCCAGAAAACAGGATCTTCCAACAAATCATCGTAGGTCAGCCCCATTCCCTGGGGGATGGACACTTCTGTTGTTGCCAAATTCAAACAAAGCTCTGAGGCAAGCATTGAGCTCAAGCTCCAAACATAAAAATGGCTTCGTGGTCTGAGGTTGAAGACATATGTTCTATTCTACAGAATTCTCTACCATGTCATCCTTTACCTCACACTCCTCCATATTCCGTGCAATCTTCAGGACAAAACCCAGTCTCCTGTCATGTGTGGCCCCCACACATGCCCATGTTTCACAATGCACGTTCCTCCAAAGGGCCCCAGCTCACACATCATCCTCTGTTCATGAACATACCCTTTCTGCTGCCTGGAAAAGGGTAACAATTATAAGGACAGCCATGGTTATCTTTTCCTTGACTATGCACCAGACAGGTGCTGTGGTAGGAGCTTCATACCATCATCTTACTATATCCTCACTCTATCTGATAATGTCCTGAGCTTGCTGGCTGATGAACTCACTTGTTTACCTGATGCCCTGATCAAGACATGCTGCTTCATAAGGTTAGACATATAGATCAATGAAATAAAACTGAGAGTGCAGAAATAAACCTTCACATTTACAGCCAACTGATTTTCAAAGAGGGTGCCAAGACAATTCAATGAAGGAGAGTACTGTCTTTTCAATAAATGGGTGCTGGACGACTGGATATACACATGCAAAACAATCAATGTGGATCCCAACCTCACACCATATACAAAAATTAACTTAAAATGGATCAATGACCTAAATGCAAGTGCTAGAACTATAAGCTTCTCAAAAAAAAAAATACAGGATTAAATTTTCATGAGCTTGGGTTAGGCAAAGTGACAGAAATTAAAATAGATAAATTAGCTTTCATTAAAATGAAAAAGTTCTGTGCTTCAGACAATATCATATAGACAGTGAAAAGACAACCATGACATGAGACAAAATAAATATTTGAAGATCATATATCTGACTAGTATAGAGAACACATAAAGAATGTTAAAACTCAATAAAAGACAAATAATCCAATTAAAAATGGGCAAAGAATCTATATATACATTTCTTTAAAGAAGATATATCAATGGCTAACAAAGCACATGAGAAGATGATCAGCATCATTAGCCTTCAGAGAAATGCAGATTGAAACCATAATGAAATACAGTTCATACCTACTGGGATGGTTCTAATTAAAATGACAGTGTTGATGAGGATGTGGAGAAACTAGAACACTTGCACTCTGCTGGTGGAATGTAAAATGATGCACCCCTTTGGAACACTGAGTTCTTCAAAACACTGGGTTACCATAGGACCCAGCAACTCTGCTTCTAGGTAAATACCCAAGAGAATTGAAAATGTATGTTTTTGTGAGAACTCCTACATGAATGATCACATCATTATTCAAAATGGCCCAAACTGTGGAAACCCAAATGTCCATCAATTGATGCATTAATCAAATGTCACATGGCAATACAATGGAATGCTATTCAACCCCAAAAAGGAATGAAGTACTGATACCTATTATAACATGGATGAACATTGAAAACATTATGCTAAGTGGAAAAAGCCAGATAAAAAGACCACATATTCTATTTATATGAAATGCCCAGAACAGGCAAATCCATAGAGACAGAAAGTAGTGGTCACCAGGGTCTGGGAGGTGGGGGGAGAATTGATAATCATTGTTAATGAGTATTCAGTTTCTTTTTGGGGTGATGGAAATGTTCTAAAATTGGTTTCGGTGATGGTTGCACAATTTTGTAAATATATAAAAAACCTACTAAATTGTTGAGACAGAGAGAAAATGCACGTCCAAAAGGAAAAAAAAAAAGAGGGGGAGAAGAAGAGCCCCTACTACCTCCCACTCTCCACTGGGGACTGGTGGGGTCCCTACTCACTGCACTTCTTAATCGGAACTCCTGTAACATGCAGGACAGCCATAACTTGTTTGAAGGTCTACCCACCCCAACTGAGTATGAGCGCCCTGGCCAAAGCCTGTGTCCGACTCATTTTGAATCCTGGCATCAAGGACAGTACTTGCCACCCAGTGGATAATCAATCTAAATGTGTGTTGAATGAATAGTCTCTAGCATGCCCCTAACATCACACACCGCTGTTTATACCATCACTTCTACAATAAAAGAATATTGAAAAGATCACACACACACACACACACACACACACACACACACACACACACACACACAATCTGTTATTTTAAAATTCTTTTCCATCAATTATTTTTAAAACTGGAGGACTGATTAGAGTGGTATCTCTTTTCTACGGCTAGAGGGGTTTATGATTTCAAAATTTAAAAGCTAATCATTGATAAAATGACTGAGAGATGTGGATAAGAGGTAGGAACACTTATCTAAAAATAGAAAATCAGTCCCTGAACAACAAACTATATTGTGGACCACTTGACAAACATCTCTCCTACTCAGAAGACTTCAAGAAGCAAGAAACCAATATGAAGGCTGATTAAGCTCAGCCTGTGAGAACTCTTTGGCCTTCCACAGTAACAACAACAGTAATACAAGGAGATTATGAAAGTAATAAGAGCAGCTAACATGCACTGAGCACTTACTATGCGCTGGGCGGGGCATGGTTTTCTGCCTTCTGTGTGTTAACTTGGTGACAACAACATGGCATGTGAGGTTCTATCATTACCCTCCCTTTACAGACTCTCCACTTCCCCAAGGCCACGAGAACAGTACACAGCTGAGCTGGACCCAGGAAGACCAGAACTACCGCCCATGCTTCCCACTATACTATGTTCAGGATTTTAATCCCTTGACTGGACCCGAGAAAACAATTTGTTTGATTCTGGGATTACAGACCAGTTGATATAGGTCACAGAAAAGACCCTGGGGGATGGGGGTGGGGATGGAGGAGAAAGAAAACATGAATATTCAGAAACTGAAATCCGTGTGTCAATATCTGACAGCTGAACATCTATCAGTTTATATATCCTTTATATATTGAGTGGGAAATCTATGAACAGACAGCATGGTCAGCCGAAACTTGCAAAACCTCGCCCAGCCCCACTCTGAAGGCTGGTTCCCTCTGGGCTTTCAGCCCCAGGCCTCCCTACCTCCAGAGAGTGGGCAGCTCCACATCAGTCCCTCTCATTGTGCTCAGGGTCTCATGTGTTTCCTTCCTGGCCTTCACCACTATTTACAAGGATTTATTCATTTGTTTCCCTGCTGTCCCTGTCTGACCCTCCCATCAGAACATGAATTCCATAAGGGCAGTGACCATGTCCATTTTTTGGCCTACAGTTTGTTGAATGGATTTAAGTCTGTTGAGGGGACACCTTTCTTTCATAACAGTTGGGTGCATCAGTGACCGGCCGGATGAGCACACTGGGCTGGGGCCACTGCAGACCAGGGGCGGGTCCTTGTTCATCTCCATACTCCCCGTTCCTATCCTGGTACTTGGCACACAAAAGCTCACTACATCTCAGTGGAACATGTTTCTTAATGAGTCGCTGTCAACCTAGACGCCAGTCTCTACTGGTGTGCCTCAAGGCTTGGCCCTGTTCACCCAACTTCTGGATCCAAGGGTGACGGCCCAAGACTGTGCTGATGAAAACTGGGAACGCCTTGAAGCTGGGAGGAGCCTCAGCGGACAACAAAAGGAGCTAAGAGAGCTTGAACTGTGGTTAGGCCCAAGCCCCAAGAAACAGAACAAAAAATCAAGAAACTCCGTAGCAATCACAGGATGGGGAGCTGGGGAGCTGCAGGTCCATTGAGCTCTTGTGACCGCAGTCTCTGGTACTGTAGGAAAGCTGGAATGGCCCTGAGCTGCATCTGTGACTGGGTGGCGACCAGAATGAGGGAAAGGAGAATGCTGCTCACCCACCCCCATTTATTCAGTTATTATTTCTACCCACGTAAGGCCTGAATACCCGTGTTCCAGGGATACTCGGCAGACATTAGCAGGCCCCTCTCAGAAAGTCTCCATGAAGTTCTGCGCTCACGTCCACAGCCCAGGCTGTGCAGCCCACCTTAAGGACGGGATTCCCCTGCCATCGCTGCCCCGTGCAGGTTGCTGCTGGCCTCCTAAGTCTCCAGCTCTCTGCTCTCCCCAAGCTTCTTAGAAGGGTCTTTGCTGCAGTCAACTGTGCCTAACACCTTGCTCCAGGTCTTCTTGGTCTCTTAGAGGAAGAAGACTCCTTCTTTGTGTACGTGTGTGTTTTCCTCCCTAGGCCGTGTGGGTCCCAAAGCCTGAGGGTGGAAGTCAGTCTCCCTGGGACACCTCTAAATGTTCACTCCTTTCTTGGACTGCCTTCAAACTCTGGCCTTTCAAGTTCAAAAGACGTGTCAAGTAGGTGTGTCTGTGCTTCCTTGATTATGGTTTGCTTGTAGCTTTTCTATTTTTTCTGCACCTTCATTAATTCCAGGTTGGAGCTGCATGTCCCTTTTCCCCAGGTCTATGACAGCTCTTGTGTGATATTATGTTTGGGCGGAGCTGGCAGACCCTTGAAACTGCCTGTTCACGTTTCCTGTCATGTCCATAGATGCCCTTTTTATTCCTGAAGGCTTTCCTTGATGTTGCTAAAGGTAAAGGGGCTTAAGGATGTCAGTATGTGAATGTTAAAACATGAATCAATTTTTGAAGCTAATATGATTGTTGAAGCTACTGTGAGGACCATATTATCTGAAGCACATTTTGATCCCTTTTGTTGCATATGCATTACTGTAATTTTTTTTTAAGATTTTATTTATTTATTTGACACACAGAGATCACAAGTAGGCAGAGAGGCAGGCAGAGAGAGAGAGGGAAGCAGGCTCCCTGCCGAGCAGAGAGCCCAACATGGGGCTTGATCCCAGGACCCCAGGACCATGACCTAAGCCGAAGGCAGAGGCTCAACCCACTGAGCCACCCAGGGCGCCCCTGCATTACTGTAATTTATTGCTTTTACCAGCAGGACATTTTCTACTCCTGCTTCTGCTTTTCCCCCCTCTCTTCCCAGTTTCATTCACTGACTTAAAATGAGAAGGGCTTGTACAGCAAAGGACTTAAACATCAGAAGATGCTCTCAAATTTTCAGCTGACAGGTACTGGTCTCAGAGGAATAAATACAGCTGTTGGAAAGTTCAGACCAAGAGTTTTTCTCTTTTGGAGTCATTTACATTTCTAAAAGAGAAAAACTGTACTACTCTTGTTACCAAAGTGAAGGCTGTTGAAGGAGACACAAAACCTCATCCTTTCAGGAAACCACAGGAATACTTACTCACTGCTAAAGCGCCTTCTATATGCTTCTATGTTAAATAGATGGACAAGAATGCCAGCTGCCACATCCAAATATTTCAGTGTTCTTGTCCGACCGGCGCATTACAATCAGAGCCAGAGCCCAGAGATTCGGACCAGGAGTTGGGAACATACTTGTGTTCATGCCTGAATCCAGAGATAAGTCTCGGATGATGCTTAGGATCAGCATGGATAAACAATATTTTAGGAAGTAAACAGGCCAGGAGCCAGAATAACAAGAGAGTAGGAATGAAAATAAGGGTGTGTGGGTAAGCAAAAAACCTGGAGGCTGGGGTGCCTGGGTGGCTCAGTGGTTTAAGTCTCTGCCTTTGCCTCGGGTCATGATCTCAGGGTTCTGGGATTGAGCCCCGCATCCGGCTCTCTGCACAGCAGGGAGCCTGCCTCCACCCCCTCTCTCTGCCTGCTGCTCTGCCTACTTGTGATCTCTCTCTGTCAAATTAATAAATAAAATCTTAAAAAAAACAAACAAACCTGGATGCTGTTGTCAGGGCAAAGGGTATTTCTTAAGAGTAAACCAGGGGTGCCTGGGTGGTTCAGTCCTTTGCATCCGCCTTTGGCTCAGGTCATGATCCAGGATCCTGGGATCGAGCCCCACATAGGCTCCTTGCTCTTGGGGAAGCCTGCTTCTCCCTCTCCCACTCCCCCCTGCTTATATTCCTTCTCTTGCTATGTCTCTCTCTCTGTCAAATAAATAAATAAAATCTTTAAAGAAAAAAAAGAGTGAATCAACTAACTTACATTTTGCTCACACCTTTCAAGAAGATAATTTAGAAAATCTTAAGAATCCAAACATTCTTCTATTGGCTACAAGAAAAGAATCAGGAATTGTTCCTCGGACTTTTATTAGCTATTACTTGATTAGAATAAAATTATTATTATAAATATACCAAAACATTTTTATCTGGGCTTGATGGATATTTTTTATGTAAGCTAAGAAAGCTACAGTTTAGTAACTAAGCTTAATCCTTTGTTTCTAAAGATTTTCCACAAACTATAATTAAACTAAGGAACATCTGAATAGTAACGGGTTTCCATATGGAGTATACTAAAAATTGTTCCAAAATCAATCACCTTGGTGGGTTTTATTTATAGAGCTACCAAATGGATTTAGGTAATACTCTCCCCAAATGTTGACTATGCTTTCTTGTTTTACTCTGAAGCGCAGAATAGGGACACAAGGGGGTCCAGTGATCTGACTTCTAGAGAAAATGTTAAGATTCTGCAAGTATAAGGATCCTAATTGGTAAAGCTCACTTCTTTCTTTCTTGTTTATCCTCATTACCTGCTTCCCCTGTCCCCCCACTCCCTCCCTCTGGGAACTATCAGTTTGTTCTCCATAATTAAGAGTCTGTTTGTTGGTTTGTCTCTCTTTTTTCCCCTTGTTTGTTTTGTTTCTTAATTTCCACATACGAGTGAGATCATATGCTTTCTTTCTCAGATTTATTTTGCTTAGCATAATGCACTCTAGCTCTATCCATGCTGTTGCAATGGCAAGATTTCATTCTTTCTTATGGCTGAGTAATATTCCATTTATATATATATATACATACATACACATACATACATACACACATACATACCACATCTTTATCCATTCACCAATTGGTGGACACATGGGCAGCTTCCATAATTTGGCTATTATACATAATGCTGCTATAAACACAGGTGTGCATGTATCCCTTTGAATTTGTGTTTTTGTATTTTTGGGTAGATACCCTAGTAGTGCAATTACTCAATCATAGGGTGGTTTCATTTTTAATTTTTTGAGGAACCTCCGTACTGTTTTCCACAGTGGCTGCACCAGTTTGTATTCCCACCAACAGTGCAAGAGGGTTCCTTTTCTCTACATCCTTGCCAACACCTGTTGTTTGGTAAAGGTCCCTTCTAACCATAAGAGCGGGTCTGGAATGCTTTGCCTCCAACCTGACACCACAAAATACAAAGTACCACATAGAAATGTCAAATGTTTCTTCCTATCACCTACAACTTTGGACTAGAGAGGAGCCATGACTGTGAACACTAGTCCTCCTTGTAATCGCACTTACTCCCTCTTCTCAGCACCGGATAAAAAGGAACTAGGCTTATGATATCATGAGAGAGAGGAATGAGCCAGGAAGAATGGAGCCCCTCGTGAGGTAAGACATGTTACTGAACCCCATATTCAGAGTCCCTATTTTGCTTTCACCACTAAGGTGTCGGAACTCCTTCCTGGAGCTACACCCTCACTGACCATCTGGTCCCCAGAGCTCTGGACACCGGGGCCTGCCAATGGAGCCCCTCCCAACCTCCTCCTGCAGCACCCAGTCAACAGTGTTTCCTGTGTCCACTCTCCAGACGTCAAGCTCAGTCACCCATCTGCCTAGTTGCTGGGGCAAAGGCTCTCACAATCCGTTGGAAGGCTCTGCTTTCCCAGGGGATGGAGGGCAAGTGGGGTTTACCTGGTCCGGGCTGAGCTTCTGTTAGTGCATGAGTATAAGCAGGTTGAATGTAGATGGCAAATCCCCAATGATGAGCCCAGTATAGACATACAGCAAGGGCTCAGTATAAGGCGGATGTTCTCATACTGCTATTACGGATACACACCCTCTAGATGTGTAAGAGGCATCTGCCTGATCAGACTCTGCTTCTTGAAGGTTAATCCATCAGCTGCACCAAGGGACAAGCAGAAGGCACAGCAGCTGCCATCTTTCCTCTTTTAGAGACAGAACATCCATAAGGAAGTCAAAGCCCCACTAATAAAGTCAATGGCAGATGTTTCAAACATCCTGAGGGCTCACTGTTTATACCTCCTCCTTCATCCAATGTTGACATAAGCGACTGGAGAAGGTGGTGCGATGATTACAAGGCTGGAGGGATGGAAGCAGCACGAGGGTGAGTGGGAATGCAGCACTGTATGCAACAGTTTAAGCTGGAGCAGCTTTAAAATAGTATAGACTCTTCGGAGTGAGCGTGCAGAAACGGACAGCTGAGGGACTCCGGCCACCAGCTGTGTCCCAAACACAGGTTGGTACTCAGGCTTGGGAACGTCAGCCCCGGTGCAGGGTGCCGTCATCCTTAGCAGCTCTTGGTCCCTCCCCACCAGCTGCTCTGTCTGTCAGGATGGCAGGGGCCACCAAGCAACAACTGCTTGGAGCCGTGTGGACTATTTCTGGGCACGGGATGTGAGTAAGTGCATGCCATCGTAAGTCGGACCAGGATGTGAGTCAGATTGCTATAAAGAGTTAAAAAGGACTGGTCTTCAAAGCCTCCCAGAAGCAGTCTGCCATGCTACATGGCTATAAAGGAGCTATAGTCTGAAAGACACTTGTAATCATGGAGCCAAGGAGAGGCCCTGAAGAATATGGACGATTAACATCTGCTTTCAGCTCAGGTCATCCCAGAATCCTGGGATCGAGTCCTACATCAGGCTCCCTGCTCAGCAGAGAGCCTGCTTCTCTCTCTGCCTCTGCTGCTCCCTCCGCTTTTGCTCTCTCTCACTATCTCACTCTCTGTCAAATAAATAAATAAAATCTTAAAAAAAAAAAAAAAGAATATGGACGATTAGAATCAGCCAAGTGATAGCAGCAGTCAGAGACGGACAACTCGGAAAAGCTGTGGGACATGCCGTGGCTTTAATTTCCTCTTAAAACAAAACATTTTATCTGCAGAGCAACTTTTATGGGGTCAAATGAGTGGTCCGAAACTGGCTCTGAAAAAAAAAAAAATCTATTGGCACTGAGGCATACAGATACAAAAATGACATCTGTTCGTAGCACTCTTTGTAACAGTAGAAAATTATTAACCATCCGAATATCCACAAATTAGTTAAATAAACTGTGTTATGTCCTTTTGATGAAAACTAAGCAGCAGTTAAGAGGAATAAAGTAATTTAACTATACTAGCATGGAACAATGTCTGTGATAGACCATTACAGCAAAAAAAAAATCAAGTTGTAGAAAATGTGCCAGGAGGTGGCATTTGGGTTAAAAATGGTATGTTTGTACATGTGCAGGAGAAAATCTCTAAGGAGCTGGAGCACACCATTGTTAACTGTGACAGAGAGATTTCATCTGTTCCTATTCATTGCTTGAATCCTTTACAACAAACATGACTTTTACAACAGAAAATAAAAGTAACAGGTATTTATGAGAGAAGAAGAGTATTATGCCGGTTTTTTCTAAGAGGAATATTCTTGAAAGCCTCAGGGCGGCCTAATGGCCCACAGAATCCCTGACGGAGGCATGAAGGCACAGCAAGGCAGGACCCAGCTCTCCGCAGGTCCATGGAGGGTGCAAAGTCAGTATCCCCGAAACACCATGAGAAAGGAGGGCTTAGAGGTTTCAGGAGCCTCCCCAGATCACCTCTGAGCGCCGTCCAGTCTTCTCCTTCCCCACCACGTGGCCTCCCTTAGGTAATTCCCACTTGCCCTAGAGGTCTTGGCTCAGGTGTCACCTCTCCCGGGGAGTCTTTCCCAACACTGCAAGGCCGGGCCAGTTCCCCTTCCACCCAGACATACACTCCATCTCAGTTCTCACTTTCTATTTCCCTGTGATAATTGGCTCCATGTCTGTCTTCCCCATGGGAACAGGAGCTCCTGAAGGCAGAACCTTGGCCTGTTTTGCCACATCCCAGCAGACAGAGCAGCGTCTGGCCCATGACAAAGGCTGACACACAGGGAGGATGCTGTGGGGGCCACGGGGGTGGGATGGGGGAGGGAGGAAGAGTGGCGGGGAGGGCTTCTCTCCTTTGCAGTGACTACTCCTCTCCTTTATTTGTTGTCCTATGTGTCCAAGGGAATGGCTAGTAGCGATATGAAGGTCCCCTCCCAAACTCAGAAGAATTATGTCAGGTGGGAACTAGTGGCAGACGGCAGCATTTAAAGGAACTAAGAGATTACAGCTAACACTTCAGAAAGTTTCTCAGCTGAAAGGCAGGACCTTTGATGCTATCTATGCCTACCTCTTGTTATTTCTTGGGGCCCCCGGCTCTGGACCCCTGGTCTGTCCAGGGCAGCTAGAGGCATCCCGGTGTGGGGATGGGGTTGGATAGAATTCCCTCGAGACAGACATCGGCTGCTGGTGTGACAATGAGCCTCAGCAGTGCCGGGGTTGGGGCGGGGGGGAGAGGGGACACTGACCTCGGCTGATGCGCTGCTTCTCCCCAGACAGGATGCCAGGGCTGTCGATGATGCTGATGCTCTTCAGGACCTGATTGGGCAGCTGGGAGCACATGAATCTGGAAAAAAGGATCAAAGGTGGGATCAGGAACCACACCTCTCCAAGCTCCAACAAGATCCTTGGCCTCTTAAGGTTATTGCCGTTGTCTGCAAAGGGACTCTGCATAGACAGCACATCCACTGGTGCCACAGGGCCAGGTACTGGACCAGGGGGCAGGTATGCTGTCACCTGCCACCAGATCCTTAACCACTAACTTTGATTTTAGCTGATATTTACTGAATGCTTCAGTATTTTACAAACACCATCTCATTTGCTCCTCAGAGTAACCCCTTGAGGAAGAAATTCCTATTAACATCAGAGAAGTAACTTATGCAGCATCACTCAGAGCTGTGCCTTAAACCCAGGTCAGCCAGATCCAAAGTCCATCAGCCTCGCCTGCCTCTTTTCCATGCTGCTCCTTGGCGAAGTGTCCTGGGCTTCTTCTCCCAGGGCAGACCATGACCCCCTCGGGGTCACAGCCCTGCCATGCCGGAGTACCCTAAGCTCCCTGTCCAGCCACACCGCCCACTCCCTGCTGTGGCCGTGGAGGTTCTGGGGCTTATTTTCACTGTTGCCCTGGGGACTCAGCATCCAGTCTGGTGCCCATCTGGCTTCAAGCCCTGCATGGGGCAAGCACCTGTGGGCCACACCCCAAATCCTCCAGGTGCCTCGGAGTCCGAGGGGTAGCCAAAGAGTGCATAAAGTGTCAGGGGCAGGGGAGTTCTGGTGGTGCATCTCAAGCCTCCTTCCTTGGCCCTCACTTTCCTGATACCATTTCTTCCTTCTCATCCCGATCCTCCTGCGGTCAGCTGCCCTGGCCTCAGCCTCCCTGAAGCAGAGTGGCGTGGGAGGAAAATTTGGCTGATAGGTCAGCAGACTGGGTTCAGGTTCAGCTCAGCCTTTGCCAGTTATTTGCTGTGGGACCCTGGACAAGGGCCTCCCAGCTCCGGGCCTGTGTCCTTATGTGTAAATGGAGACACTTGGATGGGGACCGGTGAGGTCCTTTTTAGCTTTAATAGTGAATAACTCTTAGAGTAGCAGAGGGAAACATTTTGTTCCTTTCATCCAGGCAGCAAAGCCCAAGGTGGATCTCTGGTAGTCACTGTGTGTTTTTCTCTTTCTTTCTTTCTTTCTTTTTTTTTTAAACATTTTATTTATTTATTTGATACAGAGAGAGAGAGCATGTGCGCGCGCACACACACACACAAACAGGGGGAACAGCAGAGGGAGAGGGAGAAGCAGGCTCCCCGCTGAGTTGGGGGTCCAACGCGGGACTTGATCCCAGGACTCTGAGATCACAACCTGAACGGAAGGTAGACGCTTAACCAACTGAGCCACCCAGGCACCCCGCTGTGTCTGTTTTAAGGCAAAACCTATAGAGTGGCTCTCCTCCTCCTGTATTGTAATTGGATAACTCCTGTATCTGTGTGGGCTGAAGGCTGGAAAACCGTCAGTGAAAGCTCAATTCTTCCATTCAGGGGAACTGGTGGGATCACTCAGAAAGTAAATATGCTGGGAATGCAGGCCGGGGGGCCACACCAGCCTTCACAGTGCACACGTGGATGGCACAGCCCCCGGCCAGGGTGGGGTCACGGCCTCACAGGCGGGGGTGGGCAGTCCTGAGCAAGAGGTACAATTACTGACATTTCAAAGTAGCTTTCTTTGAAGGTGTTCAGGACAAGTTTCCCACACATTCTTTCCTATATTTTCAGATGTAGGAAAAGATACTAGGGTCATTTTGCAGCTGGAAAAGCTGAAGCTCAAAGTCGTTATGACAAGTTGAGGTCACACCGTGAAGGCCTGGCTGGCTGGAGAGGGCGACCTAATATTTCTGATGTCTGCTGAGCTAGACTCAACCCATAAATGTTAAAAATAAAGGGTCGGTTAATTGAAGAGAACCCCTCATTTCTGATTTTCTCCTTCCCCTCATGCACCCTCCAGACTTTTCAGTAAATCCCACTGTCCAAACTTGGGAGACCAGATCTGTGAGAACGAAGTGCACAGAGATCGCTAAGTATTCACTCTTTGTAAATTCACAGAGAAAAAACCACCACATTTGAGGCTTGGAACTGAGGTAGGAACAGAGTTCTGAGCACATCTGTGGTAGACTGCATGTCTCTTCAGTAATGATTCCGTCTCTTAACACAGTCCCATCTTTTTTATTAGATGGCTTGAGACATTTGATAATGCTGAAAACTGCACATATGTGGAACTATTTTACACAAAGTATTCCCGTGAGAGACTGACCTTTCTCGAAAACCACAATCTCACACTCACTAGCAACTTTTCCAAAACACAAAACTCCTGGATTCTAGTGTGGAGTTAAACAGAAGGATCCCAAATGTATAAACTGTCCACTCTCTCTCTGCAAAGTGACAAACTTTCAACAACTCACATGCCTCCTGACACAACAGCAGAGGTGAAATCAGGCAAAATCTGTGAGCCACAAAACAAGATGTGGTCAAATGCGGTGAATGTGGAGACGTTACCTCACAACAAACAAGGGGGCAGGCTGAGGGACCCACAGGAATAACTGCAGAAAAGGGGAGGAGGGGGAAGAGGAGGGGGTAAGTGGAGGTGGGTAGGGGATGGGGCAGTGGAGAGAGGGGAGAAGATGGCAGAGAGAGGAGGGAGCTCACCAGGGGCACCCTGAGAGATGGTGGCTGGGATGTGTGTGCAAAACCAGGCTACACTCATGAAAGAAAGCAAGAAAGCTTGGGGCCGGGGGGAGGGGGGCAGAGGGGTGCGGTGGTGGTGGTGGTGCTGGTGGTGGTGGTGTGAGGGTCAGGAAGGGGGAGGGTAGGTAGGGGTGTTGTGGCAAGGGAGCACAAAGCACGAGTCAGCTTTCAGACCCCTGTGTGGGGGCAGGCGTCTTACACAAGGAGTTAAACCACACATAGAGTTTCCTAAATAATTATAATCAGAAAAAAACCCTAATGCAATGCTGTCACAGCAATCCTGTATTACTTTTATGCTCTAAGAAAGGAAGGTGAAAGGCAAGGTTATTTACTGGGTATATTACAGTCAGCCCTCGGTCAGGCTTTTATTGTTTATGTTTGTGTGCTGAAGTGTTTCCAAGCACAGATTTGCTGTCCCAAGATGGATTTCCTCCTACTTCCCAGAGTGACTAACGTAAATGTACCTGGGCCTTGCCTTCTACATTTTCCCATGAAATATGCAGACCTGTGCCGGTTAAGCCCAGGAGCCTCACGGAAGCTGTTAGGCAGTGTCTGCTCACCCAGAGCTGCCCTGATGCCTCTTGTTCTCTGATAAAAGGAGGGGAGGATGGGCACAGACTCTGCACTTGACCCCCATCTCCTGCCACTTCCACGCCCAAAGGCGGCTCAGGGGTAGCAGAAAGGGGGCTGGATCAAGGAACAGTCTGGGCTCTGAGGTCCTGCCACATAGTACAACAGGGAGGTGAGAGGAGCGGGGATTTTAAAATTGCCTCCAAATGCTAACATTCCAATTTGATGATCAACATTTTAAAAGAACCAGGCAGTACCTTCATACTGCTTTTGCTTTCCAAACAATGTCATGATATCCAGCAGTTACAGTAATCATAAAATGGCACCAACATTTACTGTCTGCCTACTATTTGTCTAAGCGCCGCACTAAACACTTTATACATTTTAACTCACTCAATCCTCGCCACAACCTGAGAGGTAGGGGCTGTGTGTTGCCGTTTACACAGGAGGAGAAGGGGGCACTGAGGGGTACATACCACAACTTGTCAAGTCACGTGGCTGGTAGGTGATGGAGCTGGGATGCTAAGCTAGGAGTTTGGCCTTGGGCCGGGGTTTTTGACTACTAGGCTCCTACCACCATTTTGCATGTGCAAGCCAATCTTATCACAGAGGGCAACATCCCCCAACAAGGAAGTGATGCGCCAGGGGCACCTGGGTGGCTCAGTGGGTTAAGCCTCTGCCTTCAGCTCAGATCATGATCCCAGGGTCCTGGGATTGAGCCCCGAATCAGGCTCTCTGCTCAGCAGGGAGCCTGCTTCCCTTCCCCTCTCTCTGCCTACCTCTCTGCCTGCTTGTGATCTCTCTCTGTCAAATAAATAAATAAAATCTTAAAAAAACAAAACAAGGGAGTGACATGCCACAGCCTTGGAATCCCACACCAGAGACTCCCCTGTGATGTGCTCTCAGCCCACCGTTGGAGGGTGGAGGTGCCAGAGCCAGAAGACATTGCTCACTCATGCTGTGAGCTCTAGGGATCTGAGCAATTCTACCAGCCCCAGAACTCCCACCCTGTCATCAGACAGCACATCGGATGCTTACAAGGGACACAAGGGACACCCCTTCAAGACCACTTTAGAGAGACCAGATAGAGGATATGACTTCCTAAGATGCACAGTAAAGAGGGCGCCTGGGTGGCTCAGTGGGTTAGGCCTCTGCCTTCGGCTCAGGTCATGATCTCAGGGTCCTGGGATCGAGTCCCGCATCGGGCTCTCTGCTCAGCAGGGAGCCTGCTTCCCCCCACCCGCTCTCTGCCTGCCTGCCTGCTTGTGATCTCTGTCTGTCAAGTAAATAAATAAAATCTTAAAAAAAAAAAAAAAAAGATGCCCCAGGGGGCAGAGCCTTGAGTCAATGCCTTGTAATGAGAAGGCCAGGGTAATGACATGTATCCCAGGGGTGACCTGTGGTTGCTGGGGGCAGGGTGGGGGGGAGAAAGTTCTCCCCTGCAGACAACCAATTCCCATTTCTGCTATGTACTTGGACCTCATTCCCAGAAAGTACACTATGTCAAGAGGAGTTTGCCTGCCTTGAGGGGAGCCCCACGGGTGTTCCCACAGGGACAGTATAATTACAGGGACAGTATACTTACATACATATGTCTGAGCGCCCTACGCTAATTGACTTTTTTTCTTATATAAGCCCTGGGAGAAACAACAGCACCGTTGTGTGGATATGACTTAGACATGCTGTTTACTCTCAGGTGTGATGAGACACGCCCCATATGCATGGCCACAGAAACCCTTCTCTGCCAGCGCTCCAGCAGGTGCCGGGTGGTAGACGGAAGGGACGAGCAGACTGAATTCTAACAGAGTCTCTGCCTTTTCTTGGGTAAGTCATTCTACTTCTTTGCTCTCAGTTTTCTCTTCTGTTGAATGGCCACAGTAGCACTGTCTTATTAACCCAGAAAAAGTAGTGTATGTGAAATTATTACTCTGTAACTGGGGACAAAATCATCACCTTTATCATCATTGTCTGTGGGCTACATTAAGGACAGCCTTCAAAGTTCCATAGGGCGTGGCAGGCAGTGATTCTCAGTCCACGTGTCATGCCCTTAGGCAGTCCAGTGGTCACTAGTAGGGACTATGGACCAGATGGCCTGAGTTCCAATTTGAGTTGCCACTTTGCAGCTGAGTGACCCAGTGGAAGTTAAATTAACGTCTGTGCGTCAATTCCTCCTGTCTACATTGGGGGTAAGAGCAGCACCCAGGTCACAGGGGTTTGCCGAGGATTTAGAGCTAATATACCAGTAAAGTTTAGAACTCTATCTGACACACAGTAAATTCCGTATTATTATTTGTTAATATTTTTCTTCGTATTCTCAATTTAATTAATGCTTGATTGTATAATGCATGGATTATTTTCAGCAAGTTTTAGATCCCAGATAATGAGCCTCACCATTCAAAATTTTCTTAAATGCTTCTTTTCTATACTCATCTGCTGTATCTTTGGCATTTGAAAAAAGATTTGTTTGGGAAGTAAATCATCTGCCAAAAGAAAACAAGCCAATAGCCATTCAGGGTTTCCCCTTGTGAATAAGGACTTCACAAAACAGGAATTTGAAAAAAGTGGCAGCTTATTTCTTTTTTAAGCCTTTGTCAGGCAAAAAGAGAGTAAGACATAAGGCAGTGGTAACAAAACCATGCGATTCCAGGCAGTGTCTCATGGACAAGGAGCTTGTGGCCTGCACTTTCCAGGCCTCCGGAAACTTCCAGGGCCCATCTTGGGACAGGAGGCCTGGCTGTTGCCTGCTCCATGACCAGGGCTCCCTGGGAGGCCCTGATGGGGCAACTTTTTGTCCCACTTCTCCTCAATTGTCTCGGGAGACCCTCTGGTGTTCTCCTGCCTGGGCTCAACCCCTACACTTCTCCCACAGGACAGGCTCTGGTGCAACCAAGGCTGCTCTGGAGATGAGGACGAAATGCCTCCCAGACAGCATCCTGTAGGCGGAAAAAAATCATCTGGACAGTATTCTGCAAATTACTGTCAGCAGCAAGAGATTTCTCTGTGACTCCCTTTACATCATCTCTCCATTTCTATCTATCCTACTGCCATAGTCCCTGGCTGCCATTTAGATGCCTTCTTTGATTTATGATAGGAGCATAAGAAAGCTCTTCGAGTCTGGTTTCTTCCAGATGCATCTCCGGAGTTTGCCTGTGCTGCCCTCGGCAGAGCCACCGCACAGCACCTGGACACATCATTCTTTCCCTTGTCCTTGTGAATGGCGCCCCCTGGAGTTGTGCGATGAGAAACCTCAGCCTCTGGGAGGATGGCAGAGGGCCGGGAGTATCCGTTCCTTTTTTTTTTTTTTTTAAGAATTTATTTATTTGACAAAGAATGAGAGAAGGAGAGAGAGCACAAGCAGGGGGAGCAGCAGAAGGAGAGGGGGAAGCACGCTCCCTGCTCAGCAGGGAGCCAGATGCGGGACTCGATCCCAGGACCCTGGGATCATGACCTGAGCCGAAGGCAGAGGCTTAACCCACTGAGCCACCCAGGTGCCCCTGTTCCTTATTTTTAAAACCATCTAAAAAGAAGTACAGTCTCTTGTTTGGATGACCCCTCCCTGGCTTTGCAGGCCTACGGCTCACACCCCCAGCTAATAACTGGTCTAAGGCAGGAGACTCATAAAAATGAGGGGAATGGAGGGGTGAGGGGTAGGGCAGGAGAGAAGAAAGAGAAAAGGGTTTAAAAAAAAAAAAGCTAGGAGTGACAAAGAGGAGGGAGAGGGAGGGAATGGGAGGCCAGTCCCAGAGGGCAGGTGCCATGGGTCCACACTGCTGTTTCACTGGGAGCGCTGGAGGGAGGCTCCAGGGTTAGTATAAATGAAACACAGCTCCAGCTAAAACAGAACCTCAGCTATCCCACAACCTCACTTCTGTCATACAATGTCCAAGTCACAAATTTAACTTTTTGTGTTGTTTTACCTCTATTTCCCCGGCCTGGCCTTAATGAATAAGGAAGCAGCTCAGCACATGGGAGTGAGAAGCATAACGGGTAGCAGGCAGGTGAGGTGACCTGTCCTGGAACAATCAATAGGCTGGATCTGGGGGTCAGGTGAACCCAAGGGGTCCTCTGGGCTAAGTTCTCAGTGCAGGAATCTCCAGCACACCATGCCTGAGCAGTGGCCATCCAGCCACCACTTAACACTGTCAGTGATGGGCAGCTCACTACCTTACAAGACAACTTGATCCATTTCTGTGCAGCTGAAATTATTAGAAATTTATTCCTTGTACTGTGTGGCCTTATAACACCCAGTCCCGGGGCTTTAGCTCTGCCCTCTGAAGCCACCCAGAATAGGTAATAAATGATCATTCTCTACGACAATCTTTTCAAATATTTGAATACAATAAGCATATTCTTTATAGCTTCTCTCTTCTAAAATAGACATGCACCATTCCATTTTTGAAGCTTTATACGTAATTGGCAAGAATTCAAAGACAAGGTTTAAACAACCTGACCAAAGACGGTGGGTTGCTGGTCCTTACCTATTCAGGAACGCATTTCCGAAGCGACTAAGCTTTCGAAATGGCTTTTTGGGGTCCACAACTAAAGCATTCCCTGGGGTGCTGCCCTCGGTCTCCCCGTACATCACAGCAATGAAGGAATCCGTAGTGGGTTCTGGGCCAATCCTCATGCCTGGGAAATCTTGTTCCAGTAAGTATCTGGAGGAGGGAAACACAAAAGAAACTTAGCAAGTTATCACAAAGCAAGAGGCCAGAAAGCTTCCTGGGCCTAGAAACCAAACCACCAGGGAAAGGAGAATGATTGGCATTTTACTCTTTGGGTAATGACAAATTTTCAAAGCTTACAACTAAGCCCCACCTCCCTCCCCACTGAACCCTAGTAACAGATCAGGCACCTTACAGACTTCCTGAGTCTTCTGACAATGTACCTTTGCTCAGCACAATTCCTGCTCCTGGTTCCACTGGCACAACAGACACCACCCCAAGGAAATGTACCCAGCCAGCTCCCAGGCATCCTGCTAGAACCTGCCCAGGACCACCTCCTTTTGGGAAGTGTCCCTCTTCCTCCATTGTGTTGGGCATACCTCCTCTGTAGGGCCTGGGCACCCCATGCCTGCAGCCATGATGGTGCTTGCCAGGAGGCACTGCATTTTTCTGTTTGTGGGCCCTTGCTGACAGGCTCATGCCTATGGCCAGATGCAAAGCCCCAGCACCCAGCCCCATGCCTGCCCAGAGGGCACTCCATGTAGCGAATGAAATAATGAACCATCTCTCCTTGTCACTAGTGATCAGTGAGGCCGGGTCATCCTCCTTTGTGCACTTTATAGGTCCGTTGGGTTCCTCGAGGTCATGGTCATGGAAGCCCATTTCAAAAGAATTCAGCAGCAACAGAGGCTGCTATGGGGGATGGGGGTTGAAGAAGGGGCCAGGGGTGGGGCGGGGCGTGAGGTTCAGATTAGACACCACCAGGGCCATGACCGACCCTATGTGCAAACTGCACAATGATGCCCCTGACTCCAGGCATACACAGCCTTGCACCAGGGTCCACAGCTTAGCAAGCTAGCTGGATTTTACCCCACACATGCTGCCCTGCCCAGTGCCGTATAATGTTTGACCCACCCAACTGGGCAGGTGGGCCCAGCAAATGTCACCAAGGGTTCCTATTCTGGGGGCCGAGGAGACCAGTTGACCAGATACAGGCCAAGGACTGGCTCAGTGATATGGCTGGGGTGGGGCAAGGCGACCAGAGGTAGCACGGTGGGGAAAGTCTGCTTCCTGTGGAAAATGGTGGAGCCCTGCCATCTGTGCTCCCCATCACCCTTCCTCCACTAGCACTTCATTCAGCTGAAGCCCCTCAGAGCCCCTCCCTCCCCACCAAGATTTCCTTTCCGTGAAGAAGTAACACACTTCCCAGTATTTGTGCATATGGTATGGGGCAGGGGCAGGGCAAAGACTCCTCCCTCCTTCCTTTGCAGCGAGGGGAACATGAAGAAAGGAGTACTTTGAAATACATTTCCTTCGTTACCAAGTGACAAGTGGAAAGGCAACACCTTCAGAGAACACTTGACAGTGACCCAGAGCAAGTTCTAGGGCTTGGGAGTGGTAGAAAGGAATCCCTGCTGGAGGTGATTAGGGCGGAGCCATGTCTCAAGCCTGCCAGGGCATGACCCTTGACTCTGGGAGAAGCTCAAGGGCATGAAGGTGCACAGTTTTCCCCGGCTGACTCCCCATTCTTGAAGCTAACAGCGATTTGTTTATTTCTAAAATGTCCCAACTGATCGGAGTTAGGCCCAAACCTGTGATTTTATTTCCTGGGACAGAGGGACTGCTCTCAACTGCCCAACACAATTTTGCCATCTTTCTAAGAATAAGAAATCAGGCCATCCCTGAAAAACCTATGTTTTCTATATAAAGAAAAGTGACATTGTTTAGCCATCTCAGCAGACTAAATTCTAAACATTTAATTGGTCTCATTGCTAGTTTTTACATCATCCTTACTGTGAAGTTGAGAAGCACCAGAATAGTTAACATTTACATATGTCCCCTAAATTTTGAGGAAATGTGAAAAAATGATCAGACAACAGCATCCAGCATTTACCAAGTGCTTGTTATTTACCTGGAGTACAAAGCCCTCCACATGCAAAATTGTTTGTGCAAACCCTGTTAACACTCTGAAGTGGCACTAATATTACTCCCATTTTACAGGTGGGAAAACTGGGGCATCAGAAAGGCTACGCAATTTGCCTAAGGTCACACAGTAAGTGTGTTTCAGTGGAAATGGAATGCTGGCAGCTGGACTCCAGGCCTTGGGCTGTCTCCAGACAATGTTTTTCTTTGTTTGTTTTTGTTTTTTAAAGATTTTATTTATTTATGAGAGAGAGAGAGAGAGAGTGAGAGAGAGAGCATGAACAGGAGGAAGGCAGCCAGAGAAGGCAGAGGGAGAAGCAGGCTCCCCCCTGCTGAGCAAGGAGCCTGATGCGCGGCTCAATCCCAGGACCCTGGGATCAGGACCTGAGCCGAAGGCAGAGGCTTAACCTACTGAGACACCCGGGCACCCCCCAGACAACGTTTTAAACCTGGGTTTGAGCTGGTGGTTTGTTGGGAGATGAGGAACACAAGGGGGTTCGGTGTACCCTCATGCAGCGTGTTGGCCATAGACACCACAATCCTGCTTCTCCTCAAAAGTCAGGGAGCAGAGCTCTCCCCCACTCTCTTCATGCAAGGTCCTGGGGCTGCCCTAACAGCAAGTGGCCAGCTCCCTCTGTTCTCCCTAGAGAAAAGCTGGGGACAGAAGGAGCTACTTTTCAAAGCATGTTCAAATTAAATTTTTTTTTAAATTTCAAAACTTTTGCAGGTACCGAGCACACTACTAAATACCCTTAGGAGCAGAAATGTTCCCCTTCACAACTTCTTATGAAATTCCACAAAGGTCTTAGCAATACCGGTGAAGCCAGCAGCAGCATCTCAAGCTCCGGGAGACTCCAGCACTTGCAGTGTGTAAGCAGAGTGTATGGATTTCATATACACGCACGACTGTGGAGTTTCGGTTTTACAGCTACTCTGGGATCTCAAGTCTGAAGTCAGTCATCAGCAAAGCTAGAATTCAAGTCCCGATCACACCCCTCCCAAGTCCACTTTGATTTCCACAACCCATGGCCTGGATGATGCTATGCCTGGAGATCTGTGGGACAGAGGAAGGGGGACCACCGAGGAGCAGGCGGAGGTGGGGTGGGGGGGGCCGGGGCTGGGCTTGGAAGAACAGCAGTCAATGTCACCAGGCTCCCTGGAGCACACACAGTTCTCACAAAAGGTCCAAGTGTCGGCTTAAACTTGACAGGCACTCTCCCATGGAATCAATGTTAACAGCAATGGCTGGCTTGCAAGACAGCCTACGATGTTCACACACACACCAACAAAATAGACTAACCAGACAAGAATTGTAGCTCTGCCTTTTGGGGGAAAACCCACTGTTGGGTCCCACCTTGGGTGGCTCCCTGCAGTCTTGCAGCTTCTCAGCACCTTCCCAGGCCTGGAAGAGGGTCCCTCAGCTCCAGGCCTCGGGAGGTGAGGATGGGGCTCAGGAAGGGGTGGAGGGGTGTGTGGATGCCAGGGTTCAGCAGTGAGTCCCTAGCAGGGAAGTAACTTACACGTGAAAGTGTGTAAGTCAGGCCATTGTGGCCAAGGAGAGTCTGAATGGCTTTGGATGCTCATAGAAATATATAGGTTTATATAAAAGCACAACAAACCCTACTAATTTCGGAATAATAGGGGTTTCAAGGAAAAACCTAAAGTACGAAATCGTTTAAAGAAGAGCAGGTGTTTCTTATTTTCAAGTTCATAATCTAACAGAAGCTAGAACTTCCCAAGCAGAACCCTGCCAGACTGAACTTTAATAAATTATTTTTAAAGTATACTTAAATATATTTCAGTTTATATTTGGCAAATATTTGCTAAAGTATGCTGCTAATGTGAATCAGTTTGAAGTGAAAGGTGCCCCCAAACAGTGACTTTGAGAAACCATTCCATCTGTGGGCCCCAGACACAGAAGAGAAGTAGAACTAGGAAGGGCTCCGTATAGCTTCTTTACTTCGTTACTCTGCTTAGTGATACTTTCTCCCACAGATAATAAGAAGCCAAAATTCAGTGTTCAATTTCATAATCAAATCAATGCCAATCAAAGACACAATGTATTAATGCTTTAAAGAGCTCATAATACCCAACTGTGGCAAGGGGGTAGTAAAATCAACACCCTTATGTATATTAGTGGAATAATCAGTTGCTATAACTTCACTGACAAGCAATTTGATACTTTATGTTAAAAGACTTTAAAATGGGGTTAGTTCAGGGCGCCTGGGTGGCTCAGTGGGTTAAAGCCTCTGCCTTCAGCTTAGGTCACGATCTCAGGGTCCTGGGATCGAGCCCCGCATCTGGCTCTCTGCTCAGCGGGGAGCCCGCTTCCCTTCCTCTCTCTCTCTGCCTGCCTCTCTGCCTCCTTGTGATCTCTGTCAAGTAAATAAAATCTTTAAAAAAAAATGGAGTTAGTTCTTCCTTTTGAAATCTATTTTAGCAAAAACCCTAGGCACACGAAAAATATTTTTATGTGATAATGTCCATCGCAGCATTATCTCTAACAGCAAAAAAAAAAAAAAAAATTAGAAAGAAAATTGTGTTTTCTTTCCCATGGCTCTATTGCAATATAAAATTCACTTATTATATTTATGACTTATTCCGTGCCTCCACCTGGTAGAGTATATGCTAAAGGAAAGCAAGGCTTTTAATCTCTTCTGTTCACTAATACTTCCCACATGCGTGCAATGATCTCTGGCACACGGTTGGGGCGCTCAAGAAATACTTGTTGAAATAATGAGCATCTGAGTGTCTGATCACACTGGCCTATGCACCACCTTGTCAATATGCCAAGGCCAGGGGCGCCTGGGTGGCTCAGTGGGTTAAAGCCTCTGCCTTCGGCTCAGGTCATGATTCCCAGGGTCCTGGGATCGAGCCCCGCATCCGGCTCTCTGCTCCGCAGGGAGCCTGCTTCCCCCTCTCTCTCTGCCTGCCTCTCTGCCTACTTGTGATCTCTGTCTGTCAAATAAATAAATAAAATCTTTAAAAAAAAAAAAGAAGAAGAAGAAGAATTGGTGGTCATATTTAAAAAAAATATGCCAAGGCCATTCCCACCTCAGGATTGCTTGGAAGGCCCTCCCCCAGATCTCTGCATGTCATAAGGCACTTCCTTGGGGAGCCTCCTGACACAGGAGCCTCTCAGGTCTAGTTCCCCATCCCTCCTCCTCATAGCCTAATCAGAGCACTTATCGGGAGCTGACATTCTGCCATGTTCCTGTGGGCATGTCACTGTCCCAAGACATCAGGAGCACCTTGAGAGGGAGGCCATTTGTCTGGCTCACTACCGTACCCTAGCATCTAACACGGCATCTGGAACATGGCAGGGGTGAACCAGTGTCCAGCAGCTGACCGGCTTTCTCCATGCCCTCCTCCAGGTGGCCATCTGGCTTTGGCCTCCCTCCCTCACTTTTCTGCACCTCACCTAGGCTCTGGTCACTCTGTCCTGCCCAGCTGCCTCCCAGCCTCCCTCTCCCCCATCTGTCCTGCAGGATGAGATTGTTTTTCTACATACCACTTTCATCAGACAGCCTTCACCAACAACCCAGTCCTCCCCAGGTGACTTCCCTTCCCCATGAGCCATCCCCTCTGCCTTGCACTCTGGGTTCTTGCTCCTCACCTATGGTAGGTTTTATTCCCTCCTTGATTCATCTCTTCCAGGTCTGAAATTCCTGCCCCAACTCCCCTTACTTCATTCCCTCTGTCTGGCCAGGAATCGAGTCTCATGATTTCTTCCATCCATCCTACTTGCTCTTTGAGTCACTTGGCAAAGCATCACCTCCTTTGGGCTGTCCTCCCTCCTTGAGCCCTCCATGACCTTTTTTTTTTTTTTCTGGCCACTCCCCCCCCCTTCTCTTGTGGAACTCCTTGGGAACACCTGGCATGGGTGCTGTTTGAGGGCCTGATCTCCTCTTTCCTGGTAGGTCGTCCTTCCTGCAGGGTGCGATCCACATGCTCAGAACTCTCCAGTCCCAAACTCTCTTAGGCTCAACGCCTCATCTTGATAGGTGAAGAGACTGAGGATTAAAGCCGGCAATGACTTGCTGGTCAGACTTGTTAGCGGCTGTGCAAGACCTAGAGCTCGGGGCTCCTCGTTCTTGGCCCAAGGCATTTGCTTTTACACCAGGCTCAGCCCCATAGCGTTGGGGTCCCACACAGCCCCCAGCTGCTGGCACCCTAAGTAGGACATGTCAGATACATGAGTTAATACATGACAGTCTAAGCTGACTGCCCAGAAGAGTTTTACACTGGGGGATGGGGAAACTCAGGCACACTGATGTCACACTGCCAGGTGGGCAGGCATGTGTCCGAGGCAGTGAGGGAGCTAAGGACAAGAGCATGTTGGGGTGTCCGACGTGAACAAAGTGCGAAGAAAGGGACGAGGTTCAAAACCAGCCACCTTGGAGAGTCTGAGGGGATTCCAAAGTATGACATTCAAGAACAGGTCACCTGCAGGCACGAGGCTGATCAGCTGTGTGAAACGTTGATGTATCAGAGGCTTTCCCAGAGCTCAAGTTCCAGGGACTTTGTGGTGTTATCTGCAATAACAAGAATTCAAAGGAACAAGAGGCCACGGGAAGACTACAGATGAGCATCGCCGTAGGTCACAGTCGACAAGCCCACTGAACTGGCACCCTGTGCATTAGATGGGGCTTTGGTCCCTGGCTCCGCCTTGCTCTCCTTTTCCTGTGTTCTCAGAAAAGGCTGCCACTTCCAGGGGTGATTGCTCCAAGCCATCAATGTAAAAAAAAAAGGACAGACATCTGGGATTCCAAGTAGCTGGGCAGGGGGTTGGTGAGGAGGATGGGGGCCCCAACATCTCCTTGCCCCTCTCTGCTGAAGGCCACGGTGTGACCTCGCCCAAATGGCTTCTGGGGACACTGGCCCAGCCTTGGTTCAGGGAGCTGAATTCATGCAAAGGTATAAGTGGATAGTGTCTTTTTTCTTCCATAGCTTAGGCTAGGAAAAAAAAATTTAATGCCATAGCAAAAAATGTTTGTGTTAAGAGGAAAAGAAAATCTTCAGGATGATGAAAAGTCCCTCAAAATACTCAAACACCATTTTCTCAGAGATGGGCTTAAGAATGACTAAAAACAAGGTACGGTATTCAATGACAGACTTCCAAAATTCCAGCTGCAAATGTTTTCTCCCCTGGTTATTCATTCATGCATTTTGTCTAGGTTCCAAATTGTGCTTGTAATAATGGAAAAGGCATTAATCATTTTAGCAATACAGTAGTCGTCCCTTATTCATGGAGGATATTTCCCAAGCCTCTCAGTGGATGTCTGAACGCTATACACACAGTGATTTTTCCTACATGTACACATCCATGATATAGTTTAATTTATAAATTAGGTGCAGTAAGAGCTTAACAAAAATAACTAATAAAATAGAACACTTATAATAATATACTGTAATAAAAATTACGTAATGTGGTCTTTCTCTCAATATATCACTGTTCTTGTGAATATATATTTTTTCTTTCTAAAATTGAGATCAAAATGTTTAAATAATTTTACCTCTCGATTTTCTGCACCATTAGTTTTTCCTCATGCCATCAGAAATTCTTCAAAAACAATTTTTAGTGGCTGCAGACTATTCTAAGACAAATGTCTAACAACTGAGTTTGCCACTTCCTTACTCTTGGGCATTGAAATAGCTTCCCATTTCTGGCTCATAAAGAATGCTGAGATAAATATCAGAAATATCTTGCTTTCTTTAAAATTTTAATCCTCTTTAAGTTGCTGAAAAACGAAGCCAGGCCAAGCTTCACTTCCATTTTAAGACTCTAGATCTTCCTTAAGGATGAAACCTGACTTTTATTTTCATTTTTGTTTCTCCTTTGGTTGAATCATGGACCTATTGCAGCCAGAGCTTCTTGCTCAGGTGACATCATCTTTCAAACTGCTGTGCCTGCGAAGGAATCCACATTAGCCTGTGGGATCAAGAAACTGGAATTTGCTGCATAAAGCCTTTCCACAGCTCAATTTTTCCAGTTATGAATGGCATTTCAACCATGCAGGGCCGAGATGTGCTTAAGGCACACGGCTGTCTAACTGGCCAGTACACAAGTCACCCCCCTCTGCCTTCCATGCTATTCTGGAAGGAGGCTGGAAGAAAGAGAAAGGAAAGGAAGGAGAGGAAAGGGAGAGGAAGTTCACTGGAATCCAAGGCAACAGGCTTCCCTGTTGTTTACTGCCCTGTTAATTTCTCCAGTCATTCATTTCCTCATGCATTGAAGATCTAATAAGTGTCTTCTACGTGAGGACTTGTAATTTATGAACCGGACAACTGACCTGAGGTTGAGCTGGGAGCATTGGAAAGCTTCAGGAGAAGGCTACAGAACACAGCATTTTCCAAAGTTCCTGAACTCTAGGACCCTTTTTGAACACCTACTTAACAATCTCCCAGAATTACCATCCACGGAATACTGGTTAAATGAAAAAGTAAAAAGGCATTTAGTAAGCTCAACATCTGTTCTAGTGTTTTCAAGTGAAATTCTTTTAAAATTCATAACAGATACTTCTAAATGTGATTAATTTATAAAATATTAAACCAGCAGCTAACAGCATATCCTCAGGTGAAATAACAAAAGAATTGTCATCACAGTTAGAAGCTTGGTGTGGATGCTTGCTTCCCAATACAATCAAACAGGAAACAGAAGAAGAAACAAAGTAATCATGAATGTAATTGATACAGCTGTCTACCTAGAAAATCCCAGAGAACCTACTGAAGAGCTGTCAGAGTAACCTGAATCAAACGAACCGATACAAAACAAAAATGCATAAAAATCAGTAGTTATCTCATATACTCGCAATACCCATCCAGAAAATACAAAGGAAAAAAATCTGACTCCTAAGAGCGAAGGAATATAAAATACCTAAGAACAACACAGAGTATATAGAACCTATGTAAGTACATCAAACACCTTTCTGAGACCCATAAAAGGTCTGAGTCAAAGCCATGCTGTATTCCTGCTCGGGAAGAGCAAATACCAAGATACAAGGCAGTTCCAATACAAATGGATCCCAGTGGTATTTTCTGGGGAGGATCTAATGAAGCAATTTTAAAGTTCCTCTGAAAGAATAACAGGAAATGATGATTGACAGTATTTGCAGAATAAAGAGAAGTGAGATCAGAAGCGTTACTGCGCGTCACTGTTTAATTAAAGAATGTTTTAAAGTGACAGTCCTTAAGACAGTGTGTTGTGGGCATAAGAATCTACCAACAGAGCAATACGACAGGAGAGAAAGTTCCAAAAGATCCCAATATTTAATAAATTAGCATATGAGGAAGCTTCATGTGGTAATGGGAAAAGGTAGGATTATTCAATAGTGCTAAAAACTAAAAAAGCAAGGGACGCCTGGGTGGCTCAGTCGGTTAAGTGTCTGCCTTCAGCTTGGGTCATGATCCCAGGGTTCTAGGATCAAGTCCTGCATCAGGCTCCCTGAGTCTGCTTCTCTCTCTGCCTCTGCTGCTCCCCCTGCTTGTGCTCTCTCTCAAAATAAATTAAAAAAAAAAAAAAAAAAAAAGAATCTTTTTCCTGTCACATTTATTTGTTTTTAAATAATAATACATAGTTTCACTGACAGTTTGGTGAAATAATGATCCTTATATTAGATTCTGTGGTGGGAATCTAATTTGGGATGACTTTTCTGAAAAGGTATATGTACATATACATATTCAGGATAAAATAATGTTTTATTTTATATAAAATATATATTATATAAACATGTATGTACTACATGTATATATAAAATCAGCAATATACATAAACTTGACAAATATTTATACCTTTTGATGCAGTAATTCATACTTGGGCAGATATTCTTAGAAAGCAAAAAAAAAATGAGACAAAGATTCACAGCTAAGAATGTCCACTGCAATATTACAGATAACAGCATAAAATTAGAAACAATGTTCCAAGCTGCAGGATAGACTAGGATGCAGTCACAAGAGCTATTTCTGAGGATTACTTCATAAAACAAGAAAGAGTTCATCATGTCATATTAAGTGAAAAAGGCTGTTTATTAAATTGCATTTTTTGCATAATTCCCAGTTTTGTTAAGCATGACTTCTATGTCTTCATCTAGGTCATTCACTAAGAATGTGAGCAGATGGAGCCTGGACCACATGCCATGGAAAGGCCACCAAAGGGAGCCTCCCTCTTCTGGGTTGAGGCCGACCTGCTTCAGGAGTTAAAAAGTTCAACCATCATGATTCCATTAGCTGAACCTTTGTCTATCTATGGTTTCCGAATATTTCCTGGGGGAGGCTACCTAAGAATTACTGTGGGAGGTGGTTTCTAAAAACCAAACCCAAACCAAAACCAAACCGGATTTTGGAGCCTCTCCCACAGAGATTCCAGTTCAGGAGGTCTGGGATGGAGGCCCCTGGAATTTGCTCTCAGGCACCCAGTGATTCTGACCCATAGGCAGATCCAGGGACCATGGCTTTCTGCTTCATAATTTTCCAAGGTCTTGAAAAGTATCCTGAATGTCTTTTATACAGACTTTTTTTTTTTTTAAGATTTTATTTATTTATTTGACACAGAGAGATCACAAGTAGGCAGAGAGGCAGGCGGAGAGAGGGGAAAGCAAGCTCCCGGCTGAGCAGAGAGCCCGACGCGGGGCTCGATCCCAGGACCCCGAGACCATGACCCGAGCTGAAGGCAGAGGCTTAACCCACTGAGCCACCCAGGCACCCCCTGAATGTCTTTTAGACGCAAGCTTCTAGATGCAAGGTAAAGAAGAGAATTTTATAATTAAAAACAAACAAACAAACAAACCTGAACACATTTCTCCTCGCATCTCTCCTCATCTGGGGGCATTGCTGCCGTTTGTCAGGCAGGTGGTATAGTACGTGGACAGGAGGCCAACCTGCAATGTCTCCCTACATGACTGCTGCGACACCCACCACAACACCCTGCCCTCAAGCACCCCCTCCCTCGACCCTAGGCCTGTCTCTTCTTAGGTTTCTGAGATACCAGCTGCTCACTTTCCACAGGCCCCTTCCACCAACTTACAATGGCTTTTGCTGGAATGCCTGTCACCAGGGCACAGCTCCTCCCCTGCAGTACCCAGTCACTGAGAGTTTTCTGTATCTGATGCTTCACCTCCCACTCACTCCTCAGCCCACTGCCACCTGACTTCCATCACCGCCACTTACTGGCATGGTTCTTCCCAAGGTCACCCTGACTCCTGATGGCTAATCTACTGGATCCATTTCAACCCTTTTCCCAGAAGCATCTGGCCCTGCTGGCCATGCCCTCTCTTTCCCTGGCTTTTGTGGGGGCTGCCCGATGGCTCACACATGCAGCAAATATTTTCCCTTTTTTAAAATTTATTTATTTATTTTTTTAAATTTATTTGACAGACAGAGATCACAAGTAGGCAGAGAGGGAGGCAGGGAGAGAGAGAGAGGAAGAAGCAGGCTCTCTGCTGAGCAGAGAGCCCTATGCGGGACTCGATCCCAGGACCCTGGGATCATGACCTGAGCCGAAGGCAGAGGTTTTAACCCACTGAGCCACCCAGGCACCCCTATTTTCCCTTTTTTGATAGCAGCACCTTGAGGAGCCACATTGCCCCAGTCTTAGTCTACATGGCTTGGGGCCCGACCATCCCATAGCAGACATGGGTATTTCATTCTCCTGGCTCAAGGAATTGGTTCAGGATGGGTATACAGCCAAGGTCTAACCAATGAGACTCAAACCTAAGACTTCTGCAGAAACTGTTGGGAAAAGCTTCTCTTTTTTTCCCCTACTGGGGTTGCTGAGCTGTCAGAAGGTGAGTTTGGAATCGGAGATGGCCACCTGCCCACCCCATGAGGGGCAACTGCCTGAGAGGGAAGCCAACATGAGGAAGGCAGCAGGGCTGAGAGACAGAGACCAGATGGCGCCGCTTGGGGTCCTAGGCCAGGCCTGAAGCCAGCACACCCGGGTCTGATCAATTTCATGAGAAAACGTATGTTTTTCCTTAAGCCTTCTTCACTTGAGTTTCTGTTACTCACAACCAAAACAGCCCTATGATGGCTCTGAATGGCCATCCACCTCTCCGGTGACTTTTCCCTGTGTCTCCACAAGCTCGTCTTCCTCTCACTCCAGACCCGTATGTCCAACCCCTTGTAGACCCTACACCGGGGTGTCTACTTAAACGTGGGTTTAAATCTAAACTCATAATTATGCCCCCCCTTTCTCTCTGTGTGTCCCCATTTTGGTGGATAGCTCTACCGCCCACCCAGTTATCCAAGAAACCTGGGCCTCATCATTGACACTTCTTGCCCTCATTTCCTGGTCTGGTTCGGGCAGCTAATTCTGGCTCATTCCTTAGGGCTCAGCTTTTAGGTTGTGTCATCAGGGAGGCCTTTCCCAACCTCCAAGCTGAATGAAGGGCCTTTCCTATGTCCCCATCCTACCCTGTGCTGCTAGCGTCACAGCTCGGGTCACCCAGACCCTAACGGTCTGTGGATTCTTATCCACATTCCCCATGAAACTCTAAGTTCTGGGATAGCCAGACGTTTCCTGGAAATCAATATTATTTGAATAAATGGACACTGGGTATATAGGTATGATCTTGTGTATTATAGATAGTCCATTCTTCTGTAGAAATTAAATATTTCAACATTTTGGGAAGATCTACAAACGGCTAGGTATTTGGCAGAGCAGACTACCATTTTCAGGGGCTCCAGGGCCTGGCTGACAGTGAGAACCACCCAACAGGGCCCACAGTGTTTCCTTAACGGGATTTTCTTTAATGGGTAAACCAGGCTGCCTCCTAGTGAGAGCCTTCACTTCTCTTCACTTTAATAACAGACTCTAGAGCTTATCAAAGGAATGAAATTGAGCTTTGTTCTTTAATAGCATCTATTTCCCCCTTCTTCTGGAAACTGGGACATGTGCCTGCTTCAAGTTTTCTGATACTCCTCCTATTCTTCATAACTTCTTAAAAATCACCAGACACAGCCCTTTGAGCACAACTACAAGTTCTTGCTATCTGGTCCTGCCATCTACCTCCTGACCCCCGAGTATTTACAGGGCCACGCCTGCGCCGCCCCTGGGGCGCTCCTCACCCTCCCAGCTCGGATCCCCTCTCCCACCTGGCTAGGCTCCCTTTCCCATCTCAGGATAATTTGCTTTTGAGAGAAAAGGAGACAAGACAATACTAGCTGAGTAGTTCTGCTTTCTTTGAAGGTTACAGCAAGAGTCCCAAGCAGTGGGCCTTGATAGGCCCACTTCCTGATTCTTTTTCTTGTTCTAATCATACCGGAAAACGCCTTTTCTTGTCTGAAAAGCTTCTTAACACTTCATACTGTCCATAAACCTTGTTTCTACACTTGCACGTGGAAGTTGAACTTTTCCCCCTATTAACACTATATTTAACTGATATTTAAAGTTTTAAAACACAATTACTTTATCAAGCATTTTATAGGAAAATATTCGACTTCGATTTTACTAACTTAGAGTGTTAGGAAAAACAAACGTTTATACACTGACAAGAATAATGGGGGAAAATATAGGGACTGTGTGATAGCTACTTGTTTTCCTTTTTCTTTCTTTCTTTTTTTTTTTTTTAAGATTTATTTATTTATTTGAGGGAGAGAGAGAAAGAGAAGTCACGCAGAGGGGAGAGACAGAGGAAGAGGGGTCTTAAACAGACTCCATGCTCAGTGCTCAGGCCGCTGGGCTCGATCTCATGACCTGAGATCAACGCCTGAGCTGAAAGCAGGAGTGAGATGCTTAACTGACTGCGTCACCCAGGTATCTCTGTACTCCCTTTCCCCCTCACGTATATTCCTTAGTTCCTTTTGTCCATGTGTTCTTTTGGCTTATTTCCACAATTTTTGGTTCGCTTTCTTTCTGGCAACCATTTTTATTTTAAATTATTGGATAGAGATGTAGAAGTTACTTGACTGGCACTAACTGCACAATTATGGAAATTAAAGAAATCACAGGATGCTGAACTGTTGGAAGACCGAACTGTTTTATATTTTTAACTGAGATAAAATTAATATACCATAAAACCTACCCTTTTAAAGGGTAAGATACACTTCTCTGGTTTTTCGTAACTTCACAAAGTTGTGCAACTAACACTACTCTCTAATTTCAGAACATTGTCATCACCCCAAAAAGAAACCCTGTAGCCATTAGCAGTCACTCTCTATTCCTTTTTTAAAAAAGATTTTATTTATTTATTTGACAGAGAGAGAGATAGAGCACACATAAGCTGGGGCAGAGGGAGAGGGAGAAGTAGGCTCCCTGCTGAGCAAGGAGCCTGATGTGGCACTTGATCGCAGGACTCTGGTATCATGACCTGAGTCAAAGGCAGCTGCTTAACCGACTAAGCCACCCAGGCACCCCTCTACTCCTTTTGCAATGTGGCTATTTAGTTGTCCACCATCATTTGTTAAAAAGAATGTTCTTTCCCCCATTGAATTATCTTGGAACCCTCGGGAAAACAAATTCACCAGACATACGGGTTTATTTCTGGGCTCTCGGTTCTGTTCATCAGTCTCTATCTCCATTCTTATGCTATTATCCCACTATCTTGTTTACTGTAGCTTTGTAGCAAGCTTTGAAATGAGAAAGTATGAGAACTCCAATTTTGTTGTCTTTCAAGATTGTCTTGGCTAATCTGGATCCCTCATGTTTCAGAGTGAATTTCAGGAGCAGCTTGTCAATTTCTGTAAAAAAGGCAGTTGGGATTTTGGTAGGGACTGCATGGAATCATAGATCACTTTGAGCAGTACTGACCTTCCAAAAATATTAAGTCTTCCAATCCATGCACATGGGAAGTCTTTCCTGTTCTGTTTTTAGGTTTTCTTAAATTTCTTGAAGTAAAGTTTCATAGTTTTCAGCATATAAGTCTTATACTACTTTTGTTGAATTTATTTCTAAATATTTTATTCTTTCAGATATTATAAATAGAATTATTTTCTTAATTTCAGATTGTTCATTGCTAGTGCATAGAAATAAAACTGAGGTTGTATACTGATCTTGTATCCTAACATATTGCTGAACTTGTTTATTTTAAAAGGTTTTTAGGATTTTCCTAAATCCTTAAGATTTCTCTATATATGATCATGCCCTTTGTGAATAGAGATGGTTTTACTTCTTTCTAATCTGCATTCCATTTCTTTTTCTTGTCTAATTGCTTTGGGCTCTACCCTTTTAAAGCCTATACAGTTTCTTGAGTGACTTCCCTCTTTTGTCCTCATTAGAATAAATTTTTCTCAGAGAAGGGGACAGGGTGTAGGAGGAAGAGAGAAAGCAGAGTTTTTAAAAACCAAAATATGCCAGGGTGCCTGGGTGGCTCAGTGGGTTAAGGCCTCTGCCTTTGGCTCAGGTCATGATCTCAGGGTCCTGGGATCAGCCAACATCAGGCTCTCTGCTCAGCAGGGAGCCTGCTTCCTTCTCTCTCTCTGCCTGCCTCTCTGCCTACTTGTGATATCTGTCTGTCAAATAAATAAATAAATAAATAAAATCTTTAAAAAAAAAATGCCAACTGTGCGGTTTGAATTGATTTTCAGTGAGCCTCACCTCCTCTCAGAGGAAATGTCTTCCTTTACAGCACCTGGGCCCAGGGATTTTCTGGGGGAATCTCTGAAATCTGTTTTCCTCAGGTTTTGGATACAAGCCTGGCTGGGCCCAAAATTCACCCTTCCTTGGCTGTTACATAGTCTCAGACAACATGGCCACTTTTCCCCATACCCATCTCTTCTCCTTTTTTGGTCAAGTCTTACTTACTGGTTAGAAGTAGAGCACCCATGGTTTCTCTCATAGCATCCTCTGCCTTCTGAGAAATAAAACTGACTTCTGAGAAATGAAACTGTCAGACAGTAGGTACATTAGCTGTTCTGCTTCTATCCCAAGAAAACTTTGACAAATACCTCCATCACATCTGAAGTCACCTTCTGGGCCAGTTTTGTGACCCATGTGAGGAGGGTCCACCAAGACTCTCCTTCCATATACTTCCATACACTTCTAAAAAATAAGTATAGTTTTTGACACTCAGATTTTTCATCCATCCCATCTAGAAGACCTTTTAATTAGAACAAGGCACACATTTAATTTCCTCATTCCTGACAGAGTTTTGACTCACCATGTTTTAGTGGGGCTCTTACTTCTTCCCAGTCAAGGGACAAAGGAGGGAAGAATGGTTTTATTAAAGGTATGCGATGCACACCAAAGGCCTTGCTGACTGGCTTTAGAATGAGAGAAGTTTCCTTCCTGTCAGTGCACACGCTGTGTTACCAGTGACCTCTTGGGATATACAGGAAGTCAGGTGGATGGGAATCTTTGACTATGTAAATAGGTGCACCCCATAGCCAAGTATGAGCTTCTAGTGCTCAATGGCTAGAAACAAACAATCCAGGCACTGATAAGCTTCAGAGAAAAGACAGCCATGGATGCAGGCAGGATCCAGGAGGGTCAGCACCCTGGGCCAACTCCACTGTTTCCCAGGGCAGGCTCTAGAGGGTAGCTGCCCTTTTGTTTGGGGCTTTCCTCTTAGGACTTAAATCTCCTGCTCGTACCTCCGCTCTGAAACCAAACTCAGATCTCTGGTAGCTCACCAAGCTTCTTGCGCACCATGATTTCCTTCTAATCTCACAGGTCCACTTTGTGCCCACTGCCTAAGGACAAAGTCACTTAGGCCAAAGAAGGTCTCAAAGAGCAAGTGACATCTTGGTAAGGTGACTGACTCCTCCCTCCCCCTGAGGTTGCACCTGGCTCCCATGCCTACTGAGAAGTGGCCCATATGGATGAAGTTCCCAGGAGTCAAACCTCAAAATCTTTCTTACAAGTATGCTTAGCCATTCCACAGAGCTCCCCACAAATGATGAAAAAGAGAGAAGAGTGAGGCTATGGGAACAGAGAGATGGCCACTTCACATCCTGGTGGGGACAGCAGCACCAGGGCTCCCTAATCACACAGGGCACAATAAAGCCCTATGCCAGAGACAGACAGGAGGAAATGCCCAGGGTGCCATGAGTGTGCCATTGCTCATGTCTGCAATTATTATAATTATGACAATGGCAGCTTCTCATCCTTTATCTGTGTGTTTCAAAAGGTCCCCCTTCCACTCTTGTACACTTGGTCTCAATAAATCAGTATCCCATATACTTAAAAACTGGTTAATATTACCGAGACCTGAAAGGTATTGTCTTTTATCTTTCAAGGTACCGGTGACTGTGACATTTTTATGGTTTGAGTGTCTGGGGTGATATATTTAATACTATTTTCAACTTATTAATAAACACCAAATTCCTTCAGTCTTCCTTCACTTTCACTTTACTTCTAGAACTATATTTCAATATAGTGTATTTGCTTTTGCTGAATTCATTCATAATGGATCTGTACTGTACGTCTGGATTGAACACATTTCCTGTAGTGACAACTACTCTACTTGTAGGAACTATTTAGGTCACTGGAGTGAAGAAAAAGAGACTGCTGTTTAATAGAAACAGCATATATCCAAATATAGATGCAGTTTTCTGGATACCTGTTGAACATCAGTAATGAAGAGACTGTTATAATTTCCCAAACTGTAGACCAAAAACTTAAATGATTAGTCACTTTGTTTTAACTGACCCAGGGTTTAACTCAGGAAGATAAATTTCCTAAGCAAAGAAAGTAAGCCTTGAAAGTGTTTTACTTCTGCTTTAGAAGTCACAGTCTCTTCAAAAAGAAATTCGTTTCAATGTAAATGATTTCCCAACAAAAATCCCTTCAGACGAAGCCATATGATCCGAGCCTCAGCGCATGCACAGTAATTGTTTGCTTTTGGAGACAGAGCAAGCATGACAAATATTTTCAGTTGTCAAGGGAGGAGGGAATGACCCACCTAAGAAATGGAAACTAACGAATAGTAATATGACACTCCCCCTTAGTTCCACTGGGCGCCGGCTGGGGCTGCTACACAGTTAACTTCCTACAGCCGGATAAAGGCGAGGCTGTGCAGGAGCTAATAAAAGCGGCCTCTCCACCCGCTCCCCTCAACACTGTGGTGGGGGACGGCACACAAGGACTTTAATGGAAGGGGGTGTTGGAGAAGTACCCTCCCCTGTTGCCATTCATTCATTCATCCATTCATTCGATAAAGTTATGCGCTGGGGGTTTAATTCTTCAACTGACTCAATAGCCCATTCGGATACCACGCACCTCCGTCCCCATTTCAGCCCTAGGCCCCACTCGCTCATCAAGAAGATGCTTATTATAGCCTCGCTCTCCTCCCTCCCTTACCCGGGTCCCCAGGCCAGGGTGACAGGACAAATCCAGTCAGAGGAGTCCTTTATCAAGAGTAAGGAAGGAGGGCTCAGAGTACACGGAGAAGGGGTTCCGGGGACCTTCCTGCCTGCGTGGGGGAGAGGCAGCCCCTTCGTGGGCTGCCGCACCCCCGGGGCGAGGCGGAGGGTTCCCAGGCAGCGCGCTTGGACTGGGAACCTGAGCTCACGCCGATGGTGGAGGGGGAAACAGCCGCGGGGGGATTCCGCACCGGGGAAGCGGGCGCTGCAGGACGTCCGAAGGCGGTGGGAGGCTGGTGACAGCACCCGCACACGTGGGGAGGACCGCGCCCACCTAGGTGGTGGGAGCAGGGGTCCCGGCGAGGGCGACGAGCGGGAGGGGCGGGTTACCTGATGAAGGTGGTCTTGCCCGTGCTGTACTGGCCCACCAGCAGGATCATGGGCTTGTTCTCGAAGTCGGCGTCCTCCAGCGCTGGCGAGTGGAACTCGTGGAAGCGGTACGCCTCCTCCAGCGGCAGCACCTTGCGCAGGTAGAGCGAGCGCAGGCCGCCAGTCACCGTCTGCACCGCGTCCGCGCCTCCCGCGCGCTCGCGCCCGCCCGCCTGCCGCCCCATCCAGCTGAACATCCTGTGGCCGGTCGGCGCCCCGCGCCCGCCCTCTCAGTGCCTGCCCCGCGCTCCGACCCGGCTCCGGGTCCGACCCTCCCCTGCTAGCACTGAGCTGCCCCAGCCGCTCTCGCCGCCGCCCGAGCTGGCCCCGCCTCGTGCCGTCGCAGCCAATCGCTGGTCGTTACGTCACGGCAGCTCGTTCACTATTCAGAAGGCTCACTCAACTCCTTCCTCATTGGATCGCTGCCAGCGCAGGGGTGGCGGCGTCAGCCAATGGAGAGGAGGTTCTTAATGAATTATTGATGACGGAGTCTCTCCGCAGGACTGAGCGGGGGAGCGGGTGTCCCCCAGCCCCGTGGCGCAGACAGGTCAGCGGAGGGGCCCCCCTTAGGCCGCCGGAGCCCCACCTCTGGCCAGGTGGTGTCGGCTTCCGGGCAAATCTGAGCTGGCAAAAATGAGCCTCGGGAGGCTGCTTAGTCTCCCAGGAAGTTTACTCCTCCCAGTCTTTTGATACTGGGGGCAAAAGTGCAGAAGTTGATAGGCAGGTTCTTTCTACCGCTGGCGGGTTATTTACCTTCATTTTATTTCTGAAGAGACCTTGACTCACAGACATACTGAAAAGATTTGAATAAGGGAAAGGAGACTCCAATTTACTTGGTTAGATATTCCTCCTACTTTACACTGCCTCCACTAAATTCTGGATCGATCGAAGGCCTTTTGCCCTTATTTTTCTTTATTTGATATGTAAAATTGAGGGTTTAATTATCATCCTCATTATTATAACCTAATTACCACATAGGGATATGTAAAAGAGTTATTGCTACGGTCTAGCTCTTTCTCTGGTTAAAAGGACACGTCTAAATTGAGACTGGGAGAAATAATCAGCTATCACTTTCGGTGCTCTAGGTAACAGTTTGAGAATATTTCTCAGTTGTTTTAGAGCCTTCCTCAGGTATAATCCATGGAGTCACCTGCTTAAGAATAACTTGGGATACTTGTTAAAATGCAGATTTCTGCATCTCCCCCAGACCCACTGAGTTAAAATATTGAGGAGGGATGGAGCTCAACAAGTGCACCCAGGTGATTCTGACATACCCTAAATTTGGGGAAATATGCTACACAACAGTGCTTCTCTAACGTGTTAGAAATGCAGATTCTGATTCCAGGGTGTAGGTTGGGAGCCCAGACTGCATTTCTAACAAGCTCTCAGGTATTTCCAATGCTGTCTATGGACTATACTTTCAGTGCCAGGGCTATGGTGAAGAGAGAACAGGACTCAGCATCAAAAGACCTGAGTCTGAATCCTGACGAGTAAATTAATGGCTACATGGCCTTAAATGCAATGAGCTTCTTCTCTGCCTCAGTTTCCTTGTTTGTAAAAATGGAAACTCCTTGGGAATTGTGTGGATCAAATATTTAGAGGAAGCTGTATGCAACTAGGGAAGTGAAAAGAAAGCCAAAGGAAAATGAACTTCAATATCTGCCTCATGTCAAAATAAAACAAAGGTTAAAATGTAAAAATAAAAGAAACATATAGATGTACTAAAAGCAGGTACATGTGAAGATTTATGAAATTTTGGAAGGGAAAAGCTTTTCTAATCAAAACCAAAGACAGAAATTGTAAAGGATAAGGTTGGCGGGAATTTCAACAAAAAAGTGAAGGCTTTAGTGTATTTTTAAAAATACAAACCCATATAATCATACTCTTTACCATATGATCCAGAAATTGCACACCTTGGTATTTGCCCAAATAAGCTGAAAACTTATGTCTGCTAAAAACTGGACATGGATATTTAGAGCAGCTTTATTCATAATTGCCCACACTTGGAAGCAACCAAGATGCCCTTCACTGGACACACATCATTGTGGTGCAACTGGCTGATAGAATATTATTCAGTACTAAAAAGAAATGAACTATCAAGTCAGGGAAAGACACGGAGAAACCTTAAATCCATACTACTAAGTGAAAGAAGACAATCTGAAAAGGCTGCACACTGTATGATTTGACTATATGACGTTCTGGAAAAGGCAAAGCTATGGGGACAGTAAAAAGATCAGTGATTGCCAGGGGTTAAGAAAGAGGAAGGATGAAGAGGAGGAGCAAGGAGATTTATAGAATAGTGAAAATAATTCTGTATGATAATGTCATTATACATTTGTCCAAATTCATTGAACATGTACCACCAAGAGTGAACCCTAATGTAAACTGTGGATTTGGGGTGATAATGATGTGTCAGTGTAGGCTAGATTCATTGATTTGAGTGAATCAGTTACACTCTGGTGGATATTGCTGGTATGGGATGTTGGCAATGGGAGGTTATGTATTGGGGAGGCAGGAGGTATGTGGAAACTCCGTGTATTTTATGCTCCATTTTGCTGTGAATCTGAGACTGCTCTAAAAAATTCTATTAAAAATAGTATACATACGGGGCACCTGGGTGGCTCAGTGGGTTAAGGCCTCTGCCTTCGGCTCGGGTCATGGTCCCGGGGTCCTGGGATCGAGCCCCGCATCGGGCTCTCTGCTCAGCAGGGAGCCTGCTTCCCTCTCTCTCTCTGCCTACCTCTCTGCCTACTTGTGATCTCTGTCAAATGAATAAATAAAATCTTTTAAAAAATAGTATATATAAAAAACAAATCCATAAACAAAGGTAAAAGACAAAGACAAATTGGAAAAACTATTGACAGACATATATAATAGATATGTTTAATTGAGGATAGTAGAACTTTAAAAGCCACTCTAAAATTATTAAAAAAGAAATGATGCTCCATTAGAAAATGAGCAGAGGACATAGACAACTAAAGACAAATATAATTGGCCAATAAATGTTAAATGATGCTAACCTCCATTAATAGTCAAAAAACATAAATTTAAAATAAATAGATAATATTAAGAATGGCAGGCCTATTTTTCTAAGATAATGCCTAATGTTGGCAAGAGTGTGGGAAAAGGTATCATCACATACATTGCTGGATATGGTGTAAATTGGCACTTTAATGGAGTCCATATTTATCAAAAATCTTGAAAATGCACATTCAAGACTTCTGCAACATCATACTTAATGGTGACTGCTAAAATCAGGAACAAGGTAAAGATGTCTACTCTTTTCACTTCTGTTCAGTGTCATACTAGAGGTTCTAACCAGTACAATAAGAAAAAGAAAAGGTATCCAGATTGGATAGGAATAAGTAAGATTGTCTTTATTTGCAGAAGATATGACCATCTATGTAGGAAATTCTATGGAACCTACCAAAAAAGCTACTAGGACTAAGAAGTGAGTTTAGTAAGGGGGTCGGATACATTACACATATACAAAACCCAGCTATATCTTTATATACTAAAACTGAACAATGGGACAGTGAAATAAAAAATCAATGACACTTATAATAGCATCAAAAATATGAAATACTTAAGGATAAATCAGATTAAAAAATGTACAAGGTCTAGGGGCGCCTGGATGTCTCAGTAGGTTAAACATCCAACTCTTGATTTCATTGTAGGTCATGATCTTAGGGTTGTGAGATTGGGCCCCATGTCAGGCTCCGGGGCTTAAGACTCTCTCTCTCTCTGCCCCTCTCCCCAGCTCATGTGCATGCTCTCTCTCAAAAAAAAAAAAAAAAAAAAAAGGACACTGAGAACCACAAAACATTTCTGAGGGAAATAAAAAAGGCCTAAAATAAATGGAGATATGCACCATATACCATGCTTATGGATCAGAAGACTCAAGATTGTTAAAATGTCAGTTTTCACCAAACTAATGTATAAATTTAGCACAATTCCAGCAGGTTGTTATTTTTGTAAGAATTGACAGGCTGATTCTAAAATTCATATGTAAGTGCAAAAGATCTAGCCAAAACAACTAAAAAAACTAACAAAGCTGGAGGACTTACACTACCTAATTTCAAGACTTATAAACCTATAGAAATCAAGACAAGACAGTGTGGTATTGGTATAAAGATAGACCAATACATCAAGGAAATAAATAGAGCTCAGAAATAGACCCACAGATATAAAATCAACTGATTTTTGACAAAGTGCAAAGGCAATTCAATGGATGAGGAAAATTATGTCAACCAATAATGCTAGAACAATTGGATATCCTTATGCAAAAAATATAAACTTTGACCCATACCTTGCACTGTGTATAAAAATTAACTCAAAATGACTATGACATAAATATAAAACTTAAGGGGCACCTGGGTGGATCAGTGGGTTAACCCTCTGCCTTTGGCTCAGGTCATGATCTAAGGGTCCTGGGATCGATCCCCACATTGGGCTCTCTGCTCAGCAAGGAGCCTATTTCCCTCTCCCCCGCACCCCACCCCCCGCCTGCCATTCTGCCTACTTGTGATCTCTGTTTGTCAAATAAATAAATAAAATCTTTTTTTTAAATGTAAAACTTAAAATTATAAAACTTCTAGAAGAAAACATTATACAGGGGTACCTGGGTGGCTCAGTTGGTTAAGCATCTGCCTTCGGCTCAGGTCATGATCCCAGGATCCTGGGATCTAGCCCTGCATAGGGCTCCCTGCTCAGCAGGGTGCCTGCTTCTCCCTCTCCCTCTGCTGCTCCTCCTGTGTGTGCTTGCTTGCTCTCTCAAATAAATAAATAAAATCTTAAAAAAAAATAGTAGAAAACCTTTGGATATCATGTAGGGAAAGATTTCTTAGGTGATACCAAAAGCATGATCCATAAGAGAAAAAAATTAATAAATTGGACTTCATCAAGATTAAGAACTTCTGATCTTTGAAGGATACTGTTAAGAAAATGAAAAGACAAGGCACAGACTAGGAAAATATATTTTCAAATTACATATCTGATAAAGAACTTATATCCAGAATATACAAAGACCTCTTAAAATTTAATAATAAGAAAACAACCCAATTTAAGACATGGAGAAAAAATTTGAACAGCTACTTCACCAAAGAAGATGTCTGGGCAAATAAGCACATAAAAAGATGCTCAACATCTTTTTAATGAGTCATTAGGAAAATGCAAATTAAAACCACAACAAGATACTACTACATACCTATTAGAATGCCTAAAATTAGAAGACTGACCATACCAATTGTTGGTGAGGATATGGAGCATCTGGAATTCTCATATGTTGACAGTGGAATGTAAAATTATACAACTCCTTTAGAAAACAGTTTGGCAATTTCTTAAAAAGTCAAGCATATACCTACTGCATGAGCCAGCAAGGGAAGAACATAGGGAAGAACAACGAAGAGCATGAGAAAAGTTTTGAGAATGAAGGATTTGTTCATTACCTTGATTGTGGTGATGGTTGACAGTTGTACAGATCGTCTCAAACTCATCAAATTGTGTGCTTTAAATATCTGTGGTTTATCTTGTGTAACTATATGTTTACTAGTTGTTAGAAATGCTCAGACTTCTAGACTCAGAAATTTTGCCCTGAGGAAATAAGCAGTGCAAAGCTTTATCTAAAGCATGTTTATCAGCATAACGCTTACAATAGTGAAAAGCTGTAATTAGCTGTTCCCCCAATGGAGGATTAGTTAGATAGATAATGGATTCCTATGCAGTCTCTGAAAATTGTGTCATAGAAAAAGAATGTTAATGACCTGGGAAAATACTCAGAATATATTTTTAAGTGGAAAAAAGATTACAGAAGAGAATACATTCAATTACTATGGAAAACAGTATGGTAATCCCTTGAAAAATTAAAAATAGAACTGCCATGTGATCCAGTCATTCTACTTCTGGGTATATATCCAAAAAACTTGAAAGTAGGGTCTGTAAGAGATATTTTCACATCCGTGTTCATAGCAGGGCTATTCATAATAGCCAAGAGGTGGATACCACCCAAGTTTCCACTGATGGATGAATGGATAAACAAAATGTGGTATATATATACAATGAAATATTATTTAGGCTTAAAAAGGAAGGAAGTCCTGTCACATGCCATAATTTGCAAGAACCTTGAGAACATGATGCCAAGTGAAATAAACTAGTTACAAAAAGACAAATAGTCTATGATTCCACTTCTATGAGGTATCTAAAGTAGTCAAATTCATAGAAACAGAAAGTCGAATGGTGGTGACTGGGGGCTGGAGGGAAGAGGAAATGAGGAGTTTTCAGTAGTATAGAGTTTCAGTTTCACAAAATGAAAAAATCCAGGAGATCACAACAATGTGATCATAAGTAACACCACTGGGCTATAAAATGGCTATAAAAATGGTTAAGATATAAATTTTACATCACGTCTATTTTACCATAATTTAAAAATGTATAGGGTTTTTGTACTTCTGAAAAAAAAAGTCTCTAAAGACATGAAAACATGGAAAGATAAACCCCCAAACAGTAATGATCTCTGGGTTTTGGAATGATAAATGCTCTTAGTTTCCTTCTTTATGTGCTTTTGCATTTTTCAGATTTTACACAATAAACATGCTCTTATTTTATAATCAGAAAAAATTTGAAGGAAGAAAAAAAGTTATTGCCTTTAATCTTTAAAACCAGTGGAAGTCCTGAAAGAGCCTGGCCCAGAGGACACATTATAACGTCTTATTTTTCTCCCTTTTCTGTTTTCATACAACTGCTTTCGTGTTCTTGATCTGTCCTCAGGACAGTCATCTCACATCCATTTACAAGCTGTGATCTTCTTTTGGTTTTCTTTCTTTAGACTCAACAATTGCAATCACGGTCACCTTTTCATCTGAATCCCATTATTATTTTCAGGCTAAAGTTTTGCAGAGAGTGCCATTAGTTACCTGGATTTTTGTTGGATTAAATAATTCATGAAATAAGTATTTTGATAACAACACTCAACAACTCTCTTTGCTATATGGAAATTTTAATTGTAATTCTTGTGGAAGGGTTTTTTTTCCTTCTTATTCTTGGTAATTTGATGTTCACAAGGTTTGCTCTCTCTCTCTCTCTCTCTCTTTTTTTTTAAGAGAGGGAGAGAGACTGTGCTGGTGGGTGTGAGCAGGGTAGGGAAGGACAGAGGGAGAGGGAGAGAGAATCTTACGCAGATTCCATGCCCAGCCGGGAGTCCAACATGGGCCTCCATCTCATGACCCTGAGATTGTGACCTGAGCGGAAATCAAGAGTCGGACACTTAACTGACTGAGCCGCCCAGGTGCCCCTCACAAGGTTTGCCATACGATTGTATTCAGTGGTGGTTCTATATGCATACCAAGTGCAGTGTGTTACTCTGATACTTTAAGTCCCAGAGAAGTTAAAGACCTGAGAGACACATGATAAAGAGATTAGAGGAAATACTTTGGCAAAGAGCCCCCTTCATTCTCACACACACCTCTCCTTTCTCTGTGGCCACTTACCCAAGTCACTGCTGCCACTTGGAGATGTTGGCTTATATGACACGGCAGGTGGAGATGTCTAGTAGGTACTTGTAGTAAGACTGCCAGCCGCCTATACATGATCTGTTTTTCAGCAACAGAACTCTCATTTTTAGCCAGGCCCATTGCTACCAGGTAAAGACAAAATTTTCCAGTCTCTGTGCAATTAAGTGTGATCCTAAGACCAAGGGCTGGTTGCTGATATGTTACCTGAAGGATGCGAGGGAGTTGCAGGAAGTCTCCTTTAGAATGAAAAAAAGTTCAATTTGGCTCTCCCTGTCCTCTCTCTTGTAGTCTGGGATAGGGATGTGTTGGCTGGCACCTCAGGGCCCATCTCGGACCATGAGGCCAAGAACTACACATGGGAGGGAAACTCAGAGCTGGGAGGAGCAGAATCCCTGATGAGTCCTGGACATGCCATGCCAGCCTTGGATGGCCTCCCAGTGGGCTTTTTTCCCATGAATGTATTGAGGCCCCTATTTGTTAGGTCTCTGCTAGTGAGAGTTGAAACTAATTCCTGACTAACACTGAATTTGTTCCTAGATATAGAATCTGCAATAACAGAACCCAAATGTGACATTTCCTTAGTGGAAGAGAGGGAGCGTCAGCATTAAGGATTCAATTACTGCAGGCTGGGATTTAAAATATAGCCATGCGTATTTTTCGATATGCCTCCTATCAAGAGATGGGATCTTGGTCCCCTCCACTAGAATCCAGGCTGGCTTGTGAGTGCGTCTGCCAATAGTGTGCTGTGGAAGTGATGGTCTTTGCCTTCCGACACTGGATCATAATACACCATGCACCTGTCGCTGAGTAACACTCGCTCTTGGATCCCTGAGCTGCCATTTAAGAAAGCCGAGGATCTTGAAACCACCACACTGGGGAGGCCACGTGAAGGTGCTCTGACAGTCAATCAAACTGAGCTTGTTCTTCAGCCGTCCCAGCCTCTCTCACCCAGGCCCTGCTCATCTCAGAGGTAGATCCTTCCACTCCAGCTCTTCCAGACCCCAGCCCTCTGAACCCTCCCCAGGCACTTCAAGTCATTTCAGCGGAGGCCTCCCAGCATGAATAAGAGTTGTCCCTGCGGTGCCCTTTTTAAATTCCTGAATCTACAGATTCCATAGAATCTGTAGGCATAATCAAATGGTGGTTCTTTTATGCCATTATATTTTGGGTTTTGTTTTGTTTTTGTTTGCTTAGCAATAGAGAATTGGGACAACTGGTAATTCTCATTATCTTGTTAAGGTAAAAATTTAGTTTTCTGTCACAGAAAAGATGTTCAGAGGTAGGCAGACCAGGGCTACTTTGGTGTGTTCACTGTCAGCAGGAGTTCAGATCCCTTTAACCTCCCTGCTGTCTGGAATGTGGATACAATGGGTGGAGCTCTAGCAGCCATATTGGACCAGAAGGCAAACTTGAGGATGGCAGAAGCAAGAGCTGAGAGGAGCCTGGGTATCTGCTAAGAAATAGAGAAATCAATTTCTTCTATCTTCTCTAAAACACTCTTAAGAATCAGAAGATCAAAAGTTTCTTGATCTTTTTGATTATGTAATGAAAAATAATGCTAACTGGTATAGAATTTGAATCCATGAATCAAGAACTTAGGAAACTGGCTTGGCTAGAGCTAAAGGTTTGAGAATTTTCAAGATGGAAGTGGTAGTTGAAGTACTGGGTATAGAAGAGATTACCTAAGGAGAGTACGGAGTGGGAAGAGAGGAGAGCTGAGGAGAGAACCTCAGGGAATACCAGCTGTTAATGGAGGGCAGGGGCGGTGAGACAACAGGAAGGGCTGGAAAGTGGGAAGGAAACCAGGATGGATGGTGTCCAGCAAACCTGGCCCCTTCCCTCTAGGCGGAAGCCTAGTTGGCAGCTCCTAATGCGTTCCCCATGTGTATACAGCTAATATGGAACTTTCCCTTTGTCTTGCAAGGCTCTGTTTTGATGAAGCCCTTCTACGTGGGACCAAAAGGAAGTTCCTTGAAGTGTGGGGTCAATTGTTAATCATTTTTATTGTCCCAGTGCCTACCACAGTGACTGGCATGTAGTGAGAAGGCAAGAAATATTTGCAGGCGGAACAGAGTTGAACTGCTGTTGGCAAGGAAGTCGTGGGAAGGGATGGTTTCAGGAAGCAGGAGTGGTCTGCAGTGCCAAATACTGAGAACAATCAAGTAAGATAAGGCCTGTAAAGGGCTGGTGCCATTTGGCTCAGTGTATCTGGCAATTAGGACGCTGGTGACCTTGGGGAGAAGTGTTTTCACAGGGACGTGGGGACAGAAAACAGTGGTGTGTGAGAAGCCCAGGCAGGGGTGAGGGCAGAAGTTGGCTGGTTTTGTAGCACTGGATAATGAACGAAGATGAGTCAATAGCATTAACCCACAGGGCCATTTTATTCTGTGATCAAATCATACAATGGTTTTACAAGCCTCATTGTACACACTTTGATGAATCCAAGGCAGGGCTGTCTTCACCATCCAGCAAACAGGTCTTACGGCGAGGCTCACTCTAATTTAAGGAGAGCCTGTTTGTTGCAGAGGGAGAGAAAAGAGGGAGAGAAAAGATGTCAGGGTCGAGGCTGTTGGCTGCTCCGGCGGAGGGCATGGGCGGTGTCTCAGGTCCGCATTATCTGGGTGGGGACCAGTTTTGCAGGTCCAGGAGCCCTGTTTACCAGTGGCTTAGGGGCACTCATGGATTCCTGCTTTCCAAGCTTATAGGAGAGTGTGGCATAAATCTACACCATTCAGATTTAATATGTGTAGTCTCGTGGGAATGGAGCAGAGATGGGGTGCAGAGGGGAGGTGGGAATCTCCTTAAAATGCAGATTCTGATTCAGCAGACCTGGGGTGGGGCCTGAACTTTTGCATTTCTGATGAGTCCCCCACCACACATTGAATAGCAAGGATGGATTTTGGAAGCTGATTTTTCTGAACTTTTGTTACCTATCACCACTCATCTCCTAGAGGCCAGGAAAGAGGGCCAAGTCTTCCAGGTTTGCTGGGCCTTGTGGGGACCACATGCCTTTCTGGTCACACCTCCCATTGGCCTGGGCTTCTCTCTGACTCAGGTGACCTATTTCTTTAGTCACGTTCCTAGCCTGATGGGAGGCCTGGACACTTTGCTGGGCTTCTGTGTCCCAGGGTTTTCCCAGTGATTTGTCTGCCGGTGCTCTGCGAGGATGGATGGGCTTCTTCCTCAGGGTTAACCTACTCCCTGAAGGGTTTCCTCGTTTGTTCTCTCTGTGCTTCGGGTATACTGGCCACAGCATTTACATGATAGATAAGAGGAATCCCATTTAGAAATAAATAATCCCACCTGAAAATGGGAGAGGAAGGTGAGAAGGGAACCGAGAAGTGCTCCTGGAGCAGGCTGGTCGGCGAGCGCTGGCCTGAGGCCTGACTCCATTTACCTGCTCAGACGTCCCTGAGCTGCACCCCCCGATCCTTGTTTGGTGAGCCTGAGCTACAAACTCGGGCTTTGCCTGGCATTTTCCTGGGTGCTCAGATGAGGCTGCCTGGTTGAGATCCCAGGGATCACCGGTCCTGGGGCTCAGAGCGGCTAGAGAGGGGCTGCTGAGACCCGTCACCCACCTGGTCTGGCTTTGTTGTTGAAGGGACCAGTGCTCAGTCTAGATCCTCTGGCTTCACACTATCTATGAACACCCTGATTCTAAACAATGAAAACCACAAAATATAATAGCCTATAAAAATCATGATTGCCTTTAATTTAAAAAGGCATTTTTCCAGAGATCCCGCTGTACTCCTCAGGTCCTCCCCTTATTTATTCCTGGAGGCCTTCTATGCCAGGAGGCCGGGAGGAGTCGAGTCAAGGGGGCTTTGAGCTCCAGCTCGCAGGCTGAGGTCTCTGGGGGAACCAGTCTCTTCCATGGGCCACGATTTTATTCTCCACACTTTGGGCATGTATGGGACCCAGTGGCTCTGGGACCCCCTTCCCTGCAGGGACAGGTTTAAAAAAAATTCCTGCGGGTCTAAAATCCCACCACTTGCCTACATTGTGTTCCTTTGTCTCCCTCTCTCTTTCTCCCTCAACTTGTTTAAATTTTTATTTTTTTGATAGAAAGCCCAGGTCAGCCTGCCTACACCCCTCGCCAGATAGCAGAGCCGGCAGCGCAGGCCAGTCAGCCCCCATGGGCTTGGCGCCTCTGACCCTAGAAGCAGACATAGGATCGGTGAGGCTCCCTGGGACTTAGGAGGGACATTGGCTCTTCAGGCGTTTCTTCTTCTCCACCACCAGTCTCAAGGCCTGAAGGAGCTTGTCTTTGTTATTCAGGATGTTGTACTCAGAGAGCTTCACCAGCTTGTCAAAGGCGGCCTCTGTGTATGTGAGTTCCTTGGTAGCGTATGGGGTTTTGGGGCCATAAATGTCCACGTGGCCCTGCTCCAGCTCCTCGGGGCTTCGCTCCACACCTGGAGGCAGCAGAAGGACTTGCTATACACGGAGGGTTGTAACGATTTGCATCTGTCCCAGCCTACGTGGGGACTCACACTTGTGCGAAAACCATGCACACGCAGGCGCACATGTACACGAGCACCCGCGCACACACACGCACACACGTGCACACCTCCACGCTCCCCAGGGGAGAGATGCAGCTTGCCCATCTTAGGGCCACCCTAGCAGGACACAGCGCGGGGTACCTAGTGGGATGTGGATAAATGCTGAATGACTGAAAGAGCAGAGGATGACATTGCTGGCTCACGCAGGGGAGGGGCTTTGCTTTCTTCCCAAAGCCAAGGTTGGTTCAGACTAGAGCAGAGCTGGGCTTCCCTGCTAGTACAGTCAGAAGATGGGGCCAGGCTAAACACAGGGGCTCTCAACCCAAGGCCAGCAGGCGGGTGGTGAGAACCAAGCTCGGAGGAGGCTTACCTGGGGCCTTGTACTTCTGGAAGGTGTCATTGATGAGTGGGAAGAAAAGCACGATGGGGGCATCAGGCTCCTGGGAATTCTCCATCAAGTAGCACTCCTTGAGGTTTTCCTCGTCCTCTTGCAGCTCGTATTTGGGGAAGGGGATGTTCTGCACGGAGCAGTACTCACAGGTTTGCTTCATGGGCTGAATGAGGGGTGGAGTGGGTAAGCAACACAGAGTTCTTAGTTCCAGCTTCCTGATTTCCCCCAGCCAACAACTCAGGTCTCACACAGCTTTGCCTCTTTGTGCTATTTTCGGAACAAAGGGCCTGAGGCGGTAGGTTGGTGTGTGTCCAACTGTAAGCTCCTTCTGAAGGTGGACAGAAGCCCTTTCAAGGATGCTTCACCCAAAACACAGACCTGGGGAGATGTGGGAGACAGCCCAAGGGTGACTGGAGCTACGCCACGTCTGGCCAGGCTCCTGTGAGATGGGTATGGCCTTTGGAAAGGACAAAGGGCCACAAGGCTGGAAAGGACTCTGAAAGGGCATCTTTATAAAATATGATGTAACAGAAAGAGCAGTAGACTGAGAACATCAGAATCCCCTTACTTCTGCCCCCACCCTGTGTTCCAAGCACGCTAGCTGTACGATCTCAAGCAAGCCACTTCCCCTCTCTGTGCCTCAGTTTCCTGACTGTGCCATTTACCTCAAAGAGCTGGGGTAAAGATCAAGTGAGAGCATGGGTAGGAAAGCACAGCGTTACTCATTTATACACTTGAGTCCTTATCATTGGTGTCATGCTGGTGCTCTGTCTATAAGCCCCTTTCCTGGGCTTCAGGCTAGGACTATAGTAAAAGAGACCAAAAAACAGTTTCTTCCCCTTAGAAGGCCAGAACTTTTCAAAGGTAAATAGAGAAAAATAAATAAAACCTCTGATCCTGGCTTTTCATATAATCTCATGGAGGGCCCTATTTCCTGCGGAAAAGGGCAATGTGATTATTTTAAAAATAGGACATTATAAACTCTTGGAGTGGTACAAAACTTTAGAATGGACTGGACTCCATTAAAGTTATTTTTAAAAACTCCTTTTTTTTTGCAGCTGATGAATGACCAAATACAGCAAATGCTCAGACCATAAAACTGCTGAAATAAAACTAGAATTTGCTCTATGGGTCCCCTTGAAGCCCACCTTGCATGTGAGGGCTAGCTGGCTGCCCAACGCCCCCCACTCCCCCACCCCCGCCCCAAGAGGTTTGGATGGCTAACCTCACACCAGGTAGAATAGCTTGAGTCTCTCAGATGCTAAGTCTTGGGGCCTGTGGGGGAATGTCTGTTCTCCCATTTCCCAGTTTCGTGGGGGCTCGGTCCTGGGAGCCCCCACGACCGAGTGGCATGCCAGTGGGCAGGAGCCTTTCTTTGTCACACTTGCCTTTGTCTGGGACCCAGCACAGTAATTGAGATGGATGATGAGGTCGACTTTTCTCTCAGGCCTCAGGAGGGGCGGGTAGCTGGAGTTGACAAAGAAGGCGGTGTCCAACAGGCACAGGTGGTTCACAGACTCTGTCAGCTGGTTCGGGAAGCCATCCAGCACCGTGTCTGAAAGCCAGGATTTCCAGTTACCGTAGTGCCTTGGTGCCCTGATCTCAGCGGATGGACACAGGTGGTCCGTGTGGACGGAACACCCTGACTGGAGCTCCTTCATCTGGGCCTGGGCCCTGGGCCCAACCCCTTCCAGCCAGGACCCCCCTGATGAGTCCCAGTGCCACTTGGGGTGGGGGCTGATGCAGAAGAGCATTATCCTGGGGGCTGTAGCAAGTCTTTGCTACAACACAGATAAAAGCCCTTCTGACTCAGCCACAGAGTTTTGGGGTTGCAGGGGTGTAAGAATATCTTATAAATCAGTGCACATGCTGGGCCCAGAGCCAGCTGCCCTTTCTGCCCCAGACTGGGAGAATGAGCATCATTAGGCCAGGCCAAAGCAGCCACTGGCAGGCTGTAGCCAAGGAAAATTCCAAAGACAGGGGCAAGTCAATCTTCAAGCCTTAGCAGGAAGGGGAGGGGGCACTGAGTTGAAGCTGCGTGACCACGATTTAAGACCTGGCCCCGCCACTTACCATGTTGGGGGTCCTTGAGCTGGGTCATCCCTGCCACACCCTCAGGGGGCACCACTCCCATTAAAAGGGGCCCTCAGAACACAACGAGAGCAAGTCAAGGCCCACATTTCCCCAAGTTCTACCTGCTGAGATTGTTGTACAGATCCAAGTAATTACATACCAACAGTACAGCACCTATGTTCAGAACCTCGCCAAACATGGAGGACACCCTGGAGAGAGTCTGCCTCCCCCACAACCCCCGACCCCCAGCGAACATTCGCCAGCCTTTCTCCACGGCAGCCTCAGCATGCCCTTCCCCTTTATCCAGGCCGAGGCGGGCAGCCAGGGAGGGTTACCTTTCCACATGGAGAACTGGTTGTTCTGGAGGTAGTCGGTGTGCAGCTGCAACCCCAGCAGGAAGTTGTGGAACTGAGACACGAAAGCCCGGTGGGTGAGGATGCTGCGGAAAGTGTTGGACAGCCACGACCCCGGGATCACCACCGCGGTGTCCAGGACATTCGCATCGCATTTGGGGATTTCAGGCAGGAGCGGCTCATCTTCTGCAGGGGAGAGGGAGGACGGAAGGCAGGTCACAAGAGCTGGGGTCCCCAGACTGTCCAGGCGAAGCCTGCATGGTTACCTGACACCCAGGGGTCAGCCACTGGAAGTGAGGCTCACACCTTCCTTGCTGAGATGATAAGGCCCTGGCATTGGGGCCAGGAGGACCCAGGTGAGAGATCAGGGACAGGGTGGTGGAGAAGAGGGGTGATGACAGGTAAGTTGGGAGGGGGTCCCAGAGAAGACAGGGAATCTACAAGAGCCACTTGTCACTGTGCTCATGGATCCCTACCCCGTTAGCTCTCCGGGGCACTGTGCCCCTCTGCTGGGCCCTCCCCTCCCCTCACCCCCCAGTCAGGCCAGGGCTGGCCCCTGAAGCTTGTGATGGAGCCTCCCTCACCCTCCCCTCCAGGCAAGGACAACCTCATCCTAGCTGCTTTCTCATCTCGGAACCACAGACATGACGTTGAAACCGGTGGCCAGGTGGACTGGGCCTCGGTTTGTTATCCACCCCCCGCCCCTACATCCCCCAACCAAAGAGGGGAAGCCAGTGGGGTCACCCACCGATGTCGTGAACTCTCTCCCTCGTCCACCTGTGGAAGAACTCCTCCGAGCTTTGGGACAGATTCCAGGCATCGAGCAAGTTTAGGGAGAAGATACTGCTCCACAAGCCTAGGAAGCAGGACCAGCCGTGAGCGGCTCTGCCCCAGAGCCCCAGCCACCCAAACACAGCCTGCTTCTCCCTTGACCTTGATGTTCCCTCCCAGTCAGGCTGCTCAGGGGGTGAGACAGACTTTGGTCCCCCCCCCCCACCCTGGCAAATGCAGGAGGGTCCCCTTCTCAAGGGATAACCCAAACCAGCACCCGCACCCAGGACAAGATCCTGGATCCGCTTCCCCCGCCCCCCCCCCCGCCCCCGCCGGGCCAGGAGTCACCTAGCATGTAGCACATCTGCGACTCTGGGAGCCTCTTCATCAGCCGCCCCATGAAGAACTCAGAGCCAAAGAGCTCAGTGGGGATGAAGGCCCCGTACTTCTGCAGGCCCACCTCGTAGGGGGAGAACTCGCACCACTCTGCATGGGGAGCAGAAGGGCGGCTTGTCAGTCTCAGGCCTTGACAGCCTCGCCCTCCCTCCTCAGGGTTCCTACAGATCAGGGGCATGGAGGGCGGGGGCGGGTAGGGACAGGGAGGCAGCAGTTCCCCCCACAGGGCACAAGGGGGCTACTGCTGGCCAGTCAGACTGCTTTGCCACCTGCATGGCTTGTTTGCTCCACCAAACTGGATAAACCAGATCATAACTGACCTAGAAGCAGGAAGAGCAGGTTTCCAGAGTCCCTCAGTCTGGGAACCTTGAGAAATATTTAGAACCCCCTCCCTTTTTAAACTTTATTACCCCCTCCCATCAAACCTCTGCTCCTAGAAAAGCCACAAGCCCCCACCAGCCTGATCCATCCACACAGAAGGGGTAGCCAAGTCCAGGTGGAGGGGGGCAAATGTACGTGGTGGGTTGTGCGTGTGCTGGGGCACTGGGTACCTTTGCCTGCTGAGAAGGGACCCCCTTATAAACTAGCCACCAGTGTTACCTCTGAAATCCTGGTTGCTTACATCATCCTTGACATTGATGGTGAGGTAGATGGGCAGGGGGTTCTGGCCCTGGCACAAAGCAGCACGCTGATCTGACAGTTTGGATTCATTTCTCTGTGGGGACATGAAATGGTGAAGGAGCACAGGCAGCCTGGAGGCAGTGCAGAGTAAGGGGGATGGTCTGGACCTCCAGCAGGCCATTTCCTGGCTCCTGAGCCCATCCGGCTGCTGTGCAGATCCCAGCTGACGCTAGTCAAACCTGCTCTTAAAATGTACCCAGAGAATGTTCGCTCGTCCCTGGGCTATTCACCATCCCAGACACATGGACGGGAGTGGGCGTGAACCTACAGTTTAGGGCTGTCCCTCAGAGTCCCAAGATTCTCCTGGTGTCTCAAGGACCAGAGAAGGAAAAAGTAGGGGTGGAAAAGGACACCACTGTCCCTCTCCATCCCCATCATCTTCCACCCAACATACCCCGGAGCAGGTGCATTTTTCTTCTCTGCTTTGCATGTTGGGCTCCCTCATAAAATTTGTTTGGGAGGAAGGATAAAAGCTGCTTTAAAAAAAAAATCTTAACAGGGGTGCCTGGGTGGCTTAGTCAGTTAAGTGGTTGCTTTTGGCTTGGGTCATGATCCCAGGGTCCTGGGATTGAACCCTGCGTTGGGCTCCCCACTTGGTGGAAAGCCTGCTTCTCTTTCTTGTGTTCCCTCTCTTGCTGTGTCTCTCTGTCAAATAAATAAATAAAATCTTTAAAAAAAAAACTAAACAAAAGGCTTGGAAATGGTGTACCAGCTGGCAGCCAAGGTCAGCTGGCAGCCAAGGTCCCTCTGAGTCCCCAGAGCATGGTGCTGCCAAATCAGAGGTGAGTCAGCAGTAGCCGGTCATGGGTGCCCTCTTGTGCCCTGTGGGGGAACTGCGGCCTCCCTGTCCCTGCAGAACAGCCAAGGCCACCGGCCACCTACTGAAATGAATCAACCATTGTAAACAGGCCAGTTGAGGGGTTAGAGGGCTACGTTCTGACCTTAGGCTCTATGCAGCTGCCTGCTGGGTCACCATCCATGGTTATTCAGGTGTGTGAAGGCCCCTGACCTTGTGTGGGATGCTAAACACACACGTGGGGCAAACAACTCTTGGGTCTCCCTTGAAAGGCAAGCAGGGTGCCTTTCACAATGGCCCAGAGATCTGGGCACTGCAAAGCTGAGTCCTGGAAGTAGAGAAAACTGTAGACTCAGGGAAGAATGCAGTCTACACTCACAGTCAAAGGAGTCCAAGGGGAAGAGGATCCTGCCTTGGCCAGAGTGGAACAGTAGAGACCTCCAAATTTCAATCCTACACTTGCCCTCCTGGGAACCTTGGCTCCTCCTCCTACTGAGCCCCAGGCAACACTTAGACATCTGTTGTCAATAGCCTGGGTGCTTTCCTCCTCATCACATGGGGCACTAAGTATTGTTTGAAATATTAACTACCCCTTATTGATGTAGTTCGCATTTAAGGAATAGCACAGAGCAGGACCCGGATTTAAACCCCAACCTGCCTAAACCCAAAGGCCAGCGCCCTCAGTCTCCACCTGTCCTGCTTCATCATAAGCACAGATTAGATGGCGGTTATCAAGAGGGGAAGGTTGGGTGGGACCCATCAAAAGCTGTGAGTGCCTCAGTTCCGAACCTCCATTGCCTGGCATGGTTTCTGACATGTGGGAGGTACTTAATTTTTTTGAAAGAAAAAAAAAATGAAGGAATGAATGCACTTCGAAGATGAAGTTCAGGTCAGCTATCATTTCAGAGATGACCTTCATCTCTCTACAGTCCACCTAGAAAATAATTTGTTATCCTTCCGTCTCCTGGCAAGTTGTGTTTGGAATTCAGAGCTCCTCAGAACTTCTTGGGAGTGGGGCCGAGAACTGCAGGTCTGGAGAGAAACTAGGTGGGAAGCTCTGCTTTGGGGACAAGCGACAGCCACAGCTGGTCCCTCCCCAGGGCCTGTGCAGCTAGAAGGGTCTGGGTGTTCACTGAGACACTGAGGGTGTTCCCCTCAATGTCACTGCTCCACCACCTCGCACAGAGTGCCCCAGCATCTGAGAGCCCCCAACACAGACTGTTTCTCTTCTTGGGCACACAATGCTCGGATTGTTGGATCTCAGAGCAGAGAGGAACCTCCTGGGCCCAACCTCTGTAAGGTGGCCATGAGAAGGGGCCCTACAGATCTTCAACTACAAGGAGTATAATCAACTAAGGGCCTCCCAGTTTGCGCTGAGTTTGTGCTGGGGTCACAAGTCTTGGGCTGCTCCTAGCACATGTCTGAGAGTAGGAGGGATCCTGAGGAATGCCCATTCATGCCCATGGAGGGCACCAAACTCCTCCGACAGACAGCTTGTCTAGAGGCCTATCCAATGGCCTTACTGAACCTTCTAGACCTGGATGCTTCCGCCCAGCCCTTCTTCCCTCTCTCCTCCACTTGGGGTCAGACTTGTATCACAGTCTGATGTCTGTCCAGCCTCCTCCAGCTCCCTCCCCATGTTCTCTTGTGGTAACTTGGCATGGCCCAGAGGACAGGCCACCAATCTGCAGGACTGTTCCTAAGCCATCCCTACCCCAAGGGTCTCAGTCATACACTAAAGGGATGTGGCAAGCCAATTCCACAATCTTCCTCCATCATGTGCTTGGGAATCTCATGCTTCCTATGACCCACAGTTGAATCTGCAGGTCTAAGCTAACTTCCTTCTGCTGAGAAGTAAGTCCAGAACCCCCTGATGAAGAAAGAGAGCTGGTCATCAGCCAGGGCAGGCTGGACCTCGGAAGAAGCTAAGCACCTACCTCATCCCCCAGACAGGCCTCGATCAGCAGGCCCCAGAAATCTGTAAAGGTGACCTTGTATCCTTCCTGACTACGCAGCCGAAGCTCTTCCTGGAATTTGGCCAACTGGTCTGGGAACAGGGCAGGCATCTTGTCCTTGACCACATGCCTCCGTGCCTCCAATACGGCAGGCTCCAGGTTTTTGGAGGACCAGTCAGGGTCACGGTATAAGGTAGCCATGGTCCTGGAGAGAGACACACACATGGGGATAGAACTGAGCCAGTCCTGGTCCAATCAACACTGGGCCCTGGCCAGAGAGAAGGTGGGCAGATCACGGGAGACCCTAACTCACCAGGAGAGGAGCCTGGAAGGAAGAGGTGGACATTTTTAATCATAGTCACAATGGCCACCATGAGCCAGGTATTAGCATGTTGCTAGAGAGTGAGGATGCTGGGGGCACCTGGGTGGCTCAGTCGCTTAAGCATCTGCCGTCAGCTTGGGTCGCGATCCTAGGGTCCTGGGATGGAGCCTGCATCGGGCTCCCTGCTTAGTGGGGATTCCCCTTCTCCCCCCGTCCCTCCCTCTGCTCGTGTTCTCTCTCTTTCAAATAAAGGAAAAAAATCTTAAAAAAAAAAAAAAGAGCAAGAATTCTGGACCCAGATCTTCTGGGTTCAAAACCACACCCTGTCACTCACTAGCTGTGTAATCCTGGGCAAGTTATCTAACTGCTCGACCATCAGTTTCCACATTTGTGGAATGGAGAGAATTAGCACTGCACCTACCTCAAAGAGTTATTGTGAAGGTTGCATGAGTTAATTTAATTTAAAGTGGTTCGAACAGTGGCCAGGACAAAGTGTGTGCTGGGTCATGGAGTGGTGAGGCCAACATTGGAACCCAGGTTTGGCTGATTCCAAATCCTGGACTCTTTCCACTTTGCTGCATTCATTCCCATAATTACAATGCTGGCTAAAGATTTATTTCCCCTGCTTCTTCTAAACTTATACATGGGCAGTGGGAAGGAGTAAAACAAAAACAGTGACCCCTGTAGCCCTGGGTCTCTTCTTGGCCTGGACCTAGCTTTTCTGCTGACGTCAGGACAGCACCTTGGAACCCTGTGCCCTGGGTGACCTTGTCTGCAGTGTCACTGTGTCTGAACAGTGGCCTCTTCCTTCACAGGGCTAGTTTCTGGTCCAGGAAGGTAGGGATTGGTCAAGACATTTCATGGACAAAAAGCACCCTGCTCTCTGTAAGGTTCACTCTTACTTTTACATGTTTAAAGGCTTTCAAAACCATCACAAATGATTGATTTTAAAAGGATACTTCCCAGTGCTTTCCCCGGCCAGGAGATGCTTCCCTCTCCCCCTACAGCACCCCCCCCCCAAGTTCCTCCCAGTCTCCTGCTTGTCAGGCAGGGCCAGAAGGATGCAGATGCCCCTCAACCCTGATGGAAGCAGCTTTTATCTCCTTACTGTACTACCCATGGGCCATGCCAACGAACTCCAGCTGTCCTGTTCCATCTGGGCTGAAGCCTCGGAGTTCCTGACACTAGCAGCCCTTGGCCTTCCTGGGGCAAATTCACGTCTACGGCTCAAATGTAAGTTCCTAGGGCTCCTCCAGGGTGAGGGGCCAGCTTGGGACCTCATGGGCTCAGAGGCCCACCAGTCCCTGACAGAAGATGCAGCCATCTTGTTCAAGGGTCCCCTGCCAGGACTGTGTTATGACCTCGTGTGGGCCCCTTCCACCATAAAAATATGAAACATGTTTTATGATTGTTGTATAAAAATAAATATAATAATGTTATATTTGTTCTTGGGCAAGAAGTTCTCTTTTTTTTTCTCTTTTTTTTTTCCCTGATCTTAAAAGAAGGTAAAACATTTTTCTGGGCTTCTACAAGCACTGTGGGTCCTAGGCATATGGCTACTGGCCTCATGTTTCGGGGGACTCGCTCTCCTTGCTTACCAGCAGAGAGTGAAGAAGTCACCAGTGCAGAGGGAGGGGCAAGGATGGGGGTGGTGGGCTGGGGTCAGGGCAGCTAGAGCAGCTGGGCCAGCTCCACACAGCCTAGGAGAACTGGCATGGTCGGAGAAGGCAGCTGTTTCTTCCCGACAGGATGGGTCAGTGGCAGGAGTGGGTCACAACTCCCAACCACCATGTTCCTAGATCCCTGCTGCAGCCCCAAGGCACCCAGGACTGAGAGAGTCTTGCTCAATGACCCCATGGGGTCAATACTAGTTATACCCATTTTACAGATTCAGAAACTGAGACTCCGAGAAGTGAAGCCGCTGCCCAACATCACACAGCTGTAAGGGGTACAGCCGACCAGTTTTGTGAGTCATACTACCTTGGGGCAGGGAAAGCTTCACCAGAGACCCTGGGCAGTGGCAGCCAGCTCCTTACCAGGTGGCCCCGGACAGGCCAGTGATGTAGCTGGCACAGTTCAGGATGTTCAGCTTCTGCAGCCCCAGCAGGTGGCCATACATGGCGGTCATGGATCTTGTTCCACCCCCAGTGGCCATGATGGCAATCAGCGGTACCTGGGAGCATACAGAGGCAGACTGTTGGGGCTGTGCAGGGTGGGAGAAGACACGGACTGACCCACAGAAGCTTAGAAAGAATGGTGGAGGCGGGAGGACTGGCTACAGACAGCAGAGCACAAGGCACTAAGTGACCTGAAAACGGCCTTTCACAGAGTAATGGGCCACCTGGGAGGGCTAGAATTAGATCTTCCCTCCAAACCCAGTAGTTGGTGAGCATAAATGGTGCTGGGGTCTCACACAGCTTGGTCAATCAGCACGTGGTGGCTGGAAGATTTCTTTGCACAGTTAGTCTAGCCCTCAGTTAATAGGTGATGACACTGGGATCCAGCGGGCTGAGGGACTTGCTCGAGGACCCAGCTAGTGGGCGATTCCCTAATGGCTCCTCCTGTGCAAGGATGTGCTATCGGGCGCCTGGCCCAGACCTGGCCTGTGAGAGGAGCTCAGTATACACTGTATGTACAACAGCCAGAATCACTGAATTCTTGACGTGGGAAGGAGCAGGGTTGTCACCTCTGGATTCGCAAAGGTTGAAGATGGCCTTGGGGTTTTCCTCTAAAGAGGGGAGGCTGGGGAGGAGGATCCTTGCCAAGATGTACTCTCTTTATTTGAGCAGGGATGGTAAGATCCTACTGTCCACTAAAGCCCCATTGCAGCCGTCCTCGGGCACAAGGTCTCCATCCTCTTGCACTTGGAGGGTGACCTGCTGCCTGGTGTGGGCAGGGCGGGGTGTGGACCTCAGTCCATACCTGGGAGGAGACAAAGGGCTCTAACAAAGGCACACTCTGCCCTGTGGGAAGAAGCCTGCCCTGCAGGGGAAGGGGCTTCTCTATAGTGTGCCACTGACCGTTGCTTTTTCTGGAGGGGTTTTGTATGTGCACCTATTTGGGGGGAAGAGAGAATTGAGGAACAAAGAGCCCAGGGCCTTTTGAGTGGAGGTAGTAGGGCTTCAGCTGTTTTCCCAGCTTGGGGGGAGGAGGCCATTGTGTCTTGTGTAAGTAAGACCTCATTAGTCCCTTTGGGATCTGTTCGTGCCTGGGGAGGAGCAGCGATGGGAAGGGACACTCCTTCCTTTCTCTCTCAGCTTTGCCCTCCCCGCCCCTCCCCCTGCAAACACACAACTGAATCACATTCAGCACAGCCCTCCGCTGGGGACCCAGGAAAGGCAGTGGTGAAGCCACCCTGGAGCAGAGAAGGGCTTGGGGGTGGGTGGCAGGGTGTGGTGTGGACAGGACAAGCTCAGCTTAGAGGGCGATGAAGCCCCTGCTGTCAAGCCCCTGCTTACCCACCTCGTCTGCAGACAGATCCTCCTCCAGCTGCAAAACCTGTTGCAGCGCCTCAGCCACCACGACCCTCCGCTTCTCCAGGAACTCCTGCTCCTCGGGGCACAGGCAGAAGCCCAGCCGCACATCCAGCATCTGAGGGCTATGGGGACAGAGGATCCTGGGAAGTGGGCTTGCAGACTTCACCACCACAAAGACATGGCTTTAGGGTCAGTGGGTCATAGGCTTGAAGCTGGGTTATGCCATATACCTTTCCTGTGACTTAGAGTCTCTGCTCTCTCATCTGTAAAATAGGGCTAATCGTGCTTACCTCCCAGCACTGTCTTCTGCACTTAAGGAGACTGACAAACGGAAAACCACTAAACTCTTATCTGACACACTTTAGGCAGGTCCTCTGCAAAACTGGGGGCTCATCCAACCCTCTGCATCCTCAGCCTGATCTGGAAAGCCCAGGAAGGCTTCCCCCAGGTATCTTCCATGACCTGAGGCTACACATGGGTAACAGGGAGCCCTGGGATTCTTTTGGCCAATCCCTCCGGACCAGGCTCTACAGTAAGGGCGGCTCGGCAGTAAGGGCTTTCCTGTGGAGTTCATGTTCTTTGGTAAGTTCTCCCTGCTCCTGGAGTGAAGAGTCCTTCTGTGTGTTTGTGCAACTGATGAAAACCCTCGTATTCCTGATGTCACCCTCTCATCCCTATAGGTCCACAAGGCAGGTGGGGCAGGAGTTGTCCAACACTTGCCTTCTTTTGACCACCTCCCTTCCCTCGACACGTCCAGGCTCCTGGCCTGGCAGCCGAGAGCCTAGCTGCTCTGTGCGCCCTTGCTGTTTGCTACTTCTTAGAAGGGGCCGTAGGCTTTCAGATCCCAGAAGCAGTCCGGGTTCTGAGGCTTTGTGCAGCCCTTGCCTTCACCAGAACCTTCCTCCCTCTGCCTACTTCCATCCCTGGTGTCCTTCCAGGCTCAGTTCCCCCGGGACTCTGGGTGACTGGGCATTAACAATTTCGGAACTGAGCCTTCCTCAGTTGCCCAAGTCACCAACCAGATCACATGTCCTCAAAAGCAGAGCCTAGGAGCCCCGCCATCGCGTTTCCTCTGTGTTGTGTGCAGGCCTACAGACACAACTGTGAGGAAATACCTCTTCCCTTGGCCTCAATGAAAATCAAATAATAAAACAACAGTAATAACACTGGTTGATAGTTGCTGAGTGTCCCTCTTGTCAGATCACTGATTTTTGGCAAGGGTGCCAAGACAATTCAGAGGGGAAAGAATAGTCTTTTCCACGAATGGTGTTGGGACAACTGGAGATTCACACGCAAAAGAATGAAGCTGTATCCCTATTTCACGTTGTATATACAAATTAACTCAGAATCTGTCATAGACCTAAATGTGAGAGCTAACGCCATCAGAACTCTTAGAAGAAAGCAGGGGATCCTCATGACCTTGGATGAGGCAATAATTTCTGAAATATAATGCCAAAAGCACAGGTGACAAAAGAAAAATACGCATGTGCTAGACATCACCAAAGTTCAAAATGCATTTGCGTCCAAGGACATTGTCAAGAATGTATAAATACAACCTCCAGAATAGGAGAAAATATTTGCAGATCATATCTCCAACAAGGGACTTGTATACAGAATATAAAAAGAACTCTTACAACTTAACAAGAGGCAAGTAACCCACTTTAAAAATGGACAAAGGATCTGAATAGACATTTCTCCCAAAAGATATAAACATGGCCAATAAGCCCGTGAAAAGATGCTCAGCATCGTTAGCCATCAGGGCAATGCAAGTCAAAACCACATTTCCCTCCCTCGGTTCTAGTAAATCAGAGGGACAGAAAGAAGGAGGGTGCTTTACCAGGGTGTAGACTTCATGTGTAATTCACAGTCCTCGCCCTGGGAAGAGAAAGAGGAACAACTTTTCAGGGATGACGATTTAGAGCCAAGAGGTACCAAGCAAAGGAGGGGCATCTCACCACATGGTACCCCCTGATCTGACTCAGCACACACATGGGTACACACATATGCACACGCACACACGCTACCCTCATTCCTTCTATGACCCTCAGCCTAGCCTCTACACACTCTCTTTGGCCCCACAGCACAGCCCGCAGTCTCCCACCCCAGCAGGCTCCTCTGCCCCAGCCTGAGAGACCCCCCCTCCCATGTCACCACCCCCCAAGCCCTTCCCATTATCCTCCCACAGCAGCTTTGGGCTGCGCTGCTCAGGGTCCCCTTACCACGGGCAGGGTCACCGTCTGGCCATCAGAGAGGCAGTCAAGGGGCTGGCGGACAGGGCTGTTCTTGCTGTGTGCACAGCAGCAGCAAAACTGGAAGGATGGGCAGGATCGGTGAGGGGGTGAGGGGCTCCTCTGGCAGGTCCGGCTGCCCCAGTACCCCTGCTCCCCACCCCCACCATCGTTGTTGTGTACCCCATGGCTCCACTGGCTCGTGGGCACGTCCACATGCATGCAGGGCTGGAAATACTCAGGGTAGTGGAAGCAGGCCGGGTTTGGGCAGCAGGGCTCCTGGCGGCATGGGACACGTTGGGTGTGCTCGAAGGACTCCTTCACTGTCACCAGGAGGTCCTTCACTGGAAGAGAGGACAGGAGGCCTGAACCCCTAGAAGCCTCTCATTCCTCCACCCCATCTTGCACCAAGAGAAAGCCAAGCTGGAAGAACCTGGAGTAGGGATTCAGAAGCATCTAGGGCACAGGTTAAAATGCCTCCAAGTCTCATTCTGTAAGGCTGGGCAGGGCCCAGGAATCTGTATTTAGTGTGGCTGTGTATGATGAGGACAAAGAAGGTCCCCAGCAGGCCTCAAGATGCTGAGTCCCCTGGACTGGTCCTCCCAGACTCTGCTTCTCCAGGAGGTGCCCTGCATCGAAGACAGGCCCTCTCCATACCACCAGTTTGGGGGTGTGGCTTCTTTCTCCTTCCCTCTCCCATGTCCGGGCAGCTACGCTGCTGTCCTCTCTTGGGACAGGGCTGGAAGCCTTGCATGACTGAGATGGGATGGAGTGGTGAGTGGAAGCAACTTGTAACTGTGGATCTCTTAGGTCCCTGATGGCCATGAAATGCTAGGACCCTCTGTGAGGAAGGGGCACAGCTAGAAGGGAGCGTGGGGGTTGTCAGTGCCCACCTGCCCCCGGGGCGGACCACTGCAGCAAACCAGGCGTGCAGGGCCGACCGGTGTGGGCAGAGAGGGCCGTGCTGTGCCGCTGACCCTGGCCAAGGGCTCTGAGGGTCCCATGGGTGCCTGGAAGAGCGTGCTCCCTATAGAGTGGCGGGGAGGCTAGGGGTTCATGACCCCTGAGGGGGAGGTGACCCCGAGGAGCCACGGCCAAGCTCAGTCAGGATGAAGCACAGGATAGCTGTGGGAAGAAACACTGTCCCCCATCCCCAGAGGAAGTCAAAAGACTCACTTTTCCTCCTCTTCTTCTGCCTCCTGCACTCTGCATGAACCTCCAGGCGGGAGACTTGCCGAGACTGAAACAAAGGAAGTGGGGTCCATCTGAGCGCTGGCTGCCCCCTCCCTCTGTCAGGCCAAATGGAGGAGATGAACCAGGGGATAAATACAGCGCTGGTCTGATTTGGGGCCTGCTCCTGGGAACCATGGTATGCGGACCGCATTTCCTGAACCCAATCAAGGCTTGTCATCTCATTAAGAGATGCAGCATTTGAAAATAAAGCTGTCCTGGGGCGCCTGGGTGGCTCAGTGGGTTAAGCCTCTGCCTTCAGCTCAGTTCATGATCCCAGGGTCCTGGGATCGAGCCCTGTATCGGGCTCTCTGCTCAGTGGGGAGCCTGCTTCCTCCTCTCTCTCTCTCTGCCTGCCTCTCTGCCTACTTGTGATCTCTCTCTCTGTCAAATAAATAACAAAAGAAAAAAAGAAAAAAAAATCTTTAAAAAAATCTTAAAAAGAAAGAAAATGAAGCTGTCCTCAGAAATCTAGGCTATATGGTTTCTATATACCAGGAGTCATGTTCTCAGCTACAGGTCAGGGATGGAAGCTGTGGGATTGGTCCAAAATAAAAAGAGGGAACATTCCTCTTTTGGGGCTTTGGAATGAGAACTCTCCAAAGAATAGTTTTCTAAAAGTCAGATTCTTTTACCACAGCCTCCCAAAGACTGATTTCTGGGGGGGAGATCTCCTCGAATCTTGAGGCTTGAGATGCATTTATTTAACTGAAATGTCTGTACCAGAGCTGAATTATGACAATCTTTTAAAACACCGAGTTTGTGTTTGTAGAAGAATTGGAGCCGGGAGGTGGGGGAATGGGACAGAGGCTGAATCTGGGAGGAGGCTGCTTCCATGGAGGTGCTTTTACTGGGGAGGTTCTCAAGGGGAGGGGTCATCCTTGTGGGATATGGGATGGATGTTCCAGCCCCTGCCTCCCCAGAAGCAGGGGCCCCGCCCCCACCCCACCCGCCCAAGCCCCCGTTGGCCTGCTTCAGTTAGTCTGAGTCCTGGAAGGCTCTGGGACAAGGGCTTGGGTGGGCTGTGTTCTCTCCCACGGTTCTGTTCCCCTGGGAGCAGCAGCCATGTGTGGCCTCTGGAGCTACAGGAACCCGGAGAGACAAATTACCACCAGCACGCCGTTGGTGATGAGGATCTCGGGTGGAGAGGGACTGGAAAACAAAATGAGAACTCCTGGTCAGTCATATCATTCTTGCCTGATTTCTCAAGAGGTGTTAAAGAACCTAAATAGGATCAATAATGAGATAGTAAAGTCTCCTTGATCCTTATAAAAAATCACGGCTCAAGAAATCTTAGATCACAGAGTGCCTGAGTGGCTCAGTTGGTTAAGCATCTATCTGCCTTGGCTCAGGTCATGATTTCAGGGTCATGGGACTGAGCCCTGCATGAAGGCTTCCTGCTTGGCGGGGAGTCTGCTTCTCCCTCTCCCTCTGCCCCACCCCACTGCTTGCTTGTTCTCTCTCTCTCTCAAGTGAATAAATACAGTATTAAAAAAAAATAAAGCAACCTTATATCTGTGGATTGTCAAGGCGAAAAGTGGCATACATTTTAAATAGAATATGAAAAAAATAAATGTATAGGTTGGAAGAAGAGCTCCTTTAAAAAATTTTTTTTATTCCTTTTTTAAAAGATTTTGTCTATTTGACAGAGAGAGAGAGTACAAGCAGGTGGAGTGGCAGGGAGAGGGAGAAGAAGGTTCCCACTGAGCAGAGAGCCTGATGTGGGGCTCAAACCTAGGACCCTGGGTTAATGACCCGAGCTGAAGGCACTTAATTGACTGAGCCACCCAGGAGCCTCCTGCCTTTTTTTTTTTTTTTTTTTTAAAGAGATAACTATCCTAGGGGCGCCTGGGTGGCTCAGTGGGTTAAGCCTCTACCTTCAGCTCCGGTCATGGTCCCGGGATTGAGCCCCGCATCAGGTTCTCTGCTCAGTGGGGAGCCTGTTTCCCTCTCTCTCTCTACCTACCTCTCTGCCTACTTGTGATCTCTGTCTGTAAAATGAATAAATAAAATCTTTTTTTTTTTTAAAGAGAGAGAGATAAGTATTCTTTATGCCCAGTCAGATACCCAACTGTGCTTTCTGCACAACTTTAAGGAGCTATGAAGATAAAGAGGTAGCCGGAAAAGGCTGAACCTGCCACCTGCAGCTGATGGAAAGATTTCTGGTGGCAGAAACGACCCATTCTCCTTTCTGTGCTGTATTTAATTCATGCTTTTAACAAACAGTTCTGATCCAGCCGGAGAGGGGCCTGGTGCATACGAAATGCCTTCATATTATAAAGTCAAGAATGTTTTAAGTCTTCAAGGTTACAACTAGCCTATGGGAGTCTACAGTCTCCCTTTGCCAAAATTAGGCCCAAGATGATTGCGTCTCCAGATCAACTCTTCCTACCAATTTCGACGTGTTTCATTTTGCGAGCTACAAGGAATTTCCCACCAAGTCTTGTTGAATCAAGGACTGGAGGAGAGAGTCCTGATGTTCTGATGTTCTTCAATGGGACACAAAGTTGATTTTAATTTGTTAATCAGCGGTTGATAGGAAATGAGGCACCCCAAGGAGTCCTACGTGTCCCTAGGTAGAGGACTCTCTCGGAATGGAGTTTGACAAGCTTTCTTGTTCTAGCTCCTGCCTCTCACCCTCCCCCTTTTCCTGGGGCTGATCCTGAGTCCAGGGGCTCAGCCCTATGGGGACCACAGAGAGGAGTCAGCTGCTCAGTCACAAGACACACTAGCATCCTGGGCAGGCTTCTCCCCTCTCGCCCCTTTTCTTTTTGTCCTCTTCTCTTTCCTATCTTTCAGCTCTGGGGTCCAGTTCTACTTGAGTGCCCAGCATAGTGAAATCCCCAGGAGCTCGGGTCATTTTCCTAGTTGAAACTGACAGGAAATAACCCCACATGTTGGGCCTGAGCATCTCCTTGATGTGGCTCTAGAGCTGGCTGCAGAGGGGACAGGCTGTTTCAGACCAGGGTTTGGGTGAGGTTTTGGTTTAGGGTTTTTTTTTGTTTTGTTTTGTTTTTAGATTTTATTCATTTGAGAGAGAGAGCGAGAGAGAAAGGATTGAGAGAACACATGAACAGCGGGGAGGGGCTGAAGGAGAGGGAGAAACAGACTCCCTGCTGAGCTCATGGGGCTCCATCCCAGGACCCCGAGATCATGACCTGAGTCAAAGGCAGACACATAACCAACTGAGCCACCCAGGCACCCCTGGGGCAGTTTGTTTTAACAGTTCAAGGTCAAGGAAGAAACCCCCTGGTCCTGACCTCTTTCTCAGCCTGGCCTCTCCAAGGCCCCATCACCATGGGGCAGAAATTCTTCCCAAAGGCCACTCTCAGGAATGCAAGGGGCTGAAGTAGGCAATTTGGCCAGAGTTCTAGATCTCTGAAGCAAAACTGATGTTAGTGGAACAGGGTGAGCAGGGCTGGGGCCCAGGCACCTGCAGTATTTAGAAGCTTACAAGTGACTCTGAGGCACAGTGTGGGGTGCCAGAGGTGAGAGTGGGAGAGGGAAGTTAGCCAAAGAGCAGACCAGGCTCTGAAATGCCTGCTCAGAGCCACTGGGGGGTTAGGACCGTGGTGGGGTCCTGGGGGATGGAGCCTACTCACCTCTCCTCCAGCAGGAACTCAACCTCCAGCTCTTCCATGCCCTGGCAGGGGGATAAAGGGAAGGCAGCTGTGACTGGGGCTGCCCCTGTCTGTCCCCAGACATGCCCCTTTAGCTTCTACCCACAGCGTGCCATTGCTCTCCTGCCTTCCCAAGGGTCTCAGTCCCTGGGGCAAGGAAAAGCTGAGACTCAACCCCTGAAAGACAGAGTCCTCTTCCCTCATCTGTTCCTTCACACCTCTTGTTGTGTAACTTCAGGAAGTTGTGGCTTCATGGACCTTAATTTCCCTGCCAGAATGGAAGCCAGGCAAGAGCAGAGAGACTCGTCCTCTGCTGTGTCCCCAGGGCCTGGAACAGTGTCTGGACCATAGTAGGAAGTCCAGGATTTGTTGAGTGATTGAATTGATTAACATCTTGGTCTTGTCCAGCTCTGACTCTCTCTGATTTGCAGATTTATCCTTCTTTACCCTCACCTGCCCTCGGTCCCCTGGGCTATCTCAGCAGAAGGACTCTGAGGGGAGAAAAGGGAACCAACACTTACTCCATCTCCATTTTGTACCAGGAACAGTGCTAGGGGCCTTAATTAGGTTTTTCCTTTTCAGGGTCACAACAACCCTGCGAGGTATGCATCACCATTGCCATTGGACAGATGAGGAAACAGAGTGCAGAGGAATTAAATCCATCCTGCCAGGCCACACAGCTAGTAAGCCTAGCACTGGGACTGAGCCAGCAGTACTGTTGTTTTCTGACTTGGAGACATCGAGAGAAGACTGAAGAGCGGCACCAGACATAACCAGCTGCTCCTCATGAGGCAGGAGGCTGAGGGCCTGGACACTGGCTCCTACCTCTGGGTTGAGTGGGAACTTCACATGGGTTTTCTTTCGGAAGCAGAGTTTGGTGAGGTCGTAGAGGATTGTCAAGAGATGGTCGTCTGGTGTCAGTGTGTCTTCATCACAGACACTTAGCTCTAGCACGTTCTAGGGGAGAAAGGAGGGTGCAAGTCTTGTTACTGTGTTTGCATGGACCCATTTTCCTAGCAAGGAGGTGGGTCTCAGGGATTGGAACAGCACAGAGGTCTCGGCTCAAGCACGAGAGACATTTATAGAATGATGAACTCGGTGGGTGGGGTGGGGGATCGTGTCTAAATTCTCCTTTCTAACTTTCTGAAGACTTCCTGACCCTCAGCTCTGATTGTCCTGGAGAACTGTGCTCTTTTGCAAGGTTGGCAAGGACCTGTGAAGTGTGGGGGGTATCATTTCACCTGGCAGAATGATGGAAGGGCAGAAAAGCAGGACCCTTGCCAAGTCATAGACTGTGTTCAGCACTGGGGCCCCAGGAGCTGAAGACAGCCCATTACATGCGAGAAAAACCAATTCAGGGACCAGTTCAGGGAAGTTAACACCTTAATGCTCCAGGGCGGTGATGTGGCAGATTACAGGGATTCTCATACTTGACTGGCTTAGGGTGGGGTGTTTGAACTCTATCCCTCCATCCATCAGCCCCTAAAGAGGTCTCATGGGTGGCCCCAAAGTTGAGCACCTACTCTGACATCTGGCTGAATGATAAGGTCAGCAGTTTTGGGTGGCTTGGATTAGCTTTGAGTTCTCTTGTTTCAAGGAACCTGGGAGATGCGGGTTAGGGCTGAGTTTGACTCTTCGGTCTTTATCAGGTGGACCTAAGGTGGTCTGGGGGTTCCTTGCTGAAGGAGACCTGTTGACCTTGTAATTACTAGAAAAACAGACATGTCCCAAAACCAATCCCATTGATTCATATGAGCAGCCCCACAGATCTTTAGACAAAGAAAGTCAAAATTCTGCTTTCAAGATGGCAGACTAAGTCCATGCCAAAATCCCCCTTCCTCACCAAAATCACAAATACGATATAAGAGATATTTTTATAATAACAAATATAAAGCCCTTTTAAAAAAGTTTTAATTATTTATCTTTAGAGAGAGAGAGCGAGCACAGGGGGCAGGCAGAAGAAGAGGGAGAGGGAGAGAGAATCCCAAGCAGACCCTGTGCTGAGCGTGGAGCCTGACATGGGGCCCAATCCTATGACCCAGAGATCATGACCCATGTTGTTATCAAGAGTCAGACACTTAACTGACTGTGCCACCAGGCACCCTCAAAGCCCTTCTTGAAAGGAAAAAAGGGCTTATTATGAACCAGAAATAAAACATCACCCTAAAACATGGAAGCAGTAAGCTGGAGATATCAAGCCTCAAGTGCCCCAAGACTAGCGTTGATACCCCTATGATGAGGACCAAGTTTGTTTTAGGAGCATTCTGCTGAGGGAGGACCTGGATGGCTCAGTCAGTTAAGTGTCTGACTCTTGATCTTGGCCCAGCTTGATCTCATGGTTATGAGTTTCAGCCCCATGTTAGGCCAAAAAAAAAAACCAACAACAACATACTGAGTTGGCCCACAGCTCAGTATGCTCAAAGGAGAATTCTCCGGTAGGAGAACTGCCATATATCTGAGAAAGGCTAACACCATGGGACAGTAGCCCAACAAATGAAAGAATAGACATTCAAGGAATTAGAAATAATAAAGCCTTCTAAAAAGGAGTTAAGAAAGGGAAAGCCCTCCGGCTGGAATTAGACTGGCCTCAGACCGAGTGAATAGAATGGCCTTCCCCCCTCTCCATATTCTCCAATTGGAACATGTTCGGCAAGCATGCTCAGTTTTGCGGCAGGAACCACAAATTCCAGCAACAACTAGCTAGAAGGACAAGAGAGAAAGGAAAGAAGGTGGAAGGATAAGTAGACTCAGAGGGACAAACATGAGGCAGGCCTCATGAAGGAGTGGTGAGTGGGAAGATGGGTCACTGGGAGGAGAAGAAGTAGGTGGGAAGAAAGACAAATAGACCTAAGAGGGACACATAAGCCAACTGAAGGACAAGCAGTCATGGAAGGGAATAGAAATGTAGGCAAGGCTGACAGACACAAGGCATCCTCTGAGTCTCACCTTCACTTGGCTCTGGATCTGGAAGCTGAAGGTTTCATTCCACTCTGGGTTTGGGCAGTTGGAGATGGTCCTAGTCCTCAGCCTCTCACGAGAAGCAGTGGGCAGCCAGAGGCTCACAAAGCAGTCTGTCTGGCTCACTGTCCAAGGAAGACAAGGGTTGGAGAGAAGGGTGGGGAACCAACACAGGTCCAGAGAGGAGAATATAGAGTCAGAAGGAAACTTCAGGCAAGTTACTTCCAGCACAAGCCCTTGTCTCCCCTCCTCACTCATGGGTCTGACTCTTCAGAGACCTTTGTCCTAGAACCCCCAGGAAGGTCACAGCCTACAGGCTAGAAAATTCACAGAGGGGGATTCAGGTCCCACTGATCACTCTCATGGACACAGATGGCTTCTGGCTCTTTTTTTTTTTTTTTTAAGATTTTATATATTTATTTGACAGAGTGAGATCACAAGTAGGCAGAGAGGCAGGCAGAGAGAGAGAGAGAGAGAGCGAGGGAAGGAGGCTCCCTGCTGAGCAGAGAGCCCAATGTGGGGCTCAATCCCAGGACCCAGAGATCATGACCTGAGCTGAAGGCAGAGGCTTAACCCACTGAGCTACCCAGGTGCCCTGGCTTCTGGCTCTTTTCAGAAGCATCCCAGCTCTCTGAGCAAACACCTGCTAGGTTAGGACAAGGTCTGCTTATAGAGTTTCTCCTCTGCCAATGGAAGATCTAGAGGATGAGCCCCACAGAGTCCAGTTTAACTCTTGCCTGAGCCCAAGGTACCGTACCAGGGAAACCAAAGTAGGGCTCTGCTCTTCCTCAGGGCTGCTTAGAAGCAGGGGGTCAGAGTCTGCTGTGAGTGTACTCAGAGGGCCAGAATGGGGAAGGGCTTGGGTGGAATAAGAGTTTAAGAGAATCTAGAAGCAGAGGCTACCATTTACATAAGACTAATGTCTCGACTGCACCCAGCCAGGTTCTTCATACCCATACTAGTCTCCCAACACGAGGCATGTGACCCCAGAAACCCTCACATCTGAGGCCATATACTTTTTTTTTTTTTTTCTCATTTGAAATGAATGACCCAAGGGTGATGTTGCTAGATGTGCTCTGGGGAAGGGGCAAAGGTTTTGTGCTTAAAAGTCCCTCCCAAAGTAGATGAAGGCCTCTCAGGTCCTCTGGCTGGAGCAGCAGAAGGCATGGGGTGAAAAAAAATAACAGGTAGCCTGGCTCCCTCCATTCTACCCGGGAGGAGGGAGGAAGAGGGGATGTGACTACCCTAGTCCCTCTCCTGGCAATGTGCTGGGGTAAGTCCCAGGGTACACACCAGATATGTAGAAAATGGCAAAAGTCAACACAGTCTCCAGTGTCAGAGAATCCTCTAGATGGTGGAGCTGGTGTGAAGATATGAGTTTTGTTCTAGTAGGATTGACCAAAACTAGTTCATAGTTATTAGTAGTAATGTCTTATGAGAGTAAAACCCAAGATGTCCCCCTGGACTGACTAGTTTTACTTTGTCACCCCACTGAGAACACTATCAGAGTTAAGAACCACGCTTTGCATCATAAGCATCCCTAGCTTCTGATTTCATCTCTGATATCTGATTAATCTTTGAGGACTTTACATTCAGTGAACTGGAAAACATGGCCCTCCTCCCACTCGATAAAGGTAGGATGACACTGCATTTTAGAGTTCATAATTGCTTAATCCAGACACAAAGAATGACCAAACCCAGAGGAATCTAAAGATCATCATTTATGACCTCATCATCTCCACCCATCCCCTCCATGCCCAACCTGCTCCTCCTTGCCATCAATTCAGGTGGCCAGGCCAGACCTCAAGTGCCATCCTTAGCTCTTATGTGACGTCACTTTCACTCTGTTGACCTCTCCAGCTCACCCACATCATACTTGCACCACCACTGCCTTGATGCAGGCCACCGTCGCCTCCGTGACCGCTTCCCGACTGGGCGTCCTGGCTCCTGTCTGGCCCTATTCTCATATTTTCTCTCAAGAGAAACCAGAAGGATCTTTCTAGAGCTGACTGTGTTATTCCCAGTTTAAAATCTTTTAGTGGCTCCCATCTGCCCTCAGGAGAGCGTCCCCACCACTCAACATGGATGCCTCTCCCACTTCCCCAGCCTCAGCCCTCCTCCTTCTAACCTCCCTACCACCCAGCCCCTGTTCTGCCACCAGACACACACATAGGCACACGCACGCATGTGCACACAGTGCTTGCACTCACCCCCTAGACTCCAGCCAAACCCAGTCATCGGGGGTCTCAGGAGTGCCATGCTGTCTTGCCATTCCTTCTGTCTAGAACACCGTTCTCTTCCATTTTTGCCTCACCCTTCCCTTGGCTAGCCCCTTCAGGTTTCAGAAGGAACCACCACTGGAAGCCTTCTCTGAGCCCCCACATCTTGGCCAGGCGCCCCTCCCCCCTCCTAACCTAGAATCTCTGCCCTTCTCTTGGCAGGGCACTAGCTACACTCCACCACAGTGCATGTCAGAGCACCTGTCTCCACTGCACGCTGGATGCCAGGAGGGCCTGGAGACCATGTGTCAGCACTTGCTAAACATTTGTTGGATAAATGAACTAATGGAAAAGCCCAACTTCCTGCTTGAGGCCACTGCATCAAATTCTGGGCTGTCACCACAGATACAGGTAAGCAACTTGGATCGTCTGCCTATAGGGAGACTCCCCAGGGATCTCCTGGGACCCCTCTGTTGGCTTTTCCTGGACACCCGCCAGAATGTCTCAGCCCGAGACATTCTCCTCAGGTCTGCCTCCTGTATAGAGGAAGGAGCCTGCAGGCAGTGACCCCGCCAACTCTATAGCCATTTACTTAGCATGATTTCATCAACCCCGTAGAGGTCCCTTTGCCTCTAAAATCCCATTCCTATTTTCAGTCCATGCCTAAAATTCTCCCATTAAGCCCACTAAATAAAATCTCAGTATTTTTGGCCTAAGGCTTAAATCTCTAGGTAAGACACAAATACTCCTGGAAGAGACAGGATCGATCAGACACCCACACTTCCAGCATTGATTGGTTTTTCAGTTCTTTCTAAGAGAACTGGTGCCACGGCTCTCCACAAGGTTGGGAAGGAAAGAGCAGCCGAAGGAGGGGGAAATCCTGGGAGGAGAGAGGTGACTTGATAGAGGAAGGCCGGTAGGGGCCTGGAGGATACTCTGACTGGAAGGAGAGTGACCAGCATGCTGGCAATGAAGAATGGTTAAACAATGCTGACCCAGTTCTGAGGATTTCAGAGACTGCAGGGGATTTCCTAGGCATTGATGGTTCTAATCCTTGTTCCTCTTAAGTGATAGAGGGCTTGGTCATTTGAATGACATGCCTCCTTTCCCGGAATGTGGGTGGCAAAGAATGACTCAATGAGATCTACAGATGTTGCAAACACTATCTCTAGAGACACCTGCCTCGAATCCCTTAGGGTACTGGTTTGAGTTTTAACCTGATTTTCCCAAGAGGAATAAAAGCTCTTGGCCACTGGGAGGTTTCCAGGTCTACTCCATCCAGTCCTGGCCAGGGGCTGGGTGGATTCCTGAGTCGTCCCTTTCAGGCTTCTTGAAATCTTGGGAAACTCAGACACACACTAGAGGATTGAACCAGAGTGGAGCGCATTTTTGATCCAAGCTAGAAGAGAACAGTTTGGGGCAAGAGTAATCTAGGACCCAGAAGACATCAGGATAGTCACCAACCACATCAGGCAAAGTGGCAACAGAGTCCATCCTACGTCCTCTGTGGGGTCTACACACAATGTGCCCCAGGCTGACACCCCCAGACACCATGTATGCCTCCCACCCTGTTCCTCAGGGGGTAATGAGGACAACATAAACAAGGGGAACCTGGAAACCTCCCAAAGTCAGCCTGTGTGCCAGAGGGGCTTGTGGGGAAAGGGAAGAAGAGGGTGGTGGGTCAGACTTCAGCCCATCTGTTGGCTGCCTGTTCCCCTATCCTCTCACCTCCGGGATATGCAGGGAACAGGTGTGGCAGGAGAAGATAGAAGAAAGAGGCTTGGACCAAGGGAAGGTCGACACACACAGGTGCAGGCATGCCACGAGAGTGTGCAGCCCGGATGACCTGCAGGGTTGGGACGGACACACCTCAGGAGTGGAGACAGGTGAGGGCAGCTGTGGACGTGTGCAAGCTGCAGGTATCCCGGGGGCGCAGGGAGTGGGTGAGCGCTGCCCAGGGGTGAGTGAAGTGTCTGACTGACCCACCATGGCATGGGCAAAGGAAGGCAGAAGAGGTGGCCAGGCCCTACCCAGGAAACACTTCTCCTCAGATCACTCACCGGTGGCCTGGGAGGCCCCAAGAAACCCGAGAAGTCCCTGGCAGAGCCAGGCCCAAACTGGACACTGGCCAGCATGGGCTCTGGACACTTGTCCTCCAGAGGGCCCAGCTGGAGTCCTTCCCCACCCCTTGGCTTTCCCTTAGTCCCAGGGCTCTCCCTCCTCTGCCCTACACACTCATGCCTGTACTGTGGCAACAGCATCTCACCAAGTTCGTCAGCCTCTCCCCACCTGTGCTCCAGCACAGTCTACTGCTTGCCTCAGGAAATCACGCAATCCCTTCCTCAGGAACCCAGCTTCCCTGTCCCTTGGATCCCTGTTCCTCCTCTGCCTGGCCCCAGCCTCCGTTCCCTGCTTGTTCTGTCGTCCCCCCACCACGCCCCCCAAAGGACCAGACCTGGGATCAAACACTACTTTCACCTTTAGGCAATTATCAGCACTACCCTCAGGTGGTTCAGAGGAGCAAGCTGCCCCCCACAGGTGCTCCCAGATGCCCAGCGGCTTCTCTCCCTCCCTCAAGATGGCCTCTCCCCTACATCAGGCTCCCAGGACCTGCGGACGCTCACACTCTGCCCCTCTCAGATCCCAGGCCCTCAGAGCAGCCTTCCTTAGCTACTCCCGGCTTTCAGTGTCCTCCTCCATTTCTTTCTTTTTTAAAATTTCATTTATTTATCTATTTATTTATTTATTAGAGAGAGAGAGAGAGAGAAAGTATGAGCAGGAGGTGGAACAGAGCGGGAGGCAAAGGGAGGGAAAGAATCTCCAGCAGACTTCCTGCTGAGCGCATAGCTGGACCCTGACCCTGAGACCCTGACCCTGATGAGGCTTGGCTCTCACAACCAGGGGAGCATGACCTGAGCCCAAAGCAGGAGTCAGAGGCTTAACCGTTTCACTGACTGAGCCACACAGGCACCCCCAGTTCTAAATTCTATAGTGACAAGTTTAGAATGCCATCTCCTGTTACTGGTCTATAATTGCTTCGGGTATCAATGTCTCCCTTGTTAAAATGTACACTTGGGGGGCGCCTGGGTGGCTCAGTTGGTTAAGCCACTGCCTTTGGCTCAGGTCGTGACCCCAGAGTCCAGGGATTGAGTCCTGCGTTGGGCTCTCAGCTCCGAGGGGAGTCTGCTTCTCCTTCTGACCTTCTCCTTTCTCATGCGCTCTCTCTCTTTCTCTCAAATAAATAAATGAATAAAAATAAAATCTAAAAAAAATGTACGCTTGGTATCATAGCTCTCTGCGATCTCTGCCCACCACCCCCCCACCTCCCCAGGACCTCTCTAGCCTAAATCTCAGGGTGAGGGCAGTATGAATATCATGAACTCTGGGGAGCTCTGGTGGCCCTTGGGCCATTCCTGTGTGGTCACCAGTGAGGGGGGGACACGCCCTCAGCCATGGGGTCTTGACACAGAGCTTTCTCCTCCTTGAGGGCCAAGCTTCTCTCTGGATGGGGCAACTTGAGGGTGGCATAGGGAGGGGATCTGGGTTCTCCTGATTTCTCGAATTCCCAAAGATAAGCATGAGAAGAGCATCCTGACCGCCCAGATGCCTTCATTTCTCACTGAAGCCAGAGAATTCCCGGGACCCCCACAACCTGGGAATGTAGTGGGGGCTGGGACGAGGGCAAAGTTATGTCTGCGAGAAAACACTGCACAACCAGCCCTGGTGAGTCAAACTGCATCGTCCATGGGGCTACGCTGCCGAGCTGGTGCTGTGCAGCTTCTGCCATGAATTCCAGAACCCAGTGTAGGAGCCATACACCAAGAAGGGGCCCTAGGACTAGGCTGACAGATGGGCCTCTCCCTCTCCTTCACCTCTATCAGCCCACCAACTCATTCAGAAGCAAGGAGTACCCGGTGTAGGAGAAGCTGCTGCCCCTGGAAATGGGTGCTAGGGGAGTGGGGAGGAGAGAGTGAGGTGAACGGAGCTCTCAGACCCAGGCAGACTGTAGGGGCTGATCGTGCCAAGGTTATAGGTGAGAGGAGGGACCTGGAAAAATGATATAAACCCCAAAGTCTGAAATACAACCTGAGTATAGCAGACACACCCACACCCACCCACATGCACACCCCCATACCCCCACACCCGCACACCTCCGATGTGTCTCCAGCCAGGTCCCACAAGCAGAGAAGGCAAGACAGGGCAGGATACTCACCCCTATCAGCCTGTCGGACATTTCTCATTCGGATGACCTTCACAGTCAGCATGTGGCATGGAGACAGCCCGTCCTGTGGATGGAGAGGACAGCGGGCTCAGTCTTTAGGTGACAACACTGACAGAGAGAACAGCTCAAGCCGGCCACAGGCTCCCACTGCTCAGACTCAAGTAGCCTCTCCTGTCAATGTGCATTTCTGGGCTCTGGAGGATACCACTGGCCCCCAAGGCCACTGAGGGGAAAGGCTTTCTCCTCCCCCCACTATGAGCCAGCACATCTTGGAAGGAGACCTCTTCAGGCCTGTTCTGTTCATGCTTCTCCTAGTTGAATCACAGGATTTGAAGACCCTTCCCTGAGAGTTTTACCCAGGTTTAGAGGAGTCTGTTTACCATTCACTCCTAGCCTGCGCCCATGGCAGATGCCCCGGGTGGGACCCCTCCCACTGACCAAATGAGCATATTTACAGAGGCCTTTGAACTAGAACCTTTTACACTCCACACACTTCACCCTATGCTGTCAAAATCTCACTATGCCTTTTCAAGAGGATGCAATTCTCTATTTAAAATATTATTTGGGGGGGGGGCACCTGGGTGGCTCAGTGGGTTAAAGCCTCTGCCTCCGGCTCAGGTCATGATCCCAGAGTTCTGGGATCGAGCCCCACATCAGGCTCTCTGCTCAGCGGGGAACCTGCTTCCTCCTCTCTCTCTGCCTGCCTCTCTGCCTACTTGCGATCTCTATCTGTCAAGTAAATAAATAAAATCTTTAAAAAAAAATAAATAAATAAAATAAAATATTATTTGGGGGGGGCACCTGGGTGGCTCAGTGGGTTAAAGCCTCTGCCTTTGGGGGCGCCTGGGTGGCTCAGTGGGTTGAGCCGCTGCCTTCGGCTTGGGTCGTGGTCTCAGGGTCCTGGGATCGAGTCCCACATCGGGCTCTCTGCTTGGCGGGGAGCCTGCTTCCCTCTCTCCCTCTCTGTCTACTGTGATCTCTCTCTGTCAAGTAAATAAATAAAATCTTTAAAAAAAAAAAAAAAAGCCTCTGCCTTTGGCTCGGGTCATGATCCCAGGGTCCTGGGATCGAGCCCCGAATCGGGCTCTCTGCTTGGCAGGGAGCCTGCTTCCTCCTCTCTCTCTGTCTGCCTCTCTGCCTACTTGTGATCTCTGTCTGTCAAATAAATAAATAAAATCTTAAAAAAAAAAAAAAGATTCCCTTAAAAAAATATCACTGGGGTTTTGGGAAAAACATAAAAGTATGAAGAAAAAAAAAGTCTCCAGCATCCCACCACTCAAAGACAATCACTATTATCACTTTCTTGTTTTGGGGTTTTTTTTTTGAAGGTTATAATTAGGGGCACCTGGGTGACTCAGTTGTTAAGCGTCTGCCTGTGGCTTGGGTCGTGATCCCAGGGTCTTGGGATCGAGCCCCGCATCAGGCTCCCTGCTCAGCGGGGAGTCTGCTTTTCCCTCTCCTTCTACCCTTCCCCTCTGTTTGTGCGTGCGCTCTCTCTTTCTCTCTCTCTTGCTCTCTTTCTATTAAATAAATAAATGAAATCTTTAAAAAAATAAATAAATGTTATAATTATTTTGATTTTCAACTCAGACTGTACACAGATCATTTATGTGCTTTGGGTATTGTCAAAGGTAATAATACTATAAGAGCTAGGTAGCATCTACTGAACACTTACTATTTGCCAGACACTTTTCTTACATTTTTAAATCTTCATAAGACCATTATAACAGAGGTTTTGCTATCTTTTTAAATTGATATATAATTGACATGACATTGTATTCATTTTAAGTGTACAATGTAATGATTTGATATACACAGATACTGCAGTAAGCTTACCACAAGGAGTTAACATCCATCACCATACAGGGTGACAATGAGCTTTTCTCTTGTCATGAGAACTGTCACCATTTTGATGTCTGTCCTTCCAACCTCTTCCAGAGCTCCATTCTAAGCAGCAACAATAGAACGATACCGGGGGGGGGGGGGGCTGCTCCACAGACCCTGAGATAGAATTAGAGCCTCTTCTTCCTCAATCCCCATCAGCTGCCTCAGAATCAGAGCAGAAGCCAAACTGATAGTTATAAATAGGTCTGAAGAATCCCTTCGTGTGAGGCTGGCTCTGAAATAGCCAACCTCACGAAGGTGAGGGTGTGAGGCTGTCTTCAGAGTCCATAACGCAATCTCAGAGGATTCTCTTTGGAGCTGTGTGACTCAGCCAAAGGCCACACACACCACTTCTCCCCACCCCCCCAGCACCCCCCAGGGAGGGCTGGAAATAGGGTTGGGTTTTTGGCCAGGCCCATTCTAAGCAGGGTGGGCTCCTCATTTCTCCCTCTCCCTTCCCGCAGAGTGGGTGTCCTGGTCTGATCTGGTGAGGAAGCTAGAGTCGGGTTTCACCAGGGAGAGCGGCTGCGGCAAAGCCTGTTCTCACAGGCCTACTTTCTCAGAGGGCAACAAGAGTTCAAATGGACCGCCGAAGTCCTCAGCCCGGGCCAGGGTCAGTCCTCAGGGACATTTCATAGCATTGAAGGGCTTCTCCTGCCTCCCGGAGGGGCTGGACTGCACCCCACCCCCCCGCCCCATGTGTCTTCTCCGGAAGGGCATGAGCACTCACGGCTTCTGGTAGGACCTCACTCCAGGTACCCCCTGCCTTCCAGGAAAAGTCCTCTGCTGCCATCGAAGCCTGACACCCTCCAAGGAGGCTGCCCACCTCTTCCCACTCTACCTCAGCAGTGCCAACCGCCTCAGCAACGACCTGTCAAGCGTCCGCCATGTGCTAAGCGTGGTGTATATAATCTCTACATTCCATCTCGCTCAGTCCTCACAACACCCCCATGGAGCAGTTATTATTAGCCTCACTTTACAGATGGCAAACCTGAGTCTGAGTCCTTGGATGTTGGGCCCTCAGCTAGAATCAGAGGAGCCCTAGTTTGAATTCAATTTTAATTCTTCAGCCTGAGCGTGTAACCATGACCATGGTATCCCCTTACTTGGAACAGAGCATTAACATTAAACACAAAGACAGGTGCCACTTGCCCCCCCCCCCTCCTCCTTCATCTTTTCCTCTTAGAAATTCTTTCCCTGACAGATTCTTCTTTTCACTGGGAATTCCCCCAAGACTCTAAAATAACCCCCAAACTCTAATAGTCCTTCTACTTGCAATGCTTTCACGAGCTATATTTCTGCCACTATATTCCACCATCTCGCTCTTTTTTAAAGAGCCAGCACACACAAGAGCCTAAGGGTTCCTGAAGGAGAAGGCTCCTCTGTGGTCTACCCGGAGTCTCAAATCACAGCTTCTAGCTCAGGAATCTGCAGGGGAGACCCAGTTCCAAAGCGCTCCTCAAAGGACTCTGACATCTCGCCAGCAGGGAGACAGAACCTTGCAGGGGTGTCCAGAGAGAGCCCAGAGCGGTCATTCCGGGAGGAAGGAGATGGGAACATGGGACTCGAGTCTTGGGCCCAGATGAGTACGACACCCAGGTCTGTGAAAAGTGACCATCTTGGATAAAAATGAATGTAACTGTTTTGCTCCTTCTATAACCAGCTCAACGGAAGGAGTGCTGGAGAGAAGCAAAACTTCATGGCCCCAGAGGTAACTGATACACGGTAGAAAGATCCAGTGGAACAAAGTACCAATGTCTGTGGCTGTGCAGACGGGAACCAGAAACCGGGGACATTACAGATCCCAAGTTTACGGGGTAGCTTACAGTGTGGTAAGGGTAAACACTTTAAGGACTTGAACAAGCCTGACCCTAGGACGTGTGCCTTGGCCGGTTATCAGGGTGAAAATAAAATTACTGAACAGCAGCCATGGCTGGGCACCATGCCAGCTGGGCTGCGGCCCTGGAGCTGGGATGGACACTGATGGGGGCCTTGGAGGGTCCTGCGTAAGGATCAGGGAGCACCCAGGGGAGCTGGAGCTCAAGGCCGGAACTGTTGGGCAAACAGTAAAGAAATGTATTCAGCGCATTAATAACCAGTAAGTACAGCTGTGCAGGGACGGTGGGCCTGAAGGGGGAAGCCATGTGGGAGAAAGGGCTCTACTGTTCAGGCGGCTCTGGCTCCGCCCTCCTCCCTGACCTTGATTCCTGGGGCGGAGCTTGCAGGACCCTACTTCCCCTTGAGACCTACTCAGAAGAGGGGATCTTGCCAGCTCTTGTGGACAGGATGTGGTTCTTTGACTCTCAAGACTGGCTATTAGGCAATTCAACAGACGCCCCCACCCCTGCCCACCCCCAACTTCGTAGATAGGACCTTGGTGCGGGTCGCGGAGCACAACTCTCTGTCCTCCTCCAGCGCGCCAGGCCCTGAGCCCGCCCCAGGGGGCACCGCATTTGTTCTCATGTAGCACCCCAGCCACGCTCCGAGGAAGGTGCTCTTACCCCTACTTTGTGGAGAAGCCTGGGTCTAGAGAGACTGCTTCTCACGCCTGCACCCAGCGCCGAAGCTGCAGGGCCAGGACTCAGGGCGCAGATCTCCCTGACCGCAGGGCAGTGTGCGTTCCATCCGCCTGGGGGCTGGCTCTCACGGAGAATTAACCAAACCCGCTAAAAGCTTGCTCCGGGTCATGACCTGGACTGCTTAATAGCAGAGGCAGGAGTAAGCCCTCAGCGGCCAATTCAGGGCTCTCCCTGCACCCCAGGTTTAGCTGTCACCACAAAATCAGTCAGAATTGTCACCAAGGGGCTCCCACATTGGGGGTGGGGAGAGGGGGAGGGGGTCTGACATGTGGGGTTTCAGAAGTGGTGGGTGTGATACCCATCCCCTGGGGCCAGGCGAACCCTAACCAAACCAGCCCACAAGGTCTGGGGTGCAGGAGAGGGCAGACAACTCCAAGGGCGCCTGTGGGAACTCCCTCACCAAGGCTTTTGGGGCAGGCCTGGCCGGTGAGGCTACCTCCTCCTCCCCTGGGGAGCTGGGTGTATCCATCCCACCGGTTCCTTGCAACACCTGTGTCAGAGCTCCCAACAGCCCAACAGTGGCTTCCAGGATGTGTGGGCCCTCCCTAAAAGGACACCATTGGGATGGGGACTTTGTGGGACCTCAGGACATGACCCAGCTAGTCTGAGCACCATCCCAGACCAGGAGGAGCTACCATGGCTGTTTTCCTTTTTTATCACACAGGGGAGGTGAGGGGTCGGGGCAAGAAGTCCAGCTTTGAGTCACGGAGCCTCGGGGACCTGAGAGGGACAGGCACACTTCTCAGCTGCTCCACGCCCCTCTTCAAGGTGCTCTGTCCTTTCTGTGGAAGCTCTCCCCTCACCCAGCCCAGGTTCTAGAGGCTCCACCAGACTAGGGAGGCAGGAACAAGTGCTGACCAGAGGCTCTCCAGCCCCCTGAGAGCTGTGGGGAAATGTGGGGGCACCCCAGGAGGTGACACCTATCCTGGCCAGGACAGCAGAGCACCGGGCACCTTGAAGCTTGGAGCTCCCCTCCTTGGGCTCCTGGGAGGCTGAGCAGGGTCTCTACCTTCTACCCCCAAAGGGCAAGACATTTTTGGGGTCTCACTCACCTCATTGATTCAGTGTGGGCTGGGGGAAGGGCCTGAAGAGGACAACAAGGAAGAAGCAGCTGCTGCCAGGCCTGGCCGTGGCGTGCCAATGGCAAACTGGAAACTTGAGGTAAATGGGAAAGCAAAGGCAGAGCTGGTCTGGAGCCCTGGCAACCTGACCCTTGAACCCAGGGTCTCCCTAGGAGGCTATGGGAAGTCAGACGGACCCAGGAGTCTTGACCACAGATCCAGCTGGGCTTCTCAGCCCATGTGACAGGTTGGCAATGCCACTGATCCTTCTGAGACACACACCACACACTCACACAGCATGGCAGTTTAGAATGTCCACGAGGTCAATGCTGGCTCACCGCTAGGACGGGCGAGCACGGATCCACCCCTAAGCACCATCTACCTGGGTGCTGGCCTGGCCCCAGAAGGCCCTGAGCCACACCACAGCACCTGGTCGAGTCTGTGGGCACCCTTAGCTGGGCCATCCACCCAGGAGCCCCATCCAGGCCAGACCACATCCCCGGGTGCCAGGTCAGGGCGGCCCAAGCCCAGATGCTCTGTGTCTCTGGAGTCTACAATACTCACAGCCCTCCCAGTGCCTGCCTCCTGCGCTCAGCTTCCAGCCCCACCTACCCAGTGCGGCTCCCTCACCTCTGAGGCCCGGGGGGCTGAAGGCTTGCCATCTTCCGCTTGGCATAGGTCTGGTAGGTAGTGCGAGAGCCAGACGGGCATCTGTCTGTGCAGCATCGTGGCGGCTCTCCAGCTGGGTGGCAAGATTGGGAATTTATATTCTGACTCAGAGCTCCGCCCTCTGGATACCTCTCTGCTGGGATTGCATGGGGAGGGGTTATGGTGGGTAGGCGGATGGCGGTTGGGGGGCCTCGACCTCTTGGTATCAAGGCACCTGAGGCCTTCAGATCTTGGAAAGGCGGGAAGCAGCAGGGGGCTCCAACCCTTGAGGTCACCAGGCTGCTGCCCCCAGAAACTCAGAACCACCTGGTGGTCCAAGGGAACGGGTGGCAAGAAGGCCATGCTGGACCCTCACAACGTTGGGATTAGCCCAGCCATGATGTGGGATAAGCCGCCTCTCTTCAGCTTATCTAGGTCATGCCCTTCTGGGCATTTAGGGAGAGGTATGGGGAATAGTACTGTCCCTCCTAACTCCACGTAGTCCCATAGCTTGATACCCAGGAGCTGTCGGCAGGGACCACGTGGGAGGCAGGGATGATGGTCAGGGTTCCCAAAGTTAGAGGGAGAAGAAAAAAATAATTGCCTGAATCCTTGGTGAGGAAAGGGTCAAGTGCAAGTGTCCCCAGCTCTCCCTCCTGGGAGGCCAGGTGGAGAGAGGGTGTGCCCAGCCTCTGCCTATCTCAGGACAGCTTAGAGGATGCTCCGACTCCACCCATCTGATCCCTATCTCTGGCCTGATGGCTGCCTCACTCAGGGGCCTGGTAAGGTGACTTCACAGGCTCAGCTGCCCGGCTGGGTACATTGGGAGTTTCCTGCCTGAGCCATCGCCAGAGGCCCTACAACCGGCTTTTCTGGCCCACATATTAAAGCGATTTTGTGAAATTGAGGGTGAGATCTGAACACAGGGCTGACTAGGCCTGAATGCAGGGATGGAACCTGGTTGGTTCCATCTGTGAGACGCCTTTCTGTGCCCGGCAGAGGTGCCCCCCCGCCCCACCCACTCCCCTCTGCTGTTCAGGACCTCCAGAAGGCAGATGGGGCCTCAGCGTGGACCCCTCTCAGCTTGCATCCTTCCCCTTCCCTGCCATCTACCCCTCAGCCAAGGACACAGACTCAGCACCCACACTCCTCAATGGAATCCACCAAATTCAATTTAGTTCACACACTTAGTGAGCACCAACTGTATACATGCTACTAAGAGAGGAAAGTCCAGGCTTGAAGTTACTGATAGTCCAGGCGGGGGGCAAATGCATCCAACCATTCAGAGGCTCAGAGGTCCAAGTCTCCCAAGGTAACAGGGGGCATCTTAGAAGGAGCAATACGAATTTACGTTTATAAACCTGTGGTTCACATAGCTAATAACTGGCTAGGGAGTCCAGAAAATAGAAGGTGGATGTTGGCTGAAAGCGAAAGAGCAGATCTGGGAAGGCTTCACGCAGGACGTGGCATCTGATTTGGGTCTTAGAGGATGGCTAGGATTTCAAAAGCTAATGATAGGTGGAAAGAGTATGCTAGGAGGAAGGAACAGCATGTGCAAAAATAGGGAGGCCAGAAAGCAGGGTCTGCTCAGCTATGCAAGTAGTCTGGAGTAAGGTGTGGAAGGAGATGTGGGGGGTAGACTGTGACACACAGGGAATGTGGAAGTTGGGCAGAGAGGAGGGAGGCTTTGTGAAAGAACAAATCCAGAAAGATATATTAGGGCCCAATAGTTGTAACCCTCAAAGACCAAGCTTTAAATTTGAACTTATTCCCCAGGCAATGAAGAGCCATCAGTGGTTTTTTGAGCAGGAGAGTGACATGATCAGAGCTGAACTTTAAGAAGGCAATGCTGACTGATGTTGTGGGCAGCCCAGCCCACAGCACTACAGTGTCCTCAAAGAGAGGCATGAGGGGTATGCTGAGTTCTGGGGAACCTCCTCACTGGGGATCCTTCCTGCTTGTCTCTTCCCTCCACTCCATTGCCCTTTGCCTATCAAATAGGCCCAGGGCAAGCCCCCAACTCCAGGGCATTTTCCAAAGCTTGGTACTTGATCCTCTCCTCACTGAAGAAGCCTAGCCACAGCCCGCTCCATCCATCCAGGGTAATGCATGGAAAAATCTAGGTCTCCAACCCCTGTATTTCTTCATGGTCCAAAATGCTTCAAGAGCAGGGTCTCATTTCAGCTGAATGAAATCAAATTGAGTAGGAGGCTAAGAGGAGGCAAATTGGAGCTCCTTCCTCCCACTCTTTGCATGGCTTCTGACCCAGGTGGGAGCTGGTGCAGTGGTGAACTGAGGGAACATTCCAGAAGCAAGCACATCCCTAATGCCCACTCTGTGCCCCACTCTGTGCTGTCTGCTCAGGGCAGGGTCTGGAAGGAAACCACCAAGGATTTACAATCTAGTGGGAGGAGAAGAGGGAGCTGAACTCAAGGGTAAAGGGTCCAGCGTGGACTTTAAGCGGGGCTGGAGGGGAGAGGGCCTCCATGGGAATGGCTCGAAGTGTGCTGGGAAAGTATGGAGTGCCAGTCCATGTGACCAAGTAAGGAATGCATCAGCCTCACCTTCGCACCTAATACATCTCCAAATGAACACACATTTGAAGCTTAAACAGTGTTCTTGGTACACAGCTGATGCTCCGAGCCAGGTCCCCTTTCTCACCTTGTCCCAGAGTCACTTTGTGGGGAAATTCTAAAGCTGATGCTACAGATCAGAAGGCACTGAGTTCCTTCCCACCCAGCTCCTCTCCTCCTGGATGCACAGAGAGCCTGAGATCTTCCCCAGAAACCCCAACCTGCATCCTGGGAGGCCTCTGCCTGTGGCAGTGTCTGGGGCCTTCTTAACTGACTCCAATTGACTACTGCAACCAGGATCTGCCTCTCACCAGCAGCCCTTGGCCCTGGGGAAGCCAGCACTGAAAAGCAGATTTGTCCAGTGGTTCAGCTGACATCCCTCCCCGGAGAAGCCCAAGAAGTCTGCAAGGATGAATTCCTCACCTTTCCTCTTTCAAGAGGCTTCTGGTGCCTGTCCCTCTCTTCCTATCCTGTCCATGGCATCTGTCTTTCAGTCTCCTCATTCTCTCAGGGATTCATCCCCCACGCACCTGGCTGGCCAGGGAGCTTTGGAAACACCCCTTCAAACAGCCATTCTCTTGCTCAAACGTATCCAATGCTTACCCATCTGTTGCCAACAAATTTTGGATTCCAGCACTTTCCTTAAATCAAGCCCCCCAAACAGCCCTATGCATATATATGGAATTTTAGAACATGATAAAGGAAGTCTTTCTAATAGGGGTGAAGGGATGGGCTATTCGTTATTGGAAAAGCTAGCTTGCCACTGGAATAAAATACTTCGATCCTAACTTCATAATTACACAGGAACAAATTCCAGACAGATTAAATATCTAACCATTAAAATAAAACTACAGAATATTTAAAATAAGATATTGGAGAATATTAATATAATACTGGGATGGAGACAATCTTCCTAAATCAAGTACAAAACCTAGAAGCCAATAAGGATATATTACCAGATTTGAATATAGAGAAACAAATAAAATTTCAGGAAAGCAAAAGGATGCTACAAGGACACTGTTATCTGTAAAATATATCCCAAATTTCTTCCTCTTGATAAATATCCATGGGTAACAAACTCACCCTTAAAAAAATACTGGTGGGGCGCCTGGGTGGCTCAGTGGGTTAAAGCCTCTGCCTTTGGCTCAGGTCATGATCACAGGGTCAGATCAAGCCCCGTATCATTGGGCTTCCTACTCAGCAGGGAGCCTGCTTCCCCCTCTCTCTCTGCCTGCCTCTCTGCCTCCTTGCGATCTCTCTCTGTCAAATAAATAAATAAAAATCTAAAAAAAAAAAAATACTGGTAAAGAGGAGTGGCTTGCCCTACCAGATTCTGAGTAAACTACAAAGGCACACTTAGACAAGCAGTATGTTGTTGGTGTAAGAACCGGACCAATGGGATGAAACAGAGGGATGGGAGACACGCCCTCTTAAGGGAACTTAATCAATGATAAAGTTGGCACCACAAGTCAATAGGGAAAGAAGAGCTGTTTAACAGATGATGTGGACATGAGTGGCTCACTAAATAGAACAAATTAAACAGCATCCCCACTTACTTCTATACTAAATAAAAGGGCTGTAAATGGGATCAACACCTGACATGGAAAACGACGAAGTTCATAGAAGACAATGCAGGAGACTCTTACCTGTGATCTGGGGATGAGAAGGATTTCTTAACCAGCACTTTGAAACCATGAACCATAGGGCAAAAACATTTCTAAATGTCCGTTACATAAGGATTAAGGATTTCTGTCAACTAAGATCACACCAAAAAAGTTGATAGATGGAAGAGAGAATGACGAAAGATATTTATAATGCATCTGCAAATCACCAAAGGATTGACATCTGGCATACACAAAGAATTTTTATGTAATCCACAAGAAAAAAGATGGCTGCGCCAGCGCAAAAACGAACCAGAGATTGGAACCTGCAGTTTATATTGGAGGGAAACCCAAAAAGCTAACAGGCATTTGAGGAGATGCTTAAGATCATCTGCATTCAGGGAAGGGCACATTGAAACACCAATGAGATTTCACTGTAGCTATTCAATCGGAAAACACGGAGAAGACTGAGTCGTGGTTGCCTTTCCCGACGGGAGAATGGGGAAGGATATGTGGGTGTAGGGAAATAACCAATCATAGGGGCAATCATGGGGCTCACGGGACCGAAGAAGATGTGCTCCATGTCTTCGGTCCTCTGCACAAAGAGGAGAATTTTTCCCTCAAGTTTTCCCCAGCTTCACGGCCACTGGTCTAGTGCCAGTCACCACCTCCACTCATCTCGATGACTGAGTTAGCTTGACTGGTCTCCCTGCTTCCCCTCTTGCCTTCCTACAAGCCGTTCTCTGCTGAAGGCACAAGTGATCTCCTAAAAACATCAGCTACATTCTGTGATGGGCCATGAGTAAAACCCTCCCAGCCCCTGGCTGCTCTCATGTCTTGCCATGGTCCTGAAAGGTGCGGGGTAGTCTGGCTGCTCACATCTGTTCTACTCCCCCTGTCACCAGCTACACCGGCCCTCCATGCCTGGAACATGGCAAGCTCTTTCCTACATCAGGGGTTCTGCACTTGCCGTTCCCTAGCCTGATATCCTTGACCCTGACTCTATGTGTTGCTGTTCCTTCTCATGGTCACGGATCTGCTCAAATGTCCTTTTCTCCAGCAACTCTTGCCTGACTGCCCTCCAGAACATGTATGCCTCTGGCCCACCGACTTGCTTCTGGGTCACTCTGCTTATTTGATCTGATTTAATGTATCATATCTTGGATTATGTTTTTCATTGATTCTTTTTGACTCTTTCTATCAGACTGTAACCTTTTATAGGGCAAAGATATCGCTTGTCTTGTTCATCAGCTGGAAACACCTAACCCCACTAGTAGAGGAAATGCTTTGAATGTTAGGACACATTCACACACCTGGAATATTACACAGATGTCAATACAAATCAAGTGGCTAACATTTACTGAATGTATACAAAGCAACAAAGACTATGTTACATATTTTATATTACCTGCGAGGTAGATAGTGTTATCTCACTAAAAAAAAGAATTGAAACATGGAGAAATAAGTAATTAGCTGAGGGTCACCATGGTAAGTGACAGGGCTGGGAGGCAAATCAGTCTGGCTCTAACAACACACACATCAGGAGACATGTGTTAATCTGTTGAGATGTATCAGAATCTCTGGCCAACAAGCTAGACATGACTCCATTTCATGATGGGAGATACAAAATAAACATAAACAGGACAAGAAAGGACCTTCATCCCAGTGTAGGTAATATTCTTAGCGCAGTCAATAGATCTGGCTCACAAGTATTTTCCGTTCTTCCTCTTTTTGTTTTCTTTCAAATATTTATTTATTTGACAGAGAGAGAGAGAGCACAAGCAGGGGGAGTAGCAGGCAGAGGGAGAGGGAGAAGCAGGCTCCCTTTTGATCAGGGAGCCCGATGTGGTACTTGATCCCAGGACCCCAGGGATCATGACCTGAGCCAAAGGCAGGCATCTAACTAACTGTGCCACCCAGGCGTCCCCTGTCCTTCCTCTTTACAACACGATGTGTAAGGCCCAGCTGAGCACTTTGCATCCTCAAAGCGCTTGTGTCCACAGCTCAACATTTCTCCATCCTGTGAAGTTCCTGCTCCTAGCAGTTGTGGTGTCTGGTTTCAACTAGAAGATAGGTTTGTTTGTTTGTTTGTTTTAAAGATTTTTATTTATTTATTTGACAGACAGAGATCACAAGTAGGCAGAGAGGCAGGCAGAGAGAGAGGGGGAAGCAGGCTCCCCGCTGAGCAGAGAGCCCGATGTGGGGCTCGATCCCAGGACCCTGGGATCATGACCCGAGCCGAAGGCAGAGGCTTCAACCCACTGAGCCACCCAGGCGCCCCAAGAAGACAGGTTTTATTTTCTGGCTCGTGACTCTCTCTCTCATACAGCGAGACTGCCTGGAGCCTTTTGTACACTGCCGTTTACTCTTTGTCACCAGTTCCTTCTGTGAGGATGACATTGCCATTGTCTCAAACCTGACTGAATACGATAGAGTTGGTCTAGACTTCAAAGTTTCATAGACCTGGATTTGAACACAGCTTCTGCTATATCTTATTAGCGGCATGAACTTGGGTGAATTTATCCCCATACACTTGAGTTTCTCCATCCGTGAAATGGAAAGCATAATGATTTCTACCTCATGGCGCGGTTATGGAGACTGCAGGAGATAAAGCGGTTAGCACATGGCAGACGGTTAGTCAGTGATGCTTTCACCGCAGAGGTGTGAGGCACAGTAATACCAGAGACACCAAGACCTCATCCCAGCCCAAGGAGCTCCTTTCTATTTGGGTGAGTCAGAAGGGTCACAAAAGTGGTCCCAGGATGCTCCTGTCATGTATGAGGAGAGGCGTGAAAATATGCCACTCAGAAAGCATGGCCACCCAGGGCGGGGAAGGTCAGAGGCTGCCTGGCACAGGAAGACCTCGCACTTGTCTCGGAAGGAAGGGTAGGGACCTGATGAATAAAGCAGGAAGGGGCATTGTATCAGGTGAGTCAGCATGAGGAAAGGTATGAAGGCTCAGAAAAGAGACAAAAGAAAGTCTTGGATATCAAGTGCAAGAATCATCGTCTTTTGTTGGCAGTGTGAAACTCAGGGAAAGTTTCTGAGTGGGGAAGGTTTGAGAAAGATAGCAGCCGTTCCTCCCCCAGCCCCGGGGAATGGGGACCAGCAGCACTGTGTGGTCTTCTAGTGCTGGAAGGCAGGCTGGCCTCCTTTATCAGCCCAGTGTGGCCCCCGGGGGAAGCCATTGTCTATGAGAGGCCCCTGCCTCGGATTCTCTAGCTACCACTGGGGAAAGATAAAGATCTGCTTATCTGTAGGAGGGGGCGAACTCCAGAGCAGGCCTGAAAGCTGCAGAGGAAGATGGTGGTGGTCCTGGTGGGGCTTGGGGGGCAGTGGGGAGGCGTGTTGCAAATTCTGTTCATTTCTTCATTTTGCCTTCAGTCAACCCTGCCAGGACAGAGCATAGTCCAGTCTATCTGTGGTTAGGTAGAAGTTAAGTCTACATAGGCATGATACTGCCTTTCCCTATGGCTGCTGTACAAGGGTGGGGGGCCTGGATAGCAACAGAAGCCACGTCGGGCAAAAGTCAGCCGGCCACAGAGCCCACGTGGCACCAGGTACCTCCAACGGATGACATTACATTGGGAGAGAACATTTGCTCCTCACAAGGCTCTGACGCTGGAGAAAGGGATTCTGAACAGACACTGCTTGCGAGTGAGGGACTCTGGGAATTATCCTCTCCTGATGATCAGAGATTTACCAAGGGGTTTAAAAAAAAAAAGATGATCAAAACCATAATGAAATATCACCTCTACCTATCAGTTGGGCTGTTTACCAAAAAGACAGAGATAACAAGTGTTGGCAAGGATGTGGAGAGAAGGGAACCCTCATACATTGTTGGTGGGAATGTAAACTGCTGCAGCCACTGGGGAAAACAGGGAGGAGGTTCCTCAAAAAATTAAAAGTAAAATTACCATATGATCCAATAATACCACTACTGAGTATTTATCTAAAGAAAATGAAAACACCAGTCAGAAGGAATACATACACCCCTGTGTTCAGGGCAATGTTATTGACAATAGTCAAGATATGGAATCAACCTCAGGGTCTATCCACAGATGAATGGATAAAGAAGAGGCAGCATATATCTCCCCTCACCTCACCCTTCCCTTTCCCCTTCCCATCCCACAGGCCTCTCCTGCTGGGCCTGAGGGAACCTACAGGAGAGATGTGGGGGGAGCTCCTGGCTTCTCCCACAGAAGGGTGACAAGAGGCCTTCACTTCTTGGTCTAAAGCTGGCTGACCAAGCATCCCCCAAACTCTTCTAAGTCTCTTGACATCAGCTTCTCAGTCAGGGAAACTGGGGGAACCCCTAAACCCCACAGGGAGAGGATCTGGTGGGGAGTCTTCTAGCAAGCTCAGCCCTGGGGTAATGTGTCGGGGCGGAGTTTGTACTGGTGCCATTAAGAACTGTGTCCAGTCTATCCCATTCACTGGTTCTCTTTTTTCTTTTTTCTTTTTTTAAGGATTTTATTTACCTATTTTAGAGGCAGAGGGAGAGAGAGAATCTCAAGCAGACTTCCTGCTGAACACAGAGACTGATGGAGGGCTCGATCTCACGACCCTGAGATCATAACCTGAGCGGAAATCAAGAGGCAGACGCTCAGCCGATTGAGTCACCCAGGTGCCCCTGGTGCTCTTTTACCTGAATTTGGCTCTAGCCAAGTTCTAGCAGAGGAATATAATTCCCCCACTGGTTCCTTCTGGATCAAGCCCCTGAGCCAAGGGTCTGCAGTCCCTTCCTGAGAGCTGCTCCCCCACCACATCTCAGAGCAGAGGAGAGGAAGACCACACAGTACTGGCCTGCGAGGGTCTATAAGCAGGAGATGCCTTCACACCAAATTTGACAAGGCCCAGCAGAGCTGGAGCATGCCTTGGCTCCTGATCGATTTCAAGGTCAGTGTCCACTTGTGTTCAGGAAAGCCCTGTGGTGTGCTGGGCAGAGCCCTGGGCTGAAAGCTAGGAGCTGTGGGCTCCAGGTCCAGCTCTGCAGGATGATATGAAACAAATGGCTCCCTCTCTCTGGGCCTCACTTTCCTCTTCTGTACAGTGGGTGGCTGGACAGGGTGAGTCCCAAATCCCAGCAGGGGAACCTTCATCTCAGGTGAATCTGGGACGCAGCCATGGCAAGACCACAGAGCTGGGAAGCCTCAGAGTCCTTGGCCGCTGCCAACTTCAGGGGTCTGTCCTGCCCTGGGGCCCACTGAGGCCTCACTGTGCTCGGGCCTCAGCTCAGAATCAGAATGGGGACTCTTAGGGTCCTTCTGAATAAAATAGGACAGTCACCACACTGTGAAAATGGTGAGTTTGATGCCAGAAAGGAGGAACAGCCAAGGATATGGTCAGGGAAGAGCTAAAAGTGACTAAAAATAGGTTGACATTTGGTGAGGGGGATGGGAGGCCTGATGAGGAGGGCACTGGGGGTGAGTGAAACAGCCTTGGGGCTGTTATCAGCAGGATCCAGGGCTGGTGACTCCTCTTACCAACTCCTTCCCCCAGTGCATGGGGGGGGGGTGTGCACTTGGGGGGCATACACATGTGCTCTTTCTTGTTAGGGGGTGACCCTGAGCCCCCACTGGAGAACAAACTCCTATTGTACCGAACTGGATTAGCGTTATCAGCCCCTGGCGGTCCTAGAACACGACCCTAAAGTCCCATTTCCAGCTGTCCCCATGAGCCTCAGCCCTACTTGCTCTGCCGGACTCAGGGTTTGTGTAAGCCTTGTAGTTCGTTCAGGCAAAATATCCTGAGGATTTTTTTAGTGCTGTTTGGTTGATGTTGATGTCATGACCAGGGTTTGAGTTAAAGGATTTGCTCTGAGGATGTGGTGAGTGGCACCGGTGACAGACACAGAATTGCACAGAATTGCACGTATTCAAGGCTTCTGGGAGGCCCTCTCCCACCTGGTGGCTTGCCCTCCTCTGCCCCACCCCCACCCTGCCCCGCCCCCTTACAAGTGCTGGCAAGTTGGTGGCAGGTGAGCTTCAGGACCCCGGGCCTGGAGAGCAGAGGGGAGCTGCTGGGAAGATGTATGGGGCCTAAGGGCATTCCTGGTGGTGGGGTGGGTGGGGGTGGGCCTTGGGACTGACTCTGGAGTTGGGGCGCTAGAATCTAGGCTGTGCCTGGGCAAGCCTGAAGATGGGGGTGTTCCAAGCACAGCAGGCAGAAGGGGCCCTTGCCTCTGTGAGGAGCAGAGAAGGGTGGGAGCCCTCTCTCTGCCTGCCCCGAGCCTTCCAGTAGAGCCACCTCCTGCTGCTAGCTGGGTCTTCCAGCTCTGTCCAGAGCGGGCCCTGTGTCTCGAGTGCGTGGGAGATGGCAGTCTTGTAGCCATCTCCTGCCAAGTGCAGGTGACACCTCCCTCCTCCCTCTGTGCACATGACTTTGTAGGCGTGTGGTGGGAGGGAGTAGGGGTTGCCAGTCCTCTTTCTGGTGATGTACATCCTTGGAGAGAAGGACTCTGGGTTCCAGGAGTGCAGACCAGGCCCCTGTTGTACGTGGCTTGGAGCCATGAGCTCCCGTTTGCTGCAAACAATAACTAAAGGCTCATTTAGGGTGGCCAGATGACCCGGTTGGCCAGGGCATGAGGGTTTTCCTGGGGCAAGGGACGTTCAGTGTTAAAACCAGAATCCTGGGCAAACTAGGATGATTGGTTACATTATTTCTAACTTTTCTTGGAAAGAAATTATTTTTAAAGATTTATTTTTTTCACTTGAGAAAGAGCGAGCAGGGGGGACACAGGGAGAGAGAGAGAGAAACCTCAGCAGATTCCTCACTGAGCTCTGAGCCCGACGAGTGGCTCACTGTGGGGCTGGATCCCATGATCGTGAGATCATGACCTGAGCTGAAACCAGGAGTTGGAAGATCAATGACGCACCACCGAGGGGCCCCTTGAAAGTATTTTTTAAAGCAGAGACAAACTTGGCGTGCCAGACCTGCAATTTGTAATTATTCATATTTGTAAGTATTTATAATTACTCTTAAGTTTTATAGTTATTTGAGATTAAATAATTTGATTGTATACTGGTTTTATTTTGGAGTACATAAGCAAAATCTATATGGAAAAATTTCATATATTCAAGCCAGTTCTGAGGTTAAGAGATGATTGAGTCTGTGTGTGAGATCCTGGTATGTGGACATAATGACCCCAAGAATCCCTTTCCCCTTCTTCTGATAAAAACACATTTGGGGCTCTCCATTAGGCAGATGGAGGGGAGGCCTATCCAGGGTTATATCCTCTTCTGCCTCCTGCACTGAGTCCCTTGTGTCTTTAGATTAGGGAAACAATATCTCCTCCAGGACACATTTAAGGTGGGAGGTACATGTCTGTGCTTTTATCTTCAGGGCTCTCCTTCAGAGATACTGGGGCAAGAGCTCTTCCAAATTCTTCCATCTGCTCCCATCCCTCCCCTTGTTTCAAAGATCTGCTGAAGTCTCTTGTTGGTCCTTGACTCTGGAAGTCAACCCTATCATACATCTACCTCCCACTCACATACCTTTTGCCTTTGTGACATCCCTGCATAGGGAAAGCCTCTCCTAGTCATAGGAGGACCAACCATTGCCTTCCTCATTCCATTTCAACACGAGGTAAACTAGGATGGAGAGAGAGCATTGGTTACTGTCCCTGCCTAGAGCAGGAGTAGAGGAGGCTCGCTCTGTCTTCGGGCTGGGAGTGGAAAGAGGCAGCTATCCCTTCCCAGTGAGTAAGGCTGAGTGGACGGAAGGGAAAGGCAGGCAGGATGGGGCAGGCCCAGAGATCAGGCATAGGAAGAAGCAGATGGTAGAAAGACCACAGGAAATGGAAATCATATCCTAAGCAAGTCGGGATAAGAATTCACAAATGAGCTCAATACTTGACCTTCAGGATGAGCTTTTAATCACAAACCATCGAGCTGGGAGAGGATGGGAGGAGGGAGGGAGAAACTGCTTTCCTGCCCACATAAATGAGCCTCCCAGCAAAGCACATCTTCCCTGGCTTACCTTCTAATTTGAATTTCTCCTTTTAAAAAAGTATGAGCAATTTTATGACATACGAAATGTATAGAGAATAATAAAGTTAACATCCATAAATCCACTACTCAGAGTAAAAAATAGAACAGTGGTAACAGAGTTAAGACCCCTGTGTGCCCCTCGAATGGTCATTTCCCCCCTCTCCTGGGCATAACCACAATCCTGGATTTCTAGCCATCATTCCGAGGCATTTCTTTATTCTTTTTCTAAATATGTCTGTGTTTCTGAGCTCCATTTTGTATCATATTACGTGTTTTAAACTTTATATAAGCAATATCACATAATGAATATGTATTCTACAGCAAACATGTTGCTAGATATTACGTTTATAGAATTTGCTTATGTTGCTAAGTATAGATCTGCCTCATTCATTTTCATAGCTGTAAAGTAGACCACAATTTATCCACACATTTTTGTGTGATGGCCATTTAAGTTGTGTCTAAGTTTTTACAATTACTATATTTCATCAATTCTAAGGCTTACATTTTTTCACATTTAAAAATCTCTGAATTAAGAGATACTTATTAAAACCAATGGTGTGTTATACTTTAATTGGCAATGTTTTCCCTTAGTGAATGATGAACCTTAGATTCAATAAAGTACATAGTAGCACTAACCCTACTGTGAATTTTCCTGTAGGTGTTGTGTTTCTTCAGTGTATATATTCCCCTGGAAGTAGAAATTGCTGGGTTATAATGTACATTACCACCAATTTTACTAGATATTGCCAATTGTTCCCCAAAATATTTTTACTAATTTATACTCCCATCACCATGGAAGAGGGCTCCCATTGGGGTATACCCAGAAGTATTGGCTGACTTTTTGAATTTTGCTAATCCAATGGTATGAAATGGTATCTCATGTGGTTTTAATGTGAATATCCATGATTATTAGTAATCGTGAGTATCTTTTCAAGATCGTTTACTTCCTCCCACCTATATTCTTGGGACTCTATCAATATACCTGTCTCAGTCCTTCTTTATCGTAGTCAAACCAACGACCAGCAATATTTAACAGCATACAATAGGAATTATCAGAAGTTATAAAACTATTCATGCCCAAGTAATTCTACTCTTGGAAACTCAGACTGAGAGAAAAAAAATTTTTTTAATTTAAAAATTAAAAAATAAGCAAAAATCTTAAATTTTCCTATAAAAATCATAACCACCAGAAAAAATGAGATCACATACACAATAGCAATAAAAATACAGTAGGTAGGGGCACCTGGGTGGCTCAGTGGGTTAAAGCCTCTCAGGGTCCTGAGATTAAGCCCCGCATTGGGCTTCCTGCTTGGTGGGGAGCCTGCTTCCCCCCACCCACTACCTGTCTCTGCCTACTTGTGACCTCTTCTGTCAAATAAATAAATAAAAATCTTTAAAAAAATATATAGTAGGTAAACCTGGGGCAAATAAATAAGAAATTTACCTCTGAAAATGATGGCATTACAGATTAATAGGGGAAAGATGGATTTTTTTATATTATGTTGGAAAAAAGTGTTGTTGTTTTTTTTTAAAGATTTTATTTATTCATTCCACAGAGAGAGACACAGCGAGGGAGGGAACACAAGCAGGGAGAGTGGGAGAGGGAGAAGCAGGCTTCCCGCAGAGCAGGACCCTAGGATCACAACCCAAGCTGAAGGCAGACACCTAACAACTGAACCACCCAGGTGCCCCAGAAAAAAAGTTGTTTTTTTTTTTTAAAGATTTTATTTATTTGAGAGAGAGAGAGAGCGAGCATGAGACAAGGGGAGGGGTAGAGGGGGAGGGAGAAGCAGACTTGGGGCAAATACCAGGACCCTGGGATCACGACCTGAGCCGAAAGCAAATGCCTAACTAACAGAGCCACCCAGGCGTGCTAGTATTATGTTGGAAAATTAAGTAGTTTCTGAAAAAAGTAACTATCTTGCCATATGGATAAAGAATAAACTGGATCCATACCTTACTCTTTCTAAAACGAAATAAAACCCAATTAGTTATTGTTCTATCATCATTATTGAGGAAATGAGATCCAAAACTGAGATGCAATGAAGAAAATAAATCGATAATTCTGACTCTGGACACAATAAATTTCTCTGTGTCAAGACAAACACAGACAGTACTAAAAGGCTCATATGCAAAAATATTTGTCAAACGTAGGACCAAGGGCTAATTTTCGCAGTAAACAAAAAGCTCTTTCAAATAAATACTAACAAGCAAACAATTCAGTAGAAAAATTGACAAAAGATACACACGGGTAGTTATGCCTACGTCAGCATCTCCCCAACTACGGTCAATGCTGGAGTTACCTAGTGATCATTAAACAAGTATTGATGCACGGCTCCTGGATATTCTGATGTACTTGGTGTGACATGTGACCTGGACCCTGGGATTTTTAAAACATCCCTGGTGATTCCAACGTTCCACAAATCGGGATCATTGGAGTGTGCAATAAGCCTGTAAGAGATTATCACGAATAACGAGGATGTAAATTGAAACAACAAAGTGATGTCACTTTTCATCTATCAGATTGGCAAGGATGAGAAGTTGATAAGGTTGCACATTGGTCAGGGTGTGGGGGAGACTCTAAGAGACTTTGTTGATAAAATGTAAATCGGCACAAACTTTTTGGAGGGCGATTTGGTAATCTTTATTAATATTTAAAATTTGCATGAACTTATATCCAGCAATTCTATTTCTAGGAATTGATTTTACAGAAACTCTTGTACAAATCCTCAGAGAAGTTCGACGTAGCATTATTCCAGTAACTGCCTTTCATTTTTGTTGTTGGTTGTTAGGTTAACATGCAATGTTGAGCTCATATTGTAAAACTTTTCTACCTATCAGCAAATAGTAATCATTTTACTTTGCCATTAGAAAAAAAAAGATTTTGAAAAATGGCGACAATTATCATCTCATCATCTAAGCGTGGTCATACCCATCAATTTTTGATGTTGTATTACCTCAAAGCCCAGAAAACATGTCATTAATATCCAAATTACAATTCACCAAGATAAACTGAGATTTATTGTAACCTTAGCCAAATCCCAAGATAATAAAAATTTTCCACCAATATCACAGGTGGGTAAGTAAGTATTAGAAGGTAGAAGTGGTAGGGGTCATTGGAGGACTAGCCCTGTGTATTATCGCATAAATCAGTAAGGACCTTCATTTTAATAGACCAGCTGATCATAAATGATGTGCTTAAGGCAGTGCAAATGCATCAACTCCTCACAATCTTTGCTGAACTTGGCATTCAGCATTTAAGGTATATGTTCCCCAATAGTAAGTTGTAATGTTTTTACAAATCTCTTTGCATCCATTGTACTTGTTACAGTAATTACAGAGTTAAATATAATGAAACCAATTTTAAAAATCTACATTATAATGATTCCTCTCTCCTCCTTGCCAAATTGGCAGAGATTTCAGTATTTCCCCAAGATTTCTCTCCAAGCAATTCTGAGAATTTCTGGGCTATTGTCCGTGTCCATGAGGCAGTTCATTGTTAGTTTAACATGTTTTTGTGAGCTTAACAAGGGTTATGGTTTGGAAGTTGTTGACGGACAGAGATAGCAATCATTCCCATCTTAATATAGCCATGGCTTTTGGGTCTAGGGTGTTGCTGAGGGCAACTGGGTTATGCTCTCTTTTAGGAATCCTGTTGCATCCACAGATTTATATAGGAGCAGAGAAGCCTCCTGATGGAAAAAGGAGTTTAGGACCCTGACCCCTTCCCACTGGCGTTCAAATTACTGACATGTCTATAATGAACTGAAGAGACCTCAAGAGACCAATTGAGGTCAGATGGCAGGGAAGGACACTGGGAGTCCCAGGGAGGAAACGCCCATAGAGAGGAGAGAAGGTTGGACTGGTGTCTGGGATTCAGTATTGGGGCTTAGCTTATTTGAATCTAAGCCTCAGGAATGATCCTGAAAGTTCTTTTATCAACTTGCTGCCATGGGTGTATGGCGGGGTGTGGGGACTGATTCTGTGTTTGGGGGGGTTGAGAGAGCCTTATCATTACCAAGTGCTAGTTGATAACCTGATAACTTTTCTAGGGGATTCTCCTCATTAATTCTGAGCAGGCAAGTCCATTCCTTCGCCTGGGCAAGTCAGCAGAGATACCTCTGTAGAGAAGTCTGGAGTTAGCAAAAAAGTGATACGGGAACCACCTCACGGACAAGGACAACAGCCTGGGAATTCTCTGAATTGCTTGGAGAGAAATCTTAGGGAAATACTGAAATCTCTGCCAACTCGGCAAAGAGGAGAGAGGAATCATTGTAGTTTGGATATTAATGACATGTTTTCTAGGCTTTGAGGTAATACAGAATCAAACATTGACGGATATGATCACACTTAGACGGTAAGATGATAATTGTCGCCATTTTTTAAAATCTTTTTTTTTTCTAATGGCAAAGGAAAACGATTATTTGCTGAAAAGTTTTACAATATGAGCTCAATATTGCATGCATATGTAAATAAAACTGATTTCTAAGTATCCATGTGCCTAGAAAAAAGAACTGAAAGGAACTGTCTTAAGAGTTCAAGAAGTTATCTCTAGATGATGAGATTATTGGGAACGTTTATTTTCTTTATTAAACTTTAAAAATTTTTCTAGTACCCATCCTGAACATATCTTACACGTTCTTGACAGAAAACCAATTTTTTAAAAAAATAGTATTATTGGGGCGCCTGGGCGGCTCTGTCGGTTAAGCGTCTATCTTCAGCTCCGGTCATGATCCCGGGGTCCTGGGATGAAGCCCAGCATTAGGCTCCCTGCTCAGCAGGGAATCTGCCTCTCCCTCTGCTACTCTCTCCCTCCCCCCTACCCCTGGTCAAATAAATAAATAAAAATTTTTAAAAGGATTACTATATGTTAAATAAAGTGATTGTGTATTAAATAACTTATATGTTAAGTAAATAAGGAGACAAGGGAAGGAAAATTACTGGATTTCAAGCTTACTCTGTGCCTGTGCCGTCACCATACCGGATATTTACATATGTTAATTGTAAAAGGTATGCAGGTGTATTCTCTTGGGCCTGTTCTCTGAGAGCAGCAGGAAGCATTGAGTAAGGACAAGGTCAGGGACAGATTTTTCCTCAAGTGCTCAGAGGCCCTCTCCTCCTCCCACCTAGCAGCTGGCCTATGGTTCACCATCTGGATCCTCCTCTTTCCCCCAGCTGGAACATCCCCAAGTGGACAAGGCAGGGAGGAAACCCAAGGCTCACTGAAAACTTGACTGGGATGCAAAGCGGAGCCCAGGACAGCAGGGTCTTGGCACTGCCAAACACGGAAACTAACTCAGGGTACGTAAAGTAAAGGGCTGTCGAGTACAGAAAAGGGTTAGACCAATGCTGTGTCACACCTGGTGGTGGAAATGGGCCTTTGTGGGTGGGTAGGTTTGACCTCAGGGTAAGAAAGAACTTGGTCACAGGGGAGGTATGAAATGTCCATTGCTGGAATTATGCAAGGGGTACCTGCCTGGGAGCACAAAAGAGAGTCCTCTACTATGCTGGCGATGGTTCTACAATCTGGAACATCTGCTTCCCTTTTGAGAATCTATTGCTCCCCATCCAGACACACCCTTGATCCTGGGACCATTTGCTAACTAACCCCTTCTGCTGCTTGAAACATCTACGGGAGAGGCCTTCTGAAGGTCAGGCCAACCCTTGTCGCCAAACACGTAAGCAGCTCCCGTGATGGGAATTTCACTGGGCAGGGAGGAGAGGATGGGACAGAGCCAGACTGGCCTGATTGGCGAGATATCAGGAGATACTGGGCCTTTGGGCCCCCGTAAGTCAGGCTCTGCAGATGGCCGTCTGCCCTGTCTTTCTTAGACCCAGCCCTGGAAAGCACCTCCCAGGGCAACTCTGACAGACTTCTGGAACCTTCGTCCTGCATGGCTCTCACCTGTCCTCTGACGCACCGTCATAACGTGACACATAAGTGGCAGGTACTTATGGGGACTTCCAGTGCAGAGATGGAAGATGCCGAAAACAAAACAAAACAGAAAAACAGCAACCACCACAAACCCAAGAGGCCACCGACAAAACACAACAACAACAAAATTTCACAGACCAGCTGGAGACAACACCCCCACAGACAAATGTAGAGGGAAGAATAAGAGTTTTAGAGTCCATGAGGCCTGAATAAACACCTGGCCTGTGACATTTACTAGCTGGGTAGCGCTAGGCGATTACTTTCTCTCTCTGAGACTCATTTTCCTAATCTACAAAATGGGATTAATAGTATCTATTTCACAGGATTATTGTAAAGATACACAAACACACATATACACACACACGATGGGCACGCAGAGTCTAGCATAGAATAAATCTTAATATATGGTAGCTATTCCTATTTTTAATGTTTCTGCTATGAGACAAATAAATTGGGAAGGACTAACTAAAGGCAAAGAACCTAAAAGTCAGTTTGAGGAAGAGAAGTGAAGGAAAGCTTTGTTCGCTGATGGCAATGACGGTGAACACTTGTTCATGCTAGATGCTACTCTATACTGTAGGTTCTGGGTGTCAAGTCAGACATTGCACCTGCCCTTGTGGAGCGGTGAAATCCAGTTGCTAGGCAACATACAAATAAGTAAAAAGCAATTTATAATAATAAATTCTGACACATCTGATCAAGGAAAAGCACAGGGTGCTATTAAAGATCCTAGCAGAGGATACCGGATTTCGCCCAGGGGAGGAGTCAGGGATGAGCTCTTGGAGGAAGCAGCCTTTAAGCTAAGTAAAGAAAGATCTAGGTAGCCCCATGTGGGTTGCAGGTTCGACATGTACAAGGTGCCGAGCAGTGGTTGAAGCTGGTGCATTTAGGAGATGAACGTGTGTGTCCGGGGCATTGTAAGTAGGGAGTGACGAAGTGAGAAATGCCTGGGAAGGTGGGCAGTTGGCCAAATCATATGAGGCCTTGAACACTTGGTAAGGATTTGGTATTTTATCCTACAGGATTGGATGCCATGGACAGATGTGAAACGGAGAAGTGATGTGAACAAGGTCACTGGCTGCTGTGTGTGGAATGGAGGGGACAAGGCTGGAGGTAGGAAGATGAGTTGCAGTGGGTCAGATGGGAAATGATGAATTGGGCCAGGGTGATAGGCAGAGATGGAAAGAAGAGGTAGGATTTGAGAGGGACTTTGGGACAGACCCTATGCAGGAGGAAGGTGGGTTAGATATGAAGGGTGGGGAAAGGACATGCAGTGGCTTCAGTCACCTGGTGGGGAAAGGTGTAACCATAGGGGAGGTCCTGAAGGGAAGTCCACCAAGTAGCAAAGTGGAGGGCAGGAGGGGAGAGACTGGGGAACTGAGTCTTGAGCCGGGCCTGGAAGCAAAAGCAGGAGGATGGAAGGGCTCTCCAGGAGGGGAAGCAGCAGAATCCAGAAGAAGTGGGAAGGAGCTTGCCTCATGCCAGGTGGGCAGCACCGAGTGAGGGAATGAGCGAGGGAGTGAGCGAGCCCCACTGAGCCATAGGGTGTGTGACCTGAGTAGAGGAGCAAGGCTGGGGCCTGATTTGGCCAGGTCTCTGCAGCCGCCAGGAGGCATCAGCCTTGATGTCGCAGAGAGTGGGCGCTCTTACCAGCAGCCAGCCTGCCAGCGGCCCATCTCTCAACATCTCAGGCCTGTGCCAGACAAGACATGAGTGAGCGGCACAAAGTTTGTGCTTTTTACTGACAACCTGATCCAATGATAGTATGGGGCATTTACAGAGCAAGTCTCTGGCTCCTGAGGCCCAGACTTGTATTTTCAACTGCCCATCTGACAGCTATCTCTACTTGGGTATATATCCAGCATCTCAAATTTAAAACATCTGAGACAGACACCTCCAGTGCCCTCCACCCTGGACCCATTTCTACCTGGGTGCTCCCCAGCAGAGTACGGGCACTCACTCCTCCACTTATTAAGGCAAAGCTGAGGAGGCATCACTGATATCTCATTTCACATCCAAGCGACAGTCAGTCCTGTAAGTCCCACCTCCAGAAAAATCCAGAATCTGTCCACATCTACTGTCCACCGTGACCACTCCAGTCGAGCCCCAGCTGTGTCCTGAACTACAGCAGACACCTCCTCACTTGGCTGGCTGTTTCCCCTCTTGTCTGCCAGGCAGCCCATTCTCCACAGATCAGCCAAAGCGATCTGTGTGAAACACAAATCAGATAAAGCTGCCCCTCCAATGAAAACCCTCCAGGGGTCCCCTACTGCGTCAGAACAACACGGAAACTACCTCTGTGGCATCCAAGCCAGCATAAGGCTCTGACCTCGTCTTCTACCACAGACTTCTTCCTCTCTTTCCCTGCTCTCTTCTCCCCAGACACACTGGTTTTCTGTTTCCAGAACAGATCAACCTTGTACCTGCCTCAGGGCCTTTGCACTTACAATTTGCTCTCTCTTTGGAACATTTTCCCATTAGTCTTCTCATGGTTCAGGTCTTGGTTCAAGTGTTACCATCCTATTGATGTCCCTCCCCTGCTGCTCTCCCTCATTATCACCTATTTTGTTCTTTTACCTGTGACACAGAAATAGCTATCTATTTGCTTATTGTCTGTCTCCCCTCATTAGAATATAAGTTGGAAGAGAGCTGGATCTTGCCTGACCTGCTCAGTGCTCTATCTCCCACTCCTAGAACAACACTAGGAACACAGTGGGAGCTCAATAAATATTTGTTCAACCAATGAATAAATGCTTTGCATGTGGCTCCTCGTCTTCTTGAGATGAGAGATAAGTGACAACCTACAGGAAGTGTTACCCAAGAATGCAATGGAGGAAATGGTGACTCTGAAAACTGATTTACAGCTTATCTAATAAAATAATTTTTGCTGAAGTATTGCTGGATGACAATATTCTTCCCAGTGATGCTGGCCTCTAAGGGGGCTCTAGAAAGTCAAAGACATGGTCCATGTGGTGGTCTTTCCAGGACCAAAACAGAGGGCAGATGAGGAGCTGTTTGAAGATTGGAGGTGGTTCCTTGTGGTTCCCTCTAAATTTGTCATGTAAGTAATCAAGGACTTCTCCATCACCAAATGCACATACATTCTCCCCAGTCATATGTGACCCCCCCAAGACATACACTCCCTAACATTACCCCCCCCTTGTGGAGCTGTGTTTCTTCTTATCTTGTTCAGATATTTCAGAAGGACTTAGGCAATGACCGACTGACCAGTTGGAGGAATTCCACCGAAGTTTGCAAAAACAAAGCACCTATAAAAACTCTAGAATTTCACTGTAAATCTTAATAGAGCAAAGGCCCACCATGGAATAGGATTTATCCACTGAAGTGACAATTGTGAAATTTAAGGACCAACTTAGAAAATATTTATGACTACAATTTTAGGTTTTCCCCTGGTTTAAATATTATAAGCACCACTATGTCAAAGTTATCCAAGAAGAAAAATGATGAAAAGGGACAGTTACTGTATTAAGGGATTGTGATGGATTTTTCCTTTATGTTTCCAAACACTTTCTGAAATGATTATACAAACACACACACATGAAAATATTAAGATTAAATACAATATCTTTGTATAGTTGCCTCTTTTTCAACCATGCAGCCTCATCCCTGAACCACGTCAGGTGTGGGGATGACACAGGCATAAGGGAAGAAAGAATCATAAAATCAATAATGGTCAACATTGCTCCAACTTCATACGCTCCAAGCATCTGCTAAGCACACGCTATTTACTCCTCATAATTTTTTCCCCTTAGGTGAAGAAACTCAAGTCTTAAGGGGTTAAGAAGCTGGTCTAAGGTCACAGGGCTGGCAAAGGACAGAGAAAGGTATCAAACCCTAGTGTGACTCCACAGCCCATGCCCTCTGCACCTCACCTGTGAGGACAACACTCTTACAAATACTGAAGCATTACATTTTAAAGGCCGGCTGCCTCTAAGTGTGAGTCAGGAGGTTTCTGATACCAGGGGAGGCAGGGGCTGATCTCTCTGTCAGGGCAAGAGCTGAGTGTGTCTCCTCCCACCGCAGCATATTAAGAGCAGGAGTCACCTATCAGACCACAGAGACTTCTGGAAAGGAGGTAGAGTCAGGAAGAGGGGAAGAAAGCCTGCTCACTGAGGAGGGCGGGGGAGGTTTATGGGATGGGTGGGAAGGGTGCAAGGCAGGGAGATTGAGGGAAGCCCTGGAATGGACCCTCGACCACTCTTCACTTGTGACTCTGACAGAAGTCACTGGGCAGGGGTCCTAGTGATTCTGTAGGGCAGTCATACTGGTCAAGAGGTAGAGTGGTGTCCTTGGGAGGCTTGGTCACACACACACCCCCAGTAGCCCTCATTACCTGTGTTATGGATGCTGGTTAACCACCGCAGCTATAAAAAATGGGGCCCATGGGGGCGAGGCAAGGGGACTTATGGTCAAGGCCCAGGATCCACCCACCAACCCTGGGGCCAGAGAGAGGGTGAGGCGGGGTCAGAGGGGTCCATAGGAAGCTAAGGGACTATGACCAGTGCTCCCTGTGAGCAAGGCCCAGGCCCACAGAAGGAAGAGGCTCTCCCCTGCAGAGCTCAGCCTGGCACCACTGATGAGACCGTGGCTGCCAGAAGGACACAGGAACGTTGCCTCCTCTCCAGCTGCTGGGTGCCTCCAAGAAGCTCACACACACAGGCAGACTGGGAGTTGGTGGGCAGATCTGGACCCACTGATAACTACCTAAAGACACTGTTCGATTTTTTTTAGCCCACTAAATTACCAATGGCATTTACTTATTCAAGGTTTTCTCTTCACTGGCCAATGGGGAGGGGGGTTCCTGAGGGAGGCCGATTTCGTGCATTTCCCCCTCAACATTTACGACCCCGCCCTGCCACTATTATTGCCCAGTTTGAGTGCCTGCCACGTGCCACACACCCCATGACCTCCGCACCCCCTCTCCTCAGTATCATAGCAATAGAAATGCCCTCCAGGCCAGGTCTCCGGTGGACTAGCTGGGGGACCAGAGCCCTCTGAGCCTCTGCCTTCTCAACAAACAGAAATGCTAATCCCTCTGGCTGCAGAGTGTCGGGCACTTAGAATGCCCTCAGTAACAGCTGTCACAGGGTCAGGGAGGCAGGAAAGGACAGGTGAGGGGGGTGAGGGTGAAGAGATTCCTCTGGGCAGAAAGGGAATGAACAAAACCTCAACCTCTTAACTCCACATCAATGCAGGTGATCTCGTTCAGGATCAGCAAAGTGGGGGTAAAATTTATGGGGTAGGAGCCCTGTCCCCAGGAATGCAGACATACCTGAGCACCCCAAAGGGCCATGGGAAGCAGAGGTGGGAGACGAGGAGCTTTCCGGGTCCCGTGGACGCTCTAACTCACTGACCTTTCTTTCTGACCTGCTGTCTTCTTCAGCTTCTTATAGGCTCTAGAGGGTCATTCTGGGCACGTCCCCCTCTCTGGGCCTCAGGACGGGCTGTGTGGAGCTGGGGTTGGTCCTTCACACTGAGGCGTCTGGACATCCTCAGGAAATGTCAAGGGAGTTTTGCAAAAATGTGGAACAATGCCATTGGACTCCTCAGGAAGATAAATGAGCCTGATGAATTATTAAGGAGGTGAAAGATGTCAGGGCTGAGCTGAAGGAATCCCACGTCTCTGTGAATATTCAAACAATCTGGACCTATTTTGGTGGAGAGAATGTTCGTGTGTTGTGTGAAAGGAAAGCAGGGAGCTAGGATGACGCTTTTGGTCAGGGGAGGCCTGCCTTTCCGAGCTGGATGCAGGCTCAGAGATGGCTGCTCTCGGCTCAGCAGCTATTTTTAAACCTGTGAAACCCAGCCTGTCAGTGGGTGGAACAGGGCTGGAGGTGAGGTGACTGAGGCTGTCCTGGCTCCTGAGGGAGGAGAAGCCACTCTCTGGCTCTTAGCTGACACCCCCACATCGCTCCACTGAGCCCCCAAAATAAATACCTGGCATGGTGTTCCGGGCCGAGGAAGGGGGCCCCAAGGCCAGAAGAGAATTTAAAAATTCACTGTCTCTCATCTGAGCTCTTCCGTTGGTTTAATACATGCTGTGTCTGGCAGCTGAGAGAGAATGCATCATAGCTCCGTAAACGCTAACCTAAAGACAAAACCCTAACACTCAGTGCGTCCTGTTGTCCATGCGAAGGTGCGTCTTTTAGTCTCTGAGCGTGTGGGCTCTGAGTGACCCGGCATCGTCTCTAGTTGGGGACACCCCGTGAGCTCCCCTGTTTCCAGTCTGTCGTTCCTGAGGCTGTGGTGTTCCAAGCGGAGACTGTCTGTGACCTAAGCTGCCGGCGAATCAGATACCCAGAGGCGGCTGGACCCACATCTCATGGACCGGAGTCCTGTGCAGAAAGCGTCGTTTCCCCTGTTTGCCTTTTTCTGTAAGAAGAGTAAGAGTAGGAGAAAGCTGAAGAGTGGCACAGTCTGGTCTCACCTCTCCCTGCCCCAGATATGCCCCTTGGCGGAAGGATTACTTTAAGCTGAAGGCAACTGAAAAGAAGCAGGTATGAGAAAAGCCCTCTGCCCTCCCCGCTTTGCCTAAAAGCGGGACAAACGTTTACAGATGTGTCTGTCCTCCCCTGGCCGCCAGCAAGGATGGAAGTTAATCAGCGGAGACAACACCTGAACCTCATCACCCCAGAGAAGCACCAGAGGAACTCTCCTGACAGACTTGACTAACTAGCCACCCTAGAAATTCAAGGTCCTTTTCCTTTATCTTGTCACTTCTCTAGAAATGCATTGCTCCAGGTGTCTGGGTGGCTCAGTCCGTTAAGTGTCTGCCTTTGGCTCAGGTCATGATCCCAGGGTCCTGGGATCGAGCCCTACATCGGGCTCCTTGCTCAGCAGGGAGCCCATTTCTCCCTCTACCTGCAGCTCCCTCTGCTTGTGCTCTTTCTCTCTTTTAAATGAATAACAAAAATCTTAAATAAAAATGTATTGCTCCTTTGCTAAGGTGTTATGTAATCCAAAACGCTGAGCACCCCATTAGTTACTCCTGACCAAGTGTCCCCGTGTTCCCCGACCACACACTTCTGTTGGTGCCTGTCTTTGGTCCCTCTAATTCACAGGACAGCAGGCAGAGAAACTGAGATGGGTAGAGGAAGAGATTTTTTTGTTCCCTACTGTGCTATTTGGAAAACATAGCGTGAATGACAGTAATAATAATGATAAAAGCAAGCACACACACATGCATGTACACACACGCGCACAGGTCGCTGTACAAAGGAGGCATTTGGAAAGTGACCTGCAGAGTCGCTGGATCTCTTGTCAACATGGCATTCAGCCATTTACTAAGCAGGGCCGTTTATGAGGGAGCTTATTTCTGGAAATCTTTATTAGAAGCCAACGCCAGCAAATGATTGGGGGAAATGTATTTATTTGTAGAGTAAGTGGGCAGCGGCCAGAAATGACTATAGTATTTTACTTTTTATTTTGCCACAAAGAGAAGAAGCTCTAGGTTGGAAGAAAAAAAAGTTCTGTGGATGAAGATATCTGGTCTACAAGGACACTGGAAGCCAAACTTCCTCGACGTCTAAGGGAAAGCCACCTGTGTGACCCAAAAGAACTTCTGACTATAGGAGAACTCTCAGAATGCTGGGGGAAACCCGGATTAGATCAGGTACCGGCAGGTGATAACTGAACACGAGTCAATTAAATACCTAACTGTACCTACATATTCTCATTTTCTTTTTCTTCTTTCTCCCCCCCCCCTTTTTTTTGTGACAGGGAGGGGTGGGAGGAGGGAGAGAGAGAGAATCTTAAGCAGGCTCTGCGTCCAGCTTGGAGCCCAATGTCAGGCTGGATCTGATGACCCTGAGATCATGATGGGAGCCCAAACCAAGAGTTGGCCCTCAACTGACCAAGCCACCCAGGCGCCCCTTGTTCTCATTTCCTTAATCTTACCCTAAAATTTAGAAATTTTAAAGATAAATATAGATATCAGAAGGGGGCAATTTAAAACTTTTTTTGGTCAGTGTTTTTCAGGCTTGGCGAAGGCAAAGGAGGGCCCAGGCACGGAGATTCAGAGCCCTCTGCCCTGCGCAGTGCATCCTGGAGGGTACCTGGAAGAGGCTGAGATGCCTCCCGGAGTGGGAGTGGGACCCAGAATGGTTGGTGATTCTAAGCAGCCGACCGGTCAAATCCTGGGTCAAGGCCGACCCGGTGCTAGTTGGTGGTGGCAGAGCTGGTGGCCCAGCGTAGAAGCCAGGACTCCCCAAAAAGTGAGTGGAGAGAGCAGCCTTATCAGAGAGAGGCCTGGATGTGGGGCTGCAGAGAGGGGACCCAGGGCTTCCCTTCCCCTGCTTCCCTTCTTCCTGCCCTCCAAGACCCTCTCCTTGCTTGGTGACCTTCCAGAGTCCCAACTTCAGGGCTGCTCCAAGGCAGAAGCATGGTGACAGGAGAGACGGGGTGAGGGAGGAGATGGGCGATGAGGGAGCAGAAGGCAAGCTGAGGACGAAGCACAAGCTGACACCCCCCACCTCAGCCTCCCACCCCTCCCAGCGGGACATACACGGCAGTCCTCAGGCCCTCCTAGTTGCCCTTAGACTAAGGGGAGGGAAAAACAAATGGTAAATGGCTAGAGATCACAGCCCTGAAAGACATGAATGTTCTAATGACTTAGTGATTTACAAGGAAAAAGCATTCTTATCAATAGTATAACATTCAGAGACCCATAACTCAATTTCCTGGTGCCCTAATACCACCCTCCCTTCTACGAGTGATGTGGGAAACCAAGGCAGAAGGAAATGTAAACAAAGTTATGTGCCTTTATGACTTTGAGGAGGACTTGTGAGAGAGGATCACATTCCTCCAGGACGCTCCTTACTAGAAGGAAAAACAACCTTAATGTGACACAAGCCAGGCCTCCAGTATTCTGAGGTCTTCATTAGCATATGAAAGTTCTTTTGGACACCTCGCTTTTACTTTACCTCCCCCCAGCTCCCAAGTACATAATCAGCCACTCCTCACAACCCCTGAGCCGCAGCTCTTTCTGCCCACCTCTCACCCCCCACCCCCTCCCCGGCCAGGCCCTGGCCCCATGCTTTAATAAAACCACCTTTTTGCACCAAAGACGTCTTAGAATTCTTTCTTGGCCAGAGATTCAGGACCTCTCAACATCCCAAAACAACATCTTGCGGACCGCACCCCGCCCTCGCCCCCACCCCCACCCCCGCCACCATAGTGCCTTCCTCTCCTGCTCCAAGTATAGAAGACTTGAGCCTCACCCACCCCAGTCCACACGGGCTTCTCACTTCAGGACTCTGCTCCAGCTCCCAGGAAGAAATGCCAGACACAGCTCTTCTTCCAGGAGAGAGGAAGATGAAGCCAATTTTGACCACATCTTCCTGGTCTTTGGTCATCTGTGTCTGAGTCTCCCTGAGCTCAAACCTCAGGAGCTATAGCTCTTGCAAGCATATATCTGCTTTAAAGGGGTCTGCGAGGTAGGGAGAGGCTGGGAGAACAGTCTGCTTTTCAGAGTGCCATTTTGGTTAGGACACTATTAGAAGCAGTTGCGGAGAGGGTGTGAAATCTTAAACTTCTGTGGAAAGAAGTGGGGAAGTGGTGATTATAGTTAATAATGTTATATTGCATATTTGAAACTCGCTAAGACAGTAAATCCCATCCTGTTGCCCAAGAGCATGCGCATACGCGCCCACGTCCACACGGTGATTGACGGGTTAATTAACTTGATTGTGGTAATTGCAGCATGCGCATGTGTGCCCACGTGCACGCTGGTAACCACGTGGGTGATTGATGGGTTAATTAACTTGATTGTGGTAATCAGGTTACAGTGTGTACATGTATCATATCATCATGTTGTATACCTTTTTTTAAAAAAATATTTTATTTATTTATTTGAGAGAGAGAGAGAGAGATTGAGTGGGAGGGGCAGAGGGAGAAGCAGACTCCTTGTGGAGCAGGGCCAGACTCTCCTGTGGAGCAGGGAGTGGGTCAGGGGACTCTGTCCAGAGACTGGGATCAGGGCCTGAGCTAAACGCAGACTGTTAACTGACTGAGCTACGCAGACGCCTGCCTTGTACACCTTTTAATAACAACATTGAACAACCTAAATATATTAAAATTTTTAAAAAGATTTTATTTATTCATTTGACCGGGGGTGGGGGGGTGGGGGACACAAGCAGGGGAAGTAGGGGGCAGGGAGAATCAGGCTTCCTGTGGAGCAGGGAGCCCCATGTGGGACTCAATCCCAGAACTCTGGGATCATGACCTGAGCTGAAGGCAGCTGCTTAACCAACTGAGCCACCCAGATACCCCAATATATAAAATTCTTATTTGTCAATCAAATCTCAATGAAGCTGGAAAAGTAGAAGCAAGTCAGAAGGTGACTGGACAGTGTCCCTAGTGTCACACTGGCTGGAACTGCCATCCTCTGTGGTGGCTTCTACTTGAGTCCTGAAGCTCCTTCCCTGCAGACCCTCAGGGGCTTAACCCGGGTGAGCAGCCCAGGAGAAGCCTTCAAGTCTTGCACAGGTCTGTGTCAGGAAAGTATCTGAATGTGTTTTCCCTTTAGAAATAAGGAATGTCTCCAGGTTTCCTCTAGGTTAGTCCCCTGCAAAATCCACTTCCTGCATATTACAAATAAAAGGCAAGCAAGTGAACTTCAACCTCAGCCAAAACGCACGTTCTTGCCCTGGGGGGCTTGTGCCCAGAAATCCCCAAGGGCAAAGGCCTGCCCTACACCAGTCCTACAGAACGTCCCACTCCCCTGGGCTGCAGGAGGCTCGGTCATGTAAGGACCTATTTTACATTTTTATATTTTAGCAAGAGGCTTTCATTGAGGTTAAACAAAACCTTGTTGTTTAACCCTTAAACTGTCCCTGCTCCCCTTCCCCCAGGGGATTCACTTAAAAACAAGTCGCGGAAACCAGCTCCTGGTAACAAAGCCCAGATACAAGGGTGGGTCAGGCCAGGTGGAGACTTGGATCAGTGGGGGGTTGCATACTGTCTCCCTAGCTACCAAGGAGTATGGGCCCCCGCCCTTTGGGAACCTTTTCGGCACCAATCCTAATCAAGGTGTAATAGGCTGGTTCAGATGTCTACTAGGGTAAATTGTAATTCAATTGGTCACCTAGCATCACTGTGGCGTTTCCTGTGTGTGTTACAACCTCGTTGGTCACCTGTGCGTGGCCAGGCCCAACCGCATGGCCTTTGCCCTTAAAAGCTAGTCTGTGAAACAGAGAAGGGTCGCCCTCTCTTGTAAGAGGTGCGTCCCCGAATGTTCGGTCTGATTCTTGATGCTTGGCGCGAAATAAAGCTTTGCTTGACCTTCGCTTTGTATCAGTCTCTGTCCTTTAATCACGGACCCATTATTGGGGCATAACAGTCACTCCCTGCAGGATTCTTTTTTTTTTTTTAATTTTATTTATTTGACAGAGATAGAGATCACAAGGAGGCAGAGAGGCAGGCAGAGGGGGAAGGGGAAGCAGGTTCCCCGCTGAACAGAAAGCCCGAGATGTGGGGCTTGATCCCAGGACCCTGAGATCATGACCTGAACTGAAGGCAGAGGTTTAACCCACTGAGCCACCCAGGCACCCCTCCCCCAGCATTCTTGGTGAATACTGGCGGGGAATGGCTTCAATCAGCATTGTGAGTTCTGAACTTAAATACATATACAATTAAATATTTATAACGGGTCCCCGCCGTTGCCCATGACAGTGCTGGTCTCATTGGGCTCATTTCTGCCTGTGTGGTCCTCTCCCTCACCGAGGGAGGGGCTGGGTTTGAGTGTGGTGTGGGGCAGGGGCTTGGTCAATGCTGCTGAAAGGCGGAAGAGGATTCGAGGAAGGAACAGTTGTGAAGAGGGGCCGGAATCAACTGAGGCAATTCCTGGCGACAGACCATCTGGCCCCTCGGTGTGGCCTTAATATGCATCTGCTTTACCAGGTGGAGGAAGTTTTGACTTCGTTCTGTAAAATGTAAGCATCTTAATGAGAAGCATATTCATGTTGATGAATTTTTATCTAGACAATATTTTATGAAAAAAGCCTAAAATTGATAATGGGAGTGGGAAATGGGAATCAGAGTAGGGGAGGAGAGGCTGTATATTCCTGTCTCATTCCAATTGCTGGTAACAGGAATGTGTTTTTTAAATTTAAAATTTATGTAAATTTAAAATTGAAGAGAGAAAGGGAGAAAAGTATTTTCCAGAGCCAGTTCAATGACACCAATTTAATGCCTTGACTGATTTTCAATAGAATAACAGTGAGCTGTTTTCCACTTATTTTCATTGGGATCAAGCCTTTTCCATGGATCATGAAATTTTACCTGTTATAGTGGAGGGGAGGACAAGGTTTTCTCCTCGTCTTAGGTCCTCGGCTGGAGCTCTCTAACAAAAAACAAAGCAACAAGAGAAAAACACAAATTTTAACAGGTTAAAAAAAAAATGTACAAGGGAACCCTCACAAGGAAAATTGAGGATTCAAAGAAGTAGCTAGAGCCAAACACATAGATATACTGTCAGACAAAGGGTAGTAAATAGTGAAAATGTGGCAAGACAAAGGGGCTTAAGCTAGGGCAGTTAATTCTGGAAAAGTAACTAGCTCATTTAACCAGGTGTGCTGGACAGATCCCTCTCTGCCTCAACGCCTCATCTCTGGTGATGAAAATGTTTCTTTCCTCCTGGTATTGGGAGGGCATCTTCCACGTGGGAGTTTTACCTCCAGCTTTCAGGAAGAGAAAGGAAGATCTGGTATCAGATCTTGCACCAGCTGTTTTTTGTTAAATGCCTTTTACTCAAAACAATCAACATGCCAGAGCACTGGGCGCCTGGGTGGCTCAGTTGTTAAGCATCTGCCTTCTGCTCAGGTCAGCATCCCAGGGTCGTGGGATTGAGCCCTGTGTCGGGCTCCCTGCTCAGTGGAAAGCCTGCTTCTCCCTCTCCCACTCCCCTAGCTTGTGTTCCTTCTCTCGCTGTTTCTCTGTCAAATAAATAAATAAAATCTTAAAAAAAAATAAAAAAGAACCAACTTTAAGGGTGTGCACTTAGCATTATGCTCTCCCCCTAACCCCTTCCACACACAACTGAGGAGTTCTTCATGAAGAGCAGGAAATGGGACAGAGTTTGACTTGAGTTAAAATTTCCCTCATTCCAGGGGCCAGAATGCAGACAGAGTTGGAAAGGAAGGTAGCTCAGGGCCGGCGTGTGCCTGAAGCTATGATCTAGGAAAACTTTTGGACCCTAGCACCCTGGCACCCAGGCCTTGCATCGAGCGGCTATGGGCTGGTGCCCACGGCAGGAGCTGAGGAACCGAGAGTGGGTCCTGAACCAGGAAAATGGCAGACCAGCCCAAACCACCTGCCTCAGGGGAGGGGAGTGGAGTGGAGTGTGTGTGTGTGTGTATGTGTGTGTTTGCGTGCACGCACGCGCGCGCCAAAAAGCCCCCTCAGCTTCATTTCCTGAGAGCGAGCACAGGGGCACATCAGGCAGCAGCTGTCAGTGGGGTCCACGGTCAGCTGGCCCAGACCACCCAGCAGCAGGCAAAGAGGACAACCCCAGAGTAGCCAGAGCATCTGTAGTTCACCGTTGCGGCCCTGGGCCGAGCAGGGGGTCGGAAGCAGGCCCATGCTGGGGTTGCGCGTGCTACAACAGTGACACCATGTGGCACTGAGACGAAAACAGCTGAGAATCTCAGAGGAAGGGAGGTTGTCCTGTTTCCTCAAGATTTTAAGGGCCACGACCCACCATCTTTGGACTAGCAAGCATCCCTGGAGGTTTTGTGGTGATCACTGATGGAAGAAATCCAGGGAGGAAAAATATTTATTTATTTATATTTTTTTATTTTTTAAAAGATTTTATTTATTTATTTGACAGACAGAGATCACAAGTAGGCAGAGAGGCAGGCAGAGAGAGAAAGGAGGAAGCAGGCTCCCTGCTGAGCAGAGAGCCCGATGCGGGGCTCGATCCCAGGACCCCAAGATCATGACCCAAGCCGAAAGCAGAGGCTTCAACCCACTGAGCCACCCAGGCGCCCCTATTTATTTTTTTTTAAAGTATGCTCCAAACTGGGACTTGAGCTCACAACTCTGAGATCATGAGTCAGATGCTTAACACACTAAACCACACAGGTACCCCAGGAAAGACACATTTCAAAGCTGGACTAGGTAGAAGCTTGAAGTCAACTTCATTGATAATTAAAAACAATTTAATCTCAATTTGAACGTCAAGCTAGGGGAGTGATTATATGCTGTTACCTCAGGCACTAATCATTACCCCCTTGTGTAGCTAAAGATCATTTCAAACATCAACGTCAAGTTATGGAAACTTCCTGACATCCGGAAGAGCTCTCATCCCCTTCCCAGAGGAGATGGACTCGTGATGCTCATACTTTCTCCAGAAGAGAGGGTTCCTCCTCTTCCTGTTGCCTGCTCTAGTAAATGCTCTGTCATCCACCCAGTTGCTCAATGGATTCGTCAGGACTGTTTCAGTTGTAGGTATTAGGAGCAAGCTTAAGGATCGAGAGTAATTTATTGCCTCATCTAGCTGGGAGAGACACGGGGTTAGCAGAATCGAGAAATGAACATCTTGGGAAGTCGAGGAAGGAGGGAATGTGGGATTTGAAGCAACAGAACTCTCTGTCTCTCTGTCTGGCTCCCATGTCCTCTTCCTCTGCTTCTCTTTGCCCTTGACCTCATTCTCTCCTAATGTGGACAGTCCCCTTCCACCTGTGGGGGATATAGTCACTGGCAGCCCAAATTTAGCAAGCCCCACATCAAGGGAGAAGTTTGTTTGTTTGTTTGTTTTAACTGGGTACCCTTATCCTAGAGAAAGGCTCTGATCAGCTTGCTTGAGTTCAGTCTCAGTGCCTGGGCTAATCTGCAGTGTCAACAAGATGACACACTGTGTGATAGGCCAGCCCTGGCTACACCCTCTCCTGGGCCGGGGTTGTTGACGGAGAAGAGTGATGGGAACACTTGTCAGGGGAGCACAAATCAAAAAGTAGTAGAGTCCACTATACAGATGCTGATATCCCTAGCATTTTCAAATAAACTCTCAAGTGAAGCTTTATGTACCTACAAAAGAGGGCATGAATCTGAAGAGTGTGTTTCAATGCATTTTCACTGTTGAGCACACCTTCAGAATCAGCACCCTGATCAAGAAACAGAACATTATTAACATCCCAGAAACCCTCCTTATGCACTGCTCTCCTGAACACCATAGGTTAGCAGTAAGTGGATCTAATATTTTAATTCATTTCATCTATTTTGGAGCTTTATAAAAATGCAATCATTCAGGGGCACCTGGGTGGCTCAGTGCGTTAAAGCCTCTGCCTTCTGCTCGGGTCATGGTCTCAGGGTCCTGGGATCAGGCCCCACATCGGGCTCTCTGCTAGGCAGGGAGCCTGCTTCCCCCTCTCTCTCTCTGCCTACTTGTGATCTCTCTCTCTGTGTCAAATAAATAAATAAAATCTTAAAAAAAAAAAAAGCAATCATTCAGTATTCTTCGTTTATGCCTGGCTTCCTACACTCAACGTTATGTTGATGAAATCCATCCAGATTGTTGTGTGTAGATGCAAGGTGTTCATTTTTACAGCTATGTTCGGTCGCATGACTACACCAAGATTCATTTATCCATTTTATTGCTGATGGACATCCTAGCCATAAAGAGATTCCAAGTCCTATGGGATTGAGATAGTAGTTCAGTGAGAAGCTTTTTGCAGACCTCTGAATTATGTACTTCCTTGAATATATATGCACGTGCTGGTTAGTAGTTAATATTTAAGGTTGCTACCTGGGTTTTAAATTAAAGCATATTTTGTGGAATGGTTTACAGTGATGGGCATGTGCTATGCATTTGCAATCCACCGCGCCCCGCCTTTTTTTCGGTCACTGGGCAACAAAGCCCCCTGGTGGCAGTTGCCTAAACTGCAACCATGCCTCCTGGAAGTTAATTTCCTGCTTTTCAAACCAAGCATTGTATTAAGTATCACAACCCAGGATGTAACATTTACTTGAGCCAAGTATCACTTATGTGAATAAAACTGCTCCGTCTTAATCTCACAATCAGGATACAGGCCATCTCTAAAATCATAATAACCTGTTAAGAATAACAACTCTCATTTATTAGTACCTGTGTGCCGATGTTATGGCAACTTCTTCACCCACGGTGTTCTGTGTAATCCTTAAGCAAGGCTGCTTAAGTGGTTACTGCTGTCTGCTTTTAGAGATGAGAAAATAGACTAACAAGTTCAATAAGCATCTCAAGGTATGCAGACCAGGATTTGGACTCCAGCTCTCCCACGGTCCTGGTTTCTAACATCTTCTATGACAGGAGGTGCCTCACTGTTCAAGTTTGCACGCCAGGTTCATTGCTTCTAGACCAGACCCCTCCCCAGGACAGCTGGAGAAGATCTTGTGCTCCCTTCTGTGGCTCTCTGCTGGGAGGCAAATGCTTCTAGCTCCTCTTCCTATATCTCCCTCTGCCCATGAAGAGGTGACAGTCATGCCTGCTTGCCCTTGTCCATTTACACAAGGGGGATACAATTTTCTCATTAGTAGAAGCCCGAGACATTGGGACGCCGGGGTGGCTCAGTTGGTTAAATGTCTGCCTTTGGTCAGGTCATGATCCCAGGGTCCTAGGATCGAGTTCCATGTCATCTTTGGGCTCCTTGCTCAGTGGGGAGCCTGCTTCTCCCCATGCCTGCTCTGCCTGCCCCTCCCCCCTGCTTGTGTGCTCTCTCTCTCTGACAAATAAATAAATAAATAAAATCTTTAAAAATTTAAAAAAAAGAAGCTTGAGAAACTGTCTGGATCTTGTACTAGGGAATGGGTTAAAACACCAAAGATCAAGAGTCATGTGGGGTTTTCTCTATCTCCCTGCATCTGTAGGATGTCAGGGCCGCCTATTCTCTGCCCTTGCTTACTGCTCATGACAAGGTGCTAGGACAACAAATCTTTCCTGGTATGCCCGGACTTGCTGTGTTCTTGCACTGATGTTCCCAAGTCCCAGGAACTCCCTCAGTCCCGAGCAAGTTGACTTCCCTTCTCAATCCTGGGCAGTTAGGACCCAAGTCGTGCCATGGATTCAGCAGCTCCAGAGCCTGTGGGAGGATAGACATTCTTTAGGCCTCCTGGCTTGTGACAGGCCTGCTGATCCAGCCACTACCCAAGCTCTGCACTGGGAGTGAGAATCATCAGGGGCTTGTCCTGCCTCCAAAGATGGGCTTTAGTGGCACGTGGGTTCTGCAGGTGGCCAGGGTTTGGACCTAGGCTTTACCCCTCGCTGGCTCCATGGCCATGGGCAAGTGATTTCATGGCCTCCAGCCTCACGACCTAACTTACAGCACAGCACCTACCTCATCGGGGTAGTGTGAGAATTAAATAAGAAAATGTGAAGAGTTGGGCTCATGGGTCATGCTCAATAAATGGCAGCCATTGCTGGTCCCCTCGGTTGTCACATCAGTTGTGAAAATAGCAGGCTGCGATGGTATCCCAGGTAGCGAGCCTAGTTCTTTTATTTATTTTTATTATGGAATGTTTCACAATACCAAAGAATAGATACCCCACACATTCACATGTAGGACGTAAAAAGTAATCAGGATGCCTGGGTGGCTCAGTTGGTTAAGCATCTGCCTTTGGCTCAGGTGATGATCCCACGGTCCTGGGATCAAGTCCTGCATCAGGCTCCTTGCTCGGCGGGGAGTCTACTTCTCCCTCTGCCTGCCATTCCCCCTGCTTGTGCTCGCTCTCTCTATCTCACTGTCTGACAAATAAATAAATAAAATCTTTAAAAAAAAAAAAAAACCCACACATATACCTAAGTACTCACCACCCCTACCCAACCCCAGCACCTCCCCCCCCACCTGGCTGGAGACACAGAATATTGCTGATGAAGCTCCTGGTGCGCCCCTCAGTGATCATAACTTCCCTGCAAGGGTAACAACTATCTGAATTTGTGTTTATCATTTTCCTGACTTCAGTTATATGTTTACTACATACATGTATGACCCTAAATAAGATGTTAAGTTTTGGAAATTTGGGTACTAATCCAAATGCAACTATACTTTCTGGTTTCACTTTATGTTTTGTTTTGGGGGATTCATCCAGATTACTGTGCAAAGTTCATTTTTCATTAAAGTTCATAGTTCATCAAAGTTCATAGTTCATTATTTGCCCTTGCTGTATAGTGTTCTGCTGTCTGAGAATACTAATTTATTTCTCCATTCCCCTATTGATGGACATTTGGATTTAGCTTTTGGGGAACGTGACTAGTGCTGCCAGAGTCTCGTACATGTCTCCTGGGACACATGAGCACGAGTGGCTCCAGGGTATAAACCTGATCCTAAAATTCTTCGTTGATTGCCCAGAGGCAAAGGCCTACTTTTTCTTCACCTCAGGGTTCTGAGCCCAACATTTTCCTCTCCATTAATCTCTTGTTTCTTACACATTAGTTAGGATTCACGATGTGGGCCACAAAAATCCCAACTCAGGTGAGATTAAGCCAAAAAATGGGGGGAGAGGGGAGGAACGTATTAGAATGAATGATTGAACAGTCAGGAGGGTAACTGATTTAAACTTGGACTTGACACTGTTGACACAGCTCTGGACCTGGCCTCTGTCTTCCCTCCATCCTTGGACAGGCTCTTCCCTCCTCATGGCCAGATGGTGGCACTCACTTCAGCCTCAGGTCTGCCCAAGTTCAAGTCCAGTGGGAGAAAGTGCCCATCTCTGTAGTCCTAAAAAAGTCTCTCAGTGTCTCTCTGGCTCCTCACCTACTTGTCTCTAAGCCAGTCTCTGTGGGCTGCTCTGAGGGCCAGGCCCAGTCACATACCCACCCTGGAGTGTGGGTGGCCGGTCAGAGCCCTCAGGTCCTGGGCTGAGAATGGAGGAGAGGGGTGGGAAATGGGTACCATTCCTGAAAGAAGGATAATGACCACAAGATGAATGCCAAGTGTCCTGAGCTTGTCGTGTGACCTTGGTCAAGTTCCATCACATCCTCAGGTGTTACTTTCTTTATCTGGGGGTGAGAGTGATGAGCTAAAGGTCTGAGATCTGGTCGGGCCTCTGGACTCTGCCTGCATGGGCTCTGGCCGCCTTGTCATTCTCCTCCTTGCTATTCTTGTGTCTTTTTAAAACAGTTGGTGGGGCGTTGTAGCAACTCTTGCAACTCTTTTGATCTCAGGGTCAGGAGTTCAAGCCTCATGTTGGGTGTGGAGCCTATTTAAAAAAAATAAACAAACAAAACCACAGCTGGGCCCAACCTCCTCAGAACTTTGTATATTGGCATTTGTTGCACCCGTCTTCCAGAACATTTCCCTAGTTTAAGGGTCAAAAATGCCAGACTGTGGTTCTGAGTACATTCCTCTGGTGGACAACATGATTTTGGAGGTAGCTCACCATGGGATGACTTCTCAACCCAAGCCCACCACCACAAAAGCCAGAAGTCTTTCTAAAGCACGTCGCCATGCTCACCACCCCCATTATTTTAGGCTACAAACTCCTTCAGCATCTTCTGTTGAACTTTAACCCCCTTGATGTCCCTGAATCTGATCTGTCATAGAGTTTGGTCATCTCCTTTCTCTAGAATGTCCCTCAGACCCTCTCTGTGGTTCTCCCTGCTTGCTCACATTGACAAAGCTGGCAGCCATATTGTGACCTGCCCCGTGGACAGGCCCAGTGATAGGAAACCAGAGGTGGCCTCGAGCCAACAGCCCACAGGGACCTGAGTCCTGCGAGTGGCCACGTGTCTTAGCTTGGAAGCAGACTCTTCCCTGGCTGGGCCTTGAGCTGATCGCCGTGGATGGCGCAGCCAACACTGTGTCTGCAGAGGGTTAGCTACATCCTACCTGGATTCCCAGCCCACAGACACAGAACGAGCTCCAGGAAATGGTTATGGAGAAATGGAGACAGCAGGACTCCTTATCTTGTTTTTGAACTATAAGGAAATGAGTCTAAGATTTCCCCATTCAGGAGGATGGGGCATTTTTTCTTCTTCTCATAGATACTGTATTAGTCAGGTTTATTCAGAGAAACAGAACCAACAGGAGGATGGGGCATTTTTTCTTCTTCTCATAGATACTGTATTAGTCAGGTTTATTCAGAGAAACAGAACCAACGGGAGATATATATATATATGACAAAGAGAGGGAGAAAAACAGAGAGAGGAGGAGGGGGGAGGGGGGGAGGGGGAGAGAGATAATTATTTACTCTGAGGAATTGCCTCATATAATTGGGCCTCATAAAGCATTTGGGAGTCCAAAATCTGCAGGGAAGGCTGGTAGGCTGGAGACTCAGGGAAGAGTTTCAAGGCGTCCACTGAAGGTCTCCAGCCTACAGCCTTCCCTGCAGATTCTTGGATCCCAAATGCTCTTACTGAGGCCCCAATTATATGAGGCCCAATTCCATGTTGTGGAGAATAATCAGTTTTACTCAAACTCCATCAATTTAGAGGTGCCTGGGTGGCTCAGTGGGTTAAAGCCTCTGCCTTCGGCCCGGGTCATGGTCCCAGGGTCCTGGGATCGAGCCCCACATCGGGCTCTCTGCTCAGCAGGGAGCCTGCTTCCCGCCCCCCTCTCTGCCTGCCTCTTTGCCTACTTGTGATCTCTGTCTGTCAAATAAATAAATAAAATATTTAAAAAAAAAAAAAAGTCAGGGCGCCTGGGTGGCTCAGTGGGTTAAGACCACTGCCTTCGGCTCAGGTCATGATCCCAGCGTCCTGGGATCGAGTCCCGCATCGGGCTCTCTGCTCATCAGGGAGCCTGCTTCCTCCCTTCTCTCTCTGCCTGCCTCTCTGCCTACTTGTGATCTGTCTGTCGGATAAATAAATAAAATCTTTAAAAAAAAAAAAAAAGTCTCTGCCTTCGGCTCAGGTCATGATCCCAAGGTCCTGGGATGGAGCCCCGCATCGGGCTCTCTGCTCAGCAGAGAGCCTGCTTCCTCCTCTCTCTGTCTCTGCCTGCCTCTCTGCCTACTTGTGAACTCTGTCAAATAAATAAATTAAAAAAAAAAAAACTCCACCAATTTAAATGTTAATCTCATCCAAAACCCACCTTCGCAGAAACATCTAGAACACTGACCAAATATCTGGGCATTGTGACCCAGCCAAGTTGACAGAATTAACCATCAGAGATACCCCCTATTAGGTTAAGTGAATGCCCTTCTATTCTTAATTTAGTAAGAACTTTTCATCAATCTTGAGTTTATATTGAATTTTATCAATTTTTAAAATACTTTCTTTTATATTATTATTCTCATTTGTTCTATGCATTGTTAAAAAGAATATGACAGGAACATGAACTATCTCTCAGTTCACTCTTTGGTGTTCCCACTGCCACCACCTGTGCTGGGCAGAGAGCAGATTGCCAGCACAGGCCCAGGGGCAGTGATGAGGCAGCTTATAGGGCCTTCCTGTCCCTGAGTAAAGCTCTGGACCTGGCCCAGGAAGGGCCCACAGGCTGAAGCAAGAGCCTTGCACAATTGATTTGGAGTCCGTGGGTGCCTGAGTTGCAGTCTTCACTCAGGTCAGAATGGGCTGATGAGACCTCAGGCAGTCAGAGAACCTGGGGTAACAGCAACTCATCATGGGGTAGGAAGGGAGGGGACAGGGGGAGACAGACACGCTCATATGCCCACATGCACCCTCATGCACCAGGTGTGGCCTTGAGCCTCAGCCCAGCCTACTCTGGGGCTGCATGGAACTCCTCGGCCCTCTCTCTGGCTTTAGGGAAAGTTCCTGAAATAGAACAAATCTCTTATTATCATTTTTTTCCTACTTGTGCTCCTCTCACTCCCCAGAACATAGGTGTCCTGCATTACACAAGCTGCAAAGTTGAGGGACAGTCCTCCCCACTGCCCAGTCTGCCCAGGCCTTCTGACCCCACCTGCCAGGGAGCTCACCAAACTGCCGCCTGAGGGAACAGCCACTATGCCATGGAGTCCTAGCTTCAGACTAACAGACACAAGTTCAGGGTCCCAGGACAACCCTCATTTCCGGCCAGCTAGCTGACAATTCCAGGGTCCCTGGGACCTCAGGTTGGATAATTGGCTAGAATGACTCACAGAACTCAGGAAAGCTCTGGACTTAGGATTAATGTTTATTTAGTGAAAGAACACAGACTGAAACCAGCCAGAGGAAGAGATGCACACGACAGAGTCCAGGAGGGATTTAAATAAACATGGAGCTCCCAGTCATTCCCTCCCCGCAGAGTCAAGGGCGGTGTGGCCCCCATCCAGCCACAGTGTGTGACGGTACCCACAGAACATCCCCCTGGCCCTTTGATGTTCCGAGTTCTTACTGGGGCTCAATCACATCCTGCCCACGTGGCTGACCTTTGGTCTTCAATCCCTCTGGGATGTCAGGCTCATGGCTTTAGTTCCAGTTCCTCTGGAGGTGGGAATGTATACCAACTGTTTCAGAGTTCCCATCACAAATCACACTGTGAGGCTGTCCAGCAGCCAGAACCCCAGGCAAACAAAGACACTCCTATCACCCTCTCAGTAGCCGAGAGCCAAGGCCAGACCTCTCTTTAGATAAGGCTAATTCTTCCTTGTACAGTAGGGCATGCTACAAAGTAAGGACCCAAAGATGCAGTGTGGCATAGCAGTTAGAAGCCTAGCTAGGTTTATTTTATTTTATTTTATTAGATTCTATTCATTCATTTGAGAAAGAGACAGAGAGGATGAGCAGGAGGAAGGGTAGAGGGAGGGAGGCACAGGGGAAGCAGTCTCCCCACTGAGCTGGTAGCCCGACCCTAGGACCCCAAGTAACCCCAGGACCCCACGCAGGGCTTGATCCCGGGAACCCGAGATCATGACCTAAGCTTAAAGTCAGACGCTTAAGTGACTGAGTCACCCACATGCTCCAAGCCTGGCTTGATTTTCAAGTTTCCAATTCCAGTGCTGGCTTTGCCACTTTTGAGCTTAGTGACGAGCAAACTGCTTAACCCTTGTTCATGCCTCCTAACAAAGTTGGAAGGCTCACAATTCCTGATTTCAAAATTGATTACAAACTACAGTAATCAACACAGTGTGGTATAGCGTAAGGATAGACAAACAGATCAAGAAATAAGTCCAGATATACACCCTCACATCCACAGGTGACTGATTTTCAGGGAACCCTCCCTGAAGACCAATCAATGGGGGAAAGAATAGCCTTTTCAACAAGTGGTGCTGGGATAGCTGGATACCCATATGCCAAAGAAAGAAGTTGAACCCCTATCTCACACCGTATACAAGAGTGAACTCAAAATGGATCAAAGACCTAAATGTAATGGCTAAAGCCATAAAACTATTAGAAGAAAACAGGTGTAAACCTTCATAACCATGGGTTAGACTATGGTTTTTAAAATACAATACCAAAAGCACAAGCAGCAAAAAATATATATATATAAATGGCACCATCAAAGTAAGAAAGCTTCTGTGCTCCAGGAAAGCGAAAAGGTAACCCACAGATTAGGAGAAAAACTCCGAATCACACATTGGGTCAGGGATTTGTATGTAGAAAATATACAGAACTCTTAATAAGAAAAAGACACTTAATCCAATGAAAATGGGCAAAAGATCTGAATAAACATTTCTCTAAAGAAGATCTACAAAAGGCCTAGAGTATACAAAAAGGTCCCTAAGATCATAAGTCATTAGGGAAATGTTGATAAGATACCACTTTACACCCACTCCGATGATTGAAATCAAAAGACAGACAACAGGTGGGGGCTAAGAGGTGGAGAAATTGGCACCCTGGTATAAGGCCAATAGGAATAGAAAAATGGGGCAGCAGCTTTGGAAAATGGGGTGGCAGGCCCTCAAGAGGTGAAGCAGAGAATTACATTATAATCCAGCAAATGTATTCCTAGGTAGACATGCAGAAGAATGAAAAACACTTTCCACATACGGACTTGTACATGACTGTTCATAGAACCATTATTTGGAATGACCAAAAAGTGGAAACAACCCAAGGGTCCATTACCCAGTGACCATCAGGTAAGTGTGGGACTTTTATTCAGCCACAGAAAGGGATGAGGCACTGACACCCTCTACCACATGGAAGACCCTTGAGCATATCCCACCAAGTAAAGGACGCCAGACACAAAAGGCCACATACTGTATGATTCCATAAATAGGAAATGCCCACAAGAAGCAAGTCTATAGAAACAGAAAGTAGATTAGTGGTTGCCTAAGGCTGGGGAGGGAGGGTTGAGGTTGACAGCTAAGAGGTGAAGGGTTTCTTTTTGGGGTGACAAAAATCTTCTCAAAATGACTGTGGGAAGGTTTGCCCAACTCTGTGAATATGTAGTAAAAGCCATCGAGTCATACTTTCTAGAAGGATGAATCATGTTTGTGTGGACTATAGGTCACTATAGTTGCTTAAAGATAGTATCAAAGAAGGGTGAGAAAGGGGAGGAGGGGACAAAGAAGAGGTTCTCAGGACACAGTGTGATTCCTGATGCTTGGAGCCACCTCTCAGTCAGGCCCTGACCTGCCTACCCCTGGTCTGACACTGGCAGCTTGTACCCCAAATCTGTTCTATTTGGCATGAGAGTCATTGCATGGGAACATGTTTCTAGTCAGACCAGCTATGCTGCACACTGGTCTGGTGAGTTTACTTCCAGCTCCTCTCAAGCCAGCAATGAAAGTGAGGAAGAACTTGGGGTTCTGTGTAGCCCTTCTGGGCCGTGAGAACTGCTGCAGAGGCAGCCCAGGGGTGGACAGCCCAGAGAGGGCTGTGGCCCTACCCAGCAGTGCTTAGGTTAAACCCCCAGCCCCTGGAGGGTTGTCAGAGTGCTGGGGTCCCTGAGCCACCTCAATTCTGCACTGCTGGAGGCCTGACCCCCAGGGCCCGGTGCTTCATGGCAGTCCTCAAGGCCTGCAAAATGGCGCCCTGGCTGTTCTGTATGTTATAGTCACTAAGTTGCAGCAGGCGATCAAAGTCTTCCTCCTTGTAGGTCATGTTGAACAGGGAGTAGGACGAGGCGGTCCCAGTGAGATCCACCTGGCCTGCCGGGAGCTCTGCAGTGCTGCGCTGGACACCTGCCCAGGGGTGAGAGGGATTAAGACTAGGACCCAGAGGCCTCCAGAGCTGGGCAGGAGGACGCCTTGAGGCTGGGCAAAGCAGTGGGCTGCTCCTCATTGAAGGGACTCCTCGCTCTCCCCCCAGGCCTCTGTGTCCTTTGCCCAGAATCAGAAATGTGGAGAGTAGGGTACTATTTGGAGATATGAAGGGTTTGCTGCTCCCCACACTTCCTTGTGGCAATGCACTCCCACTCCTGAGGCAACACCATGGTATCTGTTTCACCTTCCGGGGCAAGGAGCAAACAGCTGGACCAGAGTCAGCCTAGTGAAGGGTTCTTAAAACTCATGATAGAAACAGGAGTCTGAAAACCAAAACGATTTCTGCTTTGTAAGAAGTAGTCTTTGTTGAAAGAGAGAGAGAGAGAAAATTCCAAGATGCGGGCTGAGCCTGTTAAGGGTAAAGCTAGAAGGTGTGGAATTAAAGCGGGAACCAGAAAGCCAGGAATAACACACAGAGGAAGTGAGGCTTCCCCACCTGAAAGGTCTGACCAGTTGGCAGGAGGCAAGGACTGGAAGGCATAGTGATGAGGTTTTATATTTCAGGGACCCCCAGAGTAGAGGCCCAGCTTCCTGAGAAGGAAGGGCTGGGGTGGGAGGGAGAAGCCAACTGAAATCTCAGGTAATGTCAAGATAATCTGAGAGCCTGGGGCGGGGGGGGGGGGCTCTCGGTCCTGGCTGCCTGGCCCTCCAATAATGTGGTGCCAAGCAGGGGTGGAGATGGCTGCAGATGGGGATGACGCAGGAAGGCCTCTGGAGGTCCGGATTCCCACACACCACCCCAGGAGAGCAGAGGAGCCCGGGTACAGCTGAGGTGGGCAGGAGTGTGTTTTGGGGGGAGCCTGGGGTTATGACACAGGACAGCAGCACAGTGACTTTGCCAGCAGAGAGCTCTGCAGGAACGTGGCATCCCCAACAGAGACCAGCACACTGCCGGGTCCAGAACTGGGTGGGACTAGCCTGATGACCCCTCTGCCCACCGGCCCCCACAGGAACACTGGGAAGCTCGCAGGCCATGCCTCCGAGGGTCTGGCCTGCCAGGCTTGGGAGGAAGGGAGAGGATGCCTTACCGGGGGCTGAGTGGTCCCTGAAGGAGGCATTGACCAGCGGGAAGTGCAGCAGGAGCGGGGCATCAGGGCAGGAGGGGTCTGAGAAGAGGTGGCACTCTGCTGGCTGGTGTTGGTCCTGAGGGCTGGGCTCCACCCGAGGGAATGGCAGTCCCCGGGCCCGGCAGTACGCCTCAGTCTGCTGCAGTGCCTGGTTGGGGGTAGGGGGTCCAGAGAGAACTGGCTACTTCCTGATCATCTCAGGTCAGTGCTCTAGAAAATGCTAGAGCTCCAGCCCAGCTGGACTGCTCCATGTTGGGACAACCTGGTCCTGGCCTGTGTGTGGTCCAGTTATGAAACCCAGTGTCTCCTCAGAGGGAGGTGAAGGATTCCAGTGGTCGGCCAATGTTGTTTGGTTAGTATCTTCAAGGGAGGCAGAGACCTAGCACTCTGCTCCCATCTGGGATTCTGCTGCTAGGTTATGCAACTCCACAGAGCCTTGAGGGCCTCAGTAAGGGACCCACTTCTGTACCAGAGCCCTATTCCTGCCCCCATCCCGCCCTACTCCTGAGTGCCCAGAGACACCCTGAGGGGATGGTTGTGGACAGGCCAGGATCTCCTCGCAGATTCTTCTTGGGTGGGTGCAGCGAGCTTCCTCCCTGTCCACCTGTCCTGGGAGCCCAGCGCCCCAGCACCTCCATAGCCCTTCCTAACCAAGAGCCCTGGCAGGAGTCTGAGTCAGAGCCTGTCACCCTTCCCTCCCCTTGGGGGCCCAGGAGGTCAGGGCCAGTGGCCCAGTGGCTTGCCCCTGGAGCATGGCCTGGCCACAGGGTGTCCGGAGTTCCCGTGGGGGCAACCAGAGGCACCTCAAAGGACGAGGGTAGGGAGTAGTCGAAGGAGAGAATGAGGTCGAGCCTGCGGCCTGGCCGGAACATGGAGGGACAGCTGGTGTTGAGGAAGTAGCCGGCATCTACCAGGCAGAGCTGGGGCTCCTGAGGGGTCAGCTGGCTAGCGGTGGAGTCTAGCGGGCAGTCTGATGGGGGAGGCAGTTGACAGTCAGTCCCTCGGCCACACATCTACCCTTCACACTGCAATTCCCTCCATGTCCCCTTCTGTCCTCTGGCGTCACTCTTTATAAGGACACGCCACCCCAGCCCTTCCCAAGACCTTCTGCAGACCGACCCCAGAAGGGTATGCCATGACTCACCCACCCCCAAGTCCTCTGCCAGTCCTAACCACGGTCCCTGTCCCACCCCCACCTCCCCGGGAGCCCAAGCTTATTCCCTAGGGAGACATGGCGGGCGCCCTTACCTGCCCAGGTGGAGAAGTCTTTGTGGCTACAGTAGTTCCGGTGCAGCTGGAGGCCCCGGAGGAAGTTGCAGCTGTGCTGGTGGAGAGGCCTGCCCGTCAGCAAGCCCTTAAATGCCTTGGCCAGTGCCGTCCCGGGTTGAAGCCATGAGGCCTCCAGCCACGAGGAGGTCTTCAAGGAGGCAGGAGACTCCTCTGGGCTCAGAGAAACAGACGTAGGCCAGGTGAAAGGCCTGGAAATGCCTGGGCCTGCTTCCCCTCGGAGAGTGCCCCTCCCCCAAGCATCTGAAGAGGAAGCGGCCTCAGCCCAGGCTCCCCTTCCTGCCTCGCTTCTTACCCAGGTTCCTGATCTTGTCCTTGAGGTGCTGCCTCCGGGTGTCCTCAGAGCTGAGGAGGTCATACCAGACATCCAGCAAGTTCAGGGACAAAATATTGCTCCAGATACCTGAAGGCCAAACCCCTGACAAAAGTCAGCCTCAGGCCTCAGCACTTGGCCTCCCATCACACAGAGGGAGGGGATGGAAAATGGAAGGCAGGTGGGCTGCTCTCACAGCCCCACCCCAGTGTCCCACCACCCCCTCCGCCGGGGGCTTTGCCAGACCTGAGCACAGGAATCATGCCCAGTCAGGGAGGCCTGGCTCAGGACCGGCTACAATCTTCAGAGTAACCACCACTCACCTTCCAGAAAGCAGATCCGGGACTCAGGGAGCTTCTTCATCAGCTGCCCCATGAAGAACTCCGAGCCAAAGAGTTCGCTGGGGACAAAGGCTCCATACTTCAGGAACCCAACCTCATAGGGGGAAAACTCCACCCACTCTATGGGAACAGGAGTGAGAGGCAGGAATGAGAGGCAAGCGGGGTGGGGAGTGCCCCAGCTCTGACAGGGGCCAAAGATGCTGCCCCCAGCTGGCCCCAGCCGGCCCCAGCCTTCTCCCTGCCTGGCTGACTCCTGGACTGACCACCCCCCCACCAGCACCTTGACCACATCCTCACCCCCAACCCCCCACCAGGTCCATGAGCTCTGCTGCCTGGCTCATCAGCCCATCAGAACCGCCTCTCTTCCCAGAAGGCTGAGCAATCTGTGTAAGAGTTCCCTGTCTGAATTCTCTGAAGACCCATGTACAGGGTGGTATGCGTGTGTGTGTGTGTGTGTGTGTGTGTGTGTGTGTGTGTGTTGGAGGGTTACGTGGGCAGGGCTAAAGATTGTACCCTTGAAGTCGAAGGTCTCCAGATTGTTCTCTTTTACATTGAGGCTCAAGTAGAGGGGCAGAGGGTTCTGGCCCTGCTCCAGTGCTGCTCTCTGTTCCGACAGCTTCTGGTCCATCACCTGGGGTGGGAGGCATGAGGGCCTAGGTGTGGTTGGGAGCACCCTAGAGGCAGCAACTCCACCAGGACTGCGTGGAGTTGGGGGGGGGGGTTGAGGGTGAGGAGGCAGCTCTCCATTGGACTTTGGATGGCATAGGTGGGTGTACCCATCCAGTTCTCACTCCCACTCCCATATTCTGACCAAATGCAGGGGTTGCCATGTAAGGCTAAGGAGGTTGTGCACTGCGTATCTAAAGAGAATGCCATTCACAAGGACTATGGTGTCAGGAGTGACACCTCTGCTCCTGTGGTCTGTGGCCCCATCTTTATGGGTTGAAAGGTGGAGGGGATGGGGACCCTGATGCACAGACCATCCATACACACACACACACACACACACACACACACACACACACACACTGCTTTCCAGAAAGGACACAGGGATTCCCTTTTACAGTATACACTATAAGCTCCATCAGGGGATAGGCTGCCCCTTCTAGATTTACATGAATGCAGTCCAAGTCTCAGCCCCTCCAAAATGCTTTCCAGGCATCCTTGTCTCTCCCTTACCTGCCCCCTCTTTCCTGCTTTGCACAGTATGAAGTTGTACCCCATTGTTTATTCTTGCCTCTGTTTCCACTTTTCTCTTCAATAAAATACCCAGTTCTGCCTTGATGGCAGGGACTATGGTTTGCCTTTTGGGACAGTCTTCCAGAGTTCTAGGGGCAGAGAAAGGTCTTGTTCCATCCCGGACCAGAGATGCCAATAGGGTTCATGTCCAGCAACAGCAAGGTTAATGGTGGTGGCTGCCTGAAGCCGCCCTTGGGAGAGAGCCTGCCCCAGGCTGTGGCTGCTTCTGACAGAGGGAGACACGTAGCACAGACCCACAGGCCCTCTCTCGGAGCTCTCCGAACTGGAAGGCACCTCACTCAGCAGCTAGACCTCGGAGGTTCCTAAACTGCCTGATCTGCCCTTATCAACTGATTTACCTAGAGAATGTGCTAAATAGATGACTAGGTTACTTCTGAGAATCAGCAGAAGCCACTGAGGAATGTTTCTTCAATCTCCCCAGATGATTCTGATATTAGCCAAGTGTGTGTCCCAGGATTCTAGCCCCACCTTCCCAATGAGGAGTCCCCCTCCCACACCCATGGCAAGACCCCACATTCCCCAGTGTATGTCTTCCTCCCGCAGCCCTCTGTCACTGATGGGTCCTCTTCCTGCTCCCCCTCCCCAAGTTCTTCAGGAGTACTCTGTGGGACCTGAATTACAGGGAAACCATAGGAAAAAATCCCCTAATGCAGCTCAAGCCCCTGGTGCTCTGTACCATAGCGACAAGTCAGACCTGCAGGTGTGAGTGTGTCTGGGTACTGAAGAGGGAGGGAGCTTGATTAATAACTGTGATTTCCCTTCTCAAAGTCTTCTGATTTGGGAATCCTGTTTGCCTGCTCTTCTGACGTGTAAGACGAGGGGAAATGTGTCCTTTTACTCCAGAGGCACCATTTCTGACCTGGGGGAAAAGGGTCAGCTTACCCCCTCCATCTACTGAAATAGACGAAATACTGAAATACAGTATTACTGAAATAATACTGTATTCTTTTTCCTTTTAATAGCTCACCAGCAGCGGCAGGTGCTCCAGGCCCCACCCCCCATCTCCCCACCCCCGTTTCCAAATGAGTGTTCCCAGCCCTGCAGGTCACCGCTCTGATGACTCAAGTGTCCCCCGAAGATGTGGGAGCTGGGTGTGGTGTTGGCGATGTGTTGACATGATCTAGGTACTGTATGGGCAGGGGGGACTAAAGCCAAAACCTTTTTGGCCAGAATTGAAGAAAAACATGTAAGACCTTAATTCAGGAAAACACAAGAGAAAAAGGGGTACCAGGGTCTTGGGATCAAATCCCACATCAGGCTACCTGCTCAGCCAGGAGTCTGCTTCTCCCTCTCCCTCTGCTCTCCCTGCTTGTGACTTCTCTCTCTCTCACTGTGTCAAATAAATAAATAAAATCTTAAAAAAAAAAAAAAAGACAAGAGAAAAACTATGAGTTTCGTCTTAAGGAATGGTGAGCAACTTCTAAGCAGTTCAGGGCTTGCCGGCAAAAGATAAAAGGGAAAATGTTTGAAAGACATGGTTTGAGAAGCACTGATTATAACTGGTATATTTTACAAGCATGTTTTTGTTTTGTTTTATTTTGTTTTCAAAGCCTGAAGCAGTATTCTAGAAGCATGTGGGCTAATAAAACTCTGTGTGAAGTTCAGGGTATACTATTTCTGTAATAATAATATTAACGAAATTGTGGTTTCTTATGGAGTTATATTTTCTGACATTTAAAATGACTTTTGGAGCTGTATATTGCATAAAATGGAGATAATAAATGCTTTTACCCAAAAACTTAGATTTGAAATACACACTAAATTTATCTGATTAAAGAATTATTTTAAAAAGCATACAATGGAGGCACCTGGGTGGCTCAGTGGGTTAAAGTCTCTGCGTTCAGCTCAGGTCATGATCCTAGGGTCCTGGTATCAAGCCCCGCATCAGGCTCTCTGCTCAGCAGGGAGCCTGCTTCCCTTCCTCTCTCTGTGCCTGCCTCTCTGCCTACTTGTGATCTCTGTCTGTCAAATAAATAAATAAAATCTTTTTTTAAAAAAAGCATACAATGAATGTTAGCTTTAAGATATAAAACATGATTAAAAAAAAAGAATATTTGAAAAGCTTCAACATTGAGACAAAATTTTTTAAACCACATGGGTGCTCATGCCACAAGATTTTTTTCTTGTGAACAAAAAACACCCCAAACCTTGTCTTTTAAAAAATGATGATGAACCTTGTGCCTTGTGCCTTAAACCTTGTTAAGTCATTACTGGAGGATCAAATGGTAATTAAATGAAAGTCTTCTTTATAGCCTCAGATCAAACTGCATTTTTTAGCACCTCATAAAGTAAACTGTTAAAACAAGCTTCTCCCAACTCTACAGTAATTAACTGCCACCATCAGGCAGAAAAGTCATTAATAATTCACAACTGAATTAGAAGAAGTTCACAACTAAACGTGAACTTTAAAAGCAGATCTGAAGAATACATAGGCTATATTAATAAAATAATATTTCAAGTAGTTACATGGGTTTTAAAAATTAAATGCCACTTCAATAAAAATTCTTTTTATAAAAGATTTATTTATTTATTTATTTATTTATTTTAGAGAGTGTGCATGGGAGCAGGGGGAGGGGCAGAGAGCGAGCGAGATAAGCAGACACCTTGCTGAGTGGGGAGCCCCACATGGAGCTCCATCCCAGGACTCTGAGATCATGACCTGAGCTAAAACCAAGTATCTGATGCTTCACCAACTGAGAGATTCACCAATTGAGAAGCACCCAGGTGCCTCTCAACAAAGATGTTAACATCTCTCATGAAACATGACTAGCTGATTCTATTACATGTATAGAAGAGCAAAGGGCCAGAAGGAGCCAGGGTAATGCTGAGAAAAACCAAGGTGGTGAATGGGGGTAAATCTGTCCTATCAGATACCTGCATGCATTACAAACCCAGGGTCTCTAAACCAGTGCAGTGTTGGCCCATATTAGAGAATCAGCCCCATTAGAATGGAAGGGAGCTCAGGAAGAGTCCCATGAATATATGAAAGCTGACACAGGACACAAGTAGTGATGCAGATTTGCGGAGAAAAAAGAAATAAGCGGTTTAATATGTTTGCTATCCCTATGGAAAAAAAATAAAACTGGGTTCCTGTTCAATAATACCTTAAGATCTATTAAAGACTAAAGTCCTAATTGTGAAAAACAAATCTTTAAAACTTTTATAACAATATATAGGAGATTATAACTTTAGGAGAGGGAAAGATCTCTCTTGGGAGATTCTAAATGCACAAACCATAAATGAAAAGAATGATAGACCAGATTATATTAAAATAATGCATCAAAATCTAGTAGAACTGATAAAGGATTACTATCCAAAATCTATAAGGCATTCCACAAAATAATATTTAAGGTGAATTAATAGAAAAATGGAAAGGGATTGGAGTAGGTAATCCACAGAAGAGGAAGTCCCAATGACAACTATACATGAAAATATGATCAGTCTCACTAAAAATCAAGGAAATGGAAAGCTACAATAAAATTTTGTATAACACCCATAAGATGAACAAAAAATTAAAAGTCTGAAGAGCGTGTAGAGAAAAAAAAAACGGATACACTTATAGTGGAAGTGTGAATTAATGAAACCTTTTTTGGAGAACAATTGGCAATAGGCAGGAAAGCTGAAGATGCATGTACCCAATGGGCTAAGAACCCCATCCCTGGGTATGTATCTTCGAGGTGCAGAGAACCTCTAACATCTGTGCACAAGGAGACTTGTTCAAAACTATTTCTGCAAGTAACACTATATTTTTCTTAAGGATGTACAAAAAAGGTATATACAATAAAATATATAATAGAGGTAAATAAAGTATGTTATGCAATTATGTGTTCTGTATTATATAATCCAATCATGTATACAGACTGAAGATATAAATGTGATGATAAACCCAAATTCAGGATGGTGGTTGCCACTGGGGGTGGGAGGGAAATGGGACTGGGGAAGCATCCACAGAGGGCTTCAAGTCTTTCTGTAACCTTCTATCTCTTGTTGCTGAGATTGGGCATATTCATTACATTATTCTTTATGCCTTGTGCATTTTCTTAGGTCTGAAGATTATTATAATATTTAATGATAAATATTGTTTATATAATAAATATTTTTAAACTAATTCATAAAAAATAAGAATGGTTGGTAACTTCCAGGGAACATTGCTCTTACCAGCAAGAATAAAAATTAAAGAAAAAAATCCAAAGCAATTCATTTTTGGTTAGTTTACATGATAATCTTTCTTGGTCAAACTTCTGATGCCCTAAGATAAGGAAGGTATGAATCATTCCTCTGCTAGTGTATTTGATAGTTTACTTTTTTATAACAAACGTTAAAGATACTTTTTTGTGTGTTTTAGTTGTTTCAAGTGCTTTAAAAGAAACATTCAGATAATTATATGTGGTAAAACAATAGTGGAAACAAAAGAACTGATTTCAGTAATTGTATCAGTTAATGTAAGATTAAGCAGTTGACTTACTAAACTTATCTTAAAGAAGCAATTTATAAAAAATGTTATCTGCTCAGTTTGGTCTTCATGGTGTTATAATAAATAGTAAAGAAATATAATAGCTGGGGTCCCTGGGTGACTCCAATGGTTAAGCCTCTGCCTTAAGCTCAGGTCATGATCCCAGGCTCCCTGCTAAGGGGGGAGCTGGCTTCTCCCTCTCCCCACTGCTTGTACTCTCACTTGCTATCTCTCAAGTAAATAAAATAAAATCTTAAAAAATACATATCATAGCTAATAATGTTAACTCTATGCCAAAGCACCATTGAGTGTTCACAAAAAGCCTGTGAGATAAGTACTATTCTCACTCATCCCCACTGAATAGAGGCCAAAACTGAGGCACAGAGAGGTTAGTAACTTGCGAAAGAACACAAAACTAGTAAGGGGCACTGAGATTAAACCCAGACAATCCGGCTCCAGAGTCTGTGCTTTTAACACTACCATGAAGATACAGAAGAAGACATTCTATATTGCAGTATTCATAAAATAAAAATTATTCGAGCTATCTCACTGCCACATAAGCATAGTGAAAGTTCTGTTTGCTTAACGGACCTTAGCACTGACTCGTCCCTAAGCTCCTGAGAGATCCAGAAATCTCTGTTTTATGGCCATGAACTGAAAAATAGCCTGACTCAAAAAGGCAGGATCCCAAAGTACAGCAGGCACTCAGACACTATGGTCCCTGCGTCCTTTCCCCACAGATCCCAGCCTCCTTCACCCAGTAGGAAATGCGCATGCGCAGCAGCTAACTGCGGGGCTGCCCAAGGACCACAGGTGCACGCTGGTCGGGCCTTGCCAGCATCGGTGCCCTACCTGGTTGTGCAGCATGGACTCCAGCACGAGAGCCCACAGGTCCACAAAAGTCGTGGGGTAGCCTTGCTGCGCCCGCAGCTCCAGCTCCTGGTGGTAGCTCGCTAGGCGCTCTGGGGAGAAGACCTCCATCTTGCTCTTGACCAGGTGCTCCCTGGCATATTTGATGGGTCCTTCGAGGTCCTTCTGTGACCACTCAGGGTCCCCGTAGAGGTGGGCCATTGTCCTGGGAAAATAAAGGGACAGTATGACGGGAGGCGGAGGCCGTGGATTGGGTCACTGCACATCTCCTTCCCACCCTCCCACTTCTCCCAGGGTGATGCTCCTGCAGCCAAGGCCCTGCCCATCCGGAAAATGTGTCTCGGGGCTTTCTCTCAGATCAGCGCTGTCCAATTTAAACATAATGTGAGACACAGATATAATCTAAAATTTCCCAGTAACCACATTTTGAAAAAGCAAGAAGAGAGCAATAAAAATTAATTTTAATAGTATTATTTTAATTTGATATACCCCCAAATTCTCACTTCAACATGTAATCAATATAAAAAATTAACATAAATTTGTATTTTTTTTCAAACCAAGTCTTCAAAATTCTCTGTGTATTTTTATCTTTTTTTTTTTTTTTAAAGATTTATTTATTTATTTATTTGTCAGAGAGAGAGAGAGAGAGGAGCGAGAGTGAGCGCAAGCAGACAGAGTGGCAGGCAGAGGGAGAAGCAGGCTCCCTGCCGAGTTAGGAGCCCGATGTGGGACTCGATCCCAGGACGCTGGGATCATGACCTGAGCCGAAGGCAGCTGCTTAACCAACTGAGCCACCCAGGCGTCCCTGTGTATTTTTATCTTTATACCACATCTCAATCTGGACTAGCCACATTTCAAGTGGTTCATAACCACATGACTAGTGGCTACTGCATTGTACAGAACAGATCTAGACCCTACACCCATCTTCATGGGCCTGTCCTGAAGCCCTTGAAGACTGCTTGCCCACAGCTGTCATCTAAAATCCTCTTGAGTTTACCCTCCTTTTACTGCTTCAAGTCACATTTCAGTAAGACACAAAGGAACGAATGTCTAAAAGTGAGAAGTCCCACCTCATCATAGGCAGGGTGGGGTATATAGGGAGGCAATGTTGTCTTTAGGTAAGAGGTTAAGATAGTACCTCTTCATCCCAATTTCTCTATCTATACTATAGGCACAGTGAAAATTAAAAAACAAAACAAAACCCTACCATAGAGAGTGTTATGAGGATTTAAATGAGATAATCATGTTTAAAGAAAAAAGATCTACTGACTTGGAGGTCCTGATACATGTCAGATCAGGTGTTTTACTTGGGCTGCCCCAGGACAATCATACAGAGTAAGAACTACTATTACCCCGTTCTGGAGATGAGTCAACTGAAAATCAAGGGAAATCAGTTGCCCAGTAAGGGGTGTTACAGAGACTCAAACCCCAGCTCCTCCTGAATCAGCTGCCTTAGCCCTCTTCAGTAGCATGGAATGGGTGTCCTCCAACCCCTTCTCACGGGAGGACCTCTGTAATACCTACTTCCTCCCTTTTGAGAAAGCCACCTGGCACCCATCGGACTGCAGTGCTCACACCCACTTGACTTCCACACATAGAGGGGTTCCCCTGGTGTCTGCTCCATTCTCCTCTAGGACCCGACCATCTCTGCTCTTCCAGTCCCCAGGCCCCTCACCATGTAGAGCCCGAGATGCCGCTGAAGTAGGTGACACAGTCCAGGAGGCCCAGCTTCTGCAGGGCCAACAGGTGGCCGTAGAGAGCGGTCATGGCCCGGGCACCTCCTCCTGTGGCCATAACGCCCACAATGGGGACCTGGACTGACACAGACACAGGCCAGCTTAACCAGGACCAGGATGGAGGGAAGGGACCTCGGGGCCAGGGCCTGATGCAGTCAGACTTAGACGGAGCAGCCAGCCCCTCCCTCTCCCAGGAAGTGACAACTCTCGGCCTTGGATGGGGCCCGAAAGGGAGTGAGAACCCCACAGCTTACCCCCGCCACGCCGCCCACACACACTCAGCCACTCTCATCTCTGTTGACTGGAGTGTCTAGAGAGGGCGAGGATCAGGTACTTCCTTAAGGCCAGTCGAAGGTACTGCACCCACATTCCCCTGTACCCCCAAACCTCATCTTCCTGTAGGTCTCTGTCCAGCTGCAGGACCTGCTTGAGAGCCTTGGCCACCACTTGCTTCCTCCTGCTCAGAAAGGCTTTCTCCTCTGCACAAAGATCGAAGCCCAGGTGCACATCCAGCTCCTTAGGGCTGGGGCAGTAGAGGATCCGAAGGTCAGGGGGGCACTGCATAGCTCAGCCACTGGCTGGCCATGCCCAGGATAGCTGCCATATTACCTCCCTGCTCTCAACCCCAAGGGCCACCCATTCCACAGCACTCCCTGCCTCATGACCACCACACACCGTCCCCCCCCAGATATGAATGTCCCTTACCAGCCCTCAGCCTTGAGCTGCAGCCTCACTCCTGGGGTCTGAAATCAAAGTGAGAGACTGGATTAGAATATTCTCACCCCTGAGAGGTATGTGGGTATCCCCTGGGGGCCTGGGCTCCCCATCTTTATTCTCACTGGCACTTCCCATCCAGTTGAGGCCACTTACATTTGCAGTAGGAATGTGAAAGGTCACCTCCTTTCCTATGGCCAAGGACCTCAGGGGCACAGTGAGATGCCCAGCTGACTTGTCTGAACTCCAGCTGTTACTTGCAGAGCTCTGGAAGGAAATATTCATTCATTCAACCAATCCTTACTGAGTATCTAGACAGTGATCCAGATGGACACAGTCCCTCTCTAATAATATAATCACAATATTTACAGTTATTATAATTATACCACTTATAATGACTTTTAAAATACTTGCTGACATTTTTTGTTCTGAGTTGTGTATATGAATTGATAACAAAATAGGTAACGAACAGATGTTAGCAAATGTTATACAGGAGAAAAAGGAAAGGTAAAGGAAGTCCTAAGCAGTGTGATATGAAAAAATAACCAAATGTGTGGTGTGTGGGGTCTATTTAAGATGGGGAGTCAAGGAGGGCCCCTCTTGGCTGAGATCTAAAGGAGGAGGAAGTGGAGGAAGAAGAGGAGGAGGAGGAAGATCAGGCAGCCTTGGAAGCAGCCAGAGGAGAACCCCGAAGGCCCCTGGTGTGTTGGGAAAGCAAAAAGAGACATATAGGCTGGGGCATCATGAAAGAGGGAGAGCACAGAACAAAGTGAGGCAGCAGAGCTGGGCAAGGGCCAGGCCATGCAGGGCCTTGGAGGCACAGAGATGGGGTTTTCTTCTAAGAGCATCGAGGCAGATGCCACTGAAAGGTTCAAACAAAGTCTGACAAGGCAGGGCAGTCGCCGCGCCCTCTCCAGGCTCCTGGTGATTCTCCCTATCTGCCAAGGGCTTGGTGCCTCTCTGGGGGAGGCTGGCAAGGCCACAGGGGCCTGGCATTGGCCTAAGAGGGGCCCGCAGCAGCTGGAGCTGGCCCATGGCGGGGAGAGCTGCAAAGCCAGGACCCACCCTCAGACGCGCACTCAGCTTTCCCTCCTGGGCTGCCATGTAATGGAAGCGGAAGGCAGAGGCTGGACCCAGCACGGATGTCTGCGTGT